>NC_138030.1:94623283-95253828 GCF_964106645.2 Podarcis pityusensis | reverse complement strand
ACCATATGTTTAAAGAACATTTCTCTCTGCCCCTACCCAAAATCCTGGGAACTGTAGTTTGTTATGGGTGATAGGAATTGTAGCTCTGTGAGGGGTAAACTACAGTTTCCAGGATTATTTGGGGGAAGTCTTGTGCTTGGAAAATGTGTATGCAGACAGTCTCTGCCCTCAGGCTTAGTCTAAAAAGGCAAAATACAAAAGGAATACAGTCCTGAATGGCTTGGGTTCTACATCATATCATGATCATTTTCTCTTCGTGTCATAGGCTTGCAATATTCTGCTTGTTCTGATGCTCAGATGTGAGCCCATTTTCACAAAGCTGTTCGACCAGCGTAATACTGCTTGTGCTCAAGATTGTATTCAGGACATTCCCATGACTCAGCCTCTGGATGTGAATATTTCTGTTTACCCTCTCTTGTGTTCTCAAGTTATTATCTTTCATTTGTATTCAGATACACCTATCCAATTACTAAAACCACACAAGCAGAATATTAAATGCAAAGGGCACCCAAATGTAGAAATGGCTACAACATTTACAACATATGTAGGAAAAGACCACAAGAACTTACTCTGCAAATAATTCTAAAACTTCACCCTGCAGTAAAAATTAATGTAAACCCTCCCCCCAATAAACCTTTCATCGCCTGTTGCAAAGATCCACCTTGACAGTGTTTCGACCTCAGTTTGACTGCTAACTGTGCCAAAACGTGGGGGTTATGCATGATATCAGAATGTTGTGTGAGTGTTCAGTCTAGGTCACCCAGTTGCTGCCCCCTTCAGGTAAGTTGCATAAATGCCAGTGTCTTGTAAGCAGTTGCACAGGTATCTGACCCCCTGCCTCTGGCTGTGGTGGGCAGGGGGGAAAGAAAGGGCACATCCTCTCACCAGAATGGCTCTCATGGTCAGAACATTCCCCCAAATATGCTCCCATGGACACACATTGTTCGGTTATTAATAAGTCCATAGTGCTGGCCATGCGTCAGGCAACCGACACTGACAGTCCTACTCACAGATATCTGATGGAGAAACCTGTAGCATCAATTTGTGGCCACTCATTGGCTATGTCTCCATGACCTCTTTGCAGCCTCACCAAGTCTAGTGGCCACCAGCCACACCTGGAAATTTGGTAATGACCGATGCAAAGAGAACAGGCAGACAAGCAACTTTCCAAAATGTGTAGTGCTTTTGGAGTTCTCATACAGCAATCCCGCTTCCCTTCAAAATCATATTTTTGCAATAAGGAAAGTGATGGGAAAATACATTGGGAAAATGCAGTTTTTGAGAAATTTAAAAAGGGGTTCCTAGACTGGAGGTATCCCTTCCAGAAACCCAAAGGAAAAGGATGCAGCTCCAAGGAAAAGAAAGGCCTTTATTGAAATACAAAAGTGCATAGGGATAGCCTCAAAAATAAGGAGGCTGTAAAGAACCACATTCAAAACAATGTTGTTTATACATGCATCACTTCTATTTACTAATCAAAGGATCACAGCAATCTTAATAGTTGCAACCCAACCCTGAACCAATCATTTGATTCTTCAGATCAGCCCCCATCATAATATCATGTGATTACATATAACAATTTTCCAGCGTCTTTATTTAGTAAGACTTTAACTAATTTCCCTATTCATTAAATGTCTTACAATATCCTCTTTCAGCTGTCTACAAAACAATTCAAGATTAATCACAACTGCCATGCATACAATAGGGTTCGAAAAGTAAAAATCCGGACACAAAAGTTGTTCCCGGACATTTCAGCGATTTCCACCCAGACACTGTTTCCAACAGCCAAATCCTGGATATATCACAACCCTGACATACAATGGCCACCCTAGATTCTAACAGCTTATTCTTTTCAATGTTCTGGAAAGGACCTTATGTACAGTACCTAAAAGCAGCTAGTTTTGTTACTGTAAAAGCTAGACAGGCACAGGACATTGCAGTTTAGCTAGGCCATAAACTAAAGAAAGTGTAATAATCAAAATGATAGTCTTATGAAATTATTATTTTCTCCAACAGTGGGATGAAAATTGCTTAACATGGTGTCATCTAAAAACTCCCTGCAAACAGATCAGAATGAAGGCTCATTAAATGGCAGGTGTCACCTAACCGCCCTGCAGACTTTGTGCAAATGCTACAGGCTGAATACTCTGAATACTCAATGAACAGGTTATCTGGGAGCAACCCTTGGTTGCTAGTGGAAAAGTTCCATACTAAGCTTCCATACTAGGCTTCCATACAAGGGCAGCACTTTGCTCCATCTTCACGACGTTTCTTTACCTGCTCATTTTTGCATTCATTATGATCTTTCACATGATGGAAAAGCCATTTCTGAAAATCTAGTGGAATCTGGTGTCTGTGTTGTTTCCATAAAAAAATCATATTGCATTCCCATTGGCTCAGATATTGTGGGAGTTTTGCACTGATGAAATTAGGGATAGTATACTGGCACAAGGAGAAGGGGACGACAGAGGACGAGATGGTTGGACAGTGTTCTCGAAGCTACAAACATGAGTCTGACCAAACTGCGGGAGGCAGTGGAAGACAGGAGTGCCTGGCGTGCTCTGGTCCATGGGGTCACGAAGAGTCGGACACGACTAAGCGGCTAAACAACAGCAACATACTGGCATACAATTCTGGTAAGGTAAAGGGACCCCTGACCGTTAGGTCCAGTCGCAGACGACTCTGGGGTTGTGGCGCTTATCTCACTTTACTGGCTGAGGGAGCCGGCGTACAGCTTCCAGGTCATGGGGCCAGCATGACTAAGCTGCTTCTGGCGAGCCAGAGCAGCGCACAGAAACGTATATTGATCAAAAAGCCACAGTTCCATAACGCAACAAGATACTAGAGTGTAAAAAGAGCATTAGAAATTGGTGAGGAAGCACTAGCTTTATAAACCGCAGGTCTGAATGCAGCCTCAGTTTCCCCTGATAAATGTTTTCTATGTACAGAATTCATATCTGTCTATATATTTTGTCTGTAGCAGCACTCAACCTCGGGAATCCCACCTACAATCTAAAGTGAAGCAGCCCAGAAACATGTTTGCCTCCTCGTCTGCTGTTTGTGAGAACTTGGCCTGGGCTGCTAATAAATTGAGCTCCCCTTTGCCAATGGATATCTGAAGGCAGTATCCAAAACAGCAAACTTACTTACCCACCCTCAAAGAAGTATGGGGAGGTTGGAAGATTTTGCAAGCAGTTCTGATTTTGCAGTAGATCTTCCCTTTTTCTGCTGTACCACAAATTGGCTGAATTTGTGTATGGGTTTGGCAGAGATGGTGCACAAATGTACACCAGCTCTGGCACAGTTCCATCATTACTGACATTGATGATCTCAAGTCTCTGAGCCCCAGGCCTTAGGTAGTCAAAACAGCATGCAAGAGGGAAAGATAATCAGACTTGGGTTTGTGAACATGCACAAGGTTTGCAAGAGTACACAAATCTTTTTTTTTTTTGCAGGGGGGGACGACCTCTATTGCATCTGCAGAAAACAGCAGCAGGAGACTTTTTCAGGTGGTCCGCAATTTAGCGGAACCACCTGCTACATCGGGGCCCAGTACGGGCCACATGATCTCCTGCAATGATTTTGCAAAGTTTTTTGCAGATAAAGTCGCTCAGATTCGGGAAGAGGTAGACGCCACCGTGGGAGCAGGGCCGGGGCGGGAGAGTGCTAGAGTCCTGTCTAGTCAAATTGCGTGGAATCAATTCCAATCTGTTACCTCCGAGGATGTGGACAGGCTGCTTGGACGAGTGAAACCAACCACCTGTCTCCTTGATCCTTGCCCATCCTGGCTTATAAAAGCTAGCCGGGAAGGGCTGGGCGATGGGCTTCGTGGGGTGGTGAATGCTTCCCTCCGTGAGGGAGCCTTCCCAGACCCGCTGAAAGAGGCGGTTATTAAACCGCTTCTTAAAAAACCATCTTTAGATGCGGCCACGATGGCCAACTATCGCCCAGTCTCAAATCTTCCATTCTTGGGCAAGGTGATTGAGCGAGTGGTTGCTGAACAACTCCAGGCACGCCTGGAAGAAGCGGACCATTTGGATCCCTTCCAATCGGGATTCAGGCCTCATCATGGGACTGAAACTGCCTTGGTCGCACTGGTTGATGATCTCCGGCGGGCTAGGGACAAAGGTGAGAGCTGTTTCCTAGTTCTGCTGGATCTCTCAGCGGCGTTTGATACCATCGACCATAACATCCTTCTGGACCGTCTTGAGGGGCTGGGAGCTGGGGGCACTGTCATACAGTGGTTCCGCTCCTTCCTCCTGGGCCGTGTTCAGAAAGTGGTGGTGGGGGATGAGTGTTCAGACCCCTGGGCTCTCACTTGTGGGGTGCCTCAGGGTTCTGTCCTCTCCCCCATGCTTTTCAACATCTACATGCAGCCGCTGGGAGAGATCATCAGGGGGTTTGGGCTGGGTGTTCATCAGTATGCAGATGATACCCAGCTCTACCTTTCTTTCAAATCAGAACCAGTGAAGGCGGTGACAGTCCTGTGTGAGTGTCTGGAGGCGGTTGGAGGATGGATGGCGGCAAACAGATTGAGATTGAATCCTGACAAGACAGAAGTACTGTTTCTGGGGGACAGGAGGCGGGCAGGTGTGGGGGATTCCCTGGTCCTGAATGGGGTAACCGTGCCCCTGAAGGACCAGGTGCGCAGCCTGGGAGTCATTTTGGACTCACAGCTGTCCATGGAGGCACAGGTTAAATCCGTGTCCAGGGCAGCTGTGTACCAGCTCCATCTGGTACGTAGGCTGAGACCCTATCTGCCCGCGGACTGCCTCGCCAGAGTGGTGCATGCTCTGGTTATCGCCCGCTTGGACTACTGCAATGCGCTCTACGTGGGGCTACCTTTGAAGGTGACCCGGAAACTACAACTAATCCAGAATGCAGCAGCCAGACTGGTGACTGGGAGCGGCCGCCGAGACCATATAACACCGGTCTTGAAAGACCTACATTGGCTCCCAGTACGTTTCCGAGCACAATTCAAAGTGTTGGTGCTGACCTTTAAAGCCCTAAACGGCCTCGGTCCAGTATACCTGAAGGAGCGTCTCCACCTCCATCGTTCTACCCGGACACTGAGGTCCAGCACCGAGGGCCTTCTGGCGGTTCCCTCACTGCGAGAAGCCAAGTTACAGGGAACCAGGCAGAGGGCCTTCTCGGTAGTGGCGCCCTCCCTGTGGAACGCCCTCCCACCAGATGTCAAAGAGAACAACAACTACCAGACTTTTAGAAGACATCTGAAGGCAGCCCTGTTTAGGGAAGCTTTTAATGTTTGATGTAACATAGTATTTTAATATTCTTTTGGAAGCCGCCCAGAGTGGCTGGGGAAACCCAGCCAGATGGGCGGGGTATAAATAATAAATTATTATTATATTATTATTATTATTCAAGGGGACTTCCCCCAAAAGTAGCCCAACAAGAACTAAGGTGGGCATGGAGTGTTGTGGGGGGGTGGTGGTGAGAAAACTGAGGTATGTGTATGTATGAAATTGAGGGCTTATCCACACTTGCCTTTTGCCCCACACTTTCCAGGCAGAGTCCATGCTTAAAAGCATTGATTGAGCATTGTTGTTGCTGGTTTTTGCCCCAGAGCTTTCTTCACAAAAATCTACTCTTTAAAGCTCAATCGGAGCAAACGACAGATTGAAGGGTAAGCATGGACTGTGCCTGGAAAAGGCGGAGGATTTGAACTGTCGCTATAACCACTGGTGCTGTAGTACAGTATATTTTAAAGGGCAGAATCTCATCATGACAGCTGTCATACAGCCATTCCAACTAGGAGAGTCCAATAATCTGGGTAGCTGTGCTGATCCAATACTGCAATTATATTATAATACCAGGGCTTACGCCCCTGCTTGCTTCACTAACTAGCAGCGGCGGAGTGGGCTTCTTGTTCCAGTCTGTGGCAATGGCAGCATCTCACCCATTCGCAGGAGACTCTGGAAGAGGGGAGGGGGTAACCTGAGGCTGAATTGCCTTCCATACCTTGTTGAGGGGTATCGATTAGAAAGGAGACCCGCAATCATCTCCTGAGCCCATTCCTGCCTCCATGGAAGCGGGGTGTGTGTGTGTGTGTGTGTGAGGCGCTGGGTGTTAAGCCCTCCATCACTGAGGCAGTCTCTGAGTCTGCCATGTTAAGCAGCCAAACACCTCTACAATGCGTGTGTGTAGAAACAGAACATAGAAGCATGCATTATATTCAGGAAAGTTGCTTGCATAAATGCGAACATTACGAAAATTGCATGCAGCATTGGATTTACATGAGGACTCCTCTTTAAAAATGCAAAGTACTGCAGAAATGTGGAGGATCAAATCTAAGACTGGGAAAATGAGAAATGGATGGAAACTGAAATGGACCAGTTTGTCAGTTGCTACTAGCTGCAGCTGGAATCCCTATGCAGAACCACAATCCACACCTCTGGGTCCCAGTGAAACTTGTAGAAGCACCCCCTTCCCTTGCCCTTTCCCTGAAATAGGCAGCCCTTAGTATTTCACTTCTTCCTTTCATCTCTACCTACGGCTAGATGAAGACCTTTAGAGGCCCTAAAGCAGTCAAAATATTAGGTTGCCTCCCGCTAAGCAATTCAAAATAAATAGGAAAAAAGAAGAAGAGAAAAATGGGGGAAGAATGTGCAGTGGGGTGTAAGGGAGTCTAGTGAAGTTCTGTTTTCCCCCATGTATATGTACTACTGAGTAATCCAGGGCTGTCTCTGCCTTTCTGCATTGGGAGTAAGGCTCACGGGACTCAGCAAGCAGGCGTAGGATTGTGCTGTGAAGGCCTAGAGACCAGGGGTGCCAACTAGAATAAAATATTAGGTGGGGGGACCAGGTAAACCCCATCCTGTGTAATCGATCACATGACATGGTGCGCACACCATTTGAATGGGAATGCCCATCAACTTTGGGGGAAGGCGGGCCCCCTCAAATATTTTATTGGGGGGGTTGAAAGTACCTTGGTCCCTAGGAGTTGGCTCCTATGCTAGAGGCAGGGAGAAAGGGCTAGCATCTCTTGTATTTTTTAAAAAATACTTTTTATTGAGTTTTCCACTTAAATCATATTCACATTTTGTTACATAATTCTATATTACTCTGTAAGTGCATCAACCTCCTTCCCTCCCTCTTTCTGACTTCCACATAACTTTCCATATTCTTCGCATTTCTATAAGCACTTATTTACCCTTTGTCAAATTATAATATTTCACCTTATTATCGGTAAATCAGTTTACCGATATTTACATTACAGAACGTTTCAATTCAAGCCTACAAACATTTTCAAATGTTTACAATTTTTTTCATATAGAATCATAGAGTTGGAAGAGACCCCAAGGGCCATCGAGTCCAACCCCCTGCCAAGCAGGAAACACCATCAGAGCACTCCTGACATATGGTTGTCAAGCCTCTGCTTAAAGACCTCCAAAGAAGGAGACTCCACCACACTCCTTGGCAGCAAATTCCACTGTTGAACAGCTCTTACTGTCAGGAAGTATATAAATTTGTTCCAGTCCTTACGAAACTGTTCGTCACGCTGATTCCGGATCTTCCCCGTCAACTTGGCCATCTCTCCGTACTCCATCATCTTGACCTGCCAATCTTACAGTGTTGGAAGTTCCTGCTGCTTCCATTTCTGAGCCAGAAGTGTCCTTGGAGTCGTTGTGGCATACATAAACATGTTTACATCACTTTTATGTATTTCCTCACCAATTAAGCCTAATTAAAATGCCTCTGGTTTTTTATTAAAATTATATTTCAAAATCTTTTTTAACTCGTATATTATGTCCCAGAAGGCTTTCACTTTAGAATAAGTGGGCTAGCATCTCTTGTAACTCACATTCACTTTCATACACACCTTGTGCGCACAGTGAAATCATCGTGGGTTTTTAGTTGTTTTTCTGTTTTACAAAGACATCATGGCAGTTAATTACCAGGGACAAAGACTGGCAAACAGGGTAATAAGAAAAAAGAAAATTCCATTAAGACCTTTTCATAGTACATTACACTAAAAAGCAAGAAAAATACTAAGTCCTCTTTCACAGATAAATCTTAACTTGCCCCACACAATTTCCCAACATAGGAATAGTGTGAGTGGAGGCTGGGTGCACCACATTGGAGACCCCAGGCGGAGTAGTAGGGGAATCTCATCCTTTACTTCCACACAAGGGTGACAGGCCAAATCATCTGTCAGAATAGCTATGGTGGCCACGTTTTTGCTGAAAACCTGATGTCTTAGGATTCACAACAAAGCAACGGCAAACACCTGCTAAAGGCCCCCTGAAATGTTTGGCAGTGAAAACCCCACATTTCATGGCACCCCCAAAAATGAGCCTTTGGCGCCCTAACTCACGGGATCCCAATTTCTCCAAAAGTCATACGTTGTCCGATTCACTCCAAAGCGGCGCCAAACACCCAGAGAATGCCCCCTGCAAGGTTTGGGGGTGAAAACACTACGTTTCACATCGCCCCACAAAATGAGCCCTCGACGCCGTAACCCACATGGTTGTCAGGGGCTGGACTGAGGAGGAATGGTGGGAGCCCCCCCCCACTCTCAAGGACCTGCTCCACAACTCCAATTTATAAAGATTATAATCCAAGTTAACGAGATCTTCTTGCAATTAGAGGTCAAGAGATATGTAAAAGTCAGTGCTTTATATGATTCAGCCACATGGTGGAGCAATAAACAAAGATTAAAGAAGCCATGATAGCCGGCTCTGAAAAACTGGGATGGTTTGTGTCTTCAAAGGCATGGCAGTGTGGCTTGAAGTTAATGACTTGTAACACCTCACAGTCATCATCATAATAATATAATAATAATTATAATAATAATTTATTATTTATACCCAGTCACTCTGGGCGGCTTCCAACAAAATATTAAAATAAAATAGTCTGTCAAACATTATAAGCTTCCCAGAACAGGGCTGCCTTCAGTTGTCTTCTAAATGTCAGGTAGCTGTTTATCTCTTTGACATCTGGTGGGAGGGGGTTCCACAGGGCAGGCACCACTACCCTGTAACTTGGCTTCTCGCAGGGAGGGAACCGCCAAAAGGCCCTCAGCGCTGGACCTCAGTGCCTGGGCAGAACAATGGGGGTGGAGATGCTCCTTCAGGTATACTGGGCCGAGGCCGTTTAGGGCTTTAAAGGTCAGCACCAACACTTGGAATTGTGCCTGGAAACATACTGGGGGCCAATGTAGGTCTCGGGGGCCACTCCCAGTCACCAGTCTAGCTGCCGCATTCTGGATTAGTTGTAGTTTCTGGGTCACCTTCAAAGGTAGCCCCACCTAGAGCGCATTGCAGTAGTCCAAGCAAGAGATAACTAGAGCATGCACCACTCTGGTGAGACAGTCTGTGGGCAGGTAGGGTCTCAGCCTGCGTACTAGATGAAGCTGGTCAACAGCTGCCCTGGACACAGAATTGACCTGTGCCTCCATGGACACCATGAACTGAAAGGTCCCGGCGTTACCCTGAGCCTCAGCCACAAGGAATGTGCAGCAGCAGAAAATGGTAACGCTGTTCTAGGTTGCATCTATGGAAGTCCAGGGTCCTGATGAAACGAAGTCCAAGTCCTACTCTCTCCTACCTTGGTCAGGCCACACCTGGAGTCCTGTGCCCAGTTCTGGGCACCATCATTTAAGAAGGGTGTTGACAAGCTGGAATGTGTGCAGAGGAGGGCAACCAAGACAATCAAGGGTCTGGAAACTACGATTGAAGAGAAACACTTGAAGGAGCTGGGTAGGTTTGGCCGGGAAAAGAGGAAACTGAGAGGAGATCTGACAGCCATCTTCAAATATCTTAAGGGCTGTCACATGGAAGAGGGAACAAGCTTGTTTTCTCCTGCTCTAGACGGGAGGACTCGAACCCATGGATTCAAGTTATAAGAAAGGAGATTCCAACTAAACATTCATAAAAACTTTCTGACGGTAAGGGCTGTTTGGCATTGGAACAGATTCCCACGAGAGGTGGTGGACTCTCCTTCCTTGGAGGTTACTAAGTAGAGGTTGGGTGGCCGTCTGCCATGGATGCTTTTGCTGAGATTCCTGCATCCCAGGGGGTTGGACTAGATGACCCTTAGTGTCCCTTCCAGCTATAAGTTTCTATGATTCTATGAAATTGATCTGGATTAATGACAGCCATCCACCAGTTTCATATGCAACACTGCTTCCCACCCCACCCCCTTACTGATTAATATATATAAAAAATACATTAAAGTAGACAAATAATAACTTACAAAAAGGATCAATAAACGTGTCACCTTTATTATATAAACTGTTATCATAATCACATGTCAAAATTTCTTTTGTGAATGAAATAAAATGGTTTCAATCAGTTTTTAATAACCAACAATCAAATGTAGAGCTTGGGGTACATTTAAACACGGCTTAGATCAATTCCCTTGATGTTCAGTGTCCAGGGGTTCAGCGCCTGGCACCCAGAAACTCGTGGCAAAGGGGAGTCTGGCACCAAGTAACTCATAACATTTCACTTCCTTGCAACCTAAGGAAAGCTGTTGATTGGCAGAAGACACTGGGCAGAAACAGAAAGAAACAGGGGGACGAGGAGGTCTAAGGGTGAGGTCCTGCTCCTGTCCATCCTAATACTGGACAGATTATTACAGGATGTTGAGAAGGGTCATTTTTTTACTATTAATTGAGAAACAGCAGCCATAGTCTAGGCCAGGAGTGTTTTTCCTTGGTGACACAGCCACGTTGAAAAGTGTGTGTTTGCAAGGTGTTTCCTGTCCTGTCCAGAAGTGCACCATGCTGGATGAAGCCAGCTCTAGATCTTTCCGAAATAAATAAAATAAAAACCCACAGGAAGATATATTTGAAAAATTAATGTTAAGGGGAACCATTCACATTGTTAAGCAAGGTAGCTAAAGCAACAGGGTCAGGGCCTCCATTGTGACACGTCCCCCTGCTGAGTGACTTGGCGGAGGACTTTGGGAAGAGCAACTATTTGAGGATAGTTCAGGAGAAAGGAGGTGGTTTGTGAGAAGTAATGATGTTTTCTGGCAAAATGAAGATTTCTTCTTCTTGAGTGTAAGTAGGATGTCTAATTCTTTCTGCATTCTGCTTCTTATGCTCTCCCTCAAGATTTAGAAACATAGGGCAGTAAGGCAGATCTGGAAAAAGCCTAAGTAAAGGTACCGGTACCCCTGACCGTTAGGTCCAGTCGCGGACGACTCTCGCTCTATAGGCTGAGGGAGCCGGTGTACAGCTTCCGGGTCATGTGGCCAGGATGACTAGGCCGCTTGTGGCGAAACCAGAGCAGTGCACGGAAAGGCTGTTTATCTTCCCGCCATAGCTGTCAAGTGTCCCTTATTTGAAGGGACAGTCCCTTATTCCAGCGCCATGTCCGGCTGCTGTCCCTTATTGATGGATGTCCCTTAAATGTCCCTTAAATGATGACCCTTAAATTTCAAAGGAAGCAGCTCCTCTCCCTCCCTCCCTGCCGGCCAGGGAGGAGGGAGGCTCTAACTGTGTTGCTTGGCTGTGTTGCTCACCCAATCAGAAGTCTAAGAACGAATGGGGGGTGGAGCTTGCATGCCTTGTGTGTGGCTAGTTAATGCAAGCTGAGAGGTTTTTTGAATGCTGAATGCTATTTTGTTGCACGTGCTGCTGCAAACTTTGCAGTGCAAAGCCAGGCCGGGGAGCCATCTTAAGTTGAGGCTGCATAGGCCTTGTGGTGCATGTGATTCAGATTCTATTCAGTTGAACTTCTGGTTACAAAGTTGGTTGGACAGTGTTCTCGAAGCTACCAGCATGAGTTTGACCAGACTGTGGGAGGACAGGAAGACTGGAGTGCCTGGAACAGGTGAGGCTGCAGGTCCCTTATTTTGGCTGCTGGTCCCTTAATTTCAAGGCTGCTAGTCCCTCATTTTCAAATCTGTAAGTTGACAGCTATGCTTCCCGCCAGAACGGCACCTACTGTATTTTTCGCTCTATAGGACGCACCGGATCATAAGACGCACCGGACAATAGGAGGGGGAGGACAGGGGAAAAAAAATTCTCCCCCTCTCTGCTCAGCGTCCCTTCAGCGAAGCGGCAGGAGAAACGGAGCCCATTCCATTTCTCCTCCCGCTTTGCTGAAGGGGTGCTGCGCAGAGAGGGAAAAAACTGTGCAGCGCCTCTCCAGCGAAGCGTAGCCTGGAGAGCAAGAGGGATCGGTGTGCACTGACCCCTCTCACTCTCCAGGCTTCAGGCGGCTATCCGCAAGCCTTCGGAGCGGGAGTTCCCGCTGCGCTCCGAAAGCTTGCAGATAGCTGCCTGAAGCCAACAGAGTGCAGCCTTTGAAGCCTCCACAGAACAGCGGGGTGAAGGCACCCCGCTGCCCTGTGGAGGCTTTGCGCAGCTAACCCCAAGCTAGAACAGCGAGACGGAGCGCTGTGCAGCGCTACTTCTCCCTGTTCTGGCTTTGGGCTTAGCTGCGCAGCCTGCATTCACGCCATAGGACGCACACACATTTCCCCTTAATTTTTTTTTAATAAAATAATTTTTATTAGCAAACCAATCAAATCACATTAGTTCCACATTACAAAACCGAATTTTAAATTTTTATTGGGGGTACCCATGCTTCGAGCTCAGAAAAGGATCCAATCCTCTCTTATTTCTGCTGCTTTGATCATTTCCCCTTAATTTTTGGAGGGGAAAGATTGTGTCCTATAGAGCGAAAAATACGGTATTTATCTACTTCCACTTTGTGCTTTCGAACTGCTAGGTTGGCAGGAGCTGGCTCTGTGGCCACCCGTGTCCCTACGGAAAAAGCCGATCGCAGACCAAATCCCCCTCCCAAACCTGGTATGTAAGGGCTTCCGGTTTTTCCGCCCTCCATTGGGATGTGCTTCGCGGGTTCTCCCCGCCTAGCAGCTGTTAGAGGGAACTTTGGGGGGCAACGCGGAGGCTACACGACCCCCCAAAAAGGCTCTGGGCGTGGCCCAGGGCTGACATTGTCCGGCAGCGTCAAAAAAGGAACCCTTCGAAGCCCACGTCCTAGAGAGTACCTAGACGCAAGGACACGAGCAATCCTCAGCAGCAAGCCTCAAAGTCCCAAACGGTAAGAACGGCAGCAAAATGTCTCACTTTCTCAATCCCCTTAATTACTGGACTAAGCTAACAAGGAGAGCTTGAGGAGAAGAGGGTCTGTGAGACTTATTTATACAAAGTGAACTACTCAGAAACAGACCCAAAAGACTAGCACATAAAGAGTAAAGAACGGGAGATTTTATCTTAAATATATTGGAAATCTTTCTCATTATACTTAACCATAAGCGAAGATTTCTCTAACAAGTACCAGTAAGAAAAGGAAGACAGATTCAAATTTCACTGTGCAGCAGCAGTACTAGCCCATTAAAAGAAGCGGAATTCATGGACTTAACTTGTTTTTCACTTTGAAGTGGCGTGAGCCCAGCGAAAGAGACTGAGTTAAAAGACTTGGATTGTCAGCGCTGTTTGTGGTAAAAGAGTGGAAGTTACTGGAAAACAAAGGTAAAAGAGAAGGCAACACTTTTAATATTGAACTTATATTAAACACTAACCTATAAAGATGGCGTAGCGTGGTCTGGGAGAAACGGCCGGACTAATTGGAGAATCAAGAAAAGAAAAGCGCCGAAAGGAGGGGCAGAACTGGACAAAAGAGGAGAGGGACTATAAAATTAAAGATGAGCATATTTAGTTTGAGGAGGTAGTTTGTGGGAAAGGAAATATGTTTTCTGGTGTAATGAAGAGACTTTCTTCATATAAAGTGTAAGTAGGATTCCTAATTCCTTCTGCATTCTGTTTCTTTTACTATCCCTCAAGATTCAGAAACGTAGGGAACCATGTCATGGTTAGATTAGTTTATAAAGACTGGCTGCGTGAGCTGCTGGTCTCCTGCTGTCACGTGCCAAAGATCCATCCCCTGGTCTGCGAGGAGGAGGAGGAAGAGATATTGGAAGAGAAATGGGAGGATGAAGTGATGGTTATGGAGATCAGAAGGAATCTTTAGTGAAGGTGAAAACAATTTATGTAAGACCAAGCGACCAGGGGATGGATGCCACCGATGCCAATCTAGATGGTGAGAGATGGTGATCTTTGTTCTTGAGGAACAAGGGAGGCCAGAGAGAATCTGGATCCCTGGGATGGGGGGAGGCAGCTCCCTGATTCAAGAAGAGTTCAGGGATGGGATGAGGAAGGGAGAATAATGCAAGCCACCTGGAGATCCTTGCAGGAAAGATGGGTCATCAATGTAATAATCAATGAAAAAATTAAGAATTTTTTCTCTTCATTTCTCTTCCAGGCAGCGATAGCAGTGAGGCCAGCAGCTCCAGTACAGCGCTATCCCGCTCCAAGACCCAGTTCTCCCTTCGCCCCAAACCCCAGTATCTAAATAAATAAATAATAGGGATGCGGGTGGCGCTGTGGGTTAAACCACAGAGCCTAGGACTTGCCTATCAGAAGGTTGGCGGTTCGAATCCCCACGACGGAGTGAACTCCCGTTGCTCGGTCCCTGCTCCTGCCAACCTAGCAGTTCAAAAGCACGTCAAAGTGAAAGTAGATAAATAGGTAACGCTCCGGCGGGAAGGTAAATGGCGTTTCCGTGCGCTGCTCTGGTTCAGAAGCAGCTTAGTCATGCTGGCCACATGACTTGGAAGCTGTACACCGGCTCCCTCGGCCAATAAAGCAAGATGAGTGCCGCAACCCCAGAGTCGGCCATGACTGGACCTAATGGTCAGGGGTCCCTTTACCTTTATATATTTCAAAAACACTATGAGTCTCCAGTGTGGTCTCTCGTCACAAGGAAACAGACTTTATAAAGAGGCAACCTTTCAAACGTCTTATAAATGGAAACTGGGGAAAGCCCCCTCCAAAAGAATAGACTGTGCCCAGTGACTAGCTGATCCACATGCCTGTTCAGTTGACGCTCTAGATGCCTACTCAGTTGTTCTCAAAGGCTGTTGAAAGAGAGAATGGCCAGTGTGGCAGGCTGTGCAAGCTGCTGGCCTCCTGCTGTCGTGCCCCTAAAATCCACCCCCTGGTCTGCGAGGAGGAGGAGGAAGAGATATTGGAAGAGAAATGGAATGAGGAAGTAAATATAATTAAAGAAAGGGAGAATAGCGTAAGCCACCTGGAGATCCTTGAAGGAAAGATGGGTTGTCAACATAATAATAAGTGGAAAGATTCAAAATCTTTTCTCTTCTTTTCTCTTCCGGGCAGCAACAGCAGTGAGGCCAGCAGCTCCAGCACAGATCTCCCTCCCCACCAAGACCTAGTCCCCCCCTTCCCCACAAACCCAAATAGAAAAATAAAATAAAAATCATTATTATTATTCTAATCAAGTTCCTTTACAAACATGCTATTCTGTGATCATCCTTTTATCCTAGGCGGTGCTTTTTCCTACGTTTGTGAGCATGAGTGGAAATCCTGAGTCTCGCTGCAGGAGTCGACAGTTTGGCTCCTTCCCTTGTTGTTGCTCCTAGATGGAACTGCGCATGTGCGAAGGCAAGACAGAGACTTCCAAACTGGATCAATAAACGTGTCACCCGTTGTCTGAAAACCACTGTCCTAATCACATGCCAGATTGTCTTTTGTGAATGAAATAAAGTTCTTTCAAATAGTTTTTTAATGTTGGCATTTGTCTGTCTTGAGAAGCAATGGAGTGCGCCTCCGGGGGTGAGGTCAAAAGTCAAGCAACGGTGTCAGCAGCCCCAAAATGACCTCTCCAGGGAGCAAGACTGGGCAGTGTGTCTGGAGGTCCTGGGCTTCCCAGATGACAAGACTCCAAGGTCTCCAAGATGTGTCTCCAAGGAAAGCAGAGTTAGGCACCAGTTGGCTACAGGAGTTGTCAGAAGGGGTTGTAAACGGCACCATCCAACCGCCTGAGGGACTCCACTCCAGATTTGTGTAGGGTTTTCTCCTTAGCCTTTTCAGCTCCCAAAGATATCCCACAAGGCAAATTAGGATCAGAGTTTTCTTTCTCCTCGATGGGCTACCTTTATAGGTGGATGAGCCCCATCTTCCCCTCACTTCCCTCCACAGCATTGCAGAAACCACCTTCTTGACCACTGGGCCCACGCTTGGTCTTGTCTGCTCAATCTGCTGGAGCCTGTCTTTGCACACAGGGGAAGTTCCTGAGCATTTGAGACTCCTTGGCTGCCCTCACCTGGTTTAGGTGGCCAGTCAAAGCCGTTCCCAGGATGTGGCCTCTGTCACATGCTGACCGTTTCTAGGAGCAAGAGAACAAACTTTTTATTATGGTTTAATGGTTTAATGACTAGTTACAAACTGTAAACAGATAAGAACATTGGCAGGATTATTGGAATAACCTGCAGTTTAATAAGATTATATATTTAAAGCAGATGCATAAATGAAGAAATTAAGGTAATTTGGATATGCATAAGATATGAAGAATCAATTTAAGGAACTGCAGAAAGAGGGGGAAGGAAGTCAAGTTTTGAAATGTTACAATGACTGCAAAATTATTTAAATGTATAAACTTGAAAATCATAATTTTTTTTTAAAAAAAATATTTCGCAAAAAATCAGACGCCATCTGTTTCACTCCCAACTGGAGCCAAAGGACACAGGCCTGGCCAGGACAGCTTTCCAGTTACAGCTTCTGCGGTGATGAGGCATGTGAGCCTCAACTGTCCTGCATCTACTCTAGCTGAGGAATCAACACACCTCCTCCCCAAGTTAGCGAGCCCCACCTGGGCTGTGGGTCCTTGCCTTCCATCCCTCCCAACTGACAGTTGTTAGTTCTGGAATCCTGAGCTTGAGGGGGGGGGTACATCCCATTTCGCCCCGTGGGACACTCACCACCCCTTAGCCACCTGCCTTTGGCGCTGCAGCAGTGCTGGGTTTGGTCCCTGAAAGAGCATGCAAGATCTCTCCCAAATCTCAATACATATTTTGCTCTCCTAGACATCTTGCAAGACTTCAATGAGATCTCACAAGATCTTGCAGGAAATCTCCAATCTGTTTAGCTGCAAGCACACATTTTTCTTATTTAATACAAATTTCTCAATCTAACAGATTTGCACATAGGATTCTTTATCACATGAAATGGCACTTTTGTTATGTTCTATTGTTACATTATTTGTGGCCTTCTAACACTTTGGGAGAAGCCTTCTCTCCCTTTTCCCTTTAAAAATGAGGATCTGTGCTTTACACTCAGCAGGAAGGTCCATTTAAAAGGAAACATGTCGTTGTTTTGCTGCTGCTTTTCTGTGTTCTCAGGTGTCCAAGTTAGCCTCCTGGCCCTGCTCCTCCAATATACCACAGCAACACTCCCCACTAGGAATCCCTGCTTGGGCTTTCATTGGCCATCAGCAATATCCGGTGGAGCCAGGTGGAGAGCAATGCCCCATCTTGCCCATCTTTGGGGTTTCAAGAGGTATAGCCTCTGTGCATGTACAGAATTAATGATTCAGCAAATCTATTAGACCATTGAAAGAGTGGAAGGGACATGGAAGAGACTTAAGAGCCTCGGACATAAGATTACCAGGTTGATGGACTAGATGGAATGGACAGTAAGGACTGACATGACCCGAGACCAGGAAGAAGAGACGTTGGATGAAGACAGGAAGAAAATTTATAAAGAAAAATTTTTATTTAGGGAATTAGCCTAAAATTAATGAATATTAGGGAAAATGTTGGAATGAAACTATATGGCTTTAGTAGAAATGATATAAGGAGTTACGTATAATTGAGTATTAAGTTTCAAGCTCTAAGGTATTTTACGGTAAGATAAGGTTAAATAAATTAAGGCAATCTGAATAACAGAATATGGGGAAAGATGGAAAGGATTTCTTGAGTTAATTAATAGGTTAAATTGTTAAGCTAAATTATTCAATAAAAATTGAGAAAGATGGAAAGAATTTGCTGAAATAACTAATTAAACTAGAATACAAAAAGGGAGGTGTGAGGAGGTCAATGAAACAAGCAAATGGAAGTTAAAGATATGTAATATGGGATTTGTGTCTTTTTTTTTCTTTTTCTCTTTTTTATCTTTTTGCTGTATTGTTGTATCGGTTTTTATGCTTTGTTTTTTTTCCTTCTTTTTTATGTATTATAGTGTTGTTTCCTATTTTTTCTTTTTTTTTTGTAATTCTGAAACTTTTAATAAATATTATTAAAAGAAAGAAAGAAAGAAAGAGTTCTTTCCTCTGATTAAATTACCAAAGGAAGAAAGCAGGATTGGCTTTTCTCACCAGGGACACAAGGAAGGGGAAGGTGTATGCTTAAGAAATCAAATTCCCCAAGGGCTGAAACTCTGTTCAGCCAATTAAAAAACCCCAATTCTCTCAGGAGAGTGCTTCATATCTGGCGGGCAGGGCTTGTGTGCTTTGCTCATGATTCCTTGGATGTCCTGAGGCTGTTAGAGCAGCAGCCGTAAGTCTTGGGGCTCTGGGAGTGAGACATTGTCCTCAGAAGGGAAAGAGTAACTGAGGTTCCCTTTTCTCTCCCTTGGAGGCCCTGAACAAGGAGCTGGCCAGTTCAGGGCCTCCATGGGAGAGAAAAGGGGGGCCAGAACTTGTGCTCAAATGAGCTTTCATACACGGTCATCCTGCCCCACACTCACATTCCAAAATATCTGCATGCTCACCTATCCAAGAGGTGGATGGTCTTGGGCTGGGGGTCCCAGAAGGCAGAATAAGTTGAGAAGCAAAGCCCAAGAAGTTTGAGGCATCCTCTTCGCATCCACCCAAACCCAATCTAAACAGCTTTGCTCCAGAACCAGCCCCTCCCTTCAGTTCTGTCCAGTTAAGAATGTCAGTTAAGAGGGACCACCTGTATTTTCTTGATTCTTGCCTGAGGTCATAATGGGCATGCACACTGGTATCTGTTTACCTGTAAGCACACACCTTTAGTTTATCTTTTTTAAAATAAAAATAAAATACAAGTTTATCAATCTACCAGCTTTGCACAAAACAGCAGCCGTTTTGTGATCCATGGCAGTGAAAACCCCACGTTTTACGGTGCCCCCCCCCAAATGAGGCTTCATTGCCCTAACCCACAGGGTCACGAATTCTCCAAAGGTCCAATGTCATCTGATTCACTCCAAAGCAGCACCAAACACCCAGAGAATGCCCCCTGCAACATTGGGGTGGGTGTGAAAACACTACATTTCCCATTGTTAGAGTGGCATACAAAGGATGAACAAGTTAAATCAGTGATGATAGATTGGGCAAGACATGTAGGACATAACATAATGTTTGAGGATTGGGAAAGATTGTGGAAGAAAGGGGTCAAGTTCACTGCATGTACTGTACTAAAAGAAAACATAATGAAAATGATGTATAAATGGTATCTGACCCCTGTTAAATTAGCAAAGATTTATCATAAGTGTGATAACCATTGCTGGAAATGTAAAGAAAAAGAAGGTACCTTCTATCATATGTGGTGGACCTGCCCCAAGGTGAAAGACTTCTGGGAAAAGATTTATAATGAATTGAAAAAAATGTTGAAATATACATTTATAAAGAAACCAGAGGCCTTTCTTCTTGGAATAACAGGTTTGGAATTGCCCCCAAAAGATGTTAAATTATTTTTGTATGCCACAACTGCAGCAAGAATTTTGTTAGCTAAGAATTGGAAAACGCAAGAAGTACCAACAGTGGAAGAATGGCAGATGAAGATGATGGATTTTTTGGAGCTAGCCGATCTGACTGGAAGAGTCCCTGACCAGAAGGAGGAGGAGTATCAGGAAGAATGGATGAAATTTAATGACTATTTAGTTGAATATGTTAAGTTAAATTAATTGGAAAAAGCTTGCATATAGCGGATAGGCTTAGGATTTAAATATGTAATATGTGACAAATTAATATGTTTAATACTGAACTGGAAAGTAAGAAAGATGTTAAGTGATTAAGTTAATTTTATAAGAATATTGATTTGGAAAACCGTTAAAATGATATGCACTGAAATCCAACCAGGGGGATACGAGGAAGTCACTTAACAATGTTAATTAGATTAGTCTTAATAAGGTTATGATTTATGTTTGTTTGTCTATTTGTCTGTGTGTTTAAATTTTTGTGAAAAAACCAATAAATTATTTTGAAAAAAGAGAAAATACTACATTTCCCAGCACCCCACAAAATGAGCCCTCAGCGTCTTAACCTGCTGGGTTAAGATATCGCCAAAAATCCAAGGTCAGCCGAATCATTACAAAGGGTGCTAAGCTGTGGGGGGAAGCCTCTGCAACGTTTGTCGAGAAAACACTATGTTTCGCCAAATGCTTGTAGAAGGCCCCATGTGACATTTGGCAGTGAAAAAACTACGTTTCATGGCGCCCCACAATACGAGCCCTCGACACCCTTACCTGCAGGGTAAAGATTTCGCCAAAAATATGACATTATCCGATTAACTCCAAAGCGGTGCCAAACTCCAGGAAGAGCCCCTGTAAAAATACGTTTCACAGCTCCCCCCCCCCCCAAATGAGCCATCAGCACACTAAACAGTAGTTTCAAGATTTCGCAAAAAATCGGGGGTTGTCCGACTAACTCCAAAGCAGAGCCATATGCTGTAACAAGGCCCCATGCAACATTTGGCAGTGAAAACACTATGTTTTCCTGCACCCCACAAAATCAGCCCTCGGCACCCTAACCCTCAGGATCAAGATTTTGCCAAATATCACAACTGGAGAGAGACCTGTTGCATAATGTAAAAGTGCTGTCTAAAATGTATAAGATATTATGGGAAAGGGATTCCTGCGCCGAGCACTGGCAAAATGGCTCGTGCAATGTTTAGCAGTGAAAACCGCACGATTCACAGCGCCCCACAAAATGAGCCTTTGGCGCTCTAACCGAAAACCTGATGTCATCCGATTTACTCTAAAGCAGCGCCAAACTGCAGAAAATGGCCCCCTGCAACATTTGGCGGTGAAAATAGATATACAAAAGTCAGTGCTTTATACGGTTCAGCCATCAGGTGTAGCAATGCACAAAGATTAAAGCCACAATAGCCAGCTCTGAAAAGCTGGGGTGGTTTGTGTTTTCTGAGGCATGGCCATGAGGTTTGGAGTTAATGACTTGTAACACATCACAGTCATGTTGACACGATTTAGCGCTTCTACGCATGCGCGAGTGGCGAAACACGGAAATAACCCTTTCCGGTACTTCCGGGTCGCCGCGGGACCCAACCTGAAAAAAGGTAACATGAAGCAAACGTAACATGAGGTATGACTGTACTGGAAGAAGCAAAGATCACCCGTGTCGAAGCAATGATTCTTCAACATCAACTTCATTGGACTGGTCATGTTGTTCAGATGCCTGATTATTGTCTTCCAAAGAAACTACTCTATTCCAGACTTTAAAATGGAAAGCGTAATGCTAGTGGTCAACAAAAGAGGTTTAAAGAATCTATCAAGGCAAATCTTTAAAAATGTAGTATAAACACCGACAACTGGGAAACACTAGCCTGCGAGTGCCCCAATTGGAGAACAGCTTTTACCAAAGGTGTCATGTGCTTTGAAGACGCTCGAACTCAGGACGAAAGGAAGACATGTGCTAAGAGGAAGGCACGCTTGGCAAATCCTCACAATGATCAACTCCCGCCCGGAATCCAATGTCCCCACTGTGGAAGGACTCACTGTTAAGGCCGGGTTCGCGGATGACAGTATTACTTGGCTCCAAATGATCACCAAAGAAGAACAGTATTTGAAAGAATGGATTCCATGTACAGTGGTACCTCAGGTTAAGAACTGAATTCATTCTGGAGGTCTGTTCTTAACCTGAAACTGTTCTTAACCTGAAGCCCCACTTTAGCAAATGGGGCCTCCCGCTGCTGCCATGCCGCCGGAGCACGATTTCTGTTCTCATCCTGAAGCAACGTTCTTAACCCGAGATATTATTTCTGGGTTAGCATGAAGGAGGTGAGGACAGGTGACCCCACCTAGGCCCGAAGTCACCCCCCCAAGCAGGCTCAAAGCTTCTCAAAGCTTTTCCAAATCATTTTCTCAGCAGCTAAAAGGCATTAGCTAAGCATCAGAAGCATTTCGCTCTGCTGTAAGAAAGGTCGCTTCTCAGGTAGCTGACCTTGCCAAAAGGTACATTCAACTTGCCACTTTTCTTTCCGGGAACTGTGCCAATAGAGCAAGAGAAAAGAAACATATCTTGGACACGATGGAACGCCAGGCTTCTCATCCCCCTTTCCTGGGAAGGGCACCAAATTTCCAAATACTGGAAATCCCTATTCAATAGGAATTGCTGGGTGCGTTGTTGACGAGATCACTGCAGAACACGTGAGTAACATTTTGCTCTGTGCTACTCAAACTTTGGCTGCAAACCTGCGCTCATTGTGATTTGTTTGCAGAGAGGTTAGATGATGAGGCAACAAAACACTACCCCACATTTCCCAGTGCATTTTCTTTTAACTTTTCTTTTCACAAGAAGTCCATTTGGGGGGGAAATAGGGTTGTTCTGCTGGACTAGGTACAACCTGAATATGCTGGTATGTGACTGAACACTCCCCCACCCTCCACACAAAAAAATAGTGGCAGTATGGAAGCACCCCTTAGTCCTGCTTGTCAGACTCTGCAATTTTCACCTTCAGTTACCCGTCTTTTCAACGCATAACACATATGTTTACTTGTGCAGTGAACTGCCTGCTCCTCCCCTGCCCTGGCTCACTCATTCCATTTGCTGTTTTCATTTGTGTTCTTGAGCAACTGAACAACTTTAGAAAATGGATAAAGAGTTGGCTGCTTTTTGCCCACCACCACCAGTCTAGCTTTTGTAAGTCATAGAAACATAGAACTGTAGAGCTGAAAAGGACCAAGATGGTCATATAGTCCAACCCCCAGCAATGCAGGAATATTTTGCTCAGTGTGATGCTGGAACTCACGACCCTGAGATTAAGGATCTTCTGCTCTACCGACCAAGCTATACCAGCTCCACTAAGCAATATAACCCCATCTCATGATCAACGCTAGGAATCCTAAGCACCTCTCCTCTGCCTTTGATGCCCTCCTAAGGCCTCTGCTTCTTCACTCTCTAGTCAAGATTTTGCCTCCTTCAGTAGCAAAATTTATTCCATCCACTCAGACCTCTCTAGCTTTGTCTGCTCCCTCTTCCTTCTCTGGTACCTCCTTCGATCCTTTATTTCTTCTGCTCTATAGCATGGTGAGGGGTTGATAACACAGGTATCCTTTGGTGCCTTCCCTTTAATTCAGACATGCCACTGTTTCTCTTTTATGTGTGTTTTTTAATACAAACACCCCTTTGACCCAAACATCCTCTCCAACGACTGTGCAATGTCCCTTCTACTCTTTACCTGCAAACTCCTGCAGCATGTTGGCTGCTTACTTCCATTGTCTCAACTTCCTCTCCGCCAACTTCTCGTTTGCCCTACCCCAATCTGGCTTTTATTCCCTGCACTCTACTGAAATTGCCTTCCTGAAAATCAGTGATGACCTTTACGCTGCCTCTATATGCCTCTACTCATTCCTCATCACCCACAATTTTTTCATTACCTTTAATATTCATGCCTTTATTCCTGTTACGTTGCAGGTCTCCCTGATTCTGTCCTCTGCTGGTTCACGTCCAACCTGTCTGATCACACCACGGGGGGAGCTTTCCCTCTCACCACTGGGGTTCCTTGGAACTCTGCGCTTGACCGCTACTATTGCCTGCACAATTCTGTAAAGTAGGTCAGTGCTATCCTTAAATGAGAGATCGGCAGATCTTGAAGCTTCAAGGCTATGCTTATTATGAGATAGAAGAGAAATAACTATGACAAATGTGCTTACAAATATATTGAGGGAGCTTATAGGCGATTTAATGTTGGATTTCTCAAAGAATGTCATTTGAGAAAGAAAAAGGAGAGAATGGTGCCTAGGGCATGAGAATGTACAGCCATGTTTTGCTGCATGTCTTGTTTCTACACTAAATTCCCATTTTACAGACAAGGAACTGAGGTTTGAAAGGGTGGCTTTTTCAATGCCATTTTCCAGAATGACCCCAATTACCAAGGTAAAGTGGGATCAGAGGCCTGCTCTCCTAAATTCATCCCCAGACTTCAGTATATTTATGCCTGGTTCTCTCTGATCTAACTCGGAAAGTATGCGAACCTTATAACTCTTCTTAGTTACATGTTAAATTCCACAGTAAACTATCATGTATTATGTACCCTTTACATATATAAATATGAGGACATTCCTTGAAGCATCTTCCAAGGGACAAGAATTTTTTAAAAATAAATCTATTATTGGATTACGATGTAGAGGGATTTCATCCCAGGGTTGATGTCAGTGTATAGAAATGTCCTTTGCAGTGGATTCAGCTGCAAGTAGCCCTTGCAAAACCTTTGCGTAAGGGTTTCTGGAGACCACAAGGTTCTGGTGGTTGGGAGGGGAGCTCTCATTAAAAAAATCATGTGGGATGGAGTTCCAAGAGGAAAATATGATGCTAAGGAACGTCCAGAATAAAGCACATATGTGGTTACTTTTCTCTGAAGTATGTCTGCCTATCCTGCAGTTCTATAATTACTACACATTTGGTTTCTCTATCACCCTTTTCCTTCTGACTTATTCTGTATGCCTATGAATCAGTTTACAGATATAACATTCCACAGCTTCTCAACTACTTCCTGATCATGATTAAGTGTGTGCCTCTTACCCGGTATTAAAAATTATAATGAGCCTTGCACCACGAGATCAATGGCTGGAAAATCTTTCTGTATGCATGCATCTTGCATAACTGCAGTACATTCTTTTATTGTTCTGCGTGGGATCCCAGCTGAGCTATTTTCACTCCAGGAATCAATAGCCCTGTAACCTCGTATCCTATATTCTGCTGGTTAAGGTCAAGTTTGGTAAGTGTGGGCTATTGACATTAACTAGTAGAGTGTAATGTATGTTTACACTCTACAGTTCATCTACTAGGAATGTGTGTGAGGCATCCTATTGTATCCTTGCACAAGTCCTCTTGAAATATACTAGACTGAAAGAGAGTGACTGTTCAAAGCTCTCTCATTGAGCTTCATGGCTGCAGAAGATTTGAACTCGGCTCTCCCCAGTTCATGCCCAACTCTTCGGGCACTACACTACGTAGGCTCTCCATTGAAAGTATGCAATTTCCCCATATACAAAATATGCCATTTGTAAGAGTTAGTTTGGAAAGAGGCAACACCCCACCAGTTAATCCACAAACCATCAGTTCCCCCAAATCTGTAACTCATACATGGACAATTGCATCAATGATATATTTGCACCTTCGACACTTCCAGACGGCTGCTGCTATCGCATACTGGCCGATTCAGGATACACAATTAAAGCAGATTTGGTGATCTCGCACAACAAACCGGCTCCCCCATCCCCAAACGAGACTTTTTGCGATAAAGACTTTGTGATAGGAGAAAGTGTGGGATAGCAATTGCTTGGCAGGATGTCATCTAACCTTCCCCAAAACAAACAAACAAAAAAGTTCAATAAAGAACCAATGTCATCTAATTTCCTTTACAAACTTTGTGCTAACAAATCAGTAAGGTAAAGGTAAACGTACTCCTGACCATTAGGTCCAGTCGTGGACAACCCTGGGGTTGCGGCGCTCATCTTGCTTTACTGACTGTGGGAGCCGACATACAGCAACAGGAGCTCACCCCGTCGCGGGGATTCGAACTGCTGACCTTCTGACCGGCAAGTCCTAGGCTCTGTGGTTTAACCCACAGCGCCACCCGCGTCCCTTCCAATTTTAGCAGTAGTCAGAAGCAAATTCTGTGCTGTAGTTGGGCAATAGGGGCAGTGCAGGATTCCTATTGATGTACTGACCACCCCACTGCACCAAGGATCCCCTGCTCAAGCTGCGTCAGGTCGTGGTGGATGTTCTCCTGGAGATACCTAGTCTGGTGGTCCTAGCAAATACTTTCAAAAAATTAAATCTTTGTTTAGAAAATGCCTTTGGGGCTCTGAGAATACCCATGCAAAAAATGCAAATGCAAATAATTGTATAATTATTGTAGTTACATGATAGGATAGGACTCCCACAATACCCAGCATCCTTAACAAACTGTAGCTGCTGATATTCTTTGTGGAAAACCACGATTGTGAAAGTGGTATAAAACTAATACAAATGTATAGTGTGAATGAGGCCTGAAATTTGATTCTGTTCACATTTAAAGGCGAACCTACAGTACCTATTTTGCACTTTCTGAAACAATGCACAAACTGAAACACAGCCATCCTTTGAAATTTGTGTAACTCTGAATTTTGCACCAAAGCAATATGTACAAAAATGCATATGCTAGCACAAACTGTGCATTAAATGTGTATATAGCTGAACGTAATATACAAAAATGCATTATATTAGGGATTTATTTTTTTTTGCAAAAATGTGCCTAGTAGGCAAAATGGCATACAATAATGTTCATATTAGGAAAAATTCACACTACAATGCAGATGGATTTTCATGGAGACTTAAAAACAACAACTCAGACTGATGTGGATATGTGAACTGAACTTAAGGCTGGAAAAATGAGAGACTGAAATAAACCAGAACTGACAGGTTTGTCCATCCCTAATGTTAAAATAATGCAAATTCAAGAGGATGTATTTTAATTGCGTTGGATCTGACTTTTACCCAGTCCCTATAGGAAAGCCAAATGTGCATGCCTCTGTGTACATTTGCCTCCCCCTTTTCTGCTTGTGTGTGGTGAGTACGTCAGGGTGAGAAGTAACCAAATATTGCATGGAACCCATGGACAGAGTGGCTGGATTTGACCCGTGGGAGACCTGATTCCAATCTCAGCTAAGTCAGGTGCCTTCTGAGAGGCACACAACTCAAACTCCACTTCGTAACATGTAAATTTGAAAGCAAGCTCTTGCTTTTAGCTCCCCGTTTGAATCCACCTTTGGACGACAGAACTTGGTTTCTCCAGCTACAGTAAGAGACACAGACATGCCTTTCTTTTTCCATCCCTCTAGCCACATCCATCCTTCTGAGGAGGGAGAGAGAAAAACCTCAGAAGGGAACCACCCAAACATATCCATTGGTCCTTTCATCAGGTCCCAAAGAAATTTAAACCCCAAGAGGAGAGGAAAGGCATTCCCAGGCAAGTAAGAATAAGTCCATGGCCCTGTCTTTGCTTTTCCTTTCACTAGGTGCCAACTGCATCAGATTCGACTGCTTGCCTGAGACCAGAAGTGCATCTCCAAGGTAAGGAAGCCTTTTCTTAGGAAAGCTTATTGCCTTTTCAGTGTTACGGGTGGTAGGATAAAGCAGATAACATGCAGGGTAAAGTCAACTTATTACATGGTCTCAATTCAAAGAGTAAAAAGTCTTTGACCCTTCTCAGCATGTTGCAAGTACATTTCTCAGCCTACTACTCTTTTCTAAGCGGATGCTTTGCCTCAAAATGATTTTGCCATTAATAATTTGAATGTCCCCAAATAAAAACATGTGGCATTGAGGTATGTTTCTCCATAAACTCCTGTCATCTTAATTATAAGACAATTACTGTATTAGATTCTAATGAAGGATAGCATTTACTTGTGGTGAATTCTAGAAGGATAGCCAGTCTCCCCTTGAAACCTTAAAGACAAATAAATATTACAGCATAAGCCTTCATGGACCACAGTCCATTTTATCAGATACAAATAATTTATTTGGTGACTGGAAGTTCCAATCTGAAGTATTTTCATCAGTATATTAATATAGCATTGACCTAATGTAAGAATACATGTTTAGCATTGAAGTGTTTCATATACATGAACTAAGTCATATTTACAACAACCTTGTAAGGTAGATCAATAGTACTCACCCCATGCTGTGGATTGGGTACTTTGACTAAGAGAATAGTGGTTTCTTTAAGGCAGGAGGTCCCTGGTTCACATCTTGCCTTTTTCACAAACTCAGTAGGGTTTGGGTTGCTTTTTATGTTTTGTTTTGCACAATTTTATTCTATAATTTCCCCCTCCTTTAAATTCCAGCTTTGCCCCATTAATTTTCTAAATTGTTGAGCAGATTCTGACACAGTTCTGTGAAATGGGCAGTGCAGAACTAACTTACGCTATTATACCGGGGTTAGACATGTTCCTTTGCATGTTCATTAACAATTGGAAAAATTATAAAACAGTAATCCAGAATATTAGGATATGTTTCAAAGCAGCCTTGTCTTTTAGGTTCATTTTGATTAGAGCAAGAATTCCCATTTATCCTTGGCAGCAAATGGGTCAGTCATATAACAACTGTGCCAGTGCATAGGGCAATCATCATCTCTGACTTTTTTAGAACCAGGAAAACCCACCCAGAAAACTTGCAACATGATGGGAGAGACCAACTTTTATTTTTATATTTATACCAGCAGGCCTCCATGAAGTCCTCAGGTCAGCAACAAACAAAACAATAAAAAAGTGGCAGTGATCCCTCTGGTGCAAGCTCTTTAGATCAGGGTGCAATCTATTTGTGGATTCCAACAATCCACTGAAGATCAGTGGTATAGGGGCTAAGGGAGCCACAAGTGTTAAAGCATATGCATCTACTCAGAAGTAAGGTAAAGGTAAAGGGACCCCTGACAGTAAAGTCCAGTTGCGAACGACTCTGGGGTTGCGGTGCTCAACTTGCTTTATAGCCCGAGGGAGCTGGCGTTTGTCCGCTCCGCAGACAGTTTTCCCTGGTCATGTGGCCAGCATAACTAAGCCACTTCTGGCGCAACGGAACACCAGAGCAGCACACGGAAATGCCGTTTACCTTCCCGCTGGAGCGGTAGCTATTAATCTACTTACACTTTTTGGGGTGCTTTCGAACTGCTAGGTTGGCAGGAGCTGGGACCCAGCAACGGGAGCTCACCCCTTCGTGGGGATTTGAACTGCCAACTTTTTGATCGACAAGTCCTAGGCTCAGTAGTTTAGACCACAGCGTGACCCACGTCCCTCTACTCAGAAGTCCAAGTAATTTCATTGAGGCTCAGTCTGCAAGCCTAGCCCTACTTACGTGGGGTGTAAGCCCAACTGAATTTATTTCTGAATATTTCTGAGTGGAGAGGCTTAGGATGGGACTCCTACTCACTGAAGAGTGGGGTTTAGGATTTGGAGTGAACCAGCTTGTTTCTGGTTCAACCCCCCCCCCTGCAAGTTTGCTCCTTTAAACCCCGTCTCTCTCATATTCAATAGCAATGTTTTCCAAAGTAGCCTAGCAGATTCTGAGAAAACATCTGTTAAAATAGGCTGTTTTTTTAATATCTCAAGTCAAACCTTCTTTCTCTCTTTAATGGTTTTAGTAAATTATACATTTATCATCTAAATTAAGGGAATTATTCTTCAAATCACAGTGATTTGCAAGTGTGTGTCTACATTATCAGTCTACCTACATGCTTCCTCCACTTCACATTGATGGCAAGTTCCAGGGAGACAGAACTCACCCAGTGTTGGTTTCCTTTAGAAGGCGGTCAATGTCACTGACCGTGTTTTGTAGTATTCGAGCTTGTTCATGAATACACGTGTTGAGCATAGGTACAAGTGCACCTAAATACTCCATCAACCAAAGACCACTGTTCCTACATTATCTCCAGAGAGACAGCTAGCACTCTATAATGATTTAGAGCTCAAACTAATTTCTTTCTCTGTCTCTCTCATTCTCTGCACATTCTTTTTTTTGTGTCTAGACACCTAGATTACGTCCATCTTAGCCCATGGGGAGCTGCTTTTTCTGCATTCTTAGAATCATAGAATTGCAAAGTGGAAGGGACCTTGAGGATCAATTTAGTTCACTGCCCTGCAATGCAGGAATCTCAACTGAAGCATCCATGACAGATGCTCATCCAACCTCTGCTTAAAAACCCCCAAGGAAGGTCCACCACTTTCCAAGAGAGTCTGTTCCACTGTCTCTTACCATCAGAAAGTTCTCCCTGAGATTTAGTCAGAATCTCTTTTCTTGTAGCTTGGAGCCATTGGTTCAGGTCGTACCGTCTGCAGCAGGAGAAACAAGCTTGCTCCAACTTCCATGTGACGGCCCTTAAGATGTTTGAAGATGGCTATCATATCTCCTCTCCTCTTTACCAGGCTAAGCATATTCAGCTCCTTCAACTGTTCCTCATAAAGCTTGGTTTCCAGACCCTTGATCATCTTCGTCATCCACCTCTGTACGCACCTCTGTATGGCTGCTGACCATGCTTAACTAGGGTTGTCATATTTCAAAATCCAGGCAGAAAAGCTGTTGAGCATTTTAAAGTCTTGCCCAAAGTTGGCAAATTCGCAAAAAGAAGAATATGTTTTTGAGCTACAGTGGTACCTTGGGTTAAGAACTTAATTTGTTCTGGAGGTCTGTTCTTAACCTGCCTGAAACTGTTCTTAACCTGAAGCACCACTTTAGCTAATGGGGCCTCCTGCTGCTGCCGCGCCGCCGGAGCACAATTTCATCCTGAAGCAAAGTTCTTAACCCGAAGTAATATTTCTGGGTTAGCGGAGTCTGTAACCTGAAGCGTATGTAACCTGAGTAACCACTGTACTTTTAAAGAAATTTGCCAAAATCGACACTGCCGACATAGATTGCCATAAGTCCGTTTTTTTTTTTTTTTTTTTGTGATTCCCACCCAGACACTGCCTTCCAACTGCAACCCTGGCTTAACCTTCCTTCCTCCAGTCCTCTTGTGGGTGGGTGGTGTCATTTTGGCCCTAGAAGCAATTGGCATTTGCAGCCTGAACATCAGAAACAGAGGGGATGGGAATGGTTTACAGAGTAATCAATAAACGTAGGAGAAGAGCTCCATTGGGATCAAAACCAGTGGATTTTTAGTCCACCATCGTACTTTGATAGTGGCCATCAAATATATGCCTCTGGAAAGCCCACAAGTAGGGCTTGGATGTCAATTGCCTCCTCCCACTGTCCTTCTACCTCCTGCAAAAAACTTTCTGCAACATCTGATCATGGATGTTTCATGTAGCTATCATACCTAACAGACAGCCTCTCATTAATATGTATAATTTCTCTTCAAAACGAGAGGCCATCACCACTTTCTGTGGTAGTGGATTCAAGAACTTATTTCTTTGGTGTATCAAAGACCCGCTACCAATTAATATATTTAGATGTGCCTAGGTTCTCCCTTAGTTCCTCATGCCCGCCCTCTAGTCATCCTTTTCCTTTTCCTAAATTAAAAGGCCCCTGACTATTTATTTAGATGTGTATACTGTCTTTCAAAATATACACATCTAAATAAATAAAATAAATAAAGCGTTTCCGTGCGCTGCTCTGGTTCGCCAGAAGCGGCTTAGTCATGTTGGCCACATGACCCGGAAGCTGTACATCGGCTCCCTCAGCCTATAGAGTGAGATGAGCGCCGCAACCCCAGAGTCATCCGCGCCTGGACCTAACGGTCAGGGGTCCCTTTACCTTACTGTCTTTCAGATGTAGGTTTCTAAGATAGTTTACACAGTGCATTGCATTAATGGACATTACAGTTCTTTTCCTCTGTAACATCGGAATCAGGAGCGGGTGGTCAAGCCCTGGGCTGGTGCCTGGACTCAGTGATGGGCTGGATGAGGGCCAACAAACAGTAATATCAACAGTAATACTATTTGTGTTGGCTAGTAATACACCACTGCCGAGCTAACTTATTGCGGGGTCTGGAAGAACCTTAATAGATCTTCTTGTTAGGGAATTCTTTCCTGCTATAATTCAGTGCAGTATTTTCCTTTGCTTTTACTTTCACCTCTGTTCCTCAAGCTATAGCCAGTGATTCATTGAGATCGTTATGCAATGGGCCATCCTTCTTCCTGTGCCTCTTAAAAATAGGAAATTATTGGATGCTCTGCCTCCAGGAATAAACAAAGCTTCTTATTATGCTGTTTAAAAGAGCTGCGTCCTGGGGCTTTACTCTGAGGGACTGGCCAACTCAGCCAACCTGGAATCAATTTGTGGCCCCTGGATAGAGTTTAATTACAAGCAGAGTCACCTTTATGGCTGAGAACGGCATCCAGGAGAGAGCTGCAGAAATGTGTTGCGCTTTTTTTAATGCCTCTTTTTGGTCTGGCAGTCTTTTAACACAAATACTGCAAAACAACATTTTGGACAATCCTTCCTGAGGTTTATGGTGACAGTTTGGGGGAACTTAAATGCTACTTTAGTTGAAAGCTTTGACGCAATCTTCATTTGATGATTTGCCTGAGAATGCCAGGGACTGGAGCACTTGCAGAGATAGCTAATTTCTGTGGCATTTTGGTAAGAGGGGGGAAAGTTTGGAAAATGAAATAGCAGAGATGTCCCTTGCATGACAGGTGGCCAGACTAACCGCAGGCTTTGGAGAATGGCTGTTTCAGCAGAATAGTATGTTAAAATTGGGGCGGGGGGGAGGGAGGGAGGGAGGGAAGGAGATATTTAATCCTACTGTTCAACACTGGAACTCCTGTTTGGTTACAATTTTCGTATTGAATCAGTGACTTGCTTCCATAATAAGAAGTGCCAGAATGATTGTCAACAAGAATAAAATGCAGTAATAAAGATACACAAACATATTAAAAACATAAATAGAGGGAAAACATTCAGTCATTGGTGCTGCTCAGACACCCAGGAAAAGGAAGTCGTTGATGAAAGGGTGGGAAGGCTGGCTCCAGGTGGTCCTCCCCGGGGGGGGCGAATTTCACAGGTGGAAAACACCTACAGAAAAGAGTTGCCAGCCTCTCCACCCCCCTCGGTGGTGACACGCAGAAGGGCCACAGATGACAGGTTCATATGGGCGAAAGACAGTCCTTTAGCTATAGGGGTTCCAAGTCATAGAGTGCTTTAAAGGTCAGAGGACTTATAACTTTGAAAAGAAGTGGACATTAGAATATTGCCAGCATTTCATAATGCTATTTGTTTTGCAGTTATCTGGGGTGTGTTCTTATTTGTTTTGGATTTGTCTGCTTCAAAAAAATCTATTCCTAGATGTGACTACGTTCTGTTCATGCTTCCACAGTGGTAGCAGTGCATTAGAACAAGTTAATATTACATTCATTTTTCTAAGCAACTCTTAACTGGAAAGTGAGAATTTCCTGCAGCTGGTGGTTTGTTATTCATTCTTACAAGTGCACCTGCATGTAGTGAAGCCACAACCGCAGGAAACAGACATCACTTTCCCCTCTGCTGGGCTTTGATACTAACAGTTGTCTGGTGGGGAGAAGGATGTGCGGAGGTAAGCAGGGTGGGGAAGGGTTTAGAAGCCCTTATCTGTGCACCCCATATACTCTTAAATGTGGATCCCCTAGTCTGCATTTTATATGTGATTGGGAAGACTTGCATGGTAGGTCTAGTGTTCATAGAATCATAGAACTGTAGAGTTGGAAGGGACTCTGAGGGTCATCTAGTCCAACCCTCTGAAATGCAGGAAAATGTAACCTTCCCATGTGGGGATTGAAGCTGCAGCCTTGGCACCATGTCCTAACCAACTGATCTGTTCAGGCTGTTGTCCTGTCTTGATCAGCTCTCATTGGTAGGCCCCATAAATCTACCTGAGACCTTGGAGGGCCACTGTAGTGCGTGAATGACATGCAAGGCTGCTGGGAGAGAGAGCTCACTCCTTGCTTAAACCTTCACCCATGACTCCTCGTCATTTTTCCTCCGCACCTGGTGGGCTGGTTCCCCGACAGCCCACGTAGAGGTAAAATGGACCCAGTGCATAAACTGACTTTTCATTTGGTACCTGTCTGCTCAAATGTCTGATTGCGTCTCTTTTATTTAGGCACAGTTCACTTCTGTGCCTCAATAACGTTTAATTTCAGAGCTCATAAGAGTAAAGCATGTCACAAAATGTAATTAGTAATTAAAATAATTAGCTAATTTAAAGCATGTCACAAATTTTAAATAGCAATTAAATGAAATGAATTAGTTAATTTAACTAAATGTAAAAGGTGCCCGGTTGAAGGATGTGCTTGATGTTCTGTGCAAAACACATCCAAATGAAGATGGTTTTTTTTTGGATAATGATGCAGGTCACAATCCACCAAAACTGTGCTAGAATTCTTGCAATATTGTATATAGAATTCGAATGGCTTGCAATTTTACACAAAGGCTGTGTGCACACCACACATTTAAAGCACATCCCTGTGTCAAGAATCCTGGGAACTGTAGTTTGCCTCTCACACAGCTACAGTTGCTAGCATCCTTAAAAACTACAGTTCTCATTCTTCTTTTTGGGGCAGTTGTTTTAAAGTTATGGTGTGTACACGAACAAAAGATAATGTCTGGTTTGAATGATTTTGATAAGAGGTAGAAACAATATTGTCACGCAGGTTTTGTTTGTTTCTACCAGAGTTTACTTGCAAATTTTATTCCACCTTCCTCAACTCACATGATACATTACTTGTGTTTGTGTTTTAAATTGTTTTATTCATATTTTATAGCAAATAAAATAACACTCGACATAATCGCAAAAAGACAAAATAAAAGTTTAAATACATTTCAGACAACATTGAGGCCACCATTTCAGAAGTGAATTAGGACAGCTATCAGGATAAGTTTATGAAAATATCACACAATTTAACTGGGGTTTGATAAGATCCAGTAAACGAACACAAAATATGACCTTGAGTCATGTGCTCAAGAAACATATTTTTTGCTAGTCAGTAATATAAACAATAAAATGGACTTTTAAGCGGTCTGATGTGTAAATAATTTTTTCTGATGCCAAGATTTGGCAGAATTAACCAACCTAAAAGTAGCTCCCATCTTATGTTTTTGCTTAAGATTACATTCAGGGTGTGTTTCATGATCTAAAGGAGGCAAAGTCAGACCAGTGCAGCTGTAATTCTTAACATAAAGGTAAATGTAAAGGACCATTAGGTCCAGTCGTGACCGACTCTGGGGTTGTGGCACTCATCTCGCTTTACTGGCCGAGGGAGCCGGCGTACAGCTTCCGGGTCATGTGGCCAGCATGACTAAGCCACTTCTGGCGAACCAGAGCAGCGCACGGAAACGCTGTTTACCTTCCTGCTGGAGCGGTACCTATTTATCTACTTGCACTTTGACGTGCTTTTGAACTACTAGGTTGGCAGGAGCAGGGACCGAGCAACGGGAGCTCACCCCGTCACAGGGATTCGAATTGCCAACCTTCTGATCGGCAAGTCCTAGGCTCTGTGGTTTAACCCACAGCGTCACCCGCATCCCTAATTCTTAACATAGGCACTAGGAAATAAGGATTCATAGGAGTGTGCTATAAGACACACAATACACTGGGCAGCCTCTTTGGTTGGAAGGTACTTTTGGGCTCCTGTCCTGAGAACCTTTTAAAATTAATTTATTCCCTGTAGCTCTCTGGTTAACTAGAAATAAGTTCAAAAGCCTTTACTGGCATAATGACTGTAGTGAAATGAAATTATGGATAGTTGTACAAAGCTCTAAATTTAAAGGTAGCATTTAATCACCACTTGGTAACTGGCCCACAATGTCCTTTTGGAAGATTGTTCATCTGAAGCAGCTGAATGCATCTCATCAGATGGTAAGCAGGAAACTCTAACCCAAAAATTGCTCCACACATGTAGTAATATGGTTTGTCAAGGATAGCCTTCAGCCTATGTGCCAATGAGAGTTCAACTGTCTGCAGGGCTGGACTGTCCAGGAAAAGCTACATTGCATGACCTTACTGCATGTGTAGATCAGCTGTCAGACTATGAATTCCCAGAAAAGGGCTGTCTGGATGATACCTTTCCTGGAGTATTTGCTTTCATAATAACACTACTTTTGCTCTTTCCAAATTAGCCTTACTCATTTCGTAGTATTAACAGAAACAAGATGATCTTTTGGAATTTCCTTCTGGGGGTTCTGCTGCACTGCCCTCTCCAGGGAGCTCTGGCACAGCTGCCGAGTCAACCGGAAAACTGCTCTGGCAAAAGTCAGATCTCCTTCAGTCACTCATACAAGATTGACGTGCCCAAGTCCTCGCAGATCAAAGTGGATCCAGACCCACGTCCCCTCCAAGATGACAGTCACACACTGCTGTCGACTGGTGAAATGCAGGAGGGCGAGGAGCAAAATATTATATTCAGGCACAACATTCGTCTGCAGACTCCCAAAGGTGACTGTGAACTCCTAGGCCAGCTCAAGGCTTTGTTGGAAAGGCTGGAGAAGATAGAGTTGGAAGTGCGACATCTGAGGGGCATCTGTGCTCCTCAGAGGTGCTGTGGCAGAGCCCAAGGTAAGAACCATGTGTGATGAGCACAACTTGTGACTGGCTAAGTCAAATGCAGCCCACTAGTTATGTTTATGTGGCCTTTTGGGTGGTTGACAATCTCCCCCCACTCCATGTTTTTGCAGCCTCAGGCAAGCAGTAAAGTCAAAAGACTTGTTGAACTCTCATATGTGTGTCAGATGGATTCAGCTTACTGCGGCACAGTTTTTGTACTGGAACAGTGGACTTTAATGGTATAGCGTCTGCCATGCACTTTTAACTTCCCTCAAAGTGTACAAAATACACAGGATTTCTCTTTCAGGGTACTATACCCAATACAGGCCCTGATATAAAGGGGGAAATCCTCACAAGTAAGGTAACGGTAAAGGAATCCCTGACTGTTAAGTCCAGTCACGGACGACTCTGGGGTTGCAGCGCTCATCTCGCTTTACTGGCCGAGGGAACCGGCGTTTGTCTGCACACAGCTTCTGGGTCATGTGGCCAGCATGACTAAGCCACTTCTGGCGAACCAGAGCAGGGCACGGAAATGCCATTTATCTTCCTGCTGGAGTGGTACCTATTTATCTACTTGCACTTTGACGTGCTTTTGAACTGCTAGGTTGGCAGGAGAAAGGACCAAGCAACGGGAGCTCACCCCGTCGCAGGGATTCAAACCGCCGACCTTCTGATCAGCAAGCCCTAGGCTCTGTGGTTTAGACCACAGCGCCACCAGCATATAGCAATTGGAAACTCCATGGTTGTGCTCTTACTAGGATGCTTTTCGTGTTCGTTGTCTTTCTAGTTTTGGCTCTTTTGTCTCCCTTATTGCTTCTTGTGGTTCTATCTCTCATGTTGGGCAGAAGTTTCATCCTGCAGCGGCCACGGAGTTTTCATCCAAGAGATTTGTGCCTGCAACTGTGATGAAGGCTGGGAAGGCCAGGACTGCTCCCGCCCTACCTGCCCAGGAAACTGCAATGGTAATGGGCACTGTGTTGGCGGCCGATGCATCTGCAATGCACGTTATGCTGGCGAGGATTGCAGCCGGCTCCTGTGTCCTGAGAATTGCAGTGGAAATGGGCTCTGTGTGAATGGCGTATGTCACTGCTACAAGGAGTTCATTGGTGAAGACTGCAGTGAGAAGAGGTGCCCCAACGACTGCAGTGGGAATGGATATTGTGACACTGGCGAGTGTTACTGTGAGGACGGCTTCATTGGGCTTGACTGCTCTAAAGGTAAGACACACACGCTTTTTTGGATGGAGGCACATAAGAAGGGAGAGGTAGCAGATCACTTTTTATCATATAATTTAGTGCAGTGGTTGGCAGCCTAAGGCCCATGGGCTGGAAGCGGCCCACGGATGCCGTTTAACTGGCCCATGAGCCACCCCCGAACCGAGCCGCCCACTCAGCGAGTCCCCACGCACTGCGCTAAACCGGCACAGTGCAGCATGGCGACTCTTTTCCGTGGCTCCGGAAAAGCTTCTGTGCATGCCCAGATGCCAGAAATCGCGTCTGTGCATGTCCGCAGCACCAGAAATCGCTTTTGCGCATGCCCAGACACAGAAAATTGCTTCCGCGCAGGCACGATTTTCGGTGTCTGAGCATGTGCAGAAGCGGTTTCTGGCACCGTGGACATGCACAGATGTGATTTCTGGCATCATGCTGTGCCGGCCCGGCCCACGGAGTATCTCCACGGGAGTGATCTGACCCATTCCCGGTAAGCCTTGCCTACCCCTGATTTAGTGGGAGCCTTTAAGAATCAAGACACCCCATATTTGCAAAGCCCTGTAGCGTTGTGATGCCATGATAGGAAGATGATTGGAAGCGCACCATCACAATCCATTAGGAACAGTGAATTCCATTCTCCAAGGGCTGGTTTTGATATAGCCATCCACGCATATGAAGCAGGCTTGGGGGAACCTGAAGGTTTGACGAAATATGTAAAACATTGCAAACACCCCCCCCCCCAGGTAAGGGGAACCCTTTCCCCCAAACCAGGCATATGACTGGGCATGTTCAGTGGGATGATGGTTTACCATTGGAGGGGAAATGGAAAGGAGAGACTTGGATCCTGAACTGAAGCTCTGCATAGGGCAACGTTTTTGTTGTGGGTCCCACTCACCACTTCTTACAAAATGAAGCAAAACCCAGATTTGGCAATTCAGGATAAGCGATGGAAAATGTTCACAGCATACGTTGCACATTGATATGAAAAATTCATGTTGTGCACAGTGTGGAATTGGGTTTTGGTGCTGGATAAATTTGTTTTATGTTAATAAAAATTAACTTTAATGTACATATTATGAACAGCCTTGGTTAGGCACAACACTTTGTAGAGATCCTATTATGTTCTAGGCTGACTGCTTACCAGTTATGCATATTACTTTTCATTAATTCCATATTAATATGAGGAATATTTGTTGTAAGATTGGTGTGTGTGGAATGAAGAGAGAGATAAACCAGAAACACAGAAATCAAGACTCCTCATTAAGAGCAGTAAATTAATAAAGCAACAAGGATCTCTTTGTCTTAGCAATATTTTTGGATTGGGGTGGGCTGAGTGATGCAGAGAGCTGATTAGCCAGAGAACAGGAGATTGACAGAAATGCCTTCAGGAGCCCCTCTAAATTCAAATGGAAGTATCGTATAAAATGTATGGGGGGCAGGAAAGAGCGTGCAGCTTTGAGAGTGGGGGGGGGGATATATATTTGCTTGCTATTCGCTTTGACAGAGGGATGCGGGTGGCGCTGTGGGTTAAACCACAGAGCCTAGGACTTGCCGATCAGAAGGTAGGCGGTTAAAATCCCCGCGATGGGGTGAGCTCCTGTTGCTCGGTCCCTGCTTCTGCCAACCTAGCAGTTCGAAAGCATGTCAAAGTGCAAGTAGATAAATAGGTATCGCTCTGACGGTAAGGTAAACGGTGTTTCGGTGCGCTGCTCTGGTTTGCCAGAAGCGGCTTAGTCATGCTGGCCAAATGACCCGGAAGCTGTATGTCGGCTCCCTCGGCCAATAAAGCGAGATGAGCACCGCAACCCCAGAGTTGGCCACGACTGGACCTAATGGTCAGGGGTCCCTTTACCTTTACCTTTTACCTCTTTGACAGATATGTGCCCCTATTGCTCTAGCACAAGAGCCTCCACTGGTCTTTGATACAAGAACCAAGGCTCTTGTTAATGTGGGGTCTGAGAGATGAGTTGCTTGTTTCCAACCATTAGACACAGATATGTCAGAGGACATAGGACATAACTGAAGTACCATAGGTCCTTGGTGTTCTGAGAAGTAGGTGGAGACCAAATAATTGGAATTATGACTTGGATCATTTCTGGTTTAATCATACTGGACACAGCTTAGAGCCCACTGGACGGTCTGCTATATTTGATATGTTGTTGGTGATGCCCAGGTTGTTGGTACAGGCACTAATTGCCGAACTGGTAGAAGTGGCCTAAGTAGCAAGCCTAAGGTTGCAGTCTGTCCTGAGCAAACCCATCCCCCCCTCCCCGGAGGCAGACACACAATTGGAAGTTTATTTCTTTATTGGCAAAGCACTCAATTATAATCAGCTCCCAAGGTGCAAGAATCACACACACCACTCCTGCTAAAGGAACTAGCTGAGCACCTCCTTCTTCAGACCTGTGCTCTGGTCCCAGCAGTTGGAGAAACTGTGCGCCATGCCTCCTCCAGCCCACGTAAACCCCCACTTCTGACATGGTACACTCAAGCAACCAGGGACTTCTCCTGCACGGCATCTTCAGCTGCTCCCTCCTTGTCCCTCCTTGTCCTTGGAGACAGTGGGGGAGGGGACAGAGGAGATTCTCTGGGACCATCTCTTTCACCTGTGTGCCCCCCTGCAGCTCCCCCCTCCTTTCCTCCCACTTTGGACTGCCCAGCCTCTCCCCCACCTCACAGGTGACACAAGAACCATGCAAATCAGTGGCCCCTTTCTCTGGATCATCTGCCCCTCCGCCCAACCTTTGGTGTTGTCCTACCTGTCCTTAACTCAGTATTGCACCAGTTGGGTCAACCAAGAACAGCCTGCTCTGTGCTGGGCAACAAAGAGGGGAGGCTCAGACATCAGATACGAGAGCTCAACTAGATACCATGGCCATGGGGCTCAATTGCAGAGATGCGAGGAAGGTGATTAAAACTGCTGCATGGCTGGGCAGCAGCAGGGGAGGAGGAGCTGAACTCATGTGTTTTCATTACAAACCGTTTTTGGTTGTTTTTCACTCAAATGTGGTTCCAATCTGTCTCAGAGTGGTTATAATAAACAGTTTGGGGGCAGAAGCAGTGTAGTTCAGCTACCCTGCCCTGCCTGCTGCCTTTTAAACCCTCCTCACCACCGTTTTAAAAGGATTCAGTGACACAAATCCAAGTTTGGCCCCAAACTATTTTTCTTCTTTCCTCCTCCATCCTGTTCATCTATGAAAACAACTCTCTTTGCATTGTCTCCACTTCTTGCTTCACTGCATTCAAAGCTTCTGCACGTTCCTTTAAAGGTTGGGAACGATGCTTTGTCCAAACTTGTAAAACCTACCGTATTTTTCGCTCTATAACACGCACCCGACCATAACACACACGTAGTTTTTAGAGGAGGAAAATCCGTAGGCATGCCACCCGTAGGCATTCCCTCCATAACACGCACAGATATTTCCCCTTACTTTTTAGGAGGAAAAAAGTGAGTGTTATGGTGCAAAAAATACGGTACCTGTAACATGAACTGAGGAACGGGCAGTCTCCTCTTTGCATGAAGACTATAACTGCAAACAGTGACTGAGGAATTTGTAAGTTTAGGCAATGCTAACATTTGACTGGCAGTAATGAAAAGGGGAAATAAGAAACCCAATTTGTTTCAAGGGAAAATCTCACCCATGAATGCAAATTAAAATTATTTGTCATTCTACTTGATGTCATGATCATTACCTAAGCAATTGATTTTTGTCCCAAATGTGTTAAATTATTGCCAATTTAGATAACATTTGAAATTCTCCATACCACAGAATAACCATTAATTTATCACCAGGAATAAGGAAAATATATTACATTTTAGGCACTATTTTGTGTGTGCAAACTAGGAGCTTTAGGCAGACTGTAAAACTGTTAAAAGTAGCATCTTGATCATCTACCTGTTCTTGCAATGCCAGGCTTGGCTTGATGAGATGAGAGAATGGCAGAAAGCCAGGAACAGTAATGTGTTTACAATATACACATATTGTATGTGTGATTTGTTGGTAATTGCTTCAGTATCAACCACCAAGAGATGTTTCGAGACTGATTTTTTTGCTGTTAGCTCAGGTTTCAAATACTGGCATTGTCTTCAGCTGTAATCATAGCAGCAGAACTTAAGTTGTGGTCACAGCTCTACATTCATACTGCAAAAGCTTCAAAGCAATGACGTTGACTACTGCTTTATTGTGACTTTAAATTACGGTGCCATTTACAAAATTATGGAGTTGGTGGCCAAGACATTTAACCAAGTGGGCTGGCAATACAAAAGCATGTAAAGTTAAGGTTGTGTTGTCAACGCTCCAGCCTATAGCACCATGAACTAAACCACAGGGATGTAGTAATGCACACGGATGATCACACACACATTACTGGCTTCTGGCTTACCTTGCATTTTCTTCTTTGTGTGTGTCTGCATTTTGAAAAATCGATATAACCTCCGTAATTTGCTAATAGAAAATGAAAACACTGGGAGATCCAATTATTGATCTCCCACATTTTATCTATTTTTGCATGAGGATGTGGAAAAACTGATAGTGTTGCTAGATTTTACTAGACTGCAAACCCTCATTTCACCTTCTGACTCACAAAGCCAACTTGGCACACTGTTCCTATTAGTGAATGTAATACAGTGACAGTCTACAGCACTGGGGAATATACTCTTGTTGAACTCACTATTTCATCCCTTTGAATGATGATGCCCTCTTCTCCCCCTCCAGTGCTTGCTCCCCAGAATGCACGGGTCCTCAAGAGCACAGAAGATTCCGTGGCCATTGGCTGGGATAAGGTGGTGGATGTGGATGGTTATCTCATCAGCTACTTTCCTGTTGGGTATGAAGCCTCTGTGAAGCAAGTGCGAGTGTCCAAAGATCAAACTACCTATGAGATTCTGGGTCTTCTTCCTGGCACAAAGTATATTATTACTCTCCGCAATGTAAAGAAGGGGATTGCCAGTGACCCAGAACTCCTGCAAGCCAGCACAGGTAAGAACACTAAAACCAGTCCTAAATTATGTGGTGCTTGGTTCACACCAGCAGATTGCAAAGGGAAAACTTTGAAAAAGCGACTCAGTTCAGGCATGACTCCAACCTTGCTTAAAGATTGCTATGGTTTTGATGCGGTGTTGAAATTTACACATTATGATTGTCGATTAGCTGACAAGCTACAGCTGAAAACTATGGTTTGAAGTCAGTTTACCAACCATGATTTGTGCTCATTACTATTTGGTACGATGTCTAAATTGGAAAACCATTGCACCAAACAGTGGCTTGCTCGTTATGCATGTTTAAACTCAAACCATAGTTTTGGTATAATGTCTGACCTGATACTATGACGGAAGTGCATAAAACTATGCACAACACAGTGAAAGTTGAGAGTGAGAAGTTTTTCTTCCTCTTTCATAATACAAGAACCCAGGAGTATCCAATGCAGATGAATGTTGGAAGATTCACGACAGTCCAGAGAAAGTACATATTCACACAGTGCATAATGGTTAAATTATGGACTCTGCTACCACAAGACATAGCAGCAAATACCATAGATGGCTTTAAATAGAGTTTAGGGAAATTCATGGTGGATAAGGCTGGCAGACGGCGGCTACAGTTTCACCTCACCGTTGAAGGCCATGCATCTCTCTGAATGCCAGCTGAGGGGAAGCCCAAGTGTGGAAGAGTTCTGCGGCACTCAAGTCCTGTTTGCGGACTTCCCAAAGGCATCCAGCTGGATCCAGCAGGGCTCTTGTGTTCTTAGGAGTTAATGGGGAAACTGATGGCCCAAATTCCCCCTCCCTTTCCCTATCTGCCTTTCATCTAAGCAAGTGCATTACATCCAAAGTTCTGTTATAATTATTCCTTAGAGAGCAAGGGGATTGATTGTAATAATGTGCTGTTTCAGCTTTGCTTTCGATTATTCTCTCTTTTCTAGAGGTCTCTGCCATTGGTGCTATATGGGTGACAGAAGAGACAGATAATTCTCTGGAAGTGGAGTGGGAGAATCCTTCAACAGAGGTGGATTATTACAAGCTGAGGATCAGCTCTTTGCTCCGGCCAGGGGAGGAGAAGGAGGTGCTGGTCCCTAAAAGCAGTGATGCCAAGAGCAGATATGTTATCACAGGTAAGTGGTGATGTGGTCAGTTTCTTACGATCAGGAATGAGGTCAATGGAGAAGATCTGTTCATTTTTCTCACTGTTAACTGGAAAGAGAACTGACATTTGGTTGTTTATTTAGGCCCCATCTGCACTATACTTTGAAAGCATTACCATACCACCAACCAGTCACGGCTTCCCTGCAAGAATCAAGGGAATTGTAATTTTGTTAAGAGAGACCCCTATTCCCCTCAGAGAGCTACATTTCCCAGAGTTCCTTGGGAAGAGGGATTCGGTGTTAAACCACTTTGAGAAATGCAGCTCTATAAGGGGAATAGGGGTCTCTAGATGTTGCTGGACTCCAGCTCTCACAAGATCCAGCCAGCCTGGCCGGAGGTCAGGGGTGATGGAAGCTATAGCTCAGAGCCAGTGTGGTGTAGTGGTTCAGAGTGGTGGACTCGTAATCTGGTGAACAGGGTTCGATTCCCCGCTCCTCCACCTGCAGCTGCTGGGTGACCTTGGGCTAGTCACACTTCTTTGAAGTCTCGCAGCCCCACTCAACTCACAGGGTGTTTGTTGTGGGGGAGGCAGGGAAAGGAAAATGTTAGGGTAGTGATAAAGCGGGATATCAAATCCAAACTCTTCTTCTTCTTCTCAGCAACACATGAAGGGCCATAGGTTACCTGCCCCTGGCATAAAATAATAATAAAAAAATGCTTATATAGGCCTAGGCATCTGTATTGAACATGGTTTCTAAGCGGTTTTTACAGAGTTCTGATTTATGTGCATTTAATAATAATAATTTTTTTTATTTATACCCCGCCCTTCCTGGTTTAAAAACCGGGCTCAGGGCAGCTAACAGCAAATATAAAGCATTGATTAAAATACGACTTAAAAACAGCATAAAATACAACATAAATGCAGCATCAACGTCAATAAAATTCAAAAATTCAGGGGTCATTTTAAGGAAAAAAACCCCAGTTAGTACACATCAAATGATCTCCAGGGCTAACTGGCCAAGCTGGTCCTACTAGGGCCAGCAGGAGACCAGGGAAGAGTTTAAATGTGGGGTCCCAGAAGGGTTTCTTCATAAAAAAGAAAAGGGAAAAGGGAGTAGAGGATCAGGCTATTTCAAATTGAAGGCCAGGCGGAATAGCTCTGTCTTACAGGCCCTGTGGAAGGAAATCAAATCCTGCAGGGCCCTAGTCTCGTGGGACAGAGCATTCCAAACATTAACTTTTTTTTTTGCTTCATTTATGAGCTACAAAAGTGTTATGCAACATTTTAAAAATAAAAACCCAGCCCAGTGTCATCTGTATCCAGCGTTAGCCATGATCAGAGTAGACCCCCTGAAATTAATGGGCATGACTTATTTAGGTCCACTAATTTCAATGGATCTGTCTGAATAGTAAGTACTTAGATGGATAAAACCAACTGAAAACAGGACAACGCAGAGTCAACAAGCTGCAGGCCTCCAGCAAATAAATGCCTTTTGAAACAAATACATTTCCCCTCCAGCTGGTGACACAAGTGTTGCAAAGAACAACCATTAGGGGATTTCAGAGGGGAAGCCCTGCAGCTGAGTCTCAAGGCTGATCTTCCCACATGCAGACCAAAGCCTCCGTCCTCTGGGATGGGTTTCACTGTGAACAGGAGAGATGCGGTTTCCCCCTTCCCCTCAGATCAGGCTAGACAAATCCTACATGCAACAAAGGAAAGCCTTTGAAACACATCTAGTATGGAATATGGAGAGAAATCAAAGATGCAGCTGTGTCTCAGAAGAATTTACCTCTTGTTCTCTTTATAGGCCTGAAGCCAGGAACCCAGTATGTGATCACCGTCATATCTATGAAGGATGAGATGGAAGGGAAGCCGTCCTCTGTGAACGGCTGGACAGGTATAAATCTAGGGCTTCGGCGACATCATTCCACAAGCACAGCTGCTACTAGTTGTCACAATTGCCGTAGCAATCGCTCATACAGTGTGATCCTTTGAGCCTTCCAAAGTGTCCCAATTACTCTCTCCAGATGTCTCTCTTCACAGTTAACTAAAATCTGTGTACAATCAGGACATGAATGGGCAGGGAGAGTGGGATCTCACCCCCTGGCACCACTTCAAGCCCCTCCGTGTTGTTTGGCTATTCTGCACAAAACTTCAGTGCATAGTCTCTTCCACTGCCAAGGACAGTGTCTGTGCGCACCATGCAGCTTGTACACACAGAGGTTCTGTGTTCAAGACAATAGACCAATGTATGGTGGATGGGGGTGGTGCCTGCCGCTGCAATCCCAGTTCTCCTCTCTGTGTTAATTGTAGACAGAGTTTAGTCGTTTGCCCAGAGCTTGGGTTCAGAAGGGTTTGCAACATCTCAGCATGGGCTCATCCACGCTTCCCCTTGTCCCACTGCTTTCCCCCAGGGAAAACCACTCTTAAGCTCTCAATTGGAGCAAACAGCAATTCTCCAGATTGATGTTTCCTCTGATTTGTGAAGAGGCCATGAATTAACAGCCCTCCCTCTGCTACTGGAAATGTAAGGATTCATCAATGGAATTACCAGACCACTGTTTTTTCTCAAAGGAGGGCAGACCCCGCGGCACCAGATGTTGCCTGCACCAGATGCCTATAGTTGGCAGCCTTGGGTTTGACTTTGGATCAGTGTTTTTGTTTACTCCTGCTGTCTTCAGAATTTTCTTGCCAGTGGGAGGAAGTCAGACTAGAGCACTGAAATTCTGCTTCCTCTTGGGCAGTAAATCATTGCTGTGGAATGTCCTGATTTTGCAGATGATGTGTCCATTTTAACAGTTTTGATTTGAACATGTTGTGCTCTGGGCTGGACATGAGAAGCACCATTTCTTCCTTTGTAGCTACAGCAAAGTAGTTCCTAGAAACTGGGAAGGGAATCTGAAAGGCAAAATATATCAAGCCAACTGTTTGGTCTATATTGCCAAAAATACAAACTGTCCAGTGGTTTGGTTGTAAAAGCAAGAGCTGTTTGGATCCATGTGGGCTGCTCTTCAAGCTCCAGAAAGAGTGCACATTTTCTGTTACAAACTGTTCTGCTACACCGAAGCTACGCACCCTATATAGCAATGAGTGGTGTCAGGAAAAAACTGCCACACACAATTAAAGTCCCAGAAGTTGCTTTGCAAGAATTGCACAGAATTACCCATGTGCACAACGCAACCACGTGGACAGGCACAGATTGCACAGATCATAACAAGAGAATTGGCAGCCTGCTGGGAGGATTTTGGGTGCCCATTTTTGGGAAAGATTTCATCCCATCATTCCCTGCCCATGTGATTAAATCATTTTCTCCCAGCCACATGGGAGCCACTCACAGAAAAGAGACTCCCATGCTGTTTGGATAACAAGGCCCTGCGTTAACCCACTCTTTGCCGCTTAATTGGAGCAAACATCAATTTGGAGTTTTAAAGGATTGAATTTAGAGTAGGTTTTCGTGGGGAAAGCTCATAGCTTTAAATCTCAAACCATGCCTGGAAAGAGTGGAGAAAAGGTAAGTGCGGATGAACCCAGAGTGATGGCTTAGACAGCAGTGAAGTTGCCCCCCACCAATGTGTTTTCCCACCTGCTCTTTTCCCACCTAGCTGTTCACATCAGCATGGCTTCATTAGTGTCAGATCCATCTCTGTTAGTGTTTAAACCAGGGATGTCTTTACCCTATGCAAAGGTGTTCACACCTTGGCTAGAGATGAATCAGGAACGGCTTAAGGACTCTAGTTGGTATGAAGTTGGTTTGAGAAATGACAACTCAAACAGCAGTATTTTAGAGCAAAGTAAAAGATACACACACATTTTGGTAAAGTCATGTGAGCACGGATTAGAAACCCAGCTCAGGAAATGTAGTGAGAGCACAGCAAACAGCAGTGTGAATGCAGCCAGGGTGATTTTGCTGCCTCCTGGAATAGAATCTGAGCATTATAAAATGGCTCTAATCTTATCATTCAAACTCAGGATCATCACAGTCCTTCAAACGGATGGGAGTGTGGGAAGTCTTGCTCTAGCACCACTGTGCAACTCTTCGGTTTTAACATCTTTATTTTTAAAAGTATGAAAAAGTGTGAAGTATTTCATTCTTAAAGGTTGCTTGGATGGTTGACCATGGTGTAAGGTCTCTGTGAGTCATATTAGCCCTGTTTGGACATTCTGCCTGCATGTAAAAGCAAGATGAGATCAGGAATGAGTGCATTAACCTTCAAACATGCCCACTTGCTGTCCTCTTTAGCCTCTGCAGCATGGAAGGGAGCCTCCTGTACTTATGGCGGCTCCCTGCACAATTTAGACCCTTGACCTTCCCTTACACCAAACCACCCAGAGAATCTCCCCAGTACGGGAGCTCCCCACTTCAGAACTTTGCTCTCCAACCTGTGGAGTGTGACAGTCATGATGCCAGTGGAGTGGCGGAGGAGCTTCTTACACTTGTCTCCTTGCTCACATGTTGCTTCTGCATGCAAGTAGAATGCCTGGAGGGGGCTACTGTCAAACTCTGAAAGGGTTCATAATATAGACAGGTGCTGATAAGTGTTTGAAATCAAATGCAGAAGATGCTTCTGCTATGAAATAAGGTGAAGGAGCAACCTTTGGTGGTAAATTGTTGAATAATAATAATAATAATAATAATAATAATATATTATTTATACCCCACCCATCTGACTGGGCTTCCCCAGCCACTCTGGGCGGCTTCCAACAAAACATTAAAATACAGTAATCCACCAAACATTAAAAGCTTCCCTATTAAATGATTGACTGGTGGATTGACTGAGTTGGAGACAGACAGAACTGATCACTGGAAAGGTCTCCTGATCAAGCTCCAGGAGGTGCTTTGACACGACTACCATCGATTTCCCTTGTGCATCAAAATGCTTTGAGTTGGTTTGCCTCGAAGAAATGGCTCCTAGAGATTTACAGAAATCTTGTCAGGATCACTGCCATGACTAAAAGTCCTTATTCCTTTCACAGATATTGATGGCCCAACTGATCTGGTAACCAACCAAGTAACAGAAGACACAGCTACCATTTCTTGGAATGGGGCCCAGGCTCCAATAGATAGATATGTGGTGAGCTACACCTCAGCTGATGGTGACACCAAAGAGATCTCTGTGGGGAAGGACAAGAAAACCACTACCCTGGTGGGTTTACATCCAGGCATGGAGTATACCATCTATATCTGGGCTGTGAAGGGAACCCAACAGAGCAGGAAGGCAAGCATAACAGCTGAAACAGGTAACCCAGAGATGTGATATTATGAAGTTTTGTGCTGTGTTCCTTTCTGCCTGTATTTTGTTTCTTATTTTCATACAGTATGTAGCCCTTGTTAAATGTTATAAAATTTTAGGATCAGTTCATGGGGGAGGATGAGCACTTACATTGTAAGTCATTGATGGAAGGAGTTGAGAGTTTTTCACTTTGTGAAGACAAGCTTCTGAACTTAGGTCTAAAAGCGTGCCAAATGGAGATTCATTGCCAAGCTCAGGCCAACAGAAGGAATTACTGCCAGACCATTGAGGAATTTCTTGACTACCCTAGGCCAGAAAGGGTCATATATGATACTACCTGATCTCTGTGAATGCTTCCAGTCCAGCTGTGCTAACTGATCTGAGCTAGAAGGAGAGTGTTCCTGCCTTTTCCTTGATGGACAAGCATTCTGTTAAGTAATTTAGCTGCATTAGTAAAGGTAAAGGGACCCCTGACCATTAGGTCCAGTCGTGGCTGACTCTGGGGTTGCGGCGCTCATCTCGCTTTATTGGCTGAGGGAGGCGGTGTACAGCTTCCGGGTCATGTGGCCAGCATGACTAAGCCGCTTCTGGTGAACCAGAGCAGCGCACGGAAATGCCATTTACCTTCCCGCCAGAGCGGTACCTATTTACCTACTTGCACTTTGACGTGCTTTCGAACTGCCAGGTTGGCAGGAGCAGGGACCGAGAAATGGGAGTTCACCCCGTCGTGGGGATTCGAACAGCCGACCTTCTGATAGGCAAGTCCTAGGCTCTGTGATTTAATCCACAGCGCCACCCGCATCCCAAGCACCACCCGCGTTGCATTATCAATGGCTAATTCCACCTTCCCAGATTCTGCCCCGCTCCCTCACATTAGTTAATTCAAATTCTTACGCATCAAGATGCATGTATGCATGACATTTTACTTCTGAGTAAAAATCTACTTGCCTGTCTAGCCATGGCAAAGTAAAGTCCCACAGATCAATATAACAAATGACTTACAGTTGCAAAACAAAGTCGCAAGAAGGTTATAACTGATATAGAAAGAAAACAATAATAATACCTCTATTTTGGTTCATAGAGATAGATGGCCCTACAAACCTGAAAGCAGACCAAGCAACAGAGAACACAGCCACTATCTCTTGGAATAAGGCATTGGCTCCTATAGACCGATACATACTTAGCTACACCTCTGCTGATGGAGACACCAGAGAGATCACAGTTGGGAAGGATAAGACCAGCACCACCTTGACTGGACTGAAGCCAGGCATGGAGTATGTCATCTACATCTGGGCTATGAAGGGGAGCCAGCAGAGCAAGAGGACAATCACAAAGACACTGACAGGTAACTTAAGTGAGGAGCGGTGGAGAGAGGTGATGGGATTGTTGGCTTTTAATGATGTGGTTAAAGAACTGAAAGACGAATTCCCTGGATGCCTAGATCCAGGTTTGGGGCAAGTACTCTTTGGTGAGAGAGGCTTGGCAGAGATTTAAAACAGCAAAACATGCAGCAAAGTATGGAAATGTTGGTGTTAGACCTTTAAGATCTCCCCTTCTAAACCCCTTCCAAAGTCCCCCCTTCCCTTAGCAAAGAGACCACACATTTGGCAAGTTAAAAATAGTTTACTTACAAACTCTTCAAAGGTTAGATTCATGTGCTTTTCCATAAAGCAGCAAGAAAAGATGGGCAGTAGAACTTAGTTTCAAAAATGGTAAGCGTTTCTAAATTATCTGTATAGAAACACAAATATGGCTTGCTAAAGCCATCCAGCTTAGACATCCTTACTGGTCAGGTTCACACGGTGGAGGGTGAGAGAACAGAGTTTGGTAACCCTTATTCCCACGGTGACGGGATGTGATCCAGCTAAGCCTGGCAGGGCAGCTTACTCCATGGTCTTAACCCCTCCGTGCATTAACTAGAGTTAAGCATTAACAAGGCTGTCAAATCTCTGTTGGCTCCAGAGCTTTTTTGGGTGATGCAGACAATAATATTTATTTCAGTAATCTGTTCCTCAGCCCTATAATGCAATGCCCAGGAGTATTATCCTCTCTTAATTAAAAAATAATAATGCAGGGCTGTTTCTAAAAGAGGTTTTTGAAATTACAGCTGGTCTAGAATGTAGTGGTCAGTTTGTTAAGTGGACTTGCTACTCTGGGCATTGTACAGCTATGTTCGGATAACTCCACTGGTTTCTGTGTTGGTTTCAGGGCCCAACTCATTTTTAAAGCCATAAAGCAGAATCATAGAGGGTTTTTTATTTTAAAAAAGCAACAGTGATACAAGCGAGATTAAACCACATTTCTAACACCATGTATGCTTTGAGCCTTAGCATTGCTAAGGCTTAGCAGTTAGGCAGCACTGAAAAATTTCTGCTCTCAGTGATGCTTCTGGCTCTGCGCTACATCACCCCATAGGGCGATATGGGTATCTGCTCTGTGGACTACTCCCAACACTATAATGCAGGGGTGTCAAACTCAAATTCATCGGGGACCGCATCAGCAGTTTGGTCACCCTCAAAGGGCCGGTTGTATCTGTAGGACTATGTGTCCACTCTTTATTATCATAAATTATTGTCACTGCATTCAATTATTACTGTTTTTTGTAATAATGTAAGTAATAACTAGCTCTGAAAGCAGAAACATAGTCAGAATAATGGCAAGTAGATATTCAAATGTACAATTATCACATCACAGGATGGCATGCGCTCAATATAAAAACAAGTGGAGGTTTCCTGAATGCATGTAAAGTGGAAGTTTCCTGTGTAGAACGGCTGGCGCCGCTAGAGGGCAGACGTTCTCTGGCTTGTAGGCTGCCGCGCATGCGCTGAAGAGGCGGCTTTCTCATGTCAAAAAAAAAAAAAAGCGAGAATAAAAGGTGAAGGCTGGCGGCCGGCGGCGGCTACACGGGCCACATGACGAGGTCTGGCGGGCCGGATTCGGCCCGCGGGCCTTGTGTTTGACACCCGTGCTATAATGGAATACTAATGGCGCTTCCTTCATCATACAAATAGCTGTATTATGGACATAGTGAGATACTATAAAATTTGCAGAAGCAGTACTGCACAATACTAATGGCAAGCCTACTGACATACCTTGTCCTAGGAAGGTGAATTTGAGGCCCTGCAGCTCCCTCTGTTGCCCACATGTGAAGAAGCTTGCACTGGACATTTTTCAGGCTGTTTCTCTGCCAGTTTCCCTCTCCTGTAGCCAATATTGCCTGCTCAGAGTCTTCGTATTACAGCATAATTTATTTTTGGAACTGCCTAATTCATGCATACCTAGCTGGACTCTCTTATAAGACAACACTAACTTTTCTGGGATGTGTGTGTGCGCACGACTGGGAACTTGACTTCTCAAAGGGACAGTAAGGTAAAGGTAAAGGTAAAGGACCACTGGAGGGTTAAGTCCAGTCAAAGGCAACTATGGGGTGCTGTGCTGATCTCGCTTTTCAGGCCAAGGGAGCTGGTGTTTGTCCACAGACAGCTTTCCAGGTCATGTGGCCAGCAGGACTAAACCGCTTCTTAAGCTTGAACACCCCCTATATCAGATTTGGCTAATGTGTGACCTGGCCAGGTGACCCCTGCCCATTGGCCATGCTGGTTGGGACTGATGGGAGTCCAACCCATCTGCAGGGCACCATGTTGGCTAGACCCACAGTCAGCTTACAAACAAGCTTAATCATGTATACTCAGATCTGAGCCCCATTGAGTTCAGTGTGATTTACCTCCAGGTAAGTGTTCATGGGAGAATGAATTGAATGTATTCTCACCCTGCTCCTGGCTGATGTGTTCATTTATCCCACATCACCTCTGGTAAACAGGCTTTGTGGATTCTTATATTGTTTCAAAAAACTACAAAACTTGTTTGACCAAATGCAACTGTGGGATGAAAGATATGTGTGAACCCCTGTGGGAATCAAAGTCTCTATCAAACTACTCTTAAAAACTAAGAGGAGCTTTATTATGCTCATGAAAATAAGTTTTGTTTTAGTGGGATTGAATTTGGATGGTGATGTTTACAGATACTCTGACGTGTGTAATTTTTTGTAGCTGTACGGCTATGGAGATCTGATAGTTGTGACAACTCTATGTTGTCACTATCAACTCTTTGTTGTATGTTTGCCTTGCAATAGCACAGCCTGCTCTTACGGCTGCAGTTCAAGAGTCAACTAAACAGGAGGTTGGCAAAGCATTGATTTATGTGTCCTGGCATTTTTAAATTTTATTTTATAGTAGCCTATGGGCTGAGCTTGCTCAGCTACCAGCCAGAAACATGGATTGGTCTGGCATGTGTGTTGCTGTTTGTCTGCCAGTTTGCCAGTCATGATGAGAGTTCCAGACATGTGGAAGGGCAGCCAGAGAACACAGAACCACAGGCGGCTTTGTGCGCAGAGCTAACTTCATAATATTGGCGCTTCAGCACAAGATAAGAGGCTGCCTGTCCTCATCCAAGGCCTTCCGGCCTCTTCAACTGCCGCAAATCTTTTCTGAAACTGATTTATGTAAGCAAGTTCTTAGATAACGAGTCTGACAAAAATAAAACCCACCCATTCTTTCTCACACAGATCTGAAGTACTCATTACTATATTTTTCCGTGTATAAGACGCCCCCATGTATAAGACTCCCCCTAATTTTTGGGACTCAAAATTAAGAAAATGTAGTATGCACTATCCATGTATAAGACGACTCCTTGTTTTAAACTTCAGAAATTTAGGAAAAAATATAATCTTAAACATGGAAAAATATGGTATACTACCCGTTTTTTAAAATGATCTTGTGATATTTTTTTCCTACTTAAGCCAGGTTGAAACAGGTTCCCATGTTATACTGATTTATTACCCAGTGTAGGGGCCAAAGTAGCTACTTATTATATGAATTCGGTACCCTGCTGTTCAATTAAAACTTTCAGAGCAGCTTGAGAGCAGTAAAGTAAATAAAATCAGCAAACATGTTATAAAAATAGCAGAGGACTCAAACAAAAATTAAAATTCAGTTGTAATTGAAAGTAAAAGAAACTCTTGAAAAGCCTGGATAAATTAAAATGATTTTATCTGGTCATCAATCTCATTTTTTTGGGGGGGGGGGCACTTTATGCATTACCAAAAAAGAATAACTGCATCACCTCAAAATGATAAAAGCGGGTTCATTTTTGCATTAATCTAAATACATTAATTTATAAGTATAGTTACAAATTTATAGATAATTGTTATGATTTAAATTAGGGTTTGCTGCCCTTTGGCCCCCCAGATAGTCCCTTGCCATTGGCACTACTGGCTGGGGCTGATGGCAGCTGTAACACACCGTCTCTCTCTTCATAGCAGGGGAGTCTGTGCCCAGGTGACCTCTGTGCTTGCTCAGTCTGCTCCCCAGGGCAGCTTCAAGGCCCCTGCTAGCCTTTTCCATGGGCACAGCCTTTCAGTCAGAAAAGTCTCCTTAGCGTCAGGCAGGCATCCCTAGGGAGGGCATTCTGGAACTGGTGGCCACCACAGAGAAGGCCAAGGGGAAGTCAGTTTCCTTGTTATCCAAAAGCCATCTTGCTGAGCTTAATCAGAGGAGCTATAGTGCACAAGAACTGCTTTACTATTTTCCCTTTGACTACTTTTCTGCCCAAATTTCTTTCCCCAAGCTTCTGTTCAATGAATGGGAGAAGAGACATTGCTATGGCCTCTTCCCCCTCTCCACTTAAGACTACAGCCTCTTGCATGGGTGTGTGTGTGTGTGTGTGTGTGTGGAGAACCTCAGTTTTTATTTATTTACTTGATTTGGGGGGGCAGACACCCCCTGCTCCCCATGGCCTCTTGCAGCTGATTTTCGTTGAGGTGGGGGGAAAGCTGTGAGACTGCCATGTAAAATCTAATGTGGCTCTAAATAGTTTCTGAAACCACATTCACAAGTCTAGTTCCATCCTGACATTTTTTTTCTAAATAACGTGTTATAAGAATTTTAAGGTCTTAGATATATAATAAATGTTCATCAATGTGCCAGGCAGGCTCGTACATGAGTGTGTGAACCGCGTGTCTGGAGCATCGCAGGGGGACAGTCCTGAAACCATTTTGACTCCCCAGCTGACCAGGTGTTTCTCTGCAAGGATGGAGGGGGTGAAAAAAGCCCTTCCCATTGTCTCAGGAATTAGGTAATTGCCATCTCAAAGGAATGGCCAGACTACCAGAAAAGGCAATCAGATAAGGCATTATCAGATAACTTGGCAGACAGGAAAAACACAACATTCAATTTTCTGTTGTAGACCACCTTTTCTGTGATGTAGGTATGATGTTTGTGGAGGGTGGTCTTGGGCTACACCCCTTCTGTGATGTGTGTATGGAGGGGTGGTCTGGAGCTCCAGGGCAGGGAATTTCAACATGGATATATAAGGCCTTGCGCGCCATTGTTCGAGGTCCTCCTCCTCTCTCCTGCGTGTGGGGGCACATAGCTGTCAACCTTCCCTATTTTTGCGGGAAATTCCCTTATTCCAGCACCGTTTCCCACTGCTATCCCGGATTGTTAGATATCCCATAGACTGTCCCCGGGACAGGTAAGGCTGCTGATCCCTTATTTTTGAGGCTGCTGATCCCTTATTTTCAAATCTGAAAGTTGACAGCTATGGGGCAACACCCTGTTGCAGCAGTCAATAGAGATCAGGCTTACTAGCTGCTTTGCTTCTCAATATTCTCTGGTTGGTCTCTGTTATTTTCTCCTACTGATAGAGAACCTACAAAAGGTCTCTATATGGGCTCTTGGGTACCCCATAAGGGAAAAGGAGCAGGTTTTTTTTTACTTATATCAAATGTAAACACTTTGCGATAGCTTGGTGGCCCTGAATGTTTCTAATGGCCTGGTTCACTACTTTGAGGCACCAAATATGCAGCGCCCCCAAGCTCCTTGGGCTGGAGGCTGAATTGTTGCAATTTGCATCTTGGTGGAAATAAGATGTATGCTAACCCAGAGACAGAGGTGGCATGAAGCAGATGTGGAGAAACCGCTGTCTTTCGCAAAGCAGGATGTGGGGGGGGGGGAGGAGGGTGCATGGGACTGATGTTGTTTTAGACTGTTTTGCAAAATATTTTAATACTCCTAACAAGGAAAATAAAGGCAGACCTTGGAATTTCTAACCACTCGGGGAATTGTGGAGGGGAAAATGGTTCTTCCAGTAGTTTGTTCAATTCCTCTTAGGAATATGAGGAGGTCAAATCTTTTTCTTTCTACACAGGTTATTGTAATGAATAAACCATATACAGTGGTACCTCTGGTTACATACACTTCAGGTTACATACGCTTCAGGTTACAGACTCCGCTAACCCAGAAATAGTACCTCGGATTAAGAACTTTGCTTCAGGATAAGAACAGAAATCGGGCTCCAGTGGCGCGGTAGCAGCAGGAGGCCCCATTAGCTAAAGTGGTGCTTCAGGTTAAGAACGGACCTCCGGAAAGAATTAAGTACTTAACCTGAGGTACCACTGTAGCAGGTTAAAACACCTTCACCCACTTTGTCTTTTGCCTAGAAATTGACCCTCCCAGGAATGTTCGTGTGTCAGATGTAACACAGTCCAGTGGACTGGTCACTTGGACACCACCTGATGCTCAGATCAGTGGCTATCTCATCACCTATCGGGAACCAGATGGTACTATCAAGGTAAGTCTGTAAATTGCTATGTGAGCAAATGTAAGATTAGCTAAGCCAACAGTTCAAAAACGCACAAGCTTTTCACCCATGAACCCAGATTTGATACAGAGATTCACTACATATGCTTTGCATTTAATGTTTTTAAGTTATATGAAAAGTTGGTACAGGTGGCATAACTGTAAAGCAACACTGAATCATCATGAAGATTTGGCATGTAGCCAGTATATAGTCAGGGGCCCCCTTTTGCCTCATTTTAGTTCTGAAAATGTCCAGCCCACACACAAGATGGTTTATGATATACAATTATAATAAGGCATTAAAACCACATAAAAGCAAATTATAGAAACAGCAGTTATAAAAGCAATCTTGAAATGCAGCCTAGAGATAAAACAGTATTTTTAACATCCTTTTAAAAAGCAGAAAAAAACAGTTGATTTCAGAGATTAAAAGTGAAGCTTTTAATTTGACTTGCCCCATCCTTGTGTTTTGGGAATATAAATACAGCCTATTCCCTTCAAATACTGGATCTTATTCTATGAATGCTATGAACTATGAACCTCAACTATTATTCACCGAGTACTGTGTGCATCTGACTTGCTCCTCTAGGAAGGGCAGTCTGTGGTTCTTTGGATCCTGTGGGATCAATTCTAATCAGCCCCAGCCAGCATGCCTGATGGTCAGGGACGATGGAAGCTGCAATCCAGCAACACGTTCCACTACCTTCCTCTAGAGAAACTGCATTTTTCACTTCCCCATGGATCACAACCATCCTTGGGTAGCCAATCATCTCTCTCCCTGCCTCTTACAGGGATTGGAGGCGAAGGTCAAGAAGGGCTGGAGCCAAATTGTCAATGAAATGTAATTTTTGCCTCTCTTTTCTTTTGTGTGTCAGGAAGTGCGGTTAGGTCCTAATGAGGAAAGGTTTGTCCTAGAAGGCCTTACTCGAGGAACCAAATACACCATACATATCATGGCCTTTAAGGGAGACCGCTGGAGTAGAAAAACAACCACCACCTTTTCTACAGGTAGGCTTTGGGAACTGCAGTAAAACTTCCTCGACCTGTTGTTCATGATGGTGCTTGCCCTCAAAATGGGTCACGTGGCACTGCCAGCTGAATCTGTGTTGATATTCTGGGGATTTTTTGTATTATGAAGGCTTGGAAAGAGGCCAGGAGTTCAAGGAGTAGGTCAGTCTAGTCTCAGGGTTTGGATCTGAAATTTCAGGATTTTAGCCGCCTTCTTGGGGTCTCCAGGGGAAGAAGTAATTTGCACCACACCGAATCTTAGTAGGAAAATATGTGACTGAAAACCATAATCACAAATCATACACATTCATTTTTATAACCAAGCATTTGATGATGTCATCAGGAGCAGAATGGAACGCAAATTGAGCTCAGATTAAACTTAATATAGTTTTGTTTGCCAAACCCAGTACTGAATTGAGCTGAGGGAATGTGCCCATCACCATTTAACATGTATTTTTGCTTTGAGAGGTTGAACTCCTGTTTCTGGTGATCTGAGAAACATTATGGGTGTATTTAAAAGAATCCTAAGATCAATGTCTTAATAGCCTATTCTGAAGACATTCTAAATTTGATGATTTTGCACGTCAGATTTGAATAGTAATAGTGGAATAAGTTTTAACAGGTCAAGAACTGGCGGCACTTTCAGATCTTACATAGTAATTTCAAAGTACCACATACATGTTGTCCAGTTTTCAATTTTCCATAATGTAGATGTGACTGCTGAGCCCCTTAACTGGAAAGTAAACTCAGTTATGAGATTGATCATCAAGACACCAGTTAGGAAGAGCTCATCTGTGGTGAGCAAGAAGGACTTTTGTTTTAGCTTATACCTGAGACATTTTTTGGCAAAACGAATTCAAGGATGCTAACCATCTGTGAAGCCTCAACAGAGAATGAGATGGGAGAATCTTATCATCAGCTCAGAGATGACCAGAAAGTAGAGACCCTGTTTTAATTCAGATGTTTACATCATTATTAAATAAGTTTAAAAGGTGAGGCTCCAGTATAAAACCTTGTTTGATGCTACTAGATTTGGGAATACAGTGGAAGAAGAGTTCAGTGTGATGAAATCTTACATTCAGACTGGTGTTTGAATATAACATCCTTACACAAAATGGCGAGAGGTTTGGGCATTTGATAATTTGTTGAACAACCAACGTGTGCTGATGGAGCCAAAGGTAACCTTAAAGTTGACAAAAGCTACAAACAAATCCATTTTTTAAAATGTTGGCATACTTAAGAATTAAGTGGGCAAGCACAAAACAGTTGTCTAATAACAAGTAGACAGCTTTAAAGCTGGATTGTTCAGAAAATCCCTTCTTTGAACTTAAACAGGAGTATTTTCCATGTAGATTTATGAAATATACTCGGAGTCCTGCAATGATTTCATGCTCTTTATTGCAACTTGTAAAACCGTGATTGAATTTCCCCCCAAACCTCAGGCTTTTATATATATTATTTACACAATGAGTCCCGGCTGATTGGCTGATTCTGCTTCCCTCCTGGAGCCTGATTGGTCTTCTCCTGCAAGCCAATCAGTTGTTGCATTCTACGATCCTACCAACCCAATAGGCTGATTAACTTCCTCCTGGAGCTTGATTGGTCTTCTCCTGCAAGCCAATCAGTTGTTGCATTCTAGGATCCTACTTGCCTATTGCTCTAGGATCCAAGCTTAGTACATAACAATTTACTATAATATCTATCCATTTATTTGGTCTTTGTGAGTTCATGACTCAAGTGAGATTTGAAGTGGGAGCTCACAAGTCATGCTGGGTTATCTGCTACACTGCCTCAACTCAGAAAGATATATGGACAAAGCCATCAGGGTCACAGACCTACTGTTCATTTGATTGGATTCTCCATCCTTCATTTGCTCCCTGAGAAGCATATAATCTGAAAAACTGACAGTGGGAAAAACAGTAAGAGAGAAGGAAAGACAAGGGTTTGGAGAGATGGCTATAAGCAAACACAGCTAGACATAAATGCTGTGCAATCCTATGCATGTCTTCTCAGAAGTAAATCCTATTGCACTCCATGGGACTTGCTCCCAGGTAAGTGCTGGAAGTGACAAGAGTGCTGATCAATTTGCACTGCAGGCTGATGTAACTGCATGAGAAAGAGCAGACAGAGAGAGGAAACTCCAGACTTCCTAGGCTGTCCTCCTTTTGTTGACCTTCCTTCAGACAGATAATCTTAGGGTTGGTGGTTTCCCTTCCTACTCACCTTCCTTCTCCTTCATGCCTCCCTGATGACAGCAGACATACTTTGAGCTCTCCCTCTTGAGGTGCAAAAGCAAGCACCGCTTCTTGCATCTCCATTGTAGGTAGATAGAATTAGAGATATTTCCTGTCGAGCATGCATTTCTGGTAACAAATATTAGCTTGCTTCTTTTCCTAAACTCAGTGTGTCTCAGTGTGATTGTATGCAGGGTAAAGTGTGCTCCTCCAGCAGGGATTCTATATCCAGTTCAGTTTCTGCTGGGTGTTCCAAACAAATGCTAACAGTAAGTGTTTTACAGGCTGGCAGCCTTAGCCTTGGTTCATGAAACTGCATTTGATCATGTTCATGTGTCCCTTCGGGTCTCCCTGCTCTCTGCCATTCGTGGTCTGTGTAGGATAGAGGATAGATTTATTTGGCCTAATCTTGCTCTTTCCGACACAAACTGAAATGCAGCTATCAATTGAAATGTGCAGTTCTCCAAATTTTGCAAAGCAGTTGTCAAAACAAAAAAACCGTATATAAAAAAAACAGGGAGAGTGCACAAAAATGCACACATTAGTGAAAGTTTCTTGGTGAGGATTAAAAGTTAAAACAGTTCAACGCATCATCAGAGATCTACAACCTCTCCTGGACAATGACAGTTCTCTTTCTCAAGCTCTGGGAGGAAGACCTTTCATTGCCTACAGACAGCCACCCAATCTTAAACAACTCCTAACCCACAATAATACTACAACCAGACTTAACACGGACACTGGCACCAGAGCCTGCAATAAACCCAGATGCCAACTTTGCTGCCACATACACCCGGACAACACCATTACTGGCCCCAACAACATCACACATACCATCTCGGGACTATTTAATTGCTCATCGTCTAACATTGTGTATGCCATCAAATGCCAACAGTGTCCTTCAGCTCTCTATATTGGACAAACAGGCCAAACCTTACGCCAAAGAATAAACGGACATAAATCTGACATCAAGAATCACAAAACAGAGAAACCAGTAGGAGAACACTTCAATCTCCCAGGACATTCTATACAAGATCTCAAAGTAGCTGTTTTACTACAAAGGAATTTCAGAAATAGACTGGAAAGAGAAGCTGCTGAATTACAACTCATTACCAAACTTAAAACAATGGAGAAACCTGGTCTGAACAGAGACATCGGATTCTTATCTCATTATACATGACTAAGCCATTTCTCACCTTCTCACCCCTTGCCTTTTCCTGTAAGACCTATTACAGTCGTTAAGAGTCGTCAACAGGCTCATCTCAGCTATCTGCCAATCTCCGATTCCCACCACCCTTCTAAGTAATACCCCTCCCCACCTCCTCAATATATAGAAGGATCTGGTAACTTCTGTTTCAGTGTATCTGAAGAAGTGTGCATGCACACGAAAGCTTATACCAAGAACTAACTTAGTTGGTCTTTAAGGTGCTACAGGAAGGAATTTTTTTACTTCGACATTAGTGAAAATAATGCATAAAATGCATTTGATTAAGCTGTGTGCAAAAATGTGTATTAGGAGGAAGGCACAGAAAATGCATGTGAACTTGCATACAAATTCCCTCTCCCCAACATTTTTGCAAACTGATGCAAAAAGGGAGCAAACTGAACTTAAGAATGGAAAACTGGAAAATCTAGAGAAACGGTTGCCCTGGCCTCCTTTATATTGCTGCGCTGTACAAATATTCTTTGTTTTTCATCTTTCTTTTTGAACTTGCTCACTTGGCTTTCCCCCTCCTTTGCTCCTGCAGTCAGTTTGCGCTATCCCTTCCCTGCGGACTGCAGCCAGACCCAGGAAAATGGACACTCTGCCAGCGGCATGTACACCATCTACCTGAACGGTGACGTCAACAGACCCCTGCAGGTGTACTGTGACATGGCCACTGATGGAGGCGGATGGATAGTGAGTTCTGTTCTTAAACAGCTCTATTTCCTATCCTTTCACAAAGCACTCATGCGACAGATTTGGCCCTTTCCACCAAGGGGAGTGACGCAGCATACTATCACTTGGTGGTCATATTGCCAGCAACCACACCAAAAGCATACTTGCCTCTGCAGGACCTGCACCAAAATTCAGACAGTATTGTGGGGGATGAGGTGAGTAGCAGCACAAACCCCTGGAAAGTTAGCAGTGGTAGTCAGAAATGCAACAGTACAAGGCAGGGTCTTCATATGCTTCAAAAAGCCTACCTTGAAGTTTCCTTGTTAGGGGTGAGTGGATGTCCTGCATGGCATTCCTGTTCTTGCTTGTGGGCTGGTTCAGCCCCTTGGTTTCCTCTTTTCTGCATTATCATTTAACCAGGAGAATTTCTAATTTGGGAACTGGTTTCTCCACACTGTTTATTTCGCCTCTCTCCCCTCCCTGCCTTTACAGCTTACTGATATGCATGAGTTCATGCACACAATGGTTAAAACTCTGCACAAAAAGGAATATTGGTGAGAGAAGGAGTTCCTTTTCCTCCTGTGATTTAATCAATAACTACATGTGCTTGAGCTCATTGATAACCTGTTGAAGTGGGGGGGGGGGGAAGAGAGGAGAACCAAAAGCTGCATAGAACTGCAAAGAAAGAAAGAAAGAAAGAAAGAAAGAAAGAAAGAAAGAGTGGATCACAAAGGCATTGGTGTTACTCCACAAACAAAATAGATGGGGAGAATTCTATAATTCATGGTCAAATTAAGTTGGCCTCATCTGGTTAGGTATTTCTTATTGTGCCTGTTGTTTGAGCCTTCTTATCTTCAGTTTCCATCTATCATCCTATCATTGGTGTTCTGTGTTCAAGGGACCAGACCTATCACTTGGCTTTTGTTTGCTTTTGCAGGTCTTTCAGAGACGGAACACAGGGCAGCTGGATTTCTTTAAGCGCTGGAGGAACTACGTTGAAGGCTTTGGAGACCCTGCTGGGGAATTTTGGCTTGGTACTGTATCTGCATTCTGTATGCGACCAGGGAAGGGTGCCACAGGTTTTGTAAAAAGTGCCGCTGCTCGTGCATATATAGTTATCTGGTCTTTCTGGCCAGTGCTATGGATAGGTGAGCTCAGTGGCTTAGGGTGGGCAGGGCGAGAGGGGCTGTGGCCCCGGGTGAAAGATTTGTAGGGGCGCAACTGCCAGCATCGCCAACTAGTTGCACTGGAGAAGATGCACAATGGAGGGAGTGGGAAGGAAAGGAACCACAAAAAGAAGGGGGGGGGGTCTCTTTCTCAGTGCTTTCTTTCTTTGTTTTTTTTTAAAAATAATATTTATTAAAATTTCACAAGAAAAAAAAACCACATTAATGAAGAAAAAATTAACAATAAAAAGAAAAAATACAAAGTAAAAAGGGAAAAAAAAACAATTAAAAACAATTTCATCTTTTCCTCACTTCTTTTACATTTACTTGTTTCTCGGACCTCCTCTTACCCCCCTCTTTTGTATTCTAATTAAATATGTTTATGCAACAATTCCTTTCCCTCCTTTTTAATCCTAATCTTTAATCTTGATATAATATAACTTAAAATTTTAAATTTTAGATATTAAAACCAATTTTTCCATATTCTTTTAGCCTGTACAGCTAGAAACCCCTTAACTTCAATCCAACATCATTCTAACATTCATTAATTTTGCAATATTTCTGTAAATAGTCTTTAAATTTCTTCCAATCTTCTTCCACCGACTCTTCTCCCTGGTCACGGATTCTGCCAGTCATTTCCGCCAATTCCATGTATTCCATCATTTTCATCTGCCATTCCTCCAGTGTGGGTAGATCTTGTGTCTTCCAATACTTTGCGATGAGTATTCTTGCTGCTGTTGTAGCATACATAAAGAAAGTTCTGTCCTTTTTTAACACCGATTGGCCGACTATGCCCAGGAGAAAGGCCTCTGGTTTCTTCAAGAAGGTATATTTAAATACCTTTTTTAGTTCATTATATATCATCTCCCAGAAAGCCTTAATCTTTGGGCACGTCCACCAAAGGTGAAAAAATGTACCTTCCGTTTCTTTACATTTCCAACATTTATTATCAGGCAAATGGTAGATTTTTGCAAGCTTGACTGGGGTTATGTACCACCTGTATATCATTTTCATAATATTTTCTTTTAAGGCATTACATGCCGTAAATTTCATACCTGTGGTCCACAACTGTTCCCAGTCAGCAAACATAATATTATGTCCAATGTCTTGTGCCCATTTAATCATAGCAGATTTCACCGTTTCATCCTGAGTGTTCCATTTCAACAGCAAGTTATACATCTTTGACAAAGTTTTAGTTTTGGGTTCTAACAATTCAGTTTCTAATTTTGATTTTTCCACCTGGAAGCCGATTTTCTTATCCAAATTGTATGCCTCCATTATCTGATAATAATGAAGCCAGTCTCGCACTTTGTTTTTTAGTTTTTCAAAACTCTGCAATTTCAATCTGTCTCCATCTTGTTCCAAAATTTCCCAATATTTCGGCCATTTGACCTCCATATTGAGCTTTTTCAAGGCTTTTGCTTCCATTGGTGACAGCCACCTTGGAGTTTTATTTTCCAATAAATCCTTGTATCTTATCCAAACATTAAACAGTGCTTTCCTGACAATATGGTTTTTAAATGCTCTATGTGCTTTGACCTTGTCATACCACAGATATGCATGCCATCCAAATACATTATTAAAGCCTTCTAGATCCAAAATGTCAGTGTTTTCAAGAAGCAGCCATTCTTTCAACCAGCAAAATGCTGCTGATTCATAGTAAAGTTTGAGGTCTGGCAGGGCAAATCCACCTCTATCCTTAGCATCTGTTAGTATTTTAAATTTTATTCTGGGTTTCTTGCCCTGCCAGACAAATCTAGAAATATCTCTTTGCCACCTCTTGAAACAGTCCATTTTGTCCAGAATTTCTTTCTTTGGTTTTAATTGGTGGATGCTGCTGCTGCTGCTGCCGACACGCCCAAAAGTCCTTCTCCCCTGGGAGCTTGTGTGTGTGTCTTCAGCTCTTGGGTGGGTGCGCTGGCAGTGCCAAGCAGCAGAAGCCTGTCTGTGCTGGAGGGCTCTTCAAGCTGCTCCCTTTGCATTCAAATCAGTTGTCAGGAGCTGAGCAGGTAGAGGAGAGGAAGGGCAAACAGAGGCGGAGTGGAGAGGAGCGAGGGCTCCAAGCAGGGAAAAGCAAATCACTCAAAGCAAATCCCTGGGTCTCACCCAGGTGTGCCTGGGGGGTGGTTTTCAAAGCCCCCCCAGCCAGCCCTGTCTCTTCCCCAAGGAGAGCACACACATCTGGTGAGTCCCCTGCAAGAGCTGCAGCAGAGCTGCCAATGCCACCTCCACCTTTATCCCAGCTGCCTCTGAGCGACCCTGCCTCACTGCTCAGGTCAAGCTGGTCAACAGACTGCCCCTGCCAGCCGGCTTGCGCTTGGCACAGGCTGGCGGAGCAGGTGCAGGGAGCAGCCCCCAGGCAGCAGGAGAGGTGAAGGCACATTGCCTCTGAAGAGCTCTCGGTATGCATTTATGTCGCAAAAACAATGGGTGGAGTTCAGCTAAGTTTACTCTGGACATACTGAAATTTATAGCTTTGTCATGAAAACTTTCTGGCTTTGTTGCCTGTGGAAATATTTCTTACTGGCCACGGACAATTGGAACTGTGGTTGTCTGCAAACTTACTCTGGACTGTTTCTTTCAGGCCTTGAAAAGCTGCACCAGCTCACCAGTAGCGCCCCCGTCCCCTATGAACTGAGGGTGGATTTACGAACGCACAATGAGTCTGCCTATGCCGTCTATGACCTCTTCCAGGTGGGCTCCAGCAGGGAGCGATACAAGCTCTCCGTGGGGAAGTACAGAGGCACCGCTGGTAAGGAAAACGTTATTTGGCTTGCAGTATCATGTGTAGACACTGGACACAGAAGCAGTGAGACACCCTTCACTGGGTGGAGCTAACTAGCTTGTCAGGTGTTAAAATGGCCAGAATATAAATAGTTTATGTACTGACCTGGTGCTCTGCTGCTCTTCTGGGCCACAGCCAGCACATGGTGCTGTAGTCCAAAACAGCTGGAGGGCACCAGGTTGGAGAAGGCTGGTTTAACAGTATAGTCTTATAGAAAGCAAAAAGCTTTCTTTGCAATTCTTCCCCCTGAAATCACTTTATGACGCATGTACAAAGAGAGAGATATACATGTGTGGTTTTATAGATGGAGCAAAACCACACCTGTGTGCTATATACATAAGTGGGAGGCTGTGTAAAGAGACAACACTAGCACAGACAACATAAATTTTATGTCTAAATCGAGTATGACCCTGGCACTTAAGGAGCCAGTAATATTTTTCCATTACCCTTCCAACAAAAATCACCATTCCCTTTAGTAGGTGATATAGCATATTGACAGAAAAACATCTTTGCCACCTTTCTCATACTCCAGTCGTGTTTGTTGACTTCATCGGTGTAACCATTTCTCAAAAGCCACTCCTCTGTCAGAAGGGATACCTTTTGGTGCCTCAGTGGTAGGTGCTATGAAGAGATTTATTACTAGCTATTTATTTGCTTCATTATTAGTTACTCTAACTGTGCAGTCTTAGGTCTGTCTACTCAGAAGTATGTCCAGCTCAGAAGAACAAAAAGGGGCCATTACAGAATCCTGCAGTAGCAAATTCCCCATAATACTTTTAATAATTTACTTCCAGTATATCTGTATAATCATGCAGGATTACTAGCAGTGAATAAAGTCCACTGTGAGCTGACTACAATTCCAACATCCATCTGAGCTGCACATTTTTGCAGAAGCCGATGCTGATACAAATCTTGCATAGTTGGCCATTTGTGTTCTCTCCTTTTAGCAGTAGTTGTGTATCTGCATGTTGGCCCTTGAGAAAAGTTACCTTGTATTTCTGATTCCTCTAGGCAGGCTTTCGCAGCTCTTATTTCAGGTGCCCAGGTGTACTCGGGTTTTAATGAAGCCAGGATCCCCGTAGTCCTAATGCTGCCTTCCTTCCCCCAATTCAGGGGATGCCATGACTTACCACAATGGTTGGAGATTTACCACCTGGGACAGGGACAGCGACATTGCTCTCAGCAACTGCGCAATCACACATCACGGTGGCTGGTGGTATAAGAACTGCCACTTGGCCAATCTGAATGGCAAATATGGCGAAGACAAGCACAGTGAGGTGAGTACTGGGCACTCTGCCCAGCAGATGTGGGGAACCTTTGGCCCTCCAAAAGCTGCTGAACCACGGCTCCCATCATCCCTGGCCATTGGCCATGCTGGCTGGCGCTGATGGTAGTTGTAGTCAGCAACACCTGGAAGGCCACATGTTCCCCCCACATGCTGTATGGTTCTCCTTTTATATATCAGGTATGCGATTTTTCCCCAAGTGCCTACTAAAATGCTGGCAACATGAGGCACTTCCCTGCGGTTGTCATTAAAAGTTTGGAACTGCCTTACCTGTCTCACAATGGAATGGAAACCCTTTCTATTCTGCCATTTCTTAACTCTGAATTTATATCAGGAGTTGTTATTCCTTGGGCTGCAATGTTTGATTTGTTTTTTCATTGGATCCATCCATTAAAACATTTTTACACATGTCTACTCAAATGTGAGCCCCACGGACACTTATTCCCAGGTACCGGTGTATATAGGATTGCAGTATTAGGTTTTCTCATACAGTTGTTAGGAAAATCTGAAAACTGAAATTCTCAAAACTTAATCACGAGCACAGACTCCCCCCCCCCCCCGAATATGTCAGAAAATGGCTGCTGAGGTCTGGAACAAAGAGCCTGAAAGATGGGAAGATGAGCCCGTGTGCCCTCTTGCCGCATTTCTGCTGAAAAGCACATTGCAGCAGATTTATGGAGAAAGAGGCGCCACAGAGCAGTGCCTTAGTGGTTTAGAGACAACTATGACTCAGGAAAGGCTCTTCCTCCCCAGGTTGAATCTCACAGCCTTTGGCAAGCTCTTCCTGCACAAAGAATAAGAGGCTAATAATATTGACCTACCTTGCTAGATTACAAGACAGTGTATGTGAAATGCTTTGATCACTCAGAATTACTATGCTCAAAAGTATTGCACACTTTCCTTCCTCCTCCTCCTCTTTCCACCCTTCCTCATACAGAGACCAGAATAGCTAACAACATTCATAAAATGCAGCATAAAAGTGAAATTAAAACCACAATTCACAGTAATACATGATAACAATAGGATATGACATCAATGTTCAAACCAGTGGAGCAGGAAACATTTTAGACAGTTAGACAAACAGAGGTTCTCCATCTGTGCTCTGAAGACCTGCAAAAATAAGCTGGTGGGGGCACTCTGATCTGGAGAGACTTTCATAGATGCATGGCATAGGTGCATGGCAGTTTATCAACACCTATTGAAAGGTTTTGGGGACTGAATCTAATCCATGGGGCTGTTGTGGCAGCTAGACTGGTGACAGGGAGTGGCCACCGAGACCATATAACACCGGTCCTGAAAGACCTACATTGGCTCCCAGTACCTTTCCGAGCACAATTCAAAGTGTTGGTGCTGAACTTGAAAGCCCTAAATGGCCTCAGCCCAGTATACCTGAAGGAGCGTCTCCACCACCATTGTTCTGCCCGGACACTGAGGTCCAGCGCCGAGGGCCTCCTGGCGGTTCCCTCACTGCGAGAAGCCAAGTTACAGGGAACCAGGCAGAGGGCCTTCTCGGAGGTGGCACCCGCCCTGTGGAACACCCTCCCATCAGATGTCAAAGAGAAAAACAACTACATGACATTGAGAAGACATCTGAAGGCAGTCCTGTTTAGGGAATGTGTGACATTTCAATGTATTTTTAATCTTTGTTGGAAGCCACCCTGAGTGGCTGGGGAAACCCAGCCAGATGGGCGGGGTACAAATAAATTATTATTATTATTATTATTATTATTATTATTATTATTATTATTTATTGGCCATAACAGCAAGTGAAAAATAATATGGTTGAAATGGTATTATTTCTACTATAAACATGGGCAGGAGTTTTAATTTTTGCCCACAGATTCAAGCAGTTTCTTTGGCATGCAAAAGATCCCAGGTTTAATCCCTGGTGTTTCCAGTTAAGAGCTGGAAAAAACTCTTGCCTGAAGCCCCAGAGAAGCAGTCGACAAGGACAAGCCAGTGGTCTGACCTGGTATAGCTCAGGGCAGTGTCCTTTGTTCCGGTGTGATGCTTGATTACCTGTTTTTCTCTTTCCAGGGAATTAACTGGGAGCCATGGAAAGGCCACTTGTTCTCCATCCCTTACACTGAGATGAAGTTCCGTCCACGCTCACACCCAATCTTGGGTAGAAAAAGGAGATCTCTAGCAGGGAAGGAACCCAGGGTTTAAAATGGATGAAATGTGGTGCTTGTCAAGTGAAACATGGCGATGCATTATCATGTAAACCATGTGACCTTGGGTTGCTTATTTTAGTACATTTATAATCGCATACAACTGGTTACAGGCTTCCTCAGAAGAATTATCTGGTTTAATTGGTTGGGATCAGCACAGAACCTGCACTGCACTGTGAGTGCAAGAATAAGGAAGGGGACTAAGGGCTGGCTCAGAATTCTTCTTGTGGAGGGCCATGTCTGTTGACGCTCCCTCTGCTTGTAGTGGCCTCTGGTTCTGACAGCTACCATGGATCAGGAGTGCCCATTCCAGCCCTCCAATTGTTCCATGTTCTTGACAAGAACTTCTCCCACAGCAGGGTCTTGCTTTTCCTTGCCAGAGAAAACAAAGAAGTCACCACACCATCTCTTTTCCTTCTTTGCTCTTTCTCTCGGGTGCTTTGCTTACTCCGCTCAACAAGGACCTGATTGGTCTGCTATGCTCTGATTTCTGAGATGTAGCTTTGCAAAACCCAAGGTGCTAATTTAACATATTTTTCTATCCATGGTGTTCCCTACAAGACAATTGTCAAGTCACCAAAAGCCAAACTTTCAAGCGCTGCTGAGAATGATGCGGTTGTATCTCAAAGATGCTTCACCTAAATAAAGCACGACCTTTGCTCTTTTTCAGGGCTGACCCTGTCCATGAGGCAAGGTGAGGCAAGAGCCTCAAGTGGCAAAAGCCCATGAGGTGAGGCCCCACCCTGCAGGCAGAGAAGTGGCAGCAGCACTGGTTTCTGGCTAGATTTCACCGAATCTCACATGATCTCACTGAAATATTGCAAGCTCTCACAGAGCAAGTGAGATCTCGCTGGAAGCCAGCACTGCTGCGCAACGCAGATGAGGCAGGCTTCAGCAGGGACCGGGGGGGGACGGGGGTGGGGGCAAACGTTTCCGTTTCACCTCAAGCAGCAAAGCAGAACGCGTTGCCCCTGTTCGTTCTTGTTCTTTGGCTCTATTCCCATGCAATAAATTGTTTCATCCCCTTTTCTCCCACCCTCTTTTCACTTAGAATCATAGAATCATAGAATCATAGAGTTGGAAGAGACCACAAGGGCCATCGAGTCCAACCCCCTGCCAAGCAGGAAACACCACCAAAGCACTCCTGACATATGGTTGAGAAATTGTTTCTGTAGTAAGTTACAAAACTGTACCATTTCATACTAGAAGTGTTCCTCCATATCCTCCTGCCCCAAACGCCTTGCTAAGGGGAACACTCCTCTAGTTTTCTAGTTTTCACATAGTTTTCTATGTGCAGAGATATTGTGCTATGGAGAAGCATGCAGTCCTTTTAAGCCTCTGTCTGCAGCCTGAAGTGACTCAGCCCTAAGTTTGCCAAGCCATGTGTAAAACTTTAGTTATAGCACCACCTAATGTTGATTTCAAGTATGACTAAAAGGGGGCTTATAGCAAGTCAGTATTTCTAATGTTGTATATATGCTTTACTAGGGGGTGCGCTCCTCCTTGTTCTGCTCACCAACACGTTCACCCCCTCCAGCTTCCCCTTCCCACCCTGTTCAACTGCTAAGCTCATTTTTCACCTTCTCAACACCATTTCTGAAGCCACTTCTGTTCTTCAGTCCTGCCTTGCACACCTGTTTTCACCTTCGCTTTCATGTCTATACTTCCTCTGCACTCTTTTTCTGCAACCTCCTCGTACACAAACCATGCCCAGAGTAATCTTGTGCATCATCTGAGGGAATTTAATATATGATTCCCTGAGGACCTACGTGTGTGGATAAACAAAAGAATCGGCTGGGTGCCCAGATTCAAAATTTGGGGCTAGCATACTGAGAGCCCCAGTAGCAGAGATTAAACTCACAAAAGTTAAGCTGCAGTACAGCGTTAGGACTATACATTGTTCATCTGCACACAGCCACTAACCTCTTTCTACCCCTCTTGCAATGAGCAGACCACACACCTTTAAGTTTTAAATGCTTTACTTAGCAGATTCAAGGTCTAAGTCATGCAGTATTCCATGCAGCAGCAAGGATAATACAGGCAAGAGACCCCTCCATAGAAAATACAGAATATAGTTCCAAACATGTGCTGTGAGCTTTGGAGCAAGCTCACACATCTCTGTCTTGTTACATTATGCACACACGCACGCGCGCGCACACACACACACACACACACACACACTACAAAGGCTTTACTTCCTCCATTTCCGGGTGTGACCTAGCTGAGTCTATCTAGCAATACAACTCTGTAGTCCTTTTCCCCTCCATGGACTAACTAGCAGTTGTGCATAGTTATGTTTAACTGCAGTGTCCCACAACTTTCTCTTTCCATACAGGCAACCTCCAACTTGTGCAGGGTTGCGTTCCGGGTCATTGTGCGCTTGCGTGAAATCGCATGCAATTGAAACACCCCACTCCGCCCCCTTTCTGTCCTTTTAGTGATGTCTTTTATTACCTTTCTGAGTCATTTCCGGGTTCGGTGCTATGTGTGTGATTGCACACATATCGGTCACACCTAAAATGGGGGTTTCCTGTATATTGCAACTGTTAAGCATCCTTTTCACCTTCTTTTATGAAGCCACCATCCCCTCTTATGTTCCAGAACCTTTCATGTCCCTGCTTTCATCTCCAGTGTCATTCCATCCCTCATACTCCCTCCTTTTTCGCAATCTCTTTTGCATTTCCCCATTTCCCCTCATGTTCCCCTTCCCCTTCCTACATCATGATAACCTTCGTCCCTTTATTCTACCTAATTGTTTAGTTAGAGAAGCTTAACTTCAGTTGATGGATGTGGTGCATGTCTGGGTGTTTGCTTGTTAATAAAATTATCTCTTCTAAATTAAATCTGGAACTTCATGTTCATATTTACTTCATATGGCAAAAATGCTGTATTGAAGGTGCTATGAAATATGTGAGGGCTCCACATCCTTTATCTTTCTCACATGAGGCAGCTGAGGAATGGAAGAGGGAAAATAGCTGTTTTCCCCCCAGGTAGTGTTCTTCTGTCTCATTGCGCTCAGACAATAGCAGAAGTTTGAGTAAAGCAGAGATAGAGAGAGATTGGGATGAAAATTGTGGTTTTAAACAACAGCAGAGGTTTGTGTAAGCAGGGATAGATGTACACTGAGGGCTTGCCCTTTAAATCATAAACAAACCAGGTTTACCAAGGAGAAATAGCAGAGATGGGTTCAACCCAGAAGCTAACACAGCAGAGCCTTTCCCAACTCCCTTTTCATAGTTCTCAAATTTTGTTTTAAATGCCATTTTCCCTCCTCACTGGTACTCCTTCCTAACTCTGCTCAAACTCCTGCCATTGTTTAAAACTGCCACATTTTCCCGCTCAGTTTTTCTCCATCACTGCTTTATTCATATCTCTGCTGTTGTTTAAAACCACCATTTCCCTCTCATTGTCTTTCCACCACTTTCCCCCTCTTAGTATCCCTTCCTTCTCAGTCCCATGCCATGGGCACTGCTATTGTGCAACTTGCCTTCCCTTTAACCCCCTTCCCAGCCCCGACTTCATGCAAATCTGGGATTGTGATGATTCCCTACATATCCTCCAATGGCTAAGCTGATTTTACGCAATTCCGGTATTGTGGTGCAGCACGACAAATCCTCCAATGGGGGCTGTGTGATGACAGCCTTATAATTTTATGTATATAGGGAGAGAGGAAGATGAGTGTTATGTCCCTCTCCTCCCACTGCCAGAATTTTCCCAACAGGATACTCTTACTTTTGTGGAGAGTAGGGAAAGATTCTTTTTCTTTAGTAAAAACATAACTTCTCCCTATTGCATATGTGAAACAAAGTTTGTAATCTCTAGTAGTTGTATCGGTTGCAAGTCACAGTGAAAGCAAATGTGGGTCAATGATTAGATTTCTATCTAGTGGCCTGGTTTTAAATCCCGGCTGAGCCAGGAACACAGAGGAGAGTCTTGGACAAGTGTTTCTTAACTTCCAGTTTAAAAATGGTTACCAGATTTTGGGAGAATGAATAACTACAAAAACTGTTATAAAAACACTTTAAATAACAAATACCGAGAAGTCCAGGAGACACAAATTTCACCAAAACTATACAGGGCCCCAAGTATCTAACTTGTTGGTTTTTTGTTTTTAAGTAACTCTTTATAGACAGAAACATAATAGTTTAGTTTAAAGAAAGCTTTAAATTCTGCTGTAATCAAGTTAGTATCTGTCTTGTTTGCTTCTGCATTCTGCTTAAATTTTATTTTTGACCAGTATGGTTAATTACTTATGCTTGTTAGAAAAAATGCATTTCTATACGATTGCCAATTTTGATACTTACTGTGGATCTTGAAACATTTCAGAAATATTTCACATTGTTTAGCAAAGTTTATACTTTAGCCACAGAATGTAATGGGGAGATCCTTATTACTTATAAATAAAGATATTTTAAAGTTATATTCTTAGAATTCTTTATGCAATCCAACCTACACAGAACATAAAATGGCAGTTTAGTCTAGAGTTCTTCATGTGTTGTGCAAAGGAGCACACATCTAGTTGAAGCCAATGTACCTGCTGAACTTACATGGTTTCTCAAATCTGAAAGGCGCCCAACTCAGTTGGCCAGTGTCCGCACACATGCTCTGTTTTGACAAAACATTTTACACTTTAGAGTAATACCTGTAAGATAAGCTAAGCAAAGATGATCTGCAACAACAAGTAGACCAGTTTGACTCAGGCACAGGAGTTGCTACAGCACATCAAGAATCGCACGTTGTGGTTGTGATGTTGCACTGATGTCATGATTTGTGAATATGCCAGTATGCTAGGCACGGCCACAGCTGAGCATCTGTCCTGTGAGGAGGAGGAGGAGGAGGAGGAGGAGAGGGAGGCAGGCACAGACAACATCAAGGCTTGCTCCAGTCAGACTGTCCCATCCCTGGCCCAACAACCTTAAAAGTTGTACCATCTGCTTTAGTCCTTTAAAACTGTGAAGCACAGGAATTGATCGCATGACAGGGATGAGCTAGGAAGATTAGTGGTTGCAGTCTTCCACCCACCAATATATTGCCACAATGGAAAGAATTCTCTTATTGACTAAATTAATTGACTCCCTGCTTACATTTATGTAACTGTACATATCCAAAATCTCTGTATCTGTGCCTTTTTGTGAGGTAACACAATGGAAGTAAGCACGGAAAACCACTCTTAATTAGAAGCGAGGCCACCTGTAGTATTTTTTCATTTACTGTGACAGAAACGGCACCACAGCAATCTCAAAAAGTAAACAGCTATGTCCTTAACTCCATCACTCAATTTAAGTTGACCCCCCACTTAACTAAGGTTCAGCTGCAAGGGTCTTCTGGCAATTCCCTCACTGCGAGAAGGGGGGTTACAGGGAACCAAGCAAAGGGCTTTCTCGGTAGTGGCGCCCGCCCTTCAGACATCAAACAGATAAACAATTATACGACCTTCCATAGGCACCTGAAGGCAGCCCTGTGTCAGGAAGCTTTTAATGTATGGTGCCTTGTGTGTTCTTTTATATTCTGTTGGAAGCCACCCAGAGTACTGGGGCAACTAGATGGGGGGGGGGTACAAGTAATGAATAATAATAAGGTTATAAACTTAAACACACAAGGGAATGTCTCATTGAATTCAGTTGGAATTACTCCTGGGTAATTGTTTAGGCTTCTGCTTCATTGCTTGCTTAGACCGACAGTCCCACTTGTAGCTACAACAGCTGACTAACAAGAACCAGACAGGCCTGTACCACTTGCCTTACCAAAAAAAGCTACAAATTCCCTCTGTGTGCATGTCAAGCACCCAGCACACCACACAACAACTGGGTGTTATACTTGGTAGGTTACAATTTGTGCAGGCCTGAATCTGTGGACGAGAGCTTTTGTGATTGCCATCAGATTTCAGCTAAGAAAAGATAAGCATTTCAGCTCCCTTTTCATCTCTGTACAAACCGCTTCCCCGCGGGCAGTAAAATAATAAAACTGTTTTCTTTTCTCTCCCACCCAGTAAATGAGAAGTAGAGGCTGAGACACAATAAATAATCAGGTTAGTTTCATTTAAATAAATTTATTTTTTAAATAAAAGGCTTGTTGGGTTGGGTGCTTTTTTTGTTTTTTTGTTTTGCATGTGTGCATAAACTGTGCAATATAAGGGCAATCTCAGAATGCATATACAAAAACAAGGCACAGGACAAGTATTGATGAAAGAAAGGCAGTTAGTTGCACCACTGCCTAAGCCTAGGGCAGATCAGCAGGTGGACTTCCTAGGAGTATCTAAAAATATACCAGCAATTTCCTCGTCAGGGAATTCATTAGCATTCCATCTACAGACGACCTGAAATGTTGGCCCAAGTTGAAATTTCTCTCAAATTCCTAGATATGCTGATGGGTATGAGGCACTCAAAGAAATGAGTTTCATAGCTCTACCCCATTCACGTTTACACAGAAGCAAGTCCCTCCGTATCAAAGGGGCTTGCTCCTAGGTAAGTACACACAGGGTGACAGTCAGTAACTCCAGGGAGTTAGATATGGGCTTGAGGGAGGCTTTGATCTGCTGTGTGGAACCTGGAAAGAAACTCTGTCCAGGATCAGAGAGAAAAGGAAGCTTTGGGATGAAGACAGAAATGGAGACACCACTTCTATAGCTGAGGAAGAAAAAAGAAAAAAGGGAGGGACGGAGGCGCTGAACTAGGCGCTGCCTAGAAATCCTGCTCAAGGCCCCCTCCCTAAGATTTAACCAGACTCGTGAGACTGTGGGCTAGAAACTAGAACCTGTTGAAGAGTTGAGATTCTTGGTTATAAGGAATTCTGTGGCAACAATAGGGAGTACACAAAGCCCTAATTATAGCCTTTTGGGCAGATATTGTGGATTTGTGAAATCTGTCATCAGGGTTAGGGGACTCTTGTCGTTTGTCAGGGCGAAGGTGCATGCAATTCCACATCCGTTTCCAACAGTGAGGAAGCAAGGTACTTCCAAGAAGCCCACAGGTAGGGTGTTAAGGTCGCCGCCTTCTCTCGTTATTTGTCTCTCGGTGTGTGGTACAAAGACTTACACTCCCTTGAAACCTAGAGGATCCCCTTAGGCCAGTTTCTTAAACCTGGGTCCCCAGTGATGGCCTTGTCCCGCTCCACTAATCCCCTCTTAAAGCCATCTAGGCCAGTGCCCATATAAAACCTTTCGAAGAAGTCCTCTGTCCCTGTGGGTATGCATATGGTGACAGCGCTGGTACATGTGGTAGTTTGTCAGGGCATAGTTTGTTAGTGCCAGTCCAAGGCTTGTTTAAGAGTCACAGATACCTGTTCCTTAACTGCTAAAAGGGCTGGCAAGTCTGTTCAAGCAAGTCGTTATGTACACGTTGGACTAGTATGTCTGCTGGCATGGCTGTTAGCTCATGCCACCTGTTTGTGATCATCAGTGTGCATGTAAATGTGTGCCCAACTGAAGACTCCCCAGATCATCCCGGTGATGGGCCAAGATAGCTTCTTCAATCCAAACACCTTTATAAAAAGGAAAAGGGAGGAAACAGCTGAAGGTCAGTGCTTAAAGGGGAGGGACCCAGCATGATTTGTCCTCAGTCTTAGGCTATGTGGCCCAAAGTGCAATGTGAGACATTTAACAGAAGGCATGTGTGTGTGTGTGTGTGTGTACACACACACAAGCTCCTGTCCATCCCTCCCTTTGTCTAGGCCAGCAGCGATGGCCTCTTTTCCAGCATGAGCGCTTTGGGCTGTGCAGAAATCCACAGGTCCTCTTCCTTCTTCCTCCTCCTCATCTTCTTCCTTCTCTTCTCACTCGTGCTGTAGCTACTGCTGTCCTTCCTCCGACCGCCACAGAAACAGCAGTGGCAACAGACAAAGATGCCGACCAGGAGCACAAGGGTGGGGAGCCCCAGAAGCACAGCCAGGCAGACGGTGTTGTAGACCCCCTCCTGGTGTTTGGAGAGGATGAAAGTCCAGATCGAGTGGAAAAACTGACCGATCTGCTCCATGGCTGGAGGAAGGGCGGGTGGGATGTTAGACCACTCCCCTCGCCTGCTGGGTCTCCGTCTGCTGCCCAGAGCACATGGGTCTCGTGTGCAGATTCCTCTCACCAGCCCCTGCACAGGTGGGAGATGAAAGGTAAAGCAAGGCTGCCGTCGGGTATCCCCTTCAGATATTAGCCAAAGACCTCTGCTGGTAAGGCTATTATGACACTCCACAGCACAAAGTCAAGGTGACATATATGGCTCTCCTGCTTCCATTTTATTCTCGCAACAACCCTGTGAGGTAGGTTGGCTGGGAGACAGTGACTGACTCAAGATCACCCAGTGGAGCCTTCAGATGTTGGACTCCCATTAACCCTTGACCCATAACTAGGGAGGGCGGGAGCTGTAGCTGAATGACATCTGGGTGGGGGGCAAATGTTTAAAGCAGGCATTTTGTGCAGGCCAGTAACTCAAGATTTGTATAAGCTGGGGCTGAACTTTGGAACTGGCAGAAGCCTGGCCTAAACAGGAGGGATGACACTCCTTCCCCCTTTCCTTTTGCTTTTCAAAAGTAGGAGCCAAATTTCAGGAGGGGGGGGGAAGGTGAGGGGAGTCACCCCCCCCAATAATCTGGAATGGCACTATGCTATTGTCCAAGCAACAGCTGGGGTGGGAAAATGGCAACTGCCACTGGAGACAGCTATGCCCCACTGTCAATGTCCCAACAATATTACAACAGCTCTTGTGATGTGACATTTTAAAAAAGGCATTTGGAAGTAGCAGGAGTGCTGGCAGGTTTCACCTCCTCTCACAAAAGGTGAAATGCCACCTGCTTTTCATTATTATTTTATTGTTCATTCCAGTTCTATACAGCTTTATATATTTTTTGGGGGGGGAAATAACAAAGCCGTTTAGAGCTTACATTAAAATGTTAAATAAAACATTGCAGAAGAAAATAAAATGCAAAACATAAAAATAATAGTCTGTGAATGATGCCACAAAATGGGGGTGGTGATTTACCACATGTAGGTATAACTGTAGTTAACCCCCCCATTTTGAAGCTAGCTTCTCACACCTTTCAAATTCACCATGAATCAAACTGATGGATCAAATCCTGATTCAGGCAGGCAGTGTGACTTGTTTTGTTTTCAAAGGGCTGAATGGACTTGTGTATTTGGGCCTCCCTCTTTTTCTCTTTCCCTTTCCCTTTAAAAGGCAGTATAAAATCCAAATACCTTGAGAAATTGCTTCAGGGAGGAGTGGAGGGGTGAAGGAGGGGTGCCAGCAGAGGCTTCCAAGCCAATCAGCGCAGTGCACAGGTGTCTTCTGCAGTAAACATACAGAACCAAGTTTGATCTAGAAGAGAAGATTGTACATTTAAGCAAAATCTGCAATGGGTGCTCATCAAAAAGTTCAGTGTTCAAATTATATACATCTGCACCCCCCCACACCTCCCAGACTGATTCTGACTTGTTGTTGAAGGCTATCATGGGCCACACAGAGCCTGACAATGCTGTGAGGAACAGCCCTAGGGGAAAACAGCAGCAGGAGCACCAACAGATGTCATCAGAGGATGTCAAGGGGGCAAATCTCTTTGGTATTTTATTTGCACTTCCTGTGACCCTTGGCTCAGGCTTAGTCACTTTCTCTTGGGCTTCCAGGACAACTGTTGCCCCAGCTCTTATCATCAAAGCTTGTGAAGTTTTGCAACTTTTCATATGACTCCTGTTTCTAAACACACGTCTGGTTTTTGCTATAGCCACAGCATATCAATGAATTTCTACAATGGAATAGGCCGTGAATAGATAGGTCTGATTCTCATCTCCAGTACAAACAATAGGCATGTGGGTGCTTTGGGTGCGGTGTGTGTGTGTGTCATGGCTTTCTGTCTCCTCCCCCACTTCCTACCACAGATCACACTGCCAACATGTCGGGTTCTCTGAAAGGACTGTTAGCAGAGTTCATTCTGCAGCTGTAAATGCAACTCACTTTCCTACTAACTTCTATTCAGCACAAATATTAGCTGGGGCTGCAGTAGCAAAGAGGGAGGGAGGAATTAGGCTAAGGTTACCAGACGTCCCCGTTTCCCAGGGACAGTCCCCGGATTTACAAATCAGTCCCCATACAAAATCCATTGAAGTTGAAAAGTGTCCCTGGATTCATTAGCATCCTCCTATTGAACAAGTATTTTTTAAATATAATCCTTTATTAGGCATAGGCTTTTCCTATCTGATTCCAGCAGTATGTATGTAAATACATGCACATTTGCACTACGGCAAGACTGCCTACACAGCAATACCTTCATGGAAGGCTAGTCTAAGATAGATAAGGTGGTAAAAGGATGAACAGAGACAAAATTTCAATGCAAATGTTTCTTGTGCCAAACAATTCAGAAACAACACCTGAGCAATATATCTAAAGTAAGTGTCGAGCTTCTCAAAATGAAACATCCACACCACCAGGATGCACCACACCATACAAGGTACATGAGCATCATGTCCAGCCCAATGCTTTGCTTTGGTGTAAAGCAGTCAAGCACAGCCAATACACAAATGGGTAAATAAGCTGAGTTTCCACTATTTTTGTTTTAAGCAATCACTGTTTTGGAGAGATATGACCCTCTTGACTCTCCACTTCCTTTTTAAACTTTCCCCTAATTTTTAGATGTTTTCTTTAGAAGTCAAATGTGACCACGTGGGACTTCCTTGGCAGCTTAGCTTAGTGAAATTAGCACATTGCTGAACCTACTGCCTGGTTTTATACTGAACTTAAAATAGAACTTTAAAGAAACTGAAGCCTTAGCCAGTAAAGTTAATTCACACAAGACGTACTGAAGGTACACTCTTCTAGATGTCTACTTTGAACTAAGTCACACAGAGTTCAATGAAGCTTACTCCTAGGTAAGTATGCATAGAATTGCAGCCTAAAGTAACTTTTCCTGTTGCTAAGTTTGCTTGGGGCTCTTCTCAATTTAAAGGTGCTTTGGCCCTTTTAAAATTAGCTTTAATTTGGGTTTCTCATTTAAGATTGAACTGCAGTCAATCAAACCTTAACTGTTATGGCAGAGATAAACCACTGCAAGATAAGTTGCTACAGAATTACCTCTATAGGATTCAGCTTCTGACTTTTGTTTGTGTCAGCTAAATAAAAACCTTCTTGCAGCGATGATTAACTTGCCTGTCTGTTTTATTCCTCTATGCTTTCATTGCCTTCGGCTTGCTTGCTTTTATTATCTTAAAGCTGTGCCACAATGCAGAAGGCATATTCCAGGCTTGGAGTAGTAAGAGAAAAAGAGGAGCCGCAACACCGCAAAAGACCACACATAGTTGCGTAAAACGTGCATATGCTAATCTATCTGTATGGATGCAAATTTAAGAAATTGGTTACTATCATTTCAGCCAAAATATTGTTGCATGCCACCCTAACCTCCAGGCAGTAAGAGATTCCAGGGGTTCCAGGCACTTACCCAGGGTTTGGTTTTCTCAGAATGAGAAACAGTAGAGACTGTGGTGTTTAGATTTATTTACACATCATATATGCAACCCGAGCCTACAATGGAGGGGCTCACAGTGTTGACACCCCAAGAGGGTCTTGGGCTCAAGCCCTCTGGTTTTCATCTGCTCCAGAGGTGAGGCTTAATTGCTCAGCTACCGTCACCTGGCCTGGGAGAGAGAGAGAGAGAGAGAGTGTCCCATGATCTAAGTCTGCAAAACAATCAATCCACAGCTGGGCCATCTCCAAGAATAGGAGCAGGAGTCAGCTTTGGAAGGCTTAATTGCACAAGGCCATCTACAGCTCCTCAATTACAATTCTTCTGCATTTCCACTACAACAGTGTTTTAAGAACTTTGTTGAGGGGGAAACCTGTCTGTTGGGTTAAGAAATGCTGGTCATTTCTGAAGTTATGTGATCTGTGTGGCTTCTTTGTTGATGGAAAACAGGAAATATGCACACCAACAAACCATGCTTGTATGACTAATCTTCTACGAAGCTCCGTTAAGAAATTATATTATGTTGTATGACTGGTCTAGACTGTTAAGCAACTTAATTATATCTTTATATTGAATTGTACTGACTTTCATTTTAATGATTATAGTAATTTAGTTCTGATACTACTTTTCTCCGGTATCATTTTTCTACTATTTTCTCCTATACCCCTTAATCTCCAGGACTAAACTCAAGGCTCAGTGGTTCTGGCCATTGGTTCCCTTAGGCCCTGCTGACACCAATGGGACTCAGGTTAGTCATGGGCCAGACCAAGATATTTTGGCACCTGAGGCAAATGACAAAATGGTGTCGGATAGAAGAGCTCAATTTCCCCCCCACATCTGGCAACCAATGTGCCCCTTGGGTTTCCGATAGTACATGGGTAGATGAGTTTAAAAAGCCCGGGACAAAAAATTTCACGCCCTGTATTTAGCATAAACTTTGCAAGTGTATACTCCATTATGATAATATATATATGCATCAGAAGGCTTAGTTTGGTCAGAATTGAGCACACATTTGCAGAGTTAATGCTAAATACATTGCTTCCAGTAAATGAGCCAGCATAGAGGATTGTGAAAATTTGTGTCCTGGGATTTTTAGACTCATCTTTCCATGTACCACCTGAAACCCAAGGGGCACATTTGTTGCCAGATGTGAAATATGTTGGCATTATTTTTAGTTCTCCTACCCCACTCTGAAGATCTACATTAGGCACAAGAAGGGGCGAGAAGAACAAATATCTACATTGGGATTCTGCTGCCTGAAGCTGTTGCCTCACCTTGCCTCATTGTTGGGCCGGCCCGGTAATGCCCCATTGACAGCAACAGGATTTAGGCATAACTAAATTTCTGTTGCTTGGAGCCAACGTTTTCTTATTTCAATCCTTCTTACAACAGCTTTAGTTGGTGGATTATACTGTATCACCAAACTAATCGAAACCACATCAGCGTCAGCTGAGAGCCTGATTTATTTATTGGTTGGCCTTATAAGATGTTATCTCCCTGTTCTGCAATTGGAAGCAATCTGATGTTACTTGAGGTCACAGAGAGCTGCATGAATATCTAAATGGACAAAGGGAGCCTCATCACACCCTGGCAGAGAGCCATGCGACTTGCCTGAGGATGCTCAGGAAGTTTCAGGCATAGCCAAGAACGGAACCCCATTCTCTCCTTAATGTCTTCTTTCCCTGGAGCACAACAGCCTCCTTCTCCTCTGACCTAAATAGACTCTTCAGCGCCATCAGAAGGTGTCAGCCCTCAAACACATGCATCCCAGCCCTTACTTCAGGTTTACGAGGCTTCCCTTTCTCTTGTCAACAGGGGACAGAGAATCATAGAACTTTAGAGTTGGAAGGGAACCTGAGGGTCATCTAGTCCAACCCCCTGCAACGCAGGAATGTGCAATTGTCCCATATGGGGACTGGACCTGCGACCTTGGTGTTATCAGCACCACGGTCTAACCAGCTGAGCTACTGCAACTGTCGCTTGGAAGGGGAATTTTTCAAAAACCTTCCAAGAGAATATGAAGAACAATTATGTTAGCTTTTCCTTCTGATTTCCCTTCAGTTAATGTTTAACTATCAAAGCACAGCAGTGCGTGGCACCAGGGCCCATTTTAATATCAATCAACTATAAATATTAGATTGCAAAGAGCTGGTGAGGGGTACAATTCATAGTTTTAAAAAGGTGATGGTTGAATGGAGATCCTGGCTTAGTCTGGTGTCTGAGCTTTATCCTTGTTCACTTCTTTAATTCTTTCATCTCTTCCATTCTGCTAGAAATAGTCTGATTTGCAGAATGCTGCTCAGATTTGGCCTAATTGCTGCAGCAATAAATAAAACAGAATAAAATGCATAGTTCTATGAAATCCCTGCCATGTGCCTCTTCTTTCTTGATCTGCCGAACTGTACAGGCATAGCATGTTTGATGAGGAAAAAGAAACAGAATAGGTAGGAGTGGCGCATAATTCTCACTGGGAATTTTTCAAAAGAGATGGTAGAAACTGGAAACTTGCAAGATGAAATTCCAGATCTAAAGGGGCACAGAGAGCTTTTAATAGCCTCCTTGGCATCAAACTGTTTGCACAGAGAGAGAGCAGACTCAACAAGAAAGTGAGGAATTCCAACGAACATATACAGTTTATATTACCAATCCTGCCAACGTGTTCTAATAGCAAACATGGTGTTTCTTGTGCCAACTAGTGTGGCAGTGGAGTCGGATCATCATCAGACAAGGTGGAAGACTCCCCAAGTGTGCAGGAAATTATTATTTTGTAAAAGAGAGGAAGAGAAGGACAAGAGGAGACAATCCCACTAGACCTCCGAAAAGGGTCAACACAAGCAGAGTCCTGTTGGTGGAAGAGAACGTCTGAAACAGTTGAAAGCTCCTGGATGAAAACAAGGCTGTATTGCTCCAAGCAGAGGAGCAAGAACAGCCTCCTGAACAACATAAAAAAGAAAAGGCAAGAGTATGCCTTCTGGCATTTATGATGTAAAAAAATAAGAAAGGAGAATTTCAGGATGTTCATTATTGATTTTGCATGTACTCAGGAAAAGAAAAGAAAATGACACCACTTTTTTTTCTTCCAGAAGAAATGCTTAATCCTTTAAGGTTTGCATTATTGTTGTTAATTATAGTAATATATTGATTTTTATCACATTTTCTTTCTATTGAAGTATACTAGCATTGTAGCAGGAGGAAGCCAAACCAACCAACCAAAAGCCCTACCATCAAATGAGTTATTTAATAGAATCATAGAGCAGGAAGAGACCCCAAGGGTCATCTAGTCCAACCCCTGCAATGCAGGAATCTCAAGAAAAGTATCCATGACAGATGGCTATCCATCCAGCCACTGCTTAAAAACCTCCAAGGAAGGAGAGTCCACCACCTTTGGAGGGAGAAAGTTCTACTGCTGAACAACTCTCACCTCTTCAGAATCTCCTTTCTTGTAACTTGAAGCCATTGGTTCGAGTCCTACCCTCCAGAGCAGGAGAAAACAAGCTTGCTCCATCTTCCATTTCATTTTTTATGCTGCCTTTCCAAAAGTGTGCAAATGTGTGTTGCTATGTCATCAGTGCTGCTGGTAAAACATTCCAGTACAGTGGTACCTTGGGTTATAGACACTTCAGGTTACAGACTCTGCTAACCCAGAAATAGTACCACAGGTTAAGTACTTTGCTTCAGGATGAGAACAGAAATCGTGCGGCGGCAGCAGCGGGAGGCCCCATTAGCTAAAGTGGTCTTCAGGTTAAGCACAGTTTCAGGTTAAGAACGGACCTCCAGGACGAATTAAGTTCTTAACCCAAGGTACCACTGTAATTCAGAATCCCAAAATATTGGAAGAAATTTGGCAGGGGAGGCTTCCATAATTATCCATAGTATGAGCAACACTTGATAGCCCCTCTCAGCACCAAGGGTAACAATGCACACCTGTTAATTGATTGCACAGCAACCCAGCACACCTTTTCTGAAACTCTTAGTGAGTACCTATATAAGCACATAACTCAGAACAACTGTCCTTCCCTGACCACTTTACCGATGGAAAGGATTAGGAGGAGGAATTAATTGCCCATTGTTCTAGTTACATATTTTATTCATTCATTCATTTATGCAAATTGTAACTGGTGCATGGAAAGTAAGGGGAAAGATGTTGCAGAAAATCAACAGATCACTTTAAACATCCAGTTTGCCTTTTTCTGTTTGAACTGTCAACTCTTTGGGGGCAGGTTTCCTTACCACTTATCTGTAGAAGGGTAGCAAATGCAGTGCCCTCCAGTTGCTTTGGACTACAATTCCCATCATTCCTGCCATACTGCCAGCGGCTGATGGGAGTTGGAGTTCAACATATCTACAGGATACAACATTGGCTTGTATCCTTGATTTTTAGGGCTGTGTGGTGCATCATGTCTCTATAAACCAACCTGCTCCAGACATGTATGCTAGCAAATGGTAGCTTTCGTCAGTCTGTTTCCAATTTATTTTGCCTTCTAATCCTGAAAGGCTCTTTCATTTGTTTTTTTGAGGGTAGTGGCGGGGGGGGGGGGGGGGGGAGAATCAATCCATACAGTGTGCAACCCTCTGAATGGTTTTTAGCCGGGTGTGTTACAGGAAAAGGCGATGGGCGTGCAATGCTCTGAGAGTTTCCTCTTTTAACACTCAACTCCAGTCTGCGTGGCAGAGCACAGAAATACATCAAAGCTGCAGTCTTCACACTTTTTACTCCCATTCTGTGGGTTGGTAGGCATGACTAGAGATTAATGGTGCAAGAGTTGCTAGGTCACATTATACTACACATGGAGAAACAGGGAGGAGATGGGGCACAGAAAGTGTGCGGGGAAAAATAAGTTCAAAATACATTGGGCCAATAAAATCTTTATTTTTGTGCACATTTAGAATGTTCTCTCTCTCCCCTTTTAATTATTTATATTTTTTATTTTCCTGTGATTGGTGCTTTCCCTTCTTTGGCTTCTTTGCATGCAAGATAAAGTTCTTGCAACCACCTGCAAGTCTTCATGCAATCACTGTGTCAACAGGTTTAAAGGCTTCAGTGAAAACAGATAGTATTTGCAGGGTTGTTGTTTTTTAACACAGTACATGTAAAAATAAAACATGAAAGTCTACCCCCTTTTCAAAATTGTACTGACAGTTATCCATAATAATGAGGGAATATCTTAAAAACATGAAGGCATGTTTCCAGTGAGTTGAAAATGGTTTGAAAGAGGAATTGCCGCTCGTGGTACTCGCACCTCTTACACTTTTGATTCTGGTAAACATGTTTTGTAGGTTTTATTTTTTTACTTTCAAAATCCTGCAAAACCTGTTTGGTCAGTGGAGAAGAAGATGTGTGTGTTCCCTGTGGAAAGCAAAATCTCTCTCAAGCCACTTTCTTTTACAAAACTCCTCCAGAGGTGCCTTTTTTTCTCCACTGTTCCTTTACCAGCAGTTGGCAAATGTAAGTCTGACAGATAAAGCTTCCCCCACCATTTACATTCATGCTAGGAAAAGCTTCTTCTCCCGACAATACAATCCTATGCATGTCTACTCAGAAGTAAGCACCAGTAAATTCAGCTGGACTTACTCCTGGGTTAGTTTGCATAGGAGTACAGTGTAAATTTCTGTGTCCAACATCTTCTATGGTACAGGTCAAATGCTACAGATAGAACACACACTATAGCAAGTGGAGAGAACAATGTGAAGAAGGCTCACCCAAGACATTTTGCTGCCTGAGGCAAAGGAAAAGCTGGCACTTCCCCCACTCCAAATCCAGAAGCTGAACTGGAGACTGAATCTTCCCTTTACACTGTGTGTGTGTGTGTGTGTGTGTGTGTGTGTGTGTGTGTGTGTTGCACAGACTGCTCTGTCCTCCAACAGAAGGAACAACTGTGGGGCTCAGGATCTGCCCCCTGAGATGGGGGCTGGCCCCAGTACAGCATATTTTTTGCCTATAAAGGTTTAAATGCACTTTCCAATACAAAAAAGTTAAAGAATGCTAAAATGATTAAGAATTGTTGTAAAATTGTGAAACCTCCACCCTTCCTGGAGATGTTTGTTATATGAAGCAATGTTGCCAGCAGAATGTCTGAGATCAAGAAGTGATGTTTGGGCAGCAAGACTATATGTCTGTGTGTGTGTGTGTGTGTGTGTGTGTTTGTTTGTTTAAAGGGTTCATGTCCGGCTTGCAAATATCACAGGCTCATTCCATTTACCATAGTTTTTGGGTCCTGTGAGGTTAACAAACAACAAGGGGTGCCAGTAGGCCAACCAAGGTGACTGGCCAGTCTGTATTTTGATGTGTGACAGGGGTATGTGTGTGTCAGACTGGGATCTGAGATGGCTAGTAGCGGGGCTCCTTTTCTTGGGAGTTCAGATCCCTGGGATGCTAAACCTCTAGAGAGAAAAACAAATCCTTTGCTTTCTAGAATTAAGCATATGGTCACCACTTTTTTCTTTGCGAAAGAAGCAAGACAATTCCAACATGTATCCTTTCTCCCCATCACTGCATCTACTTAGCAGAAAGACAGCAATACAAACTGAATTTCTGCTTGCAAGAGGAAAAATTTCTGGCAAGAGGAAAAAACAATGCTTGTGGATAAGGGTCTTCATAGCACAGTAGTTTGGCTGCAATGACAAACCTCTGATGTTGGGAGGAAAATGTGTCTGGCTCTGCCTGGTGAGAGATGCTCGCCCTCCCTGGAACAACAGGCATTGCAGCAGGAGGGCAGGTGTCTTGCGCATGCACACACACACGCGTGCACACGCACACACAGCATTCCCATTGCATTCTCTTAATCCTAAACATCGTTATTAGGGAGCAAGCCCAGTGTAAAATCAAAGGGCTCATTTCTAAGTAAATATGCTCAAGGTCAAAGTGCAGAAAATAGAACGTTTATCTGAGAAAAATTTAGGTAGGTAGCTGTGTTGGTCTGACACAGTGGGAATTTTTTTTTTTTTAAAAAGTTTCTTCTGGGTACAGTAAAAGCTTTCTGAAGTATCTGAAGAAGTGTGCATGCATACGAAAGCTTATACCCAGAACAAACTTAGTTGGTCTCTAAGGTGCTACTGAACATTTTTAATTTTTTTTTTACTGAGAAAATTTTAATAACTTTAACCACAGATGCTACTGCAGCAGACTTGAGTCTATTGCAGCATCTGAACTGGCTGCATACAGAAGTACGAACGACGAAGCCACACAGTTTCATCATATAAATCACAGGTGGTTTTATTCCCACCCCCTTTATTCCAATCCTTGTATATATGCTCATGTTTCTTTAGTTTCTCAGACATTAAGAACAGGAAATGTATTTTTAGGAAACCAAATGCCGAGATTCTCACCTAATCATTTGGATGATTGAGACAGAAGGCTTTCCTGGGAGCCCTAGGCTTGTTCGGACAATTATTAAGAGCTCATTGACAAGATGGGAGGCCTGATCCCTGAACGGCATCTTGTCCATCGCTAATAATCGTCCCCAACCGCAATAGGCAGCTACAGGTGAGTTGTGAATTTACTTCACAGGGGCAAACTGATGGTAAAACCGTGGAACAGGCCACAGAATCCTCAGTAACATGCAGGGATTTCATGCATAGCTGTCAACGTTTCCCTTTTTTAAAGGGAAATTCCCTTATTCTGAATAGGATTCCTCGCAAGAAAAGGGAAAACTTGACAGCTATGATTTCATGGCACATGTGTAAGTGGTTCCTTGATAGGCAGGTCAACGTGGAAAGGATTCTCTAGGTAAGGTAAGAAAAATGTGCCACAGAGCTACTAAGGAGAAACAATCACTCTTCTGACTCAGGGGTGATACTGACTTATCTCCATGTGAACCAAGATACAGGCAAAAGCTCTTTTTGAGCATCAACAGTGGCTTGGTCAAAATCCTTCCCATAACCATCTGAGCTGCTCATGAGTGTTTCCTGCTGTGTCTGATTCCTCCATGGCTACTAATTCCAGCCTTTGAGTCCCTCGAGTTTCACTTTCATCCATTTGTCTAGTTTTTCTTTCCTTGGTAAAAAATTGTATGAAAATCTGAATCACAGACGCACACATTTTACAAAACAAAACTGAGAGGCAGAATGTGTTGTGCTCACTGAATTTGCTTTCGCTTTTGTCCCTCACAGAATACACACAAACTGTGGTAATTTGACAGCCATTATTCAAGGCACCTTCTTTTCTGCCTATCATCTAATACCCTACAACAATTCACTGAATTAATAAAGACTTAAGCTGAAATCCTATAATCACTTACCTGGGAGTAAGCTCCATTTAACTCAATGGAGATGAAGATGGATTTTGTAGGCAATGTAGCTCCCTTTGAAATGCAGAATTTCAGCGCAGTGCAGAGAATTTAAGTTGGTGGACGTGCCCAAGGATTAAGGTTTTCTGGGAGATGATTTATAATGAATTAAAAAAGGTATTTAAATATACCTTCTTGAAGAAACCAGAGGCCTTTCTCCTGGGCATAGTCGGCCAATCAGTGTTAAAGAAGGACAGAACTTTCTTTATGTATGCCACAACAGCAGCAAGAATACTTATTGCAAAGCATTGGAAGACACAAGATCTACCCACACTGGAGGAATGGCGGATGAAAATGATGGACTATATGGAATTGGCGGAAATGACTGGCGGAATCCGAGACCAGGGAGAAGAGTCGATGGAAGAAGATTGGAAGAAATTTAAAGACTACTTACAGAAATACTGTAAAATTAATGAATGTTAGAATGATGACGGATTGAAGTTAAGCGGTTTCTAGCGGTAACGGTATAAAAGAATACAGAAAAATTGGTTTTTAATATGTAAAAATTTAATGTTATAATATATCAAGATTAAAGATCAGGATTAAAAAGGAGGGATAGGAATCGCTGGACTAACAAATTGAATTGGAATACAAAAGAGGGAGGTATGAGGAGGTCCGGGAAACAAGTAAATGTAAAAGAAGTGATGAAAAGAAGGAATTGTTTTTAACTGTTTATTCTTTTTTGTATTTTGTATTTTGTATTCTTCCTTTTTATTGTTAATTTTCTTAATCTTTTTCTTTTGAAATTTTAATAAATATCATTAAAAAAAAAGAAAAGAGAATTTAAGGAGCAGTCACTTAATGGTACTATTAAAGTTGGCTGTTGCACAGGACCCTGAGAGCTGGACCCTTTTTCTCCTCACGTGGCCAAGATTTGCATTTAACTTACTGGACATGCCTGATGGGTTTTGGTACTCCACCTCGGTGGATGCTGCAAGTCTCTTGAGACAGCCCCTCCTCACCCATCCTGCCAGGCCCTGTGGCTTGCCTTGCCCACCTGGGCCTCCCACCCTTAGAAGGTGCGCCTTCCCCCAATGTGACCACAGGAACATGCAAAAGAGAGGTTTTCTAAATGCACCATTGCTCCCAAGTCAACTGTCTGAGGGGCGGGGGCATTAAAGGCAAGTGCAGAGGCCCGAGAAAATCACTAAACTAACCCCCAGGATCTGTACGCCCCACCCCTTCTAAAAGATTTGGAAATTAAAGCAACTTTTTGGCAAGCGTGCTTCTAATTCCTGAGGACAGACAGCAACATTCTTCAGCGGAGCTCTTTGCTCTGACCCCTGTTCTAAACTCCAGGGAGAAATGTGACAGTGTTCATAAACAACATGGTGAAGCTCTGACAAGTACTTGGCCGCTCAGAGAATCCAGTTTTTGGCTCCTTCCCCTTTCCCTCTGGCTCAGCCTCCGCAACAGGGCCTTCTGATGCCCCCCATCCTCTGCCTTAGGAGGGCTCCTGCTTAGAGAGGCATACAGCGAAGGGGAAAAGTATTTGATCCCCTGCTAAATTTGCCCGTTTGCCCTCTGACGAAGAAATGACCAGTCCATAATTGTAATGGTAGGTTTATTGTAGCTGTGAGAGACAGAATAACAACAGGAAAAACCCCCAGAAACCCAGAAGACAAAGGTCAGAGATTGATGTGCATTATAATGAGTGGAATAAGTATTTGATCCCCTATAAACCAGCCAGATGTCAGGCTACCTAGTATCTTCACTGTATGCAACGAGCTGAGATTGGAAGCACGTCCTATAAGGGAGAGGTCTTACCTGTAATCCCAGCTCATTACAGTACCTGTACAAAAGACACCTGTCAACAGAAGCAATCAATCCAGCAGATTCCAAAGTAGCCACCATGACCAAGACCAAAGAGCTGTCCAAGGATGTCAGGGACAAGATTGTAGACCAGCACAAGGCTGGACTGGGTTACAAGACTATTGCCAAGCAGCTTGGTGAGGTGACAAATAATTGGTGCAATAATTTTCAAATGGAAGAAACACAAAATAACTGTCAACCTCCCTCGGTCTGGGGCTCCATGCAAGATCTCATCTTGTGGAGTTGCAATGATCAGGAGAATGGTGATGAAGCAGCTGAGAACTTGTCGATGATCTCAGGGAAGCTGAGACCATAATCACCATGAAAACAGTTGGTAACACACTACGCCGTGAAGGACTGAGATCTTGCAGAGCCCGCAAGGTCCCCATGCTCAAGACAGCACATGTACAGGCCCGTCTGCACTTTGTCAATGCACATCTGAATGACCCAGAGGAGAACTGGGTGAAAGTGTTGTGGTTAGATGAGACCAAAATCAAGCTCTTTGGCATCAACTCAACTTGCCGCGTTTGGAGGAGGAATGCTGTCTATAACCACAAGAACACCATCTCCACTGTCCCAACATGGAGGGGGACATATTATGCTTTGGGGGTGTTTTTCTGCTATGGGGACAGGACACCTTCACCGCATCGAAGGGACAATGGATGGGACCATGTATTGTCAAATCGAAATCTTCAGCAACACACATTCAAACCCATAGAGAGTTGTTTTCCACTTCATTGTCGATTAAACAATTTTACTTAGCAGGGCCCTCGGTGCTCTTGGAGGAAACTGATTTTCTAGATCTACTCTGGTACCTCTGGGCCGGTCGAAGATGGCGACGAGGTAAGACGCATTTGCCGGAGTTCATTTCGAATCCTCCCTAAAATCTGTGTTGTGGCACCCAGCCTTTCAAGTTCTTGCTGAAGATTGTATCAGAGTGCTGGAACCCATGCCAGGAGTTCACATTGCTGATAATTGTAAAGCCTGCATCGTAAATCAGCTTTAATGAGCAGATAATTGTATTCTCCGGCAGCCTTGGAAGCAGCCTTTGACTTACTGGTTTTCCGCCAGCTTACAGCCAGCTGTATTTCTATTTCTACCACCTTTTATTACCTTTTAAGCACTGCTATTTTAAAAGACTCATAATGATGGGCCAAGGCAAACGCCTAAGGGATTGTGACGAGGCTCTGTCCTCCCCAAGAGCCAAACAATTAAAAACCGACCCCCCCGTGTCTGGCAAACGGAGTGACCCCACTGAACACTACTATGGGGTGAAAACTCAGAACCGTTTCTACCCTCTAACGTCTCCAGAAACGACGTCAACACCAGAGGAATTATTTTTACCTCAGACTAAAACCACGGACGGCAAGCTTGGAGGAAGAGGGAGTGTCCCATTGAGGGTGGTGCAGGACGCTGGAGCTGAGGACTGCGCAAGACAAGAACAACAGGAACATCTCCATCTTGTGGTCAGAACCCTTAATTGCATATTCAAGAAGATTGATGTGCTATCCTCCCAGCTATGTAACCTCGAACAGAAAATTGATAACCTCTGGTCAGAGTTTAAACCAACTGTAGATACGGGGGACTTGAAGTGCCAGAGGTCCTTACCTCCAACCAAAAAAAGAAGTGTGATCCCTAAATATAAACCAAATCCTGCACTGAAACATCAAGCGTTGTCCCTGCAACCTAAGAAAATCTGCCTAAACATCGGGGCAGGGTCACCAAGGTGGCTTACTCTGAGTGGAGTTAAAAAGCATCTAAGCAATCTCCTAAACATAGAAATCTCACAATGCGATCTTATTGCAGTATTACCTTTGAACCAACACCTCAGGCAACAGAAAGTGATGCTTGCGTTTTACTCTCCAAGGATCCCTTCAGCTATCATCAGGCAGAAATCACTCTTGGCTAGGTATGATATCATCCCAACAAGAGTTTTTATGGATAGCATGACCCACCCCCTTCTACTTGCTGGCCACGGCACGGAGCAGACTCTGTCGGAGAGGTCAGGAGTACCTCGGGACATCGAGCCTCCTCTCTCGGAGGATATCCACCCGTACCGAAACTGGACTTACCCTACGCCCCCACGAGCTTTAAAGAAACCCACTGGCGCAAGTAATTCTCTGACCCCGCCGGAGGAAAGAGAGCTTTTAGCCACCTTTGGCGACCTTCCACCGAGAGAACAACAAGAAATAATTGATAGACTAGAAGTACTAAATCATCAGCTCATACATGTCCAGAAGAACGGAAAAGTCCTGCCCACTTTTCAGGATATCCCTGCCAGCTTTTCGGAGTCGTGTTTTAAGGAAGCAGGAAGTCTTCCTTACCTTAGTCCAGCTCCTAAACCCATGCCTCCCCCTCTTGTGGGCAAAACCCACCGACGCTTGGCAGACCCAGGTCTTGCCTCACAAGTTGGCCTCTCATCCCAACTCTTGATAAATTTTGACTCGCCCTCCAAGAGTCCCCCGCTGAGGAGTGTAACTCAGAGTTCCTTCCACCAAAACAATTCCTTACCATCTAATCCATCAATGCCGGAACTGGAGTCTTCATACTCCCCTGAGCGGCATAGACCCGACATACAAACGGTACCAGTACGCCGAGCATCCCCCGTACCTTCGCCAGTACCAGGTCAGGGGAGTGCTCCACCTACATCAAAAAATGGCCCGGATTTGATTGAAGACCCGGCTGGACATATAAACCAAATGGTTTCATCGGCGACCTTTGGACCTCGCGGTGGGGCAGTCTCAGCAAATCCAGTGGAGTTTCCCACTGAAGTGCCCGCCCTTGGGTTAGCCAGCGGGAGACCCGTTTTGTCGCCCCAGCCAGAATACCTCACTACCAACTTTAAGACTAGGTACCTTCAGCAGGTGCCTGCCATGCAAAGTAAAATAACTGACTTTTTTGTGGGGTCTGCCTTGCCTCCAAAGGACTCACATTTCTCCCCGAAATGACAGCGAATTGGTCACAACAGGAACTCCCCCCTATCAGTCCTCAGCTGGAACATTGCGGGCTGGAGGGGAAAAAAACTTGACCCAGAATTCTTGGAGTATATTAACCTGTTTCATATTATCTTGTTCCAAGAATCGTGGGAAGTAGAGAAAATTGCCCTAAATGGCTTTGAGCTTCTAGAACTCCCTGCCTGCCCCTCTCAGAAAGGAGGCCGCCCCAAAGGGGGCCTAATAATAGGCATCTCCCTCAACCTACATTCTAAATTTACTCTAGTACAGGCCTTGCCTCCTTACGCCCTTACCGGGCTGATTGAGGGAGAAAAGATCTCACTTCTAGTTACAAATGTTTACTTGCCACCTGGGGGTTCTTCCTCCGAACTGGGCTCTAAATGGGGCTCGCTAGAAGAGCATTTGCTCTCATGCTATGTTAAGTTTCCAAACACCCCGGCCATAATAGGTGGCGATTTTAACGCCCGCACAGCAGCAAATTGGGACTCGCTGACCAAAGCTAAATGGTGGGTTACCCCAAACCTTGATAATTATGATCTGGAACATATCATGAGGAGAACTTCTAAAGACCAACGAGCAAATGAGGCTGGAGTACTCCTCTATCAAATGGCCATCCGTTTAAATCTGGTCCCCCTAAACGGCACATGCCTCCCTGATATTCCAGGGGATTTCACTCACCTGAGCGTCAAATCAAACAGCGTCCTCGATTACCTGTTGGTCTCCAGTGATCTACTTAAGTGTATTTCCACCTTTAAGATCGAGAATGTACAATCTAGTGATCATCTTCCTCTGGTAGCCAAGCTTTCCCTGAACTGGCAGTCGGAGGCCCATAGACATGCGACCCAGATGGTAACCAACGAATCTCTCCAAGTAAGAGGAATCAAATGGTCGGAGACCCAGGCTCAAAGGTATCAGGAATTCTTTCAAAAAGAAATCCTCGGGCCCCATTCCAACATAGGCTCTGCCTCAGATGAGCATAGCATAGTGTTGAAACGCTTCCACCATCATACGACTGATCTTACGTCCTTCTTCAGGTTACCACCCAAAATATTAAATCGAAACGAGTATACTTACGGTGCCCCCTGGTATAATTCTCAGTGCAAACAAGCAAGACAGCGCCTTCGTGCTATATATAATGTATATAAGACCTCTGATGCATCTACTCTGCCAGCTAGTTATGCACAAGCCAAGCAAGTTTACAAACGCACGCAGAAAATTGCCAAACGTGAGTGGCAACAAAATCGCTGGCAGGCCTTGATTACTGCTTCAAAGCCACATAGATCCAGGGAATTCTGGTCTTTGATTAATAGAAGGGCGAGGAAATACCCAAGGGCTGTCATCCCAGCACCGACATGGGAATTGTTCCTGAAGAAATGTTTCTCACAGGCAGATGCCCCCTCCGACCATCTGATGCATCTGTTTTCCCACCTACCTATTTGGCCTTCCACCGATCCTGACGAAATAGCTAAGCTAATAGCCCAGCTGAAACCGGGCAAAGCCCCAGGGCCCGACCTGATCCCTGCTGAAGCCATCAAACTACACCCAAAATGGTGGGCTGGCATCTTGGCCAAAACCTTCGACGCAATCAACGCTTCCGGTCTCATCCCCAAAATATGGAAGGAGGCCATTATAGTACCAATTCATAAAAAAGGTTCTCCAATGGAGCCGGAAAACTACCGCAACATCAGCCTCCTCTCGATCATAGGGAAAATTTATGCCAGCTTTTTGCTGACTAAACTATCGCGATGGGTAGATGAGACTAACCAGATTGGCCATGAACAAGCAGGGTTCAGAACTAAACGTTCTACAACTGATCATGCGATAGTTCTTTACCATCTGGCACGGAAGTACTCCTCCCCTCCCCGGGGCTACCTTTGTGCTGCCTTCTTAGATCTAAAGGCAGCCTTTGACAGCGTTCCTAGAAATATTCTTTGGGAGAAACTTGCGAAACAGGGCATCGATAGAAGACTCCTATGGCTTATAAGTCAGCTCCACGAAGGTACCCATGCCAGAGTGAGACTTACTCCTGCGGGCGACCTCACAAATTCGATACCAATAAACAAGGGAGTGCGCCAAGGATGTATACTGGCTCCCTGCCTATTCAACCTATTCATCAGCGACATGCGAGCACCCCTAGTCAACTCATCTCCAAGTACACACGCGCCTAGACTAGCGGATTACCGCTGTCCACTCCTTTTATATGCGGACGATGCGGTAATTCTATCTTATACACGTGTTGGACTAACCAGAGCTCTGAAGATCTTTGCCACGTATTGTCAACTCAACCAATTAACCATCAACCATGTTAAATCTAAGATTCTGATTTTCACCAGAAGTCGGAGATTATACGAATGGAAGCTTGGCGGAGCAAAAATAGAGCAAGTCCTAAAATTTCAATACCTAGGAGTTATTTTTCAATACAATTTGGGGTGGAAAGCACAAATCCAACACCTACTTAATAAGGCCAAAACTCTGTCATATGCGCTCCTCCGATTTTTCTTTTCGGATGGAGCTTTGCATGTTCCCTCGGCCCTAAAGGTGTTCAAGGCAAAAGTGGTTACCGCGCTTGCCTATGCTGCCCCGCTCTGGGCCGTGATGACAGATCTTGCTCCTCTTGAGACTCTGCAAAACCAATTCCTACGTCGGATCCTAATGCTTCCCCTGTGCGTAAGTAACGCAGCCATGCGACTAGAATTGAAGATCGCATCCCTAGAAACCTGCCTGTGGAAGCAAGTCTTCAGTTATTGGTTATCATTGTGGCATAGATTACCAGACCATTACCTTGTCCAATGCTTATGGCGAGATGAATTCTCCAGCCTTTGGACTAGTAGAATTCATGCCAAACTCCTGAGTTACGGAATCTCTCCCTTAGATTCCCTAAAACTAGATCAAATCACTGCTCAAAGACTGATCCGCCAAAGACTGGATGACATCGATTTACAGCGAAATTATACGCTGGGGGGAGGTGTTTGTTCGCCCCAGAACATTGGTATTACTTTAACTTACTGCGTTCCATCATACCTCTCCTCCCTTTCGACTGTTGCCCATAGGCTGGCCTTCACCAAAGCGAGGTTTAACGTTTTTCCCTCCAATGTTCTGAGACATAGATTCTCAAAGGGCCAAGCCTCCGCCATGTGCGAATGTGATAAGGAGACGCCGGAGTCGCTTCAGCACATTATGTTCACTTGCCCCTTGTTCAACGGGCCACGGGCAAATTTGTTGGGATCAATCATGCAGAAACTAGAGGGTACCCCACCAAAATTCCACCTTGCCCAAATCTTGCAGGATAAGGATACCCATACGACCCTGAAAGTGGCTAGGTTTCTGGTCGCTGTCCTTACCCAAAAGCGTTGCCAAGGAGCACTACAAGCTAATTAAGGCGCAGTATGTCATTCCATCTCATAGTATTTTATTGTTACAGTGGTGTTTTAGCGGCTGTTTTTACCCACGTGCACAAGCTGTTATTTATGTCTTGTTTTTCTCTGTATGGGCCTATGGCCGTAATAAATATTATTATTATTATTATTATTATTATTATTATTGTCAAATCTTGGGTGAGCACCTCCTTCCCTCAGCCAGGGCATTGAAAATGGGTCGAGGATGGGTATTCCAGCACGACAATGACCCAAAACACACAGCCAAGGCAACAAAGGAGTGGCTCAAGAAGTAGCACATTAAGGTCCTGGAGTGGCCTAGCCAGTCTCCAGACCTTAATCCCATTGAAAATCTGTGGAGGGAGCTGAAGGTTCGAGTAGCTACACATCAGCCTTGAAATCTTACTGACTTGGAGAGGATCTGCAAAGAGGAGTGGGACAAAATACCTCCTGAGATGTGTACTAAGTCATCTTTTGCAAAGGGATCAAATACTTATTTCACTCATTATAATGCACATTAATCTCTGGCTTTTGTCTTCTGGGTTTCTGGGGGTTTTCCTGCTGTTATTCTGTCTCTCACAGCTACAATAAACCTACCATTACAATTATGGACTGGTCATTTCTTCGTCAGAGGGCAAACGGGCAAATTTAGCAGGGGATCAAATACTTTCCCCCCTCCCTGTACATATAAATCTGGAACTCACCACAAGTGTTCCAGGGGGCCCAGGCTAGTCACAACGATCACCCCCCAACCCCGAGCAAGAGCTGAAGAGCCAACAATATTGTCTGACAAAGGCAAAACAAAGGCAAGGGACCTTTTAGCCCCCTACCCTGTTAGTGTGAAAAGCACCCTTTCTTGAAGCACCTCAGGGCCAGACTACACAGGACATATGTTATCCATGACTGCAACTCCCAGTGTTCCACCTGCAAGTTCCTGAATTGCTTGGAGGTAGTGCACATTCTTTACCTGCCCCAATCAAACACCCGCCCCTTCATGAAGCTGTTCTTAGCTCCACCAGTGGGTAAAGGGCACCTGCGTTTTGTCTGTCTTTCCCCCTCTACTGAAGCTACTAGCAACTTCAGAAGTTCGCAAATGGATGGCTGCAGGACGATACTATTTCCATCAGGAAAATTATGCAAGGGAAAAGGTGGCTACTCCAACCAAAATCAGACCTGATTCTGATTTCAGAATAGATATCCGAAGAGGAAGCCACAGATTCCTTGGGTCACTCACATGCAGCTTGGCTGCCACTTGCTCAATATCATTCACTGCACCTTAGCTGGAGGACAGGTGCCCAGTAAGGGAAGCTCTGCCAAACTGGCCTCCTTTGCTGTTCACACTGGATAGGGAGGGGTTAAAGAGCCTCTGGCTTGTGTCTCAGCTTGGGAGAAATTGGCCTAATGTGCCTATAGACTGCAGGTGAGTAATAAAAGAGACAATCTCTGGGATCCAGACTTGGCCCCTGTGACTTCCAGTCGCCCATCCCTATGGTTAAGTCATGCGTTTCTTCATTTCTTGCACTGTTCCTGTGCCAAAGTGTGAGCGAATACTGAGGTATGCAAGTTTTGGGCATGTTGGGGATGAATAACCTATCTGAGCACCAGCGGTGGAAAAGCAGTGTGGAATTCTAGGAAGCCAATGCAAGTGAAATATGTGTCGTTTTGCTAGTGAAGTCTGGTCCTTTTTGTTTTATGAACACACCACAGCAAGAGCATCATCTACCTTCCACAACAACATTTTCCCTTGTGAAAAATTCTGGGCCATCATGCTCACTATTTGAAACCCCTGGCATTAAAGCCTGTGGCCACCTTCTTATCATGGGAGAGAACAAGGCACATAACCTCTTTCTCATTATACAGTGGTACCTCGGGTTACATACGCTTCAGGTTACAGACTCCACTAACCCAGAAATAGTACCTCAGGTTAAGAACTTTGCATCAGGATGAGAACAGAAATTGTGCTCCGGCGGCGTGGCAGCAGCGGGAGGTCCCATTAGCTAAAGTGGTGCTTCAGGTTAAGAACAGTTTCAGGTTAAGAACGGACCTCCGGAACGAATTAAGTACTTAACCCGAGATACCACTGTATATGTTTATAGGTAAAATATGGTGGTTGTTTTTTTTTTAAAAAGAAAGAAATCTGGGTTACTTTCAGTTTACACCTCTGTGTTAAAACAGCCTCACAGGACATATGTAATCCTGCCTGCCCTATAGCACTACGAGTCCCACTTCCCCAAAATGATACCCAGCAAAACGCTTTTCTTTTTTAAAAAAGCGCTGTTCTCACTCTAGCAATGATCCTACAGTCTCCGAGCTGAACAGATTCCACATTGTCTCAGGGCTCCAGCAAGAGAACTGGGGGACTCTTACGAGTTGTTTGTGGGGCTGGCACTGCCTGGCTAAGCAGACTTGGGCACGTCGTTTTGCCTTGTGCACCCCATTTTCTCCCCCACAAGGAATATAACCCGGAGCGTTCTTCCTACCTTCCCTCCCTGGACGAGTCTCCAGCTCTTCTCAATATTTCTTGAAGTGTGGTCTTGCCCAGGTCTAGATCAAAACTAAGGCAGAAGCCCAGGGGCGGAGACGAAGCACCCAGCCTCCCTCCCGGCTCCCCCCGAGCCCGGCGTCAGGGGCGCGCCGCCTCGCAACACGCGGCTTCCGCGTGGCTAATAGTTGCGGGTGGAATGATGAAGCCAGGAGTTTTCCGATCCCGTCTTAAAGCCATCTCCGCCACCTTTTGCGGCAGCCAAGTCCGGAGAAGGGCTGTTTTGTCTGCCCCGGGTCCGCTGCACATCTAACGCGGCGGCCGCTCCGGAGCCCCCCAGGTCGGGGCTGGGGAACCGCCGAACCGCTGAGCGCGCCCGGAGCTTCCGGGAATCGGGATCTACTTGGGGAGGGAGGGAGCAGGCGAGACCCGGACCCCGAAGCGACGGCAGGCTTGAAACCAGCTCCGGCTGGTCCCGAGTGCCGGGCTCCCCGTCCGGGTCTCGCAACGCGCATTTACTTGCGCCAAGCCCCACTTTGCGCAAGGCGACGGGTCTCCAAGGAAGGGCCGGGAGCGCCAAAACGGCGGGGAAGCGGATGCGAGGATGGGCGGCGGGGTGGGCAGAACGCGCCAAGGCTGTTTGGCCGCTTGGGCGGCCCCGAGTCCGGGTCGAGCTGGGTTCTGGAGGGCAGGGAAGAAAAGCAGCGCGGCCGCTCCAACTTACCGGCTGCTCCTCCATCCACCGGGCGGCCCAGAAGTTTCCGAGCTGCCGACGAAAGCAAAACCAGAAGCCACCGGCCGGAGGGCGGCCGTGCCTGCCTCTTCCTTCCCGCCGGCTGTCAGCCTCCCTCCCTCGCTCTCCCCGCCCCGCGCCTCCTCGGCTGCACCTGGGCGGGAGCGCCACTCCGGGGGCGCCGCTTTCTCTCGCGCTTTCCCCTCCCTTTGGCGCCGGCCGGGCAGGCGGTCGTCGGGAGCCCAGATCCTTCCACCTTCACCGTGGATTGCTGCGCGTCCCCTGCTCGAAAAGTGTGTTGCTTTTCGGTCCAGGAACTTTCACCCTGCACGCCGGCTGCCCAGGGCTCAGATTATGGCGGGTGGGCGGCTGAGGGGCACCTAACCATATCCACGAGTCCCACTCCTGACTTGTCCTAGTTTCCTCCAAACCACCCTTCCCCTCGCTGCCCTCCAGAATAGTACCAAAGAGGCTCATCAGAAAAACAGGAGCGGATCAGTCCCACTCTGGCTTTCCTCCACTTACACAGCAGGTATGAAGTGGAAGGACAGAAAGGGCATTGAAACTGTGACCCCAGTAAGGACTTTTAAAAAAAGAAAAGTACCTACTTCCTCTCCCTCCTTTATCCAGTGGCGTAGCGTGGGGGGTGCAGGGGGGGCCGGCCGCACCGGGCGCAACATCTGGAGGTTAGGGTTAGGGGGCGCAAATCTACAGGTTAGGGGGCGCAAATCCACGGGTTAGGGGGCGCAAATTACTTGCCTTGCCCCGGGTGCTGACAACCCACGCTACGCCACTGCTTTATCTCAATTTCCTGTTACGAAATTTCTTTCTTTTTTTAGACAATCAGTGAGTCAAAGTGTGATTTTCATGGGGTTTGGCACTCACGCCATGGTGTAGTAGTGTAGTAGCATGGTATAGGGGTTCAGAGCGGTAGACTCGTAATCTGGTGAACCGGGTTCACGTCTCCGCTCCTCCACATGCACCTGCTGGGTGACCTTGGGCTAGTCACACTTCTCTGAAGTCTCTCAGCCCCACTCACCTCACAGAGTGTTTGTTGGGGGGGAGGAAGGGAAAGGAAAATGTTAGGGTAGTGATAAAGCGGGATATCAAGTCCAACCCCCCCCCCCACTACTGGATCATGGTCTTTTCACCAGTGCATACCACAGTCCAAATCTGAAGAGCCCTTCCAGGTCAGGCTGAAGGCTCACCTCGTCCAGCATCCTGTTCTCACAGTGGCCAACCTGTGGGAAGCCTGCAAGCGAGGACATGAACACAACAGCCCTCTTGCTTCCTGTGATTCCCAGCAACTAGCTGAACACCACCATCATCGCTCACAGACACTGACAGCCTGGATGAGTTTCAACAGGTGTTGCTCCTGAGTAAGTCTGCATAGGACTATAGCCAAACCAGCTGATTGTATGCATGCTCTTTTAACAGGGCTTATTACCGCCATGTAAATTTGTGTTGGGTTTTAGCAAAGATGGGGAACCATAGGCCTGGGGTGGGGGGCAAATGCAGCCCTCCAGGCTTCTCTCTAGCGGGTGCTCAGGACTCTTCTCCAGGCAACACATCCTTTCAAGCCACAACCTTCACTTGCCCTTGCTTTGCACCCTCCTTGAATGTTTTCGCCTTGCTGGAATGTAAGCTTGAACTCTGATAATGCCTCTTTCTTGCTTGCATGGAAACAGATGACTGAGTGTGAAGAAGTTTAGCATACTGTACAAAGGCTAAAATTTACATTTGACTCTCTCTGCTCACTTTTGCTTTAGGCCTTGCCGGCCAGTGACATGAAGCCTCCTAAATGCTGGTCACAAGGGAATATGATCCTTGAGCAAAAAAACCCCAAAAAACATTTTCCCAGGCCTGGATCACAGACTTGGCTGAAAGTACTCACCTGTGCATTGCACTAGAGCAGGTCTGCACAACTCAAGAGCCAAGCAAGAGGAAGACCGCCTGTCATGTGGCCAATAAGTGGCCTTTTTAAATAGTCCCCGGCAGAGAGCAAAAGCTGGAGTTGCTTGTCTGGTGGGCTGTATTTGGCTTGGTGAGCCAAAGCTGTGCAGGCCTGTGCTAGAGAAAGCAGGCTCCTTTGCCAGTCCTGTAGGTCTAAAGTTTTCTTGTGGGTATGGATGGGTGACTGAGTAGCTGTGGCTTAATTTAACTTTGGTTTCAGCTGGTGGGAGGAGGTGTAAAAGAGAACAGGCTTTGTTTTCTTTTAACAGCTGTACAAGATTCTGAATTTTTGCAGGTGTTAGGGTAGGGAGCAAAGCTGACATTTCTTCCTTGTTTAAAGTCACAGGAACCCTTTGCTTTGTGCTGGTCATCTTCAGCTCAATAGCCAGGAGGGGCCAGTGGATGCACGTCACAAAAAAAATTGTTTTTGTGAAAAGCAGGCTTTTGAACTTGTGACATGATAGCTTCCGTGTAAACAAAGAGAGCTTGTATTTAGAAATGGAATGTTTCTGGGTTGTGTTTTTTTTTTAAGTCACTGCTGTCTGAAGATCTCCCTGCTCTCCTTGCCCACAATGGTTGGGCTCTGGACTCCACCCACCTGAGTCACCCAGCTCTGGGCACCCGTGACTCTACCTGGCTCCAAGGGGGATTTTCCAGATTTCTATCTGCCTTCTCATACTTAAGTCATCCTGGGGGGAAAAAATCTCCATTTAGCAGCTATGGCTGTGAGCATGGCAATATATTATTTAAGGACAGGGTTGGTTATAAGTAGATGAAAAACTTCTGGGCATATAAATAACTTACTTATTCAATGTATAAATTTCTGGTGCTGACAGTTCATAGACACTCAAAGCCAAACTAGATGTGAGTTGCTTTTGTAAAATATTAAAAGCAGTAACAGAGGGAGAGGCAATTTGATTATGATTGTGGTACTGGTAGAAGGTTTGTTTAATACTTTCCCCCATTTAAACCCTTTCTGGGGGTTATTTGCCACCTCGCAGCTTTGGGTGGATCAAGTCAGAAGATGGTCTCCCTCCTTCCACCATTGCTGTGGTCCCAATCAGACTCCCCCCCCCCCCATTCCTGTAGGACTGCTTTTAAACATTTAAAAAAGTGGGCAATCTGGGAACAGGGTTTAACACCTTGGTCCTGTGATATGCATAAATGCTTGAGGCAGGCCACAGGATTATAGACATTTCTGGGTGGGATATGAGGACATGATTGATTTTTGCAACATTTCTTTGAAGACAAAAACATCTGTAGCCAATCCTCCTGAAGCCACACTCTCCACTAGGGCCTGTTGAAAAGTGCAAGACTTCCCAAAGTGAATGTGTCCGTGGTAGGAGAAAACAGTATGAAGGTGTTGTTGTTGTTGTTGTTTAGTCGTTTAGTCGTGTCCGACTCTTTGTGACCCCATGGACCAGAGCACGCCAGGCACTTCTGTCTTCCACTGCCTCCCGCAGTTTGGTCAAACTCAAGCTGGTAGCTTTGAGAACACTGTCCCACCATCTCGTCCTCTGTCGTCCCCTTCTCCTTGTGCCCTCCATCTTTCCCAACATCAGGGTCTTTTCCAGGGAGTCTTCTCTTCTCATGTGGTGGCCAAAGTATTGGAGCCTCAGCTTCACCATCTGTCCTTCCAGTGAGCACTCAGGGCTGATTTCCTTCAGAATGGATGCGTTTGATCTTCTTGCAGTCCATGGGACTCTCAAGAGTCTCTTCCAGCACCAGAATTCAAAAGCATCAATTATTCGGCGATCAGCCTTCTTTATGGTCCAGCTCATGGATCCCTTCATGGTCGCTTCATGGATCACTGCCTTACCGTGGCGAAGGGGCTTGAATAACTCAGAGAAGCTATGAGCTATGCCGTGCAGGGCCACCCAAGACGGACAGGTCATAGTGGAGAGTTTTGACCAAACGTGATCCACCTGGAGCAGGAACCGGCAAGCCACTCCAGTATCCCTGCCAAGAAAACTCCATGGACAAAGACAAAAGGCATATAGAAGTTATGATGCTGGAAGATGAGCCCCTCAGTATGAAGGTAGGGAGGCCCAGAAACTTTGGGCCAGAAAGATGAGTAGGAAGACGACTTCCTGGGAAATAAGGGAGATGAAAGACAAAAAGCACAGAACAGGATGGTTGTAAGAAGGGTTGGCTGACAAACAGAAGCTGGATGGAAAGATGGACATTCTTAGGTGAGAGATTGGAGCCCCAGGGTGGGAGGGATGCAAGTTAACCAGGCTTCCAAGTGATGGGTGGAATGCTGATCAGCTGCTTCCATGCTAAGTGTACGGATGTGGCTCATAAATGCCTGTCTGGCCTGAATGGTGGGTGTTTAGTGATTTTGCTACCTTAGATGGTTTCGATGGACTTGCTGGTATTTACCTTTGCTGTATCTTTCTTTTTTAATCAAAATGATGCTCACTACTTTGAGGCTCCAAAGTGGTGCATCACTAAACCACAGTGCAGCATTGGGGGAGAGGAAAGACTGAGGGAACAGGAGGAAAGGAAGGACGTGTGAGAAAGCAGTAAGGACAGTATATGAAGAATACTGAAACCTCATTCTTGTTCTCTATAGGAGAAGAGGAAGTGGTTGTAACAGTGCACCTTGCTGGTGGTTTCCTTCCTTGTTACTGTCGAGTGCATTGTAACCCTTGTGCTTTTGCTAAGAGAGAGTTCTTATTTATCACTGTGTTGACTTACTAAAGACACTGCCTTTCAGAATTGCCCCCATCTGCATATCCAGGCAAACATCTACTCTTAAAAACATAAAACCAAAAAGTAATAATATGTCAGGAGTAGGTCTTGCGCCAGTGAGGCAGTTATGGAGACTGAAGATTCCTTCCTTCCCACTGCTGCTTAAGTCTCAGTCTCTCAGGGCTTTACCCAAGCAATCTGAGACAGTGCCAGTGCTTCTCCTTTGCTTCTCCCACTTAATGCTTCTCCTGGTCCTGGGAGACCAAGGTGGAGGGAATTTTGTGACAGCAGGAGGGGGAGACACCCTTGCTTCTTCAGCAGCCTAACTCATTTTTGCCTCTTCGCCTGCCTCTTCCCACACTCCTGCTTCCGCTTCCAATCTTTTCTCCGTTACAGACTCTCCCAGCTCACTAAGGTGGAATTTACACACATGTTAAAAACGTTGTAAAAATGTTTTTTTAAAAATCGTTTTGAAAAAATGCGTTGAATTTGCTTCAGCTCACAGTGGCCGTCTAGTGCCACAATTGTACATTGTGCTTTACAACACATTCAAAATGTTTTATTTGCAGCTGTATAGCTGAGTCCTAAGCTCTGTTATCTCTTCAGCTTCTGACACCTCCTATTCCCAGTCTGACCACTCATTGTCGTCCCACCACCAATCCCCGGGCTCTGAGCTTTATTCCCTTGGTGGTTCCCCAGCTGGTGCCTCCCACCATTCCTCTGCATCTAAGCAGACATAAAATAAAATAGGGATGGGCAAGGAGCCTTGGTCTGAGGGTATCATGATGCCCATGGCACCCCACTGGGGACTCCGGACTAAGGAATGTACAGATCTACCTCATGCCAGGTCAGACTATTGTTCATCTAGCCCAGTATGGTCTACACAAGTGGTTTCCAATTAGCTAAGTACGGTGGACTTTTGAAAATGTTGATATCGCTATGGTAGTTTTTGTTATATGAATGGTGCCACGGACTACCAGTTGGGAACCACTGGTCTACACTAATTGGCAGCAGCTCACCAGAATTTCAGACAGGAGTCTTTCATCCTGCAGGTTGATCCCTTTCATTTCAGACACCAGGGACTTGGGACCCTGCAACCTTCAGCTAGCAAACGTCTACTACACCACGGACCTGTGATCCTGCCTTTGGTGAGCTTTTCCTTTGCAGGGCCAATCTTGTGGCTTTGGAAGTTGGGTTGACCCCAGGAGGAAATGAAGGCAATGAGGTTAAACCTCTCCTCCAGTGTCAAATTAGCACTTTGAATTGTTACTTTCTTGAATGCAGTTAGTGTTTGTGGAAAGAAGAACAGATTCATGAAGCCCATACACCAACATCTTGGCTTGTGCAAACACGTTTCTCTTACAATTGTCCTTCAGTTGTGTCTTGCACACCTCGTAACTCTCCGAAAACACTTTTAAAAACACAAGTATTGTCTGGAAAGGCTAGGCTGTATAAGGCAGGATTGGCTCATCTCTGAAAATGGACCATGTTGGCAGGGGCTGATGGGAATTGGAGTCCCAATAACATATAGAGAACCACAAGTTAGCCACCCCCACCCCCTGGTTTCTACAGAAGAAGACTACTCTGGGGGTGGGGGGTAGGGAGGACTGTGTCCATACCAACATTATTTTCCCACTCTGGTTCTCTGCACGTATTGACTGGGATTAAACTGAGTAATGGAAAATCTTTCTCCTCAAACAGCATTCCTTTTAGAGCATTTTCCAAGATTGCCGCCTCCTCCTCCTCCTCCTCCTCCATTCCCACCCCCTAGAAACAGTCCAGTTAAATACTAAAAATAAAGTGAGCTAGAAGTAGGTTTCCTAAAAATAGACAATTTTTTAGCTTTTAGTGTGTGTATGTCAACAGTGGCTATTTATTGAAGCTGGAAACCAAAGACGTAAGAGGGTGTGGAGGTGACCATTTAAAAGAGCAGAGCTCCTTCTTTCAGAATTCCCCACTTACTTTCAGCTCGTCCAGCTCAGCACATCTGGTGGGAAGTGCTCACTTTACCCATCCTTTTTTCCACTGGGTCTTGAGGTTGTTTTTTGTTTTTGTTTTGTCAAACTTACCTTTTCGGTAGTGGCGCCTGCCCTGTGGAACGCCCTCTCAGCAGATGTCAAGGCAATAAACAACTATTTTACTTTTAAAAGATAACTGAAGGCTGCCCTGTTTAGGGAAATTTTTAATGTCTGACACTGTATTGTTTTTAATATTCAGTTGGAAGCTGCCCAGAGTGGCTGGGGAAACCCAGCCAGATGGGCGGGGTATAAGTAATAAATTATTATTATTATATTATTACTTCCCATAGCTCTGCCTCAGAAAAGCTACAAAAGCTACTACGGACCTTCTGTAGATCATGGTTTTTATTCCTACTCCAGCCTCCACCTTTTTTGGGGAGTATCATGAAGACTAGGACTCCCATTCTTCTTAAGACAGGTGATGTTTCACATTGGGCAGGATGCGGGCTGAGCCTACAGACTCCAGAAAGATTAGGGGGAATGTGTTTTTGTCGCTAACACACAGAAGCTGCTTTCAGGCGTGATTTCGAGCCGTGCTGTGGTGTAATGAGAACGCACAGGTCTTGGGCTTCAGGCTCCCTCTATATATGCCAAGAGAGGATCTTACGTAGCAGTCTCTGATCTGGGCTTGTGGCAAATCACAGACCACCATTTCATCTGAATCTGGCAAATGGTAAGCCCTACTGAGGTGTTTGTTGTAAACAGCAGCACCACTCTACATGGGGGCAGGTAGTTTCACAGGCAAAGATAGCCCCCTGCCCCCAGGGAGCTTACAATAAAAAAGATAGGAAAACAACAGAAGAGATAATCAATGACAGATAAATTCTGAAAGTGGTGAGCAGTTATACATGCATATTTCAGTAAAATGTGCATTTTTCTGAATAAAATATGTACTATATTGTTTCAAAACTGGGTCTTTTTCTTGGTATTGTCCTATGCTGATTGCTGCTTATCTTGGGTCATTAGTGCTGTGCTTAAATCCCACCAAAAACTGAGAAGTGGAGCCTAAATTTCGTTTTAGGGATCTGAAATGCCAAAAAATCTGAAAGTGGATGATTTTTTCCTGCTAGACAATTGATGAAACAAGAATGCAGAGCCCACTGATAGGTCAGGATTTTGACCATCAAAGGCTCTCAGTCTGTGGGGTGTGGGATGAGTCCAGGCCATGCAATTTCCAAGGGCTGCATCTCTCCACCTTTCCTGTTCACCCAAGCTCTTCATGCAGGGCTCATTGTGGAGCTAGTCTGATTCCCTTGCCGTGCAGCAAAAACGGAGGGCTCTGTTTCCTGCTTCCACGGGTGGTCTCGGGTGAACCCCCACCAGGGCATAGGAAGCAGTGCTTGTGGGCCTTATTTCCCCTCCCACAGAAACTTCCTCTCCTCACCAGGCTGAGAAGGCTTCACCTTCGTTTCAAGTCAGGGTCAGCCAAGTGGAAACCTATAGCAGCGGCGCCTGTCATTTGGTGAGGGGTTGCTTTTCTAGTTCATGTTTTGGACTGCCCAGTTAATTTTGGATCTGATGGGGGCTATACATTTTGAGCAAACAAAGAGGATGCTCTTCACACAGTACACTTTGCTGAAATGCTTTGGTTATAGCTATCCAGCCCTGAAGCAGCAGCCGTTGTGAGTTACCTATCTCTAATCCAGCAGCTCCTTATCTTGTTACTTAGGTGGATGAAGTCCAAAGACTGAATTATGAATTAATAGAATTCAGTTCATGAACATGATTTATTTAATAAATAGCTCATTTTCTTCCATATATTTTTGTGATAGCAACAAAGATAAGATTTTTTTGCTTTCTGAATTTCTAAGTTTTCTTAAATGATTAATTTGATCTTTTTCATTGATATTGTAAAAGACGATTGAATGTTTCAATACACTACTGATTCTGCTCCCCCAAAAGAAAACATTCCTGTGTAAAATATCAGATGCGCATCATGTTACAAAATTGTCATTAAGGTTCATTCTGACAACCGCACATGAGACTGACAATAAACTTTTCAGTTTATATCATTTGATATAATAATTGCATATAAATTTTTAGATACTGATTTTTGGACACTGAGAGAAATAGATTTCAAAAGATACTTAAATTAGTTCCCATAATATCGCCATCGTCATCTGGTGAGCTCAGGTGCTGAGTTCTGCTAGGCACATAGCAAAAACAGGCCTAGTGAGAAAGAAGAGCCTTGCCATTGAGTCCCAAGGTTTGTTGGGGGGGGGGGGAGAGAGATTTTTGATGGCGGGGACCCTAAGGGAGCAAAAAGCTGCAAAAAATAGCTGAATGAAGAGCTAGGAAAAGGAAATGAAAACTGGCAGAAGGGCATGGTATGGGGTATCTTTTTTTGGGGGGGGGGGAATAGATGATGGCTGGTGACTGAAACTCTCAAGTTTGCCATTTTTTGAAGGTGCCATTTGTCACAGAATACTGTTCACCTAACAGAGCACATGAACCTGGAATTGTAGGCAAGAGTGATGAAGGACAGGGAGCTCCCCACTGTCCTCCCTCAGAAATGTGTAATAAACTTTTCCCGACACCTCCCTTGTCTTTTGGCCACAAGTGTGTCCACAGGAATCACACATGCTCCCAGACTCCTTACAGTGGAATGGAAATTTACAAATGCAGAACTATGAAACAGAATGTGCTGTTAGCTGATCGGTGCTGTTTGGGTATTCCCCCATTTTATGGGTCTTGGCTGGCCAGAGAGATGTGGCCAAGAGCCTAAGTACACTTGGCCCTTTAAGGTTTATTTTGCAGTTGTTGTTGCTGCTTCTGTCGTGAAGGCACTTTCTTTTCTATGTATCTGGGCTCCCTGCCTTGCCTTCCATTCGGTGCCAGCTGCAGCTGGCAGCTGTTTGTAGTTCCTTCCAAGAGTAACCTCATTTTTGGCCTGTGGCCTCACCGGAGCTTCCCTTTTTGGCATCACCTTCTAGAAACATAACTCTTCTAGACATAGCAAATATGTCCTGACATCCTTTCAGCTCCCTACCTGGAGACTACAGTTCTGAGGGAAACAGACAACAAGGAGGCAGTTGCTCAAACACAGCCCTGTTTATGTCGGCCGTCCAAAAAACTGAGTATTGTGCCCAGTTCCACCCTGTTGGCATGCCTAAAGCTTTAATTAGATAAGAGTTGACACTTTTCTTTTTTGCTGGTTTAGTATAGTTTTTTTTAACTAATTCATTTTCTGTCAACCAAGCTACATGTTCTGTTTAGCTCCATGATCGTTTTCCCTAAAGGGTTTGTTTTTATTATAGAAAGTGTTTGTGAAAGGTTCTGAATAAATGTGAATTTATAGACTTTTACTGGGTGTACTATAATTCGGTTGTATTACCACACAGTGAAGGCAATTGTCCTCCTGTGATATGTTAGGGAAAACATGGGCATGTAATTCTACTGTTGTGGTGGCCAATGTGTGGTGTGTTAGGGGAGGGGTAGTACCTCTGGTGGGGGAGATACCGTGCTCCTTCTGGGGTAGCTGGTCTACCTTTGTTCCCCAGCCTGCACTCAGTTCTCACCTGTGGTACCTACAAGCTGTCAGCATGCAACAGCGACCACAGCCTGGGAAACGGCTTTGACTGGCTGGCTAAACCAGGTGAAGAGAGCAGATGGGTCTCAAACCTTTGGTGAGTTGGGAATTGAGCAGACAAGACCAATAGTGGGTCCAACAGTCAAGAAGGTGGATTCTCCAGGTGCTGTAGAGGGAACTGAGGGGCAGATGAGGCTTGTCAACTTGGGAAGGTAGCCCATCTAGGAGAAGGAAAACTCTGGTCCCAAAGCTCTTCTGCCTTGTGGAGAAGAAAGGGCTAGGGAGTAAAACCCTACACAAATCTGGAGTGGAGTCCCTAAGGCAGTTGGGTGGCACCTTGTACACCTCTGTCCAGCAACTGCAGCCGAGCAGTTTGACTTCACCCCTGGAGGCACACTCCTTTGTCTCTTGAAACAGATCGATGCCAACCATAGGTGGCCAATGTCTAGACATTTATCAGTCCAGTTAATGTAATTATCCAAAATAGATTGGTGGTGTGTGCCTCTGCTGTTCTTTCAGGAAGAAGAGGTCCCAGAAGTTAACTTCTTGTCCCAAATAACATTTGAGATCTTTGTTAGCATTCAGATGCTTAAACAGACCCCTGTGTTGCAATATAGACAAGCTGAACAATATAACACAACAATATAACACAATAACAATGGCATGAGTAAAATAATTCTTGTCTGGTGGCTGCCAATTCTGGCATTTTGGGCACCTTGTGTAGCCCTTGTTGGGTTGAGTCTGGCTGCTATGTGTGATTGAGTGCACACTGTGGTGCTTGAAGAGATTAGTGTTGCTTTTGTTGTCTCCTGTTGTGAGACCTTCTTGTCTTTGTAGCTTCTTGGCTCTGACAAGGAATTCCTTCCTGAGGAAATCCTTAGAGCGCTGCTTTCTTTGCTGAGGATGTGGAGGCTGACAAAGAGGCCTCAGACCAAAGAGCTTTAGCAGAAGCACAAGGGGTGCTCGGTAGAAATCGTTGTATAGTTGTGCACGATGGGAAAGGAGAAAGCATCTTCCTATTGTCAGCCGGTGCTCAGAGCAGCCTTGCTCCAGACAGCTATTCCCATTTGCCTCATTTTAGTAAGGAAGGGCTTCTATCCCCAGCGAGGTGTGAGGTTCACAAGGATGGATGTTTTAGAGGAAAACCAACACATCAAAGCAAATGTTGTTTCTGGCAACCCAGAGGGAAAACATTACAAAATACAGGATACAACGCCTTATAATGGTTGGAAGTAGCTTCTGATCTGTCACTTGGAACTGGGGGCAGTGAACACAAGGCAAACACTGTTTTGTTTTAAAAAAAATCTATATTGTATTCACAGCAACACTGCAAGCTACATAGCTTCTTATTATTTTAGACAACTGTTGTGAACAGTAATTTTCTCCAGAGTTATTTTTTAAAGCAAAAAGCAACTGATGGAACTTTAATCAGAATGGAGGAAAGGGAGTGTCATTTTTCCTTAAAAAATAATAAAAAAGCATCCTTCATTGGGTTTCCCCCCTGCAGGGAAATTATATGGGTTCATTGTATGTTTTCTCTGCCAAAAGGTGGGGGCTTGAGAGGGGAATGTTTGCGGAAATTACCCCGAACTTTGTGTAACTTGTAGTCAGGCCCCAAGAGGTGCCGACTTGTTCATGATCACTAAGGACCAAGCTAGACTTTGTGTAAACTGACATGCAGGTTTTTGTGTTATATAAATGGCAGCCAGAGAGAAGCCTGAGCAGTTTTGGGACTAGGGGTGGGAGGATGTTTAAGCCTTTTGTTTTCCCTGCCAGTCCTGATAAAAACCACTGCTCAGAGGCTGCAAATTGTGTTTTGCTTCCAGAGCCATCACAGTTGGGGAGGGTGAACCTAATACCAGCATCGCATTTAGGTACAGATGGTTCTCCTGCACAGCACACCAAGTTGAAGGGACGCAAAATAATACTATCCTATATTTATGTGGGCACCTACTGAGAAGATCCACAAAAAGCAACTGTACCAAAAGGAATTATTGTTAAAATAGGAAATAATTAGTGGGGCGAGGTCACCAAATTTGTCCAAGTTCAGGGCACCCTATTATCAAAGTTCCCCCCTGCTAATGGGGACCCTGGCAGGGTGGGGAAAGGGCTAAACCACTATGATGTCTTTAGCATCTACGGTAATTTGCCCTGTGAGATGGTCCAAAGCCACCAAGTGCACTCCATAGCTCAGAAGCCAGGATTGCAGCACAGATTATTTTCACCTCTCCAGCTGAACCTATTAGTTCAGGCCTTCACAACTTGTGATTCTTCCACCATGAATGGCAGCCCAACGGTGAACTTGATGCACCTATTTTTGCTTCCTGATGGGGATTTGTGAAGATTCACAGAATCATAGAATTTGGACATTCTAGTGTGAAATTTGTCCATTGCTTTCAGTGATATACACACACTCTTATTCGAGCCTGGATAGCTTGCACATCAAGATTATGAAATGTTTATGTCCTTATGGGAATTTGAGTGGATACAACCAGACAAAAGATAAGCTTGGGACAACTGCATATCAGCCACGTAGTATTTGTCTTGGAAATAAAACTTGCCTGGTTACTGCAGCACTTGTACAAATAATATTGTTGAGGAACTTCAGAGTCCCCAATTTCTTCCTGCCTTCCATCTTGAATGACAGCCCCACATGCTGACGAAACGGCACTTGACTTGGTTACATAGTTTAGGCTGCAGTGGCTGTTAGAAAGGGTTAGTGATTTTTGTCAAAGGAAACATCTTGTAGTGATGTTTCCTTCTTTTAAGGAGGAAGACATCAAAAGGGAGACAGCAGAAGCAGTCTCCAGATGTCTTTGACACTGAGCGTATGAAAGAAATAAAAATACCTTAGGGGTACAATTCAATGAGATCATCACCAAAATGGCATACATGAGATTAACAGCCTCTAAATCAATACTGGCAAGTGCAATTTTTACCTAAGGAAGGGAAAATGTTTTCAGTGCAGAAATGAATTATGGCAATTTGATAACTTACATTTGGTAGTGAAATTTGGGGTTTTTTTGGGGGGGGGCAGCGCTCTTGTGTTTACTGGTTTTCCACCACTGATATGCACAGGTACTGGGGTTCCAGCAAAGCCCTAGTTTTGGACTGGGTGAGTGCCCAAATCCAAAATGTTGCAAAAATGTGCATGATTCTGAATCTTCCCAACCTCTTTATCCGGCCAGATGGTCAACAAAACCGGGGGGAGGGGAGAAGGAGGGAAAGATTGTCTAATGTTGAAGTCATGGGTGTAGTTACTACTTGGTAACATTTGGGTTGGTTTAATAAAGGTATTGCCCTAACCTAGATTTTGTATTTTTTCCTTATGCATCCACGTGGCTGCTACCTTTGCTTTTTGTGTGACAAGAAAAAAGTCTGATGAAACAGCTGCAAAGGCATGTGTTGGGTTAAACAGGGTGATTCTTTAATATTCAGTTATGTATTCTCAGGCTGATTGGAGAAAGCTGATTGCAAGTCTCTTTAGAAACAAATTAAAAATAGCATATATTCAAAGGATATACTATTGCATATGGATATCATAGCACAGGGTTGCCTGTCTCCTGCAATACTGTCTTGCCTTTATGAATTGACATAGTATCCTCTTAGAACAGCATTTGTGGCTGGTGCTTTTAGCCTTCCTAGATGGCAGACATACTAAAATGTTGATAAGCCATCATCTTTGTTTCCTGGTCAGAAGGCTGTTGAGAATCTTATCCATTACATTTTGCACTTCTAGTTTTCATGCTCCCAGATGAAATTAATTTGGGAGCTTTGTTTTTTTCCTTTCTAATATTTTATTAAGGATTTTCTTGTTTTACAGAAGTAAGTGTAATGCCTCGTATTTTTTTCCCATGTAACATTTTTACAAATCCATTTCATTTGTTGAGGCATTGGGGGAGAAGAAAAAAAAAAGAAAGAAAGGAAAAAGAAAGGGGGAGTGGGGGGAGGGAAGATGGATGGGGGTGGGGTCGGGTGGCGATGTTTCTATTATGCTTAATGTATGTAGAGTTTGGTGTCAGCGTTACTTGTGTTCCTTTGGTGGTGAGAGAGGTTGGGGTTGGCCTAGGGTGTGATTGGCTGTGGTGATCTTTGTTTTCGTGTGTGAGTGGGGTGGGTGGGTGTTTTGGATCAGGTTAGCCATATTGATTTGTATGCTGTTGGTGGATTATTGTCATTGTCTTGTTGGGCTGTGTATGTGATAAAGGGGAGCCATACCGGGGTGAAGGCGTCTTCTTCTGTTTGATTTGGGAGCTTTGTAATTGATGTTCCGGATTTTGATTAGACTTGCTATCTCTTTTTGGATCAGGATAAATAAATTACTTACAGAACCTGTTTGCTTGCAGTAGCCACTGAAGAGTAGGTGTCTTATCCAAATAATTGTTGTATCTTGCCATGCTAAATATTTGTTAAAGGAAATTGCTGTGAAGTGGTGGACAAAAGGAAAGAAGGGGCAGCACTAGAGACTGAAAAGCAAAAAGATTGATGGAGCCTCAGCCTGGAAGGCAGGGGTGACAAACCTGCATCTCCTTTGATGCTGCTGGGTGTCAGGCTGCTGCCAGCGCCTCCTGGCTGCTTGCCCAGGAACGTACAAAGCCAAGGGAATGTTTCTTACCGTCCTATTTTTATTCAGTATCTACAGAGCGAGGCTATAGAACCCAGCCTTTTGGATAATGGCGTTGTCCTGAGTGAATCTCTACCTCCCTCTCTCCCACTTCCTCATTCGTCTCCTCCACGGGTGCTGCTACGTCCCCCTCTGTCTTTGAGCTCTTTGCTCTCCTACTTTCAGGCTTGCCGGGTTCTGGGAGAGGGGGGTCTGGAATGCTTTCTAAAGACACTGTGTCCGTCAGCTGCTTTCTCCTCCTCCTCTCCCATTATATCTCAACTTTCCCCCTCATCTGCCTCTGAGCTGCGACCTCCGTCAACCCCCTGTTGTAAATCAAAACTGTCTTCCTCTTCCTCCTCCCTGGAAGGGTCAGGATGGGGAGGCAGCCTCCACCTTTCCTCCTCTGCCCAGGCCCTGATACTGGGCTACAACTCCCATCACTAGCCGTTGGCCATGGTAGCTGGAGCTGATGCGAGTTCGAGTGCAGCAGCACCTGAAGGGCAGTTTGGACAGTGGGGTCATGGTCTGTTGTCACTTCATCCATGTAAGTGTGAAGGTGTGCATTTGCAATTTACAATAAAGATTACATGTGACAGGAAACAATACAACTATATTGATTTCTGAACTGCACTGAAGATGTCAAACCATCTGGTCTGGAGGCCTTATCCTGCTATCCCAGACAGAATGTGTGTGTGTGTGCGCATGCGTGCGCTGCAGGGACAAAAACAATAGTGCCATGCATTTGTTGTAATAATAATAAGTGCATGTATCTTGGAAAAGGCTTTAACAGCATTGTTTGCTTGGCGTTCCCTTGGTGGCAGGTGAATTTCCCTCTTTCTTCCACTCTCTGTAGCTTCAGCCTGGTTGAGAATCCAGGGCCCTTGTCTGTAGTTGTGCTTTAAATGAGGTGGTGTTTTTGTTTTAATTTCCACTTTGTAGTACCTGAGCTCTACTCAAACCTTCCACTCTGTGGGAAGCAGGGTATTAATTAATTGTGTTTTAGGTGGGACCTTCAGTGTCTAGCAACTAGAAATAGACGGTCCCACCCAACTAAGTTTGCACAGAAAAAGTCCCTGGATCAATTCCTGGAATTTTGTAAGAATACTATACTGCAAGGCAAGGAAAGATGCCTTCCTTAGGACTTGATGAGCTGCTGCAGATCAGACAGTCCCGAACTAGAAGATGGACCAGCAGTCTGACTCAGCAGAATGCAGCTTTGCACGCTCATCTTGTTGGCTGGAGCTAGAGATCAGTAGCTGAGCACCTGCTTTGCATGCAGAAGGTCCCAGGTTCAACCCCTGACATCTCCACATAGGGCTGGGGAGGCCCCCACCTGAAATCCTGAAGAGTCACTGCAAGTCAGTATGGGCAATGCTGAATTAGATGGATGAATGGTCTGACTTAGTGTGAAGCAGCTTCCCTTGTTCCTAACCTGCTTGTGCAATAATCTCTGATGTGGATAAAGCAGGTGTAGCTGCTGCTAAGGTCCCTGGAATATGGAACAGCAGAATCCTGGAGGTGCCCAGTGCTAGACCTCATATCACAAGTGAAAGCAAAGGAGGATCTACCGTATTTTTCGCTCTATAAGATGCACCTTTTCCCCTCCAAAAATTAAGGGGAAATGTGTGTGCATCTTATGGAGCGAATGCAGGCTCCATAGCTTCAGCGAAAGCAACGCGAAGCCTCCGGAGTGCAGTGGGAGCAAGAAGGAGAGCAAGAGGGATCAGTGTGCACTGATCCCTCTTGCTCTCCTGGCTTCACTTTGCTGGAGAGGCGCTGCGCAGCTTTCTCTCTCTGTGCAGCGCCCCTTCAGAGATGCGGGAGGAGAAATGGAAGGGGCTCCGTTTCTCCTGCCGCTTCGCTGAAGGGGCGCTGCGCAGAGAGGGAGATAATTTTTTTTTCTTGTTCTCCCCCTGTAAAACTAGGTGTGCCTTATGGTTGGGTGCATCCTATAGAGTGAAAGATACGGTAGTTAACACCTTCTCCTCAAGCTCAGGAGGAAGTTTTTGTTTGCCATTCTTCCTTCTGGGTCTGAATGCTTGGTAGCTTTTTGGAGTCAATGGTACCTCCCACCCCACAACCCCCCACCCCCAAACCAGCCAGCCACCTCATTCCGTCTAGACGTAGGGCTACGCTGCCGGCACAAATTCAGTTCTAGTTGGTTGCAGGTTGTGTGCAGGGCTGAGCTGATGTGGCCACAGTGATGGGAAAGGCAGCGAGAGTGATGTGTTCGGAGGATACAGCAACAAGGGCAGGTGGGTGTGTTGCTCGCATTGTCTCGGAGTTCAGAAATCATGCAAAACCTGGGGAGATGGTAGGTGCGTGCAATGGGTAAGACTACACTGAGGGATGGGAAGGATCAGGCCCAAGTTAACCCTCTGAATCCTTGCCAGAAAGCGACTCTCAAGAATTGCTTAGTATCTCTTGCATTGACCAGTCACACACCCATTTCTCCTTTGGAATCTTTTATTAACGTATAGAAAATGCATTAAAAAAGGAACTATACAGAGCCTAAGAGCAATCAGGACTAAAAATACTAGTTAACAATGGTTAACAAGCGTATATCCCCATTCTCTGAGCTACGGTTCCATTACGGGATCATTGGGAGGGCAGTTGCTTTTTCTATCTCTCCCTCATTGTTTTACTGGTAAGGTTTAGTTTGTCAGAGTCTCTCTGAGGGAGCTGCTGCCTCATTTATTTCTTCTATTAAATAATAAACACAGTTCCAGAATAATGCCTATACAAAGGAGGGGTCAGAGTTTTCAAAATCTTTGTTGAGTCATCATCCTCTGAAAAAGCAACCATGACACTTGCCAAAGTCTAGGGATTTTTATGCAGTTTGATCTTCTCAGCAGGATCTGGTTTCATTTTTTCTCATCCCATCCTAGCTATCTTCCCTTGTTGAGACAGCAGTATCTGAACTACTGTAGCTACTCACCAGCCATTAGGCAGTATTGTTGAAGTGCTGTCAGCACCGTGGATTGAAGGGTTAGTGAAAATAATAAAAAGAGCACCTAGTTATATCCCCAAGGAAGGGAAATGCCTCCATCCCACTCCTGCAAGGACATAATAAACTGGAAGGTAGTGTGCTGTTCTCAGTGTTCCCACTAAACTCCAGCATCACAGTGGTTTGTCACAGAGGCTTCCTTTCCCCTTGGAAAGGGTATAATCTCCTGTTCTGGCAATGTTTGTCCCATTCTGCCTTTCAAGAAGTTGAGAGGGGTAGGATAGAAATATGAACTTTTTAGTACTGTGTCAAGATGGAGAACAGAGAACCTAAATCTCCTCTTTCTTTGAATGTATTAATGAAGAATAATTACCACTCCCTGGTTCTGTAGTTATGGACTATACAATTCTGGGAGCTGCTTTCAGTCCATGCCACGGAGCTGTTTGCCCTTTTGACAGCAGCAGCAGCTCCCTGCAGTGTGTTGCAAGCTGAAAATTGCTTTGGAAATGGCCCCAAATGTGGGCTGACAAGTTGTGTGCTGTGCTGCTGCCAGAGAAAAAGAGGCAGAAGCCCCCCTGTCCACAGAGAGCTCCCCACAAGAAAGAACTTCAGTAACGGCCACACTGTTGCTTTATGCTCCTCCACAGTACAAATATGTTCAGTGCCCACCTTTTCCATGCCTGGAATATACCAATTTATGCATATACAAAGAAGGGAGGGAGGAATAAAAATTCAGCTTGAAAAGGGAGTAACTAGTCCACATTATATGACTCTAATGTTGGCCTAACAGGCTGTGGACTACTACCTGTGTGTAAGTTTCCACCTCTTCCAGTGGATGACTCCTTCATACGGCATGGGAAGAGAAGAAGGAGGAGGACGAGGAGTAGTAGTAGTAGTAGTTAAACATACCAGTCCATAAGCACCCAAAAGTGCTCATGGATCTAGCCCTTAGCCTTTAGGGTCCCACATAATTCTCTGTTGGTTATGCATGAATAGATGTCTGATCTTCACAGTGAATAGACAGTTGATCGGAATGAAGCTACCATGGCAAGTAGAGCACCAGTAGATGCTTACAAGTTGTCTGTGGCCTGTTGGGTTTATGGGGTTGGTTTGGTGGTGGATACCTTGCTAATAGTGTCTGAGTCAATGACTTAACTGGGGAAAATGCCACTACAGAAATGGAGACTGCTTTCTGAGGAAACCTGCCACTCTTGTAGGTAAGCCTTGTTGCTCTGGGAAGAATGCCTAAAAAACTGAGCTAATGACCAAATTGCAACAATAGGAAACAATAGAATCAGCCACATTATAGGACATGGATATTCACACTGGCGGAGGAAGGGGGTGTGGTGGGTGTGGCCTGCCCCTGGTGTCATCCCTTAGGGGGGTGACATCGCCGTGCTGCCCCCCCCCCGGGACGCTCGGTGCAGGTGCCGCCCCCCTGGGACGCTCGCCCTTCCCCTGGGTGCACAGCCCGTGTGCTGCTCCCGGTGCCAGAGCAGCTAGCTCCGCCTTTGGATATTCAAGTTATTTTTGGCTCATCAGGTGCTACGTGAGAGAAAGGAAAGCTACCTAAAAATGCTCAACTATGTTCTAACTGAGTTCCTTTCTGCTTTTGTGTGCTCAGTCTGTTGAATCTAGTCTACAGATTCAGGCCCCTCATGTGTTGATGACAGAACAGGTTTATATATTGTTCCCTGACGGGGCTTAGAAGATGCAAGCTGCCAGAGTGGAGTTTCTCCAAGGGAAGAATAATAGAATCATAGAATTGTAAAGTTGGAAGGGACCTCAAGGGTCATCTAGCCCAAATCTCTATAATGCTTGGGAGTTATTTGAAAAGCCATGTTAGAAGCTCAACTGGAGTGTATACAGCAGACCAAGAGAAGCACCAGGAGAGCCAAGAGGAAATCAGCGTAGTTAATGAGCAGTCAAATCATTTGACTCAAATGAGCTGTTAGAGCTAAGAAGTCTTTCTTCAAAAAAATGGAAATCTTGTCCAAATGAAGAGGACAAAAAGGAACCCATAATTTGGCAATAAAGTGCAAGCAGACAGGAAGAGCTGCTAAAAAAGAATTTAAGGAGCGCACTGCTAGAAACATTAATACCAGCAAGAAGCAGGAGAGTGATTAGGGAGGCAGTTGTACCCTTGGATGGTGCTGAAGTTGTGCTAAACATGGACACGGAGAATGCAGAGAAGCGGAATCGGTCTTCACAACAGTAGATGCAGGGCAGATCCCAGGGCCTGAGCTAACTTTTGCAGGGGAGGTCAAATAGGGGTGACGAGAGATAAAACTGCTGATATTATAATGCTGTTATTCAAATCTATGGTGTGACTGCATGTGGAATAATAATATGTACTGTTCTGATCACCTCACCTCAAAATGGATATTGTAGGGTTGGAGGAGGTTTAGAAAAGCGCAGCTGAAATAATCAAGGGTCTGGAGAGATTCCCCTGCCAAGAAAGGCTGCTGCACTTGGGACTTTTTAGTTTAGGGAAAAGACAAGAGGTGACATGATGGAAGTTTATAAAATTATGCATGGCATAGAGAAAGTGGATAGAGAAATGTTTTACTCCGCTCTCAAAACATTAAAACTCATGGTCATCCAATGAAGCTGAGTGTTGGAAGTTTCATGACAGGCCAAAGAAAGTACTTCTTCATGCAGCTCATAGTTAAACTGTGGAACTCTCTCCCACTTGAATGGCTTTATAAGAGTCGACAAATTCATGGAGAATGCTGTTGATGGCTGCTAGACATAATTGCTATGCTCTGGCTCCACAGCTGGAGGCAGCAATGTTTCTGAATGCCAGTTGTGGAAACTGCAGGAGGGGAAGAGGGCGCCTGTGCTCAAATCTTGCTAGGGGAATTAGATGGAGGATTGGCCTGATCCTAAAGGCTGTCTTAATGTGTGTGTATGTTGCTGATAATACTGATCTGTGGAATTCCAACACTGTTCTAGGGACCCCCATGTTCTAACAAGAAACACAATCCATGAAAAAGCATCTAAAGAAAATCTGAAGTAAATGCTGCTGCTAAAATGGAATTCCACTGGGCAAAGTAAGAAGAGCTGCCATAGTTATCTGTGAAAGACTCTGTGCCCACAATTGTGCATTTAATTAGATTCTTCATTAGACATGGGCAGTTTTCTAAAGAGCTCTGTGAGAACATTTTATATTGCCTGTGCGTGTGTATGTGTATGCATTTTTTAAAGTTCATGTACATCTTTCTTTTTAGCATTTTCAGATAGCCATCCCCTCAATCCAATTGTGCACACTTTCTTATCTGTTGGAGGAGTTAGATGTCAACTCACAGACATGTTCCCAAGCCTGCATTTTTAAAACTTGCATTGTGTTAATATATTGTTCTGTGGTTATTGTGTTGTATTTTAATTCATGCCAGCTTCTTCAAGTGCTCTGTGATCACAGCAGATGGGCATGATATAACAACAACAATTCCTTTTGGAATACTGTTTCCCATGTCGCACTTGAAATCTGCAGAGAATAGGGTTCATTCTTTCTCCCATAATGGCTAGGCTACCAGTATTTCAAAATCCTCCGCAAGTGGGACTGTTGTTTCTGCTTTTTTATATCTTAAGTATCAGCTGCCATGTGCAAAACTGCAGATTATCTTAAAAGCATTCCTGTGCAATGAGTAAAATAGGGATGTGGAGTGCTCAGGTATCTACCCAGAGTGAGATACTGCCTATATAGAGGCCATTCACTGTATTTTCTTGTTCTCACCACAAGGTGGCAGTTTTGCACTGTTTCTACACTTGAATTGAAGCATTTCTTTTTCCTCCTGCCTGCCAAGATGGCCAGTGTTCATATTAATTATTGTTATGCTATTGCTAAACAGTTAGAGAAACTCATTGCTGAATCAGGGAATATTCAGTCGCTCCAGTCTCCTCATAGTTGATTTTAGAGGGGCGTTTCCCGTGAAAATAGCCTTTTCTTTTAAAGGATAAATTCTGTTCTTTGAATTCTAAATGTCGCATATATAATTTTGCCCAATTTTTATCAAAAACTTCACTAGCTAACCTGGTGGTGGTCCACCTCTGAAAATGTGACTCTTTAGGACAAACTATTGTCAGGCAGGAACAAGTTTGTGTGTGTCTAGGGCAGGCGTGGCCAAACTTGGCCCTTCAGCTGTGGTTGGACTGCAATTCCCATCATCCCTGACCACTGGTCCTGTTAGCTAGGGATGATGGGAGTTGTAGTCCCAAAACATCTGGAGGGCCAAGTTTGGCCATGTCTGGTCGAGAGGATGCCATTATGCAGTGTTTTGCCCCGTGTTGTGTAGGGTTTCTGGGATTATGGGGTGATTTCTGGAATGGTGAAGTGGACACAACTCAGTGTTCTGGCAGGGTGAAAGAGCCGGTTCAGAGAAGCCCTCATAGACATGGGAGTTTCAAGCTTCGAAGAGACTAGTCAGCCAGATTTTTAAAAAATCTAGTTAGGAAATTAATACAATTTTCTGGGCCAATAGAGCTCTAAACTGATGCAGGCAGAATAACCTCAAGTGCTTCAAATGGATTGGGTGAACTTCTTGCACTCCTCCATCTGAGGCCTAGATCCTTAATCTCGAGCCTGTCCCTGGGCTGTCCCACCTCAGACGGCAGGTGATACTCGCATGATTGAATGTTCTCCCATACCAAACGTTCCCTCCACATAGAAAAATGGATGTCAAGGTAGAGATCCTAGCCAGGGGCATAGCTAGGGGTCAGTTAGTTTGGATCCTGCCAAGGTCCAGGGTGTGTGTGCGCAAAAATTGCACCTCTCCACTCTGGCTTGGAGTGGCTCCCTGGACCACCGCTCTGTGTGTCCAGCTCCTTGGCGAGGCTGCGAGGGACCCCAGACAGGCCCCTGATATGCTCGTTTTCTATGTGTAAGCTTCTTTTTTTAAAAAAATGCTGGAGAACATTTAATTGTGTGCCCCCCCCACCCCGCACTGCCTGAAGCAGGACAGCCCAGACATAGGTCATGGAAAAGACAGTTCTGTGATTCTTTTTTACAACCCTTTTTTGTGGTTATAACAAAAGAAACAGTTGCTGAGGCTGCAGTTTGGAGGGGCAGACTAGTGGAGATTCTGACTAGGAGAACAGCATGGAGGGGAAGGGTTAGTCGTCATCATCATCATCATCATCATCATCATCATCATCATCACATGCCAACCCAGGCACTGCTCCAAAGAATCTGGTGGACGGCCACCATTGCTGCATTTCACGTGGGGGTGGGGGGTTTGGTGGGGTGGGGAATGTTGGCAGATCCCAACACAAATCTCCACATAACGTGTTGTTTCAGCCTCCAAACATTCTGCTCGAAGGTAGACAATAATTAAGGAGTTTTATGGGGGCTAGTGAGGAGTTAAGTGCCTTGCTTTTGTAATATTCACACGTTTCACGCCCAGGGATGTTATTCTCCCCGCACCCAGAAAAGAGGCTCAGGTTTGGTGCATCGTGTTGTTAACTCAAAGCGTCCCTCTGCTCTGCCCCTACATGGTCTTTGTGGGTTGGCACTGACTAGTCTGTGTCGATGCAACTGGAAGCCGCTGCCACAAAATGCGTGGCTACATAGAGAGGTGGCTGCACTTTGAAGTTATCTTCACCAATGGACTGGTGAGGGGAAGGGACATAGGCTTTTTAAAGGGACAATTGACTCTGCTAAACTCCCCTTTCAGAAGTTGACTTTAAAGCAGGTAAATGTTTAAACGCCTGAGAGAAATTTAGTTGGAGTGCCTATAAAATTGGTACAGCATGGGAGCAATGCAGGTGAGAGACATTGAGTTCCAAAATCATTTCGACTCACGAGCAAGTAGATTTGCTTGCATTTGTTTTTGGGAACATGACCTAGGGTTTGTGTTGGGATGGAAGGATGAAGTGTCTTCACCTGCCTTGTGTGAAGGGTGGCCCAAATGCCAGGTCTTTAAAGGAACGGAGCCGCGAGGCCTCTGCAAGTGGGTTCAGTAAGTTTCCAGATTTTGGAATCTTCTTCCCCGACTGATGGACATTTGCTGGCTCAGCAGGCATCACTGTGAAAATGTCACTTAGTTCATGTAGCAGCAGCAGCAATGGGCAACCAGAGCTCTGGGAGCCGACCTTGGTACCCGCTGGCAGAACAGGCTGGCATGTGAACAGAAGCACCCCACGTACAGTAGAAACTGGGTTAAGAAGGAAAACCTTAAATAAAGCCATTTTCTAATAGGTTCAAGAGAGAACAAAAAAACTCTTCTTTTATGGAGGTGTGCTGGGTAGGAACTCAATGAAGTCACTGGGAATGACAGCAAAGCATCAAGGTTGTTCTCTTACCAAAGTCAGCCATCCCTCAGGGGCGTCATGGCTTCCCTCAGCCACTCAGTATGGAGCAGGCTGCTACCTTTTGTCCTCTCCTTTTCAGGTTATAAAATACAAACAAATGACAGAAAAGGACTGCTTGTCCAGAGGGATCCTGGCCCCTTCACAGGGGCAGGGACCGCCGCTTCCTCCCCAGGGTGTTGCGATGGTTGTAGGGCCTCATCTTCATTTCCACAAAGGGTATGGAGAACTCGTGTCCTTTCCAGTGGTACCAGTTAATACCCTGTGGGCAAAGCAGGGGGAAAGTCATTGCCAAAGGGATAGGGATACAGTGGTACATCAGGTTACAGACGCTTCAGGTTACAGACACTTCAGGTTAAAGACTCTGCTAACCCATAAATATTACCTCGGGTTAAGAACTTTGCTTCAGGATGAGAACAGAAATCACGAGGCGGCGGCAGGAGGCCCCATTAGCTAAAGTGGTGCTTCAGGTTAAGAACAGTTTCAGGTTAAGAACGGACCTCCAGAATGAATGAAGTTCTTAACCTGAGGTACCACTGTACTTGGGATAATTCTGGTAGCATAACAAGAAGGGAGGATGCCATGAGGAGTAGAACAGGGCACTCACAACCACTTCCTACTGAAATACTTTTAAGGCTTAAAATAAAGCAGGATTGGCTTTATTCTGTTTATAATTATAAGATTTAAACCGCAGAGCACTTTTATTCAAAGTACATTAGGCCTGATTTGCACGTTCAGAAGAATGAAGTGATAGAGACCTGAGATGGTAAAGAGAACTGCTTCGGGCTTCGGCAGGAGGACCATTGTAATGAATGCTCCCCATGTGAAAAGCTTAGTTTAAATAGAATACTAACATAGCTGGAAGAGGGGAGAGGCAAGATAAACTTTCTCCCCGATAGCCTAGTGCTCTCTGCCACCTCAGAAGTTGTAGCACTGCATTATTTAGCATTGTACAGACCAGGACTTGAGATGACAGAAGCCTCCGCTATACCACTTTAGACTGCAGGTAGGAAATTATATTTTTTAAAATAAAAAACCCCGATTCCCTGTATAAAAACTCCACACAGACATAAAACCACCCTATGAAAGAAAACTACTTTGTGTAGTGCTTTCACTGCTGTGCTGGTTCACTATAAGGAGGAAGCTTGTCACCAGGTGATGAGAGCTCATGCTCTTAACCACGCAGCTCTCTTCTGATGAGCTAAGAGGCGTGCAAAACATATCATTAACAAGCAGAGAAGCTGAGCTCCTGTTTGCAGCCTGAACTGACCCTCCACTTACCTGGCTGTGTCGGGACTCGCCATACTTGCCGTTGAGATTGGTCCTGTGACAGTTCTTATACCACCAGGCCCCTTTGTATGACATGGCACAGTTTGTGACGGCAACATCGTTGTCTCTGTCTCTGGTGGAAAATGGGCGCCCTTGATGATATGTGAGTGAATCCCCTGCAACAGAAGACAGGTCATTTTCCTTCTGCCTGCAAAGGGACAGAGTTCATGCATGACTTCATGCATGTATGTTTGTCGCTCGGTGGCTGCACTGGTTTTGGCTCTGTGCAGACAAGCACTGAGGGCTTGTCCTCACGTCTGCTTTCCCCCCTGCTTTCTCCTGGGAAAACCCACTCTTTACTTCCTAATCGGAGCAAACGCCAGTCGGGTTTTTCAGTGGATTGACGTTTGATCTGATTCAGCGTTAAATGGCAGGTGTTCCCGGGGAAAGCAGTGAGGTGAATAGAAAACTACTCTGACCCATGTCTAGAAAGCATGGGACAAGTGGAAAACTGCTTGGACCCCTGCTTTCTAAGGGTAGGACAAGCAAAATGCGTATGAGCCCCGAGTTGTGAGAGTGGCCCAAATTAAGAAGCAAGCAGAAGCAGCTTCTGGGGGTTACAGCATGTATGTGGTGCACAGTGTGGGAGTCTTTTTGTGTTTCAGGCAGCCTGACATATTGTTTGACACCCCCTGCCCCAGTACATGCATCTTTTATGCTATTTCTAGAGCCATGTTAGTCTCTGGCAGCATCTTCTAGGCTGGTTAAGAGCACCTGCTGTTGCATCGACACCACTGTTTTCTCATCATCCCACCCTCAAGAACAACTGGTGTAATTACACGACCCATTAGGCATGTCTACCTCATAGCATCATGGATGGCAAAGGAAGCCCTCTCACTATCCTCATTCTGATCAGGAGGGCATAGGGCATGTATCCTCACTGCCTTGGCATCAGTGATGTGTGCCAGTCTCTCCCCCTTCCCCCATTCAGAGTGAAGAAATGAGTGCAGCATGGCAGAGGATATCCTTATGAACACACAAAGCAAATAATTGGGCCTAGTACACAGAGTTCTTAAACTCCCTAGCGAGGAACATCTGTGTGGACACTTCTCCTCTGGGCAGGGATTCTATAACACAGGAGACTGTCCTTTTTACTTCCTTCTGCTTCTGAGGAGACTCTCTATTCTATCATGCTTCTAAACTTATCAGACATGTGTCTGGGGGCTCCACACACACACAGCCTCTTTTGAAACCAGCTTTTGGGTTTTGTACCTGAGAGGTTTTCTTACCTGTATTGTATTTGCTGCCTGCATTGAAATGTAAGTAAACCTTTTTTGCTTATCTTACTAAAAATGTGTGGTTCCCCTTCTGCAATTAGGGTGACGAAAGGGAGGCCCGGAGACCACAAATAAAAGGGATAAAAATGTGTAATTGCCTTGTTCCTAAACTTTAGTAAGATGCAAAGCATGCAAGTGTTGTACTTTGCTAAAACAGCTTCACAGCCCACCTACTTTTCATATTCCTTGCACAAACACGGAATAGGAGGTATAAATTTCAATGTACAGATTTAATCATCAGTCCATCACCTACACATTGCCATCAGTATGGCTTGAGGAACGTGGAAAGTTCCAGTTGCCATAACAGGTGAATACTTTGTCACCCTTTGAGCTCCTTTGAATATTCACTGATGGGGGGGGGGAGAGAACAACAAAAATGTTTGCAGAAATCACGCCCACCCCATTTTTGGCTCAGCATTAGACTGGGTTCCATTTTAGAAGCTCATCATCACTGATAGATACAAGAGGGAGACAGATGTTTACATCTTTTGGCCAAGTGTTATATGGGCGCATATGAATCTGCAGTCTAGGGTTTCAGATGAATGGGTCCATCTACCTCATCTAAGCCACTGCGACATGAGATTATTTTACGTGGAGATGTCAGGGGTTGAACCTGGGACCTTTTGCATGCAAAGAAGGATCACCACCAAGCTATGTTTGTTATATCCTCAGGAGACACTTGGGCTTACCTACCAACTATTATAAAGGCCACATTGCATACTTTCAAAAAAGCTGCTGCATGGGTCCTATTTGTATATCCCTACCTTATGAATTAAACTGGGGGAGGAGGAGAATGAAATACATGGGTGGGGTGGAGATAAATAGAAATGTGTTTGGTTTGCATGGAGAGAATTGGCTGATCTCTCTTGTGGGTGAGGCGAGAGCTGTTAAGCTTGAGGAAAAAAGTCTTGGAGTAGCAAGTGGGGAATGTGCCCTGAATTTGTACCAGCAGTGCCATTGTAGTCCCCTATCCGAAGCTTGTACAGGCTCCTGGCATCTCCAACGGAGAACTTGTCATAATATGCGAAGGCTGTTTCCTGGCCGTCTCTCATATCTATCCGCAGTTCATAGCGCCCCTGTGATGTGATCTTGTGCATATTGTCTAGTCCTAGAAAGACAATAAACAAGAGTTTATAGGATTGCATGCCTAGAAATCACGTGAACAGCACGGTGTAAGAACCGGCTCTCAATGCACATGCTGCGATGTGGAATTGGGAGTAAAAGCAGAGTGGAAATTTGCCATGCTCCATGTTGTTGCTGTTCAAACCCCTCTGTCCTGAGTCTAGCCTTTGTTGTCCAGGAGGTGCAAATCGGATGTGGGTTCTGGATAACGGGACCCAGAAGCCAAGCCTCATGCTGGAATGTCCATTTGTTGCTCTGTGCTTCCTCCCCAACCTAACTGGCCATTATAAGAATGCATGGAGTCAAGTGTACAGTGGTGCCTCACAAGACGAAATTAATTCGTTCCGCGAGTTTTGTCGTCTTGCGATTTTTTTCGTCTTGCGAAGCACTGTGTTGGAAAAGTTTTGGAAAAGCTTCAAAAATCACCAAAGTCTTCAAAAACCTCAAAAAAGGCTACCACACCGTGTGCTATGAGTTGCTCCTCGAAGTCAAGTCGCAACTGTATTAACGGTGTTAAGAAAAAGGAAACAAACTTGCAAGACATTTCCATCTTGCGAAGCAAGCCCATAGGGAAAATCATCTTGCGAAGCAGCTCAAAAAACAAAAAACCCTTTCGTTTTGCGAGTTTTTTGTCTTGCGAGGCATTCGTCTTGCGAGGTACCACTGTAGGTCAGCAATAAAAAACACCATTGTCTGTTAACTCTTTATAAAGTTCCATGAGAAGTGGAAAATAACTATTTTATCCCAATATTCCATAACCCAAGGGTGGGGAATCGCTGTTCCATGGGCATACATTGGGGAAGGGGAAACAGGAACCCCCCCCATTGTGTGGGGCCACCCATGTGTCAATCACCTGACAGTACCATGACAGCAGGCGACAACTTCAAAGGACAGAATCAGGAATGCACTCCTAATTTTTCCTTTCTTCCTTTGCAGGTGCAATGTGCATTTAAGAAAGATTTTTTTGCCTTTGCCATCCAACGAGTTCAAGCTGGGCAGCAAGGCACAATGTTCCTTTGCAGGAGCAACTTGAATCTGAGGCTTTGTGTGCCAAGAAAATGCCCTGCCACAAATGAGGCTTGTAGCTGGATTCGGCTCTGTGACAAACCCTGCTTGCAGAAGAACTGCTGGGAGCACATTCTAAGACTCCTGACTCTTTTTTCTTTCTTTCTTTCTACTGTTTTTATTTATTTTCATGGTACAGAAGATAAATTTTGAGGAAACAATTGTTACAACAGTAAACAACAAGTAACTTGTCCTGATAAAAGTACAGACTTTTATCATGCCATGTGTTAAAGTTTCATTTGATTCCTCTAAGAGATCATGCCAGATTTCCCCATGAGTGCTGGGGGGATTCCTGCCACAGTCTGATCAACTTATGTATTCAATAAACATTTGCCATATGAGAAACTAACATGCCCGGTGAGAGCGGCAAAGGGCAAACACAATCCTGGCTGTTTCTTTGAAGCCATGTCTTTTTCTGGCCCATACCTGACTTCAGCTGTGGGGCAGCTGGGCATGGCTGTGGCAAAACAGCCTCATGAGCCAAATTTTGATCCCTGGTGGCCCCAATTTGGCCTGCGTGACATAAGCTGTTCCTTTGGCCATGCCTCACATAAGCTGTTGCCAGTACTCTGGCCTCTACAGCCAGCTCCTCCACGGTCCCCTGATTGCTCCCCACCCACAACTGTTTCAAGAATGGAATAAACTCATCAGACGTAGCCTTGGGCTCATCGGCTACACATATTTCTGCCTATAGGGTGAATTGTTTTTCTGCAATCTTTCTTCTTCATAGATAGCTCATGAGAAAATAAAAACTCAATAAAACAAGTTATATTTTCGGCAGTGCTAAAATTCCTACTTTTGCCACGAAAAATACTCCAGGGGTGTCTCTGCAGTTTGCAAGCCAGGCTCCCCTTGCCCTCTGGAAGGATCCTGGTAATTGTAGCTTGGTGAATGTGTTGAGAATTGTTTGTTAGAGACCTTGAGCTCCTCTCATAGAACAGCAGTTCCCAGAGTTCCCTGGGGTGGTGGAATTATTATCAAATCAGTTTAATTATGTAGTGTTGATACATCCTTCCTACGCACCAGAGATAGGGCTAACATATTTTGCGTTAGATGTACATTTGCTTGATGTAACCCAAAAGAATTCCTCAGTTTATGCTTGGGCTTTTCCCTCAGCAGAAACTGCCAATCATGCTGAATGGCAGAGTTTATCTGTGATGCAGACAAAGCGCATTGAAATGGAACGAAATGACTCCATCTAGCTTGCTTTGTGAGCAAAAGGATGTTTGACCACAGTTCCATGGGGGCTAAAGGGCAATTAAGCTTGCTGCTCTACCTAACAAATGAAGCAGCGACCAGGTCCCAGTTACGAGCCTTTCATGCCACAGAGCCCATCATTAATGAGGAACACGGACAGGACAAAGAATGGAGAAACCTGACAAGTCAAAAGGCAGATTGATGGAGAATGCAGGAAGAGTGAAAGAGACAGATAACTGTCTGATGATGCACAGAAGGCAAAGAAGAAATGAATGACACAGAGAGAGAAACCAAGTGCGCCTGTTGCAAGACGATATGATGGACAGGTGTCTGGTTTCATGGCTGACAGTGACAGGGACAAGAAAAGGGTAAAGGTTTGTTACCCAGCCAGAACTCATCCTCTAAGTTTCCAAAGCCAATACGATAATCTGCCCACTTCCGAAAAAAATCTGTCAGCCCATTCTGCCGTCTCTGAAACACCTGCAGAGGAAGAAAGGACAAACCTTATGATATATGAGACACGTATACCTGTGGATGGCCTTTGTTACCGGGGAAATGGCAGGAGAACATGTGACCCTTCCAGGTGGAAACTTCAAATGAATAAACTTTAAGGTTTTAAAGTTCAGATATAAAACCTCAGGTGTCCCCATAGATTATTGTATATACATGAACATATGTATGCTCTGGGCAGAGTCACTGCCCATCATACATTCTTTTTATAACGCCTTCCTAGCTGTTCCAGAAAAGACTGAAATGTTGTCTTGCTGCCATGCTCATTCCAGAAAATAAGGGCTGCATCCCAGGTTTATCTGATCAACTTTTGCTGGACCACCTTTCAAGCAAGTCACTGTGGCAGGATGGGTATTATATTGGATATGTACCATCCCTGCTCAGCCATGAGAATATAAAATTATCAACAACAGAACCCAGGTTTCAACTTTTGTGTTCACATCAAAGGAAAGCACATTTAGCTCCACAGCACAGAGCAACTCGGTCTGTAGGGCCCTTAGCATGAAATTGGACAGGCAGGCTTTGAAGTGGATAACACAGAAAAAATACTTTCCTTCAAAACGCTACGTTGGCTGTATTAAGAATCCATACTGTACGTTTATTTGGCTTGTACAGTGGTACCTCGGGTTACAGACGCTTCAGGTTACAGACTCCGCTAACCCAGAAATAGTACCTCGGGTTAAGAACTTTGCTTCAGGGTGAGAACAGAAATCGCGCGGCAGCGGCGCGGCAGCAGCATGAGGCCCCATTAGCTAAAGTGGTGCTTCAGGTTAAGAACAGTTTCAGGTTAAGAATGGACCTCTGGAATGAATTAAGTTCTTAACCTGAGGTACCACTGTACAGGTATGTGTTCTGTGCCAGGAGCAGTATGGGTTTAAAGCTAGACTGTCCACTCTTGAGGACAACTGTCCTCTCCCTGACTTAGGCTACACCTGTACATGACCTCATAACAGCTCCCTGACTTTTTTGAGTCTTGAAGTTTCTTTTTCAAGAAAGTAAACACTATTCCCTGTTCAGCTAACTTTCTCCACAAACTCCCTCCATTGATTTCCTTGGCTTTCACATCCACCATAGCGTACCACAGCTGCAAGAGTTCCAGTGCCGGCTTGCGCCTCCTACTGCCACATGTCAAGGTGCATCTGCTTCCCTGTTTATTAACATTCAGGAGGAATTTAAATACATTCATGTTAACCTGGGAATATGAGGGCTGAAATATACTGCTTCTGACAACCATGAAATTGTTAGTTGTGAGGACATGTGTCATAGAGCGAGCCGGTCAGTAAATCACACAGTGATTTACTCTTTTATTAGCAAAAACACGATCTTCATAGACTTGGCTGAGTGTCGGGCCTAATGAGCACAACAGCTCATCCACGATAGGTCTTACTCCATGAAACCATTTGCCAAGACTAAAGGTCCCCACCTCCCCATAGCCATCTATGTCTCCTCCTCTCTGGTGCTTTTTCCAAGCAATTGGAGTCTGTGCCTGGATGCAGCTTATCTTTGCGCCACCTGTTTCATAGAATCATAGAATCATAGAGTTGGAAGAGACCACAAGGGCCATCGAGTCCAACCCCCTGCCAAGCAGGAAACACCATCAGAGCACTCCTGACATATGGTTGTCAAGCCTCTGCTTAAAGACATCCAAAGAAGGAGACTCCACCACACTCCTTGGCAGCAAATTCCACTGTCGAACAGCTCTTACTGTCAGGAAGTTCTTCCTAATGTTTAGGTGGAATCGTCTTTCTTGTAGTTTGGATCCATTGCTCCGTGTCCGCTTCTCTGGAGCAGCAGAAAACAACCTTTCTCCCTCCTCTATGTGACATCCTTTTATATATTTGAACATGGCTATCATATCACCCCTTAACCTCCTCTTCTCCAGGCTAAACATGCCCAGCTCCCTTAGCCGTTCCTCATAAGGCATCGTTTCATCCCTCTCCTGGTTCTGGGAGGAAGGCAGCTTGTTGCAGCAGGAGTGGTAGACACCTCTGACTCTTCACCAGCCTGACTCATCTCTGCTTCTGGACCTGCCTCCTCTCGCTTGCTTCATATTCTGCCTCTGATTCTGGACTTCTCTCTGCCACAGACTCTCCCAGCTCACTAAACCCGGCTACCTCTTCAGCTTCTGACACGTCCTCTTCCTAGTCTTCTCCCTCTGACCACTCATCGTTGTCCCACTACCAATCCCTGGGCTCTGAGCCTTCCTCCCTTGGTGGTTCCTCAGCTGGTTCCACCCACCATTTCTCCGCATCCAACCAGTCCATGACAAAATGTGACTCTCTTTAAATATTCTTCATGTTTAAAAACAATTGTATTATTTTACTGTTTGGTTGTTTGCCACCCTAGGCTCCTTTGAGAGGAAAGATGGGGCAAAAATGTAATCAATACTAATGGTAATAATGTTGGGCGCCAGATAGTTTAAAAGCAAAAGTCAGCCCTATGTTATCCTGGCTTCTTTGCACACCTTGCAGCTGCAGCTATGCAATCACAGTGGACTGCATTCTCTTGCTTTGAAATATTCATGCATGGTACCTGGTCACCCATCAGGTATCTACTCAGCCACCCACCAGGCAGCTGAATGATGATGTCAGTCCCACAAGAAAAACTAACCGCCTTCCCTTTTGCCTGAGCAATGTCTGTCCCCCGTTGCTAACCGATAAGGCCACAGGCAACCTTGCCCATTACTCTTTGACTGCACTCTTCATGGTGGTACACCGTCCCGTTCATTAGCAGCCTTCCTCTGTACTCTGGTACATGGGGCTGGATTTCCCAAGTCCATGTTACTCCTTCTTTAAGACAGGAATTGATCATCTGGTTCCACAAGGAATGACATTTCCCTAATGCAGAGGAGGCTTCTGTACTCTTAAGGGTCATTATACACTCTGGTTACCAGCCTGTGAGCAGGGACAAGCCAATGCCCTCATGGGTGATCTGACTCTGTAATCAATGGGGTGCTTCTTAGCAGTAAGCACTTAACAGCTATGGAAGGCTGTCAACAGGGGATACAAAGATATAAAGCGCTTTCTGAAAGATGCTCTGAAAAGGTACGTATGTGCTGGTCCTCCGCATTACCAGGAGGCACATTGGAAGGCAAGACCGTAATATTTATATAAAATGCAAATGTAAAATCCTTACAAGTGAAAATGTGAGCAAAACTGGCTTTGCACCACACCTTGATTAACATTTGGTAGGACCACAAAGAACCAGGAAAAGTTGCTTCTGAGGCGAAATCCTGCCTGCTAGCCTTTCAGGGGCCATCCTGGGTCTATTGTGCGCTTCCCGTAGCTGCCATATGTTGAGCAGTGAAATGCAAATTTTGAAAGACACTGTCGATTAATTTCCTTGATAGCATCATGAATCAACTCCAGCTTCACTCTCCAAAGGAGTTGCATGTGTCAAATAAATCACCAGGAATCTCTCAGAGTGTAACTATTATTAACTTAGTCCCTAAGGCATGGAAAATAGAGTACCCTGGTGAGATGGTTCTAGTTATTGACTAGTGCCTTTTTCTCTTCTCCTCTCCTCTCCTCTTCTCTTCTCTTCTCTTCTCTTCTCTTCTCTTCTCTTCTCTTCTCTTCTCTTCTCTTCTCTTCTCTTCTCTTTTTTTCCAAAGCCTAACTACACAATTAAAGGCATGCAACACTGTTCCCCACCCCTGGCCTCTTGGTTTTTCAAAGAGAAAAAGCTGCTTTGGGAGAGGCAATTTAAAAGTCGTACTGGGTGCTAATTAACCCTTTCCCTGACTGTTGCTGGACTCCAGGCTGCTACCTCCACAGATTATTGTGTTTTATCCTCACAAAGATACATGTGGAATTCTATGGGGAGAAAAACTGTGTGGATTTGGAGCAGAGAAGCAGCAGAGGGATAAAACATTTAGGCCCCATTTATCCATTCTAACTCCTTCCCTCCTTTTTCTCAAAAAAGAAAAATTGTGTGTGAGAGAGAAAGAGAGAGAGAGAGAGAGAGAGAGAGAGAGAGAGAGAGAGAGGCTTCTTCACATAAATTTAAATAACAGGATGTGCATTGTATCCTCCACAACAGCTAAAATGGACGCCATCTTGTCAAGCAAGCTACAGGGTAGACCTCAGAACCCAGCAAAGTTGAGGCTCCTCCTGCACAGTTGTCATTCATCATTGTGGGACTGTGCCTCCAGGCTGCCCATTGCCTCTGCTCTCTTAAGATATGGGATGTAGTGGCCTAATTTATACTGTTAGAACTGCTTCACATATTACATTTATTTAAAATACTATAAAGGTAAAGGGACCCCTGACCGTTAGGTCCAGTCGTGACTGACTCTGGGGTTGCGCGCTCATCTCGCTCTATAGGCTGAGGGAGCCGGCGTTTGTCCACAGACAGCTTCCGGGTCATGTGGCCGGCATGACTAAGCCACTTCTGGTGAACCAGAGCAGTGCACGGAAATGCCGTTTACCTTCCCACCAGAGTGGTACCTATTTATCTACTTGCATTTTGACGTGCTTTCGAACTAAGTGTGAACAGTGAGTGAGGATAAACTTGTTTTTGCAAATATATGCATCATATATATATATTGCATCATATGTACTTACTAGTCACAAGGAAGCCAGGATTGGCTGAAGCACCCTACTGAAAAGATCCTTAGCATCCTGGTAGTCTGGCTCAGGCAAGAATGGGGATTACAATGTTCACCATATGTAGGCAGATTTCAAGTGCAGAAATGAACACTGAAGGGACACTGCCTGCTTTGGCTATGTGCTGGTTCAGGGAGCGAAGGTCATCACACTTCCCAGGCACAGTGACATTTTCACGTCTCCTACCACTGGGTTGGTAAAGCTTGGCACCTGTTGTCCCTTAGAGCCCTGCCCTTCTAACTGTGGATTTTGCTACAATAAAATTCCAACTTACTTTCTTGGTTTAAGGCTCTTTTTAAAAAGATAGAGAAAGCTGTCAGCTGCCTTAGACTGTCCTAGGCCAGTTTAAAAGCGAAGAGATAAAAAGAGGAGGAAAAACATTACCCTACGACATGTTGTCAAAAGTTCAAAATATAACTCAGTAGTTGCCGTGTGTGAAGTGGCAGACATTGTAGTGCATCTTGCCTTAGTGCTCATGCGCTCGATCGTGAGCTTGATGCATACGCTTTTCCCTCCCCATGGAGAGACTTAATTTCTAGAAACTAAGGAAAGTACTCAACCATGAAGAATTATAACTTCAGCCACTCAGTTTAACAAAATGTTAATAAGGCATTCCACACATACCTGACTCAAATATTGGACTCATGAATCACATAACTCTGTGAAGCCATTAAACCCTCATAAATATGACTTTTTGATTGAAGAAGAAGAAGAGGACTTGCATAACAAGTTTGTTTGCTCACTTACAATCCATCCGCCTCCATCCGTGGTCATATCACAGTACACTTGCACTCTCTGGCCAAGATCCCCATTAAGAGAGATGGTGTAAACACCGTTCATCATGTCACCATTCATCAAATGTTGGGCACAATCTTGAGGATTCATAAACACACGACCTCCTGTAAAATTAGTGCAGTGAACACGTCAGCAGTGATATCACACCTCTGCTTGCCTATCACATTGGCAAACACTTTTGTTCATGATAAGCCAAGACCACGACAGGTGGGTCAGATCCTGTGAGTGCTCTTGCTGTATGGAGAATAAACTGTGCCCATTTTTAAATTTAAATCAGTTTTGCTGATAACGGGGACACTAAGGGACACTTCGAGTGTCTGATATTGCACAAAGAAAAGATGGAAGACTGGAGGAAGTTGAGGGTATTGGTTTAATCTAGTCTAGGACTCCAGGTGGCAACAGGTATCAGGGATGAGTCTTCCTAAGAACTTTTTAACTTAGGACCTTCTATACTTAAAGCATGGGTTCAACCAGACTTCCTTTTGTGACAAATTTCTAGGCATGGATCCAGACTTTAAAGCTCTGTGTCCAAGCAGGTTTGTTTTTGTCCCAGTACTTTCCGCTGGAAAAACCATGTTTTACTGCTGAATCAGAGCAAACGACAATCAGGTTTTCTGCGGATTGCTGTTTGATCCAATTCAGCGGTAAAACACAGGTTTTCCTGGAGAAAGCACTTGGGATGTGGAGTTTTAAAACATGGACCTGTGCCTGAAGAGTGTGGCACAAAAGGAAGGCTGGGCAAGCCCCATGAGGAAATAGGCCTCCCTAAGCAGAGGGTCACCTTATTTCAAGGAGACTCCAGGGCCTTGACAAGATTACGAAAACCTACTGGAAAATCTGGGTCTCCTACAGACAGAAATCAAAGAAAGTAGGATTTTCATTGGCCCCAGGGCAGGGCTTCATTGCTCTGCAAGCTCGTTGTCCAACCCATGGCTAGTGGAAGTTGAGGAAATATATATAAAATTACCAAAAGAGAAATGGGGTGGGGAAATCAAATTTGATTAATTTCTATAACTATACCATGGTGATTTGATTTTTCTTGGCGCCAATGATGTTGTTTTATAAGTAAAAGTGTCTAATGTAGTCCGAGCGCTTAAAAAAAATATTTATTTACTTATTACATTTATATACCACCTTTGTCTTCCAAGGAGCTCAAGGTGGTATATGTGGTTCTCTCCCTCCCCATTTCATCCTGACAGCAACCCTGTGAGGTAGGTTAGGTGAAGTGATGGTGACTGGTCCAAGGTCACCCAGTGAGCTTTATGTGTGAGGGGGGATTCGAACCCTGGTCTCCCCACTTGGTCCACACTTCCCCTTGCCCTGCTACTCTTTAGTGCAAAATTGGAACAAATGCCAATCTGGAGAAAACCCAAACTGCCATTTTCTCTGAGCACTAAAGAGCGTTTTTCCCCGGGGGGGGGGGGAGCACTAGGACAAGAGGAAGTCTGGATAAGCCCTTAGTCTTATATCACAGAATTCTCTCCCCCCAACCCCAGAACAACCCACTCCCCTCTCAGCCAACAAAAGGCTAACTGTGGTTACTCCTCTGGAAGGAGCCTTGCTCACAGAATCTCACCCCTTCCCGCCCCCCTTTAACTATTTCCTCCTCCTTAACTGTTGCTCTGTCAGGGGACTTCTTTCAATTTCATAACATCCAAGCCTCTTGTGAATCCCCTGGTGCTCCATAGTGATTACTTATTTCAATTCATATTCATACCTTTTGAACTCTAAACAGACCTTGGAAGACCTGGGTGACATTAATAATAAAGTTTCCTTTGTGCCACTTATCTCGCAATTCTCCTAGAATCTCATGTACATGTGAGCCACAACGGACAGCTATTAGCATGGCTGGGGGAATGAAAGCACCTTGTTATGTCTCTAGTCAACCTGAGCAGGTTCAAGTCTTTCAGTGTACAACTGGGGATTTTCTCTTTTGTTAATCACACTTTATTGTTCTCCTGGAAAGCCTTTTGAGAATCGAAGGAGGCTGGTGCTGCAATTCTTAGCTTTCTAGGGTCAAACTGCACATTATGCTGAGGGCATGTTTGAATCCTGCACTTGAGGTTCCCTGCATCTTTTGCTTTAGAAAGATCAGCTGCTGACGATGGGGTTGGAAACTAAACTGGGGTTGTGATCTTCAGGGAGGTGTTCCTTCACCAGACCTTTCTCCTGTGCTGTATTCATGTGGAAATTTGCCCCCCCCCCGTCATTGCTTGTCTCTGGATTTGCTATGTTCTGCAGATTTGCAGATTTAGCTTGGGAGGCAAATGGCGGTGGCGCAAGAGCTTGTTCAAAGCTACCTGGTAAAGTCATCATGACAGAGATAAAATTCAAACCAAGCTGGTTTTCCTGACCTGTAGCCCAGTCACTTAGCCACTATATTACACCAGCTTTCTGTCATGTGTCTCATAACCCTGAAGCCCTTACTGCTACGTTATGCTGACTTTGTAATGAAAATACACTGTTTGGAGAGTACAGAAGTTGGTCACCTCAGCATATATCAAAATATACCAACCATGTAAAAACCAGCGACACTACACTGAATTATGCCATGAGGTCTGATATGCTTTTCATCTGTCAGCAAGATCAATCTAAAAGCTCTGCATTGGCTTTCATCCCTAGCAACATAAGTCACCCTAATCCTTTACACTAACTCAAGTGGAAGGGAGAATAATGCAATAGCCACAGATCTATAGCTGTATGAGGCAAGCAGGGTTTTTGGTTGTTGATAGCTGTTGCTGTTAACCGGCAGGCTTTTCAAAAACCTTTTCATGCACATCAATGAAGAATATATCCACAGAAAGTTCAAAGGCAGCCCTTTTAGACTACTAGATATAAACACCAAGTGATTTCAGAACTATATGGGTGGACAGCTCCTTCCTGCTTCTTTTGAACAATTTAGGTACAGATGTAATTGGATTCAACATCCAACCACTTTTGTGCATCCCCTTTCTAAACAAGCCGTTCCACTCTGGGTGCCCTCTTGTGCTGTTTCACAATCTTCATGAGTCTACACAGGAGCATTCTCCAGTGAGATATTATTATTTCTGTAGACACCTGCTTCTTCCAAATGCACCTATTTGTAGCATAAACTAATCTAAATTCAGGCTGTGGAATCTGATTTTTTAAAAAAATACTTGCTATATTATAAAGAAACAGATGTTAGGCAGTCAAACCTGTAGACAGAGCTGTTCATTTTCACTGACCCAGGAAAACACTGTTATGTATTGAACTTCAGTTATTTAGGCTTGGAGCTGTGTGCAGGATGCTTGGAGGACTTTGACCTAACACCTTAATGTCTACCTTGCCTTGTAACAGTAGCTGCAGTAGACTGCCTAGTTCAGTCCTGTAGTTAACCAATGGCTTCCTGCTGGTCCCAGGGGCATTTAAAGAGATGGGTGAATAGTAATTCTAGAAGAAATTCATGGGGGACTCAGAGGATCCTTTGGGGCAATGTACTCAAGTGGCGGCTGGGCAATTCCAGATACTATTGAATTTGCCTAGTCTAGTTCAATTTCAATCCAGTTTTGGGTAGAAACAGAGACTTACACTGGAGGAAACACAGGATGAGTGTGATCCTTCTGGACCTTTGAGCAGCTCTGGATACCACTGACCACGGTTCCTCCCTGTACTAACTATCTGTGGTGGGAGCAGAGGGCCCAGAAAAATGATGTTTCTGCTTCTATATTGATCATGGGCTCCAGAAGTGGTGTTGGGAGATTGCCACTGTCCCCTGGCAGCTGTTCTATGGTTTGCCACAAGGTTTTATTTTGCCCCTTGTGCTATTTAACCTCACTCAGAAGCTTCTTGTAGAAGTTATCTGGAAATTAGGAATAATGTGTCATCAGTACATGAAGAATCCCACTTCTACCCTTTTAATCAAATTCAGGTGAAGCTGTGGAACTGGCTGCAACTGGTCATGGACTGGATGGAGGCCAGTTAACGGAAGCTTGGTCCATATTAAGGCAGAGGAGCTTTTGGTGCGTGATCTGTTTGGTGGTGGTATTTAGTCTGTTCTGGGTAGGGTTGAACTTTCTTTGAAAGATCATGTCTACAGTTTGAAATGCTGTTAGATCTAGCCCTATCTGTAGAGGCTCTGGCTAGTGCAAGAGCCGTGATCCCTCATAGACAGAGCTAGCCTGGCCATACCTGTACTCACTGGTAACATCTCACTCAGAGAGGTTCACAGAGAGATCCACCTGGCACTATCTCTATCCTCTTTTCAGTGCCCAGTGAACACTTTTTTTATTCGCCCAGGCCTTGCCCTTTGCGTTTGTGACTTTATGCTGGGTTTTTCTGCCTCCCATGACTTGTTTTTTTTTGTATGCTTTTAAAAATGCATTTGTATTCTTGTACTTTTATGCTTTGTTTGCAAACTGTGAGCCATGGCAGATACGTGGCTAACAGATGTCCTAAATAAAAATAAATGAAATGATAAAAAAGGAAGTCTCCCTCCTGCGATCTTGTCATGCACCCCATCAGATTTAAACCTGGAGCCAAACAACTGCTCTGTGGAAAACCCTTTGGGACGGTTAAAGAGAAGGGCATTAGGTCCACCTTGCATGCAGAAGGTCCCTGGCTCCATCCCCAACATCTCCAGGTGGGGCTGGAAGAGACTCCTGCCTGAAACCAGAGAACTGTTGCCAGTCAGTGAAGACAATAAGGAGCTAGATAGAGCCAGGGTTTGACTCAGTATAAGACAACTTACCATGTACCTCTGGTTTGAACTCTTAACTTTGTACTCCACTCCATACTCATTTTTGCTTTTGCCTTTTTTGTGTGGGGAAGAGGGAGGCTAATGCATTTCAGCTATGAAATTTAAGTCAGACATAGAAACCAGCCTGTGTATGTATGGAGGGGGGTAGTCTGGAGGTACTAAGTTTATCTGTTAAGCAATATCAGCTTTGGCATAGGCCAAGGAAATGTGTCTTTAAATCTTCTGATGGGACCTCAGTTAAAAGTGATTGTGACTCAGCTGAGCAACCTCAACAAGCCTCTGGCTGGCAAGGAGACGCTCCCTGGAGCCTGATGGGATCCTCTTTGGGCTTTAGGGTGGGTTCTCCTCATAAACCACTAGGGCTCTCCAGGGTGTTTCCCCATTATACACGATTTCACGTATGCATGTAGGGGCCTGGAATGGAACTCCTGTGGTGAGTTCCAGCACATTTTCTTCTAGAAAGAAAGCCCTGTGTGACTCTCTCACCTGTAGTGAAGATGGTAGAGGTGAATCCACTCCTCACAGCATCCTGGGCTGCTTGCAGGCGCACTGTGTATTCTGTGTTTTCCGAAAGCCCTTCCAGGCGGATCCAGGTGTCTTCTGCATCCACAATCAATTCCTGTGCTCAGTCACGAAAAGAGATGGAAAATCAGAGATGAGCAGGAGAGATTTGTGGGGCTTACGTACATGGCTGGCCTGAGACATTTTGGCACCTGAGGCAGAACCCAAAATGGTGCCCGCCTGCCTGCCAGAGAAGAAGGAGTGAGGAAAGAACTATATCAGGAACAAGGGGAGGGGGTGGAAAGAAAGATCTACATCAGGATCTGCTGCCCCTGTGGACCCTGCTGCCTTAGGTGGTCACCTCACTTTGCCTCATGGGTGGGCCTGCCCTGCTCAGGTATGTAATACAGAAGTGGAACCTGGAGGCATTTAGAGGATCAGTATTCTGGTCTTGAACTTAAAACCTGAGGGGTGTCAGGTTGTGTGAAAGCAGTCCTTCACATCTGGAAAGAGGCTGGAAGTAAATTGTGAGAATTGGAATACTGCTTAGGCGCTTCCCTTGTTAATGTCTAGCAGGAAGACCAAGGGTTAGACACCCCCTTCCCGTCCTGCCATTCTCCTGTGCAAGTGGCCTTGTCCTCAAATTTATGTCGCAAGAGAAACACAGGAGTGGGAGCCTCATGTTTCCCTTGCAGTGTTGGCTTCTGCCCCCAGCTAATGGGGGGTGTTAATTCCATCACTTCAGTTATGTCTGAACATATCACACAAATCATTCCCACAAGAGGTTCTCGGACACAGGAGAGGCCTGCAGGAGTAATATGGAGTTGTGGGGCCTCAATGGATTTTCCACATGATGAGGTTTGTGTGGTAAAACTACTCTTGTTCCCCATTTGTAGCACACAGTCCATCTTCCAGCTTGTCTTGCGAATTTGCTTTATTTCGTTTATTTATGGCAAAATGCAATATGTCATCCAGATAGTGCACACAAAGCCTTTTCAAATGCAGCGCTTACAACGGTGACATTAAATGTGCCATAGCTGATGCAATTTTGGATAAGAGGATGACTCTATTCCTCTCCACACCTTGCCGTTTAGCTGCAGAAATGGTATCCCATGAAGTTTCATGACTTTCTCAATTGCTTGTTTTGTGTCCTCCTTGTGTGAGTGAAGGCCACAAATCATGGCATTAGAAATGGCAGGCAAGGACAAGGGTAGCCCCTCCCCTCCAAGAACCCACTTGTTACATGCAGGCAGAGATCAGGTGCTGTTGCTGGCAAAACACCTATTGCCTGATTATTATACAATGGCTCAAACAGGGGTGGGAGATGCTTTGAGTAACTATGTGAGAAAATTGTGGCTCGTGCTAGGGAAGACTGCTGGCCACTTTTACTTGTATGCTATTTCTTTCCATTAGTTTAATGTTATCCCATGAGTATTTATTGCATGCTATGCAAATACTGTGCTGAAATGGTAACACAGCAGAGCTACTGTAACATCAAACAAAGGACCTGAAACAGAGAAAAAATGGCTTCCAAAGCAGTGACAAAAGGGAGGGGAAGTGACTATGAAAACTGCAAAAAAAAAACAGAACAAAAAATGGATTGAGGGGTTTTTTTTGGGGGGGGTAGTGTGCTGGTGGATGGGAATGAAATCACAACCTTCAGGCAAAAACAACCCCCCCTGCACACCTGGAGATCATCTGGCTCCACCCTGGCAATGAGAGACTTATTGGAAGAAAGGACCCACCTTTCGGCTCCCATCAGGTGACCGGTAAGTCATGATGTAGTTCTCAATCTCAGCCATAGGAGGCAGCCACGAAAGCAGGGCACTTCGGCGAGTCACTTCACTTGCAGTCAAATTTGAAGGAGGATCCAAAACTGTTGGCCAATGAATGAGAGTAGGGCAATAATTTTGTTGCAGGGTTTTGTGATATGCAAGCTACAGTTTGAATACTCAAGGATATAAAAATCCTTCATCTGGAAGTTTGTTTCCTATATCCCACAGGAAAACAAGCTGTCAATTGTTTATGAATGTTATTTCCTGGCAGTGAGAATTAATAGGCTATACTTACGAGTTGTAAAGTTGGTGAAGATGGTTCTGCTGGTGACGGGCCCATTGGTGGCATACATCGTGACGCCGTAGCTCGTACTGGGCAGCAAACTGATGAGTTGGTACTCCTGGTTGGTCCCGTCCACTAAAATGGTTTCTCCGGCAACTGAAATCAGGGGATGGATTGTACAGAACATGAGGCTTTTGAAATGACAGCCTTCTAGTGTGAGATCCAACTCAAATAAAATAGGCTTTATGGTCAGATAGCCATGGGGACAAGGAGGAGCCTGAGAGTGGACTTACCAAATTGGTGTCCAGATAGTGACAATAAGTTGGCAGTTGCCCCTACTTTCAAAAATGTCTAATCTCCTATTAGAATGGAATACAAAAGACGAACTTATAAAAGAGGCTATGATAAAATGGGCTATTGATCTAGGACACAACATAGACTATGATGTATGGGCCAAACTCTGGAATGAGAGTATAAAATTCATCGCTTGTTCTGCCTTAAAAGAGAATGTTATGAAGATGGTCTATCGTTGGTATCTTACTCCCACCAAATTGGCAAAAATGTACAGAACTAGTAGTAAAACTTGCTGGAAATGCAAGGAAAAGGATGGCGACTTCTTTCATATGTGGTGGTCATGTAATAAATTAAAAGAGTTCTGGGAATTGATTTATAACAAGTTAAAAAAGATGTTTAAGTATAGCTTTCCCAAAAAGCCGGAAGAATTCTTGCTAGGTTTGGTGGGAGAAGATATTAAGAAGACTGATCAAAGATTATATTTGTACGCAACAACAGCAGCTAGAGTTCTGATAGCTCAAAAGTGGAAGCAACAGGAGATGCCGACAATAGGAGAATGGCAGATAAAGCTGGTTGAATACGCTGAGATGGCTAAATTGACACACAGAATTCGCAATCAGGAGGAGACAAAGTACCAAAAAGAATGGTGTAAATTTTTGATCTATATAAGTGAGAACTGTGCAAATTTGAAAATTTTGGCAGGATTGAAGTAAATCTTATGTCATGTTGTAATATCTAATCAAAGAAACTGTGAACTATAGAATAGAATAGGAAAACTGATGGAAGGGAAGGACGGAAGTCAACAGCTCTACGGAGCATAAAGTAGGATATATGTAATAAGATTTGATGTTTTACTGGTGTTGGTGGGTGATTTTAAATCTCAATAAAAATTATTAAAAAAAAAGAAATAAATCAGGGGATGGATTGTACAGAACATGCGGCTTTTGAAATGACAGCCTTCTAGTGTGAGATCCAACTCAAATAAAATAGGCTTTATGGTCAGATAGCCATGGGGACAAGGAGGAGCCTGAGAGTGGACTTACAAAATTGGTGTCCAGATAGTGACAATAAGTTGGCAGTTGCCCCTGCTGGAGAATCCAAACTTGCCAGTGGTTAAGCCTCCAGGCAGGTCATAGCCTATGCAAATATGCCAAGTCTTAAAAATCAGGACTATTGGATACTTGCTGGAACTTGTGGATGGACCACTCATAAGACTGAGATTAATGTGGAGAACAATTAGGTTGTCAGGACTGGGAGCTATGCCAAGGTGAAAGGAAACATCACTTCATGGTGGGGGGAAATTGATTGTGTGAATCCATCCTACTACAGGAGGAATGTTACACTGGAAGTAGAGAATGTTGCAGAAGGACAGCAAAAACTCTGGACACTTTGGTCTAGAAGGTGCCAACTTGGCATCTAAGTGTGCCTGTCAATACCTTCTATAGTGCTTGTGAGAGTTTTCAGTAAATATCCCCTCAAAAATGCATGATCCACGAGAGATTGCTTTTCCTGATTAGTTCCCATTTGCACTGGCTCACCCTCTCCTACACTGAACATGCATTGGATTCCAAGGTTAAACATCTCTTTTGGAATTGGCAGCCATTTTGTCTTGTGCTACATATCCCACAGCAGCCATTTTGTGACTGAAACCAACAATGTTTTCTCAAAATCCCAAAAGTTCCTGCTGGTCCCAAAAGTCTTGTGATCCCTACTCTGGTCTTCCTGGACCACTGCATTTTGTGCCAGGAACTGTGAGAAGGGGTGGTGATGACTTGCAAAGTTCTTCATTCCAAAGAATTCCCTCACCACCTTGACGGTCAAGGCTGGTGTTCTGGAAGCAAAGCATGGGCCAGGTGGTTGGACCAGGCAGGGACGCTCTAAGTGCAACTGACCTTCACTCAGGGGTGTAGCAAGGGGGGTTCAGTGGGGGCAGTCTGCCCTGGGTGTCACCACTGAGGGGGGTGACAAAATGCTGGGCGGCACTCACCCGACGGCATGTGTGTCTCCTGGGAGTGATGTGGTGGCTTGGGCGCCAGCAGGCTCTGCGCTGCCCAAACGATCCTCCCGTTGCCTACCCCCCAGCTGTAGGGCAGCTGAGTGGGAGGAGGCAGGCAGATTCCAGAGGCCCCATGGTGCCCCTGTGGGTGGCTTGCCCCGCCCCCATGGGACCACCCCAGGCGCCCAATCAACTTGCTCTGCTGCTGCCTTCACTCAGACAATACTCAAGACTGAGGAGCCAGGCCAGAGTCTCAGACTTTCAAGGCCCAGATGAAATCCCATGGGCCCCTGTGTTATCAGCTGAAGTACGGTCGCATCCTCTAGCACCAGCACAGTGCCCTAGAGAGTAAATTGGCTGCCAGGACCCTCCGTTTGAGACACACATACCCGTCCCCTGCTTCTTCACACCAACCTCCTCTACCTGCCTCTTTCGAATTCTCCCAGCCTGTCACAGGGTGCTCCCTCCATGCCCCACACAGTCCTGCATACCAGACACAGACATACCTGTGTCATGTGTGAGGACAATGACATAATTCTCAACTTCAGCCATGGGCGGGTCCCACTTCAGCAGAGTCTCCGTTGGGGTGATGTTCGTGGCAGTCAAGCTCTCTGGATTATCCATGGCTGCATAACAAAAAGGCAAGGTAAGGGAGTCAACACAGAAGTTGTTTCTTTGCTTCAGGCATCAGCCATGACAAGGACCTGGAAGCAGCTTAAAGTCCAAAAACCATGGAGCAAAAATGTAAGGCAACTAGAAGGAACTACGTAGCAGCCATATGCTCACGATTCAGCAGCAAGTACTGTATCCAAACCATAAGTCATTGCATGTGAAGCAAAGCAAGCGCCCAAAGGAAAACCGTGCCATGGCTCTACAGCCCGAAGTTGAGGCCTGACTGAGATGTGATGGGACAGCCAGTTTATTTTTCATAGATCAGTCCCACTCACACACAAAGTGGGGAGTGGGGTCTGAATTTGACACCAAAAGTAGCTAATGAGTTAGAGGGGGTGAATCTTCCCCATCTGGCCTCTCCATCCCTCCTTCGCTTCACTGACATTTCTTGTGGCCCAGCTCTGGTTCTGGGAGTGAGCTGGGATGGAGAGAAAGGTGCTTGGAGCCATGGAGAAGCAAGAGGCGCGTCCATTCAAATGTTAAAAATGGACTCCCTCTGCCCTTTATATGTGAATGAGGCATGCAAGCAAACATAGGAAAATGTCTGCCCCATTGCGTCTAGGCTGGCTCTTCTTTATTTTCATTCCTCCGTAGGAAGTCCCCTTTCTATTGATCTAACAGTAGTCGTGATCTTTTGGTATCTTGGAATGGAAGTGCCTTTGCAGAGGTACAGTGGTGCCTCGCAAGACGAAATTAATCCGTTTCGCGAGTCTCTTCGTCTTGCAGTTTTTTCGTCTTGCGAAGCACGGCTATTAGCGGCTTAGCGGCTATTAACGGCTTAGCGGCTTAGCGGCTATTAACGGCTTAGCGGCTTAGCGGCTTTAAGAAAAAGGAAACAAACTCGCAAGACGTTTCGTCTTGCGAAGCAAGCCCATAGGGAAATTCGTCTTGCGGAACGACTCAAAAAACGGAAAACTCTTTCGTCTAGCCAGTTTTTCGTCTTGCGAGGCATTCGTCTTGCGGGGCACCACTGTACAATTTCAGAGATAACACAGCAAAGCATATAATGGCATATGATGTTTTCAACTGCCTCCTCCTCACAAAACCAATGGCATGAGATGAATGGCACATTATGATACACCACCAACCCAAAATTGCAGAAGGTATTTGCATTAAGAAAAAATGGACTCTGTTTAGTGTACTACCTGCCATGGGTGTAGCCAGGATTTTTGTTGGGGGGGGGCAGGACTTAGGGAGGGCAGAACCGATGTGATTGGTTAGTTAGTTAAGTATTTATATTTTTTAAATTGATCTAGGGGGCACCTGCTCCCCTGCCCCCCCAACTATGTCCATGCTACCTGTTGCCCCCATTATTACAGTTCTCTCAGCAGATTCAGTTTTGAGCTTAACAAGCATTTCTGTGATAATGCATTACTTGTGAAAGTATGAGAAGTGAATACTGTGCACTCCCAGTTGTTCATTGGCAGCCACCATTTTACCTGGCGCCCACCTAACATTATTAATTACATTTATATAATGCCCTATTATCCAAATATCACAGGATGGTTTACAACATAAAAATAGAAAACAGGTTGTTTAATCAGCCGAAGGCCTGGTTACAGAGCAACGTTTTCGCTTGCTGCCTAAAGATATGTACCGAAGGTGCCAAATTCCTGAAGGAAGCTCTTGCCACCAGCCATTGATGTTTCTTTATCCTAATGCCACCTGCATCCACAAGTAAACTCTGGACCCTTCTGTGTAACCCCCAAAAGGCATTCCATACCTGTATACAGGGTGTGTGAGAGAGGCTCACTTTCTTCTCTGCTTCGGACACTCTTCAAGCTGATCTCATACTCCGTGGCAGACTGCAGGTGGCTGAGCGTGTATTCAGTAACACCTTTGGCAATAACTAGGCTGTCCACTCGTCCTGTTCGGATGGAGAAAATGGATCCATTACCACTAGCAAATCCAGGTGCACTAAAAACAGGCTAACAACAGCCAGGTGTCAGCCCACAGACCTTCCAGCCTTGATTGCCACAGAAGTCGCCAGAAGAGCACATCCTCTGGCTCAGGCTTCCCCAACCTCGGCCCTCCAGATGTTTTGAGACTACAATTCCCATCATCCCCGACCACTGGTCCTGCTAGCTAGGGATCATGGGAGTTGTAGGCCAAAAACATCTGGAGGGCCGAAGTTGAGGAAGCCTGCTCTGGCTGCTTCTCTCTTTTGTTTGTCCATATGGCTATCTGAGAGATGGCCAAATGGAACTCCATGGAGCCCTTAGACTCTGGAGGAAAGATGCACATCTTGATCAAAAGTTGGTCCAGTGCCAAGTGTGGTCAGAAGAGCTGCCCTAGCCAGGGCCAGCTCTGGAGAAATAAAGCTGTGAACCGGACTGGCAGAGGACCCAACAGGGTCACCTCTCTCACTCAGACTGCATACCTCCCACTCCCACATTCAGGGTGCCCTCCCTGAATCCTGATGCCACTACCCAAAGGTTGAAAGACATGCACCAAACCAGCGTTGCTAAATCATCTGCAACCGAGTGTGGCTCAAGACTGCAAGCAATAAGAAACTACACAGTATTTAACTGGAAGCAGGAGAGAATAGCCAAAGAGATTAGCTCAACCATGGCCTCTTCTTCTATCAGCTAAAGGCATTTGGGGGTGGGGGGAAGGATCAGTTCATAGCAAAATAAATAATTCTGGGTATATTGTATTGTTCTAAATAGTTCAGCTATTTTTTTTTTATAGCTCAGAGATCACCTCAGGGTTTCTGCATATGTAGGTTCAAATAATGCAGACACTCATCTTTGCCATTAAGAAAGGTGCAAATAGTGTACTAAATTTCTATGTGATTAATTTAAGAATCTTATAGTAAAGAAAATTAAAGATAGTAAATAATATTTAATGTGTGAGATATATACACACTAGAAAAATATATACATCTATCAAAGCTGAGAACAGCGTCATATGGGTGAAAAATAATCACATGGCATTATATTAGTATCACAGAACCATAAAATTACAGAGTTGAAAGGGACTCTGTAATTTATGGCCCATCTCTGTATAATAATGTCATCTTGTTGGTTGTTTAAAGTTTGTCTCCAATAAGTTAATTTGTTCATTGAGGCAATTTCCCATATTTTCTGTAACCATTCTTCGAAAGATGGAGTTCTTTTCTCTTTGCAAAATTGAGGAAGCATAACCTTACCCCCATTAACAAACTTGCAACTAATTGCATATCAATAAGTGCTGCTTCTGAGTTTAACATACACAGACCCTTAGGGGGTCTTTGAAATATTATAACCTGTAATTTTCTGTTCTAAAATATTTGGGCAACCTAATGAAGGGGGTGGGAAAAGCCGCTCACCTTTATTTCTGCTTTGCATTCCATTCCTTCAACACCTCAAACAGACTTGTGACTTGAGTGTGTGGCACAGCAGTAATAAATCCCTTGCTCTAGAAAACTGTCTACTCTGGTTTTTGAGGATGAGAATATTTAAATTGCGGAAGGAGCCCCACACCCCACTCAGTTCATTCTCTTTTGCAAATGCACAGCTTTCCTTGAAAAATACAGGAGCTTCCACAATACTCCCCTTGCTGAGGGAGACATACTGTAGGTGTCAGCGAACATGTAGAAGTAACACATACTGTACACAGATCCTCAGATACATGTTTACACCATGCAATGCACAAAGCACCTTTTGGATCCAAAAAGCGCAGGCTAATAGTATCAAATGCACAGTGTATTATTTCTAGAAAATGTGTATTTCAAAGTAATTACCAAAAGTCCTTTGGTTTGGAAGTCACTAGTTTGAGGTGCTTGTCAAATGCAAATGAAGTTTCCTCACCAAAACCTTTAGCCTTCTTTTATTTTAATGACCTATCTCTGTCTTTGAAGTGATGAATTCTGAAAGCCTGGACTCTTTAATCTTGTGGAACCCAGCTGAAGAAGTTTTTCAGGCTGCAACCGTATGCACACTTACCTGGAGGTCAGCCCTATCAAACATACAGGGTCTTACTTCTGAGTAAACGGACACAGGATTGTACAGTTAGCTTCAAAGGAAACACACACATGCTTAGCTTTCCAGAGAGCAATGGGTTTATGGGAGAGTTCTGTAGTTGTGGGAGGGGGTCAGCCAAAGGTTACACCCTCCTCACACACGCCTTCTCAGGGACCTCCTAACTGGGAGCAGATGAAACAAGATGGGAGGAGGCAAATGAACCAACTAGGGTAGGGTTTGGTCAGAACACACAAGACCCTGTAAGAAAGCAGGCACCCCAAAACACCCAGGTGAGCTGTTTCCACAGACTCCTGGGAGTGTTACCTTGGGCAGATTTGTAGGCTATCCTATAGTGGTCAAAAGATGCAATAGGAGGAGCCCAGTGGACTGTCACAGAATCTGTAGTCACGTTGTCAATGGTCAGGTTCCTTGGTGGATCAATCCCTTAACGAAGCAAAGTAAAGAATAAAAGCTGGCAAACATTTGCACATTGCACAATTCCCAACCAGAAATGCATCACTTCTGTTGATAACTCATGCTGATAACTGTGGCGACTCTTCTTAATAGCACAGTTACTTATTGTCTAATTCACACACTTAACAATTGCTATTCAACATAACACTACACTTGAAAGAAATATTATTTTCTCGCTTTTCGCAAAATTAATTTATTCTACTGTATCTTGTCCTGCACAACCTTCTGAAACAGGGTGTGGCTTTTTAAAAAAAACTTTTATGATGTCAGGGCCCTGGGGAAAGTTGCACTAGGTGTTGTGAAGAGGGAGTGACAGTTTGACAGGGAGCTGCCATTTTTGTCAGTAAAGCCATGTTTTATATGATATATAGTTTTGGCCAGAGGTCATCTTAGTAGGTGTTTGATTGAGCACAGAAATATATAGCCAAAAAAAGACCATATTTGATAGTAAGGTTATGGTGGTGGAGGAGACACCTTTTGATGTACCAAAGTCTCAAAAGAGAGTGGGAAAAGGCAGACAGAGCACCACTGATCACTGTCACTTTCCAACAGTGATATAGCTTTTTCTCTAAAAGTCTAACCTTTTTTTTTTAAAAAAAGCTAATCCTTTAGCTGTCACTGCTAAGGAGAAGACCTTAACACTGTGCACCAAAGCATAATTGTGTGTGTATTGGCAGAGGCCTTATAGCAATGGCTCATTTGTCATAGTAATTGGCAAGGTAGTTAACACGATTATACATTTCATTCCTCATTTAAGGAGCTGATCTTGATGCCCGTGGGAATGCTGATTAGGAGAAATATTCAGCAATGGATCTAAGGGACATCTGAGAGAGACAGTGGTTCACCACTTGCATCCTCTTTCGAATGCCCTCCCCATGGAGGCCTGCCTGGAGACATCATCAGTATCATTTAGGTGACAGAAAACGTTTGTGTTTTCTCACGATTTTAGGAACTGCAAACAGAAGCATTTTAATGCAGAGTAGTTTTATTTTACTGTCTTTATTTAATTTATTTAATAAAAATTATAGACCTTTTGATTGTAATAAAACCTCTTAAGTGGTTTACAAAAAAAACAGGTTGCTGCTGCTTTTGTTTGTTTTAATTTGCTGTCTGTGTTGTTAATAATGATGATGATGATGATGTTGATGTACTTTTTTGCTTCTTCAATTTTATTGCTGGTGCAGGATATCAATTATGTAAATAAATGAACAAATAATCAAGACCCAGAAAAACAGCGGAAGAGCCCACAACAAATTCATGAAATCTTCTTCAGTACCCCATCACTTAATATTCTGGTTGTGGGAGCGTAAGATTCTTTGGCGTTACAGCCACAGCTGCCTCCTTCTGCCTTCAGCTCTACCAAGTACAAGATTGCTACAGACATCAGTCTTCCTGCACCATTCAAGAGCCAACACCTCTCAGCTGCTGTGTGTGTGAGGGGGATACTGTAGTGTGAACCCCATATGTTCTCTGAAGTGGGACAGCCCAGATGCAGGTTCTTCCACATACACTTCAGCTGGAACAATGTGTGCAGCTTTTTGAAGGGAATTTCAGAATGAACATGCAGTGAGCAAATCTGGTTTCTTGACTGCTGGGGGGATTTTGAGGTTAACTGAGCATACATGTATAATTCCTTTGTATTGCCTTTGGAATCAGTTGTGGTCTCAAAACCCAGCTGTGAGACTACAGGAGGATGAATGGGAAGATTGCTGTTACAGCAACCCAGGGTAAATTAGCAGGCATGGGGAGGGTGGGGGAAAGGAGATTTGGGATCTGCTGTAGCGTTTGACAGTTATGTGGGCATAGGCATCATCTGCTTGCATTGGAAGAGGGAGAGGTGAAGCTAAGAACCCTTTTTGTCCCCTGTGCGGCCCAACTGAAGCAAGACACTACTTGTGGCAAAAGCAGTAGGAGTGTTTGATGTGCCTGGGCCGGAACTGGAGGTCTGTAATCCTCTTCCGAGTTGAGTTCTTCAAGGTTAGCAGACATGGCCACAGCCAGGCAAGAGCTGGCAGTGAGTTTTAGACCCAGGTCTCACCTGCTCTCTAGCTCAGTGTTTCCTACACTTCTAACAGCTGAGGCACACTATTTTTCTGAATTAAAATTAATTCCTTCCCACCCTTCTGCCCCGCTAGGACTCTTGTGAAATCACTGGAGTAAGAATCACTTCCCTCAGATGAGTCCACACCATTGCATTTCGGCATATGTCACTATTCCGGGAATATCTCCTGAACAGAAGGAAGACCCTGGCCCCAAACAGTGACCTGTGCAGAGGTTACTCTGGTGGCCCCCTGTGTGTTTGGTGTTTTGGGTTTACAGGAACCAATTATTTAATTAACTTAGTACAACCCACTGTAACCAACCTTTTTCTGAGGCAAACCTCCCACTGTTTGCCTTTTCTGGGGCAAACCATCGTCTCCATCCTTTTTGTTTCCCTGTACTCTGCTTCCCTGGGTCTCTTCTCTGCTTCCTTTATTCACCCCACGCCCCATTGCAACTCACCAAACCCAGGACCTACCCATTCCATTTTTCATTTGGCCAACAGAAGAGAGCAGGGTGGGGACTAACCATGTTTGCTGCATTTTCCAGACAGGGATATTCAAAATGGTGGGCATGCTACCATAAGATTCATGTGTGTGCATTAAGACAGGCTGTATTCACACTGATGCTCAGAGATTGTTGAGGAGGAAAGCTGAAACCTTATGAATGGCAACCCTAGCAATCATTTGAACATTTTTTTAAAGACACATTCACAAAACCTTGGCCTAAGGCAAGATGGGGGGAAAATACAGTAGGTAGAGTGATTTACAATGAAGAGGATGAAGGAAACTGGAACTGTCACTGATTCATAGCGATAGCTGGGACGTGTGTCATTTTGGCTTGAGTTAAATGTGAATTCTAAGACTCAGCTCTGACTTTGATGGTTGGCTCCACTCTGTTTTCTGTTTTTAATTTTGCAACCCATTCAAGCACAAAGGATCTTCCTCGGAAGTGGACAAGACATAGATATTAAACTGCAACGGAAAGAGCACTGCTACTGTTACCTGTTTTGATGGAGCCCATGATGGGCTCAGAGCTAACAAGACCATGCACAGCCACCAAGGACACAACATACTCTGTGGACGGCTGCAGGCCAAACAAGGCAGCATGTCTCTTGGTCGGGTCTAGTATCACTTGCTTGGTTTCCTCTTTGTCCTTGGGGCTGTAGTTCAGTATCAGCCTATCTGCTGGAGGAGAGGGGTCACTCCAAGTGATGTTCACACTGGAGGAAGTCACATGAGAAAAGTGAAGCTGTGTGATTGGCCGGAACCCTGAAAACAAGAATGCAGAAGAAAATGGCAGCCTGGGTCTTATTTAGCCAGAAAACATGCAAAATGATGAAAAAGATGAGTACATCTGAGCATGTACAAAAGGACCAAAGGGTAAGGCTGTATACACACTAAGCCATTTGCAGCAGAAAAACATAGTGCTTGTCAATCCAGAATAGATGCTGCTTCCAAACTAGATTGATTCTATATCCTGTCATTCACAAGAATGGGTGTGGCTACATGATGCACATTTGAAAACTCTCCCCTTGATTAGGTTATCCATGCCTTCCCCTCCCTGCACATACCCCAGGTGAATGGAGAGGAAAGCAATGGTTGCAATCTTGGTATATGCCCACCCACAATGCCATTGGGTGGGTGTGGATACCCCCCGCCCAATAGCTGGGACCACTGTACATCTGTTTTTAAATGGACACACTGCAGAGTATTGCAGAATCCATCTGTGATCAGCTTTTATTTTCAGAATGAAACCAGTCTCTCAGAAGCACTTTTCATGGGCAAAAAAATTGCAGTGGATCTAGACCATGCAGGGAAAAAAGTACTCAAGTCTCCATTGATTCAATAAAATTCATAGTCCCAGTATTCTGTAATGAGGGTAAAGATTATCCATTTTAGAAATGCGTTTTCTGAGCTGTCTTGAGTTTTAGGCTTCCCCCCTTTAGGAATTAATCACTGGGTGCAGTTTAAATGTTCTGCATTTGACCGCTGCCCCAAAAGGTGAGGTCAAGGTAGGGTGTAAATCTGAGGAAGGGGGAACAGGAAAAATGGGGCAACAGAAAGAGGGCGTGCGAAGGCTCTTGCAAACATGCACGTCCGTTACCTGGGCTACTTCTGCATTTAGCATTTTGGAAATGATATACCCATCACATTAGGCTCAAGCTAGATGTGCCACGAGACCTCTGTTTTATTTTATTAATTAGCGGTGCCACACAGTTATTTTGAAAATGAGGGAACCGGCACTCTGGGAGAAGTTTAACACTTTCCTCCCTTGCTTTCCTCCCCACCTCAAACCCCCTCCTGCTATTAGCAGAAGAAGACATGCTGAACCTCTCTCCCCACCAACACCATGGCTTAGACACTCTCTCACAGAGCACCACATCCCCAACCTTCAAAGCAGCTAAGTGGGGCTGCAATTAGTAAAAGAAAGGGCTTGTCAATGGTGTATCTAGCAGTAGTCAACCAGCAGACAGTAGTAACAGACCCTCAGAAAACCTCAGGTGACTCTCAGTACCTGTGAAGGCATCCACTGTGCTCTCCAGGCTCTGCTGACGGCCTCTTTCAGCAATGACAGAGATTGTGTATTCAGTCCCAGGTTCCAAGTCTGATAGTGTAAGCTCAGACTTGTCTTTGGCAACAGTAACCTCAGATGCCATTCCTGAAGCGGGGATGAAGATGACCCGGTAGTGATCAATGGGACCCTTGGCTTTGGTCCAGGACACAGAGATGGATGACTCTGTGGAAGCTGTCACTATGAGGTCGTGAGGGCTGTCGAGCTCTGCAGCAGGAGGAGATTTAAAAAGGTAGCCTATTAACAGCTTGGAATGCACAGGTCTGAGTTTAGATTTTTACACTCCCAAGCACCAGTTTAGCTAATGCATTTTGGATTAGTTGTTGTTTCCGAGACACCTTCAAAGGTAGTCCCATGTAGAGAGCATTTCAGTAGTCCAAGTGGGAGATAACCAGAGCATGCACCACTCTGGCGAGACAGTCTGTGGGCAGGCAGGACAAGGGCTTTCACAAATACAACAGGGCTTCCTCCGCAACAAAGGTGGTTCAGAATATTTTCACACCAATAGCACTTCTGTCCCCCAGTAGTGAATAACAATGAAATAAATAACTGACAATTCATTGTCTCTTAACAGTGTCCCAAAAATTCTTCCTGGGCCTAGGACAGGCCAGAGGCATCTAATCATAGTGGCGAAGGGGGGGGGTTTGCCTTGCCAGTGCTACTGAGTTTCAGTTGAATTTGATAGAGATGACATGGCTTGGCTAGTTTGAACCTCTCTATGTGCAATGACGTAAGCAGATGAAAACTTCATTGGCCTTGAAGCCAGTGGGTCCTCCCTTAGAGGATCATCACATAGCCCTATGCAAGCATGAGGCTTCTCTGGGGGGGTGGGGTGTGTGAACTAGACTCTATTGTCTCCTTTAGCAATCTCTCTTCTCCCTTGACTATGGTGTGGAACTGCAGTATAGAACTGAGCTGGGCTCACGAAAGTAAAGGTAAAGGTAAAGGGACCCTTGACCATTAGGACCAGTCGCGGATGACTCTGGGGTTGCGGTGCTCATCTCGCTTTACTGGCTGAGGGAGCCGGCGTACAGCTTCCAGGTCATGTGGCTAGCATGACTAAGCCGCTTCTGGAGAAACCAGAGCAGCGCACGGAAATGCCGTTTACCTTCCCGCTGCAGCGGTACCTATTTATCTACTTGCACTTTGACGTGCTTTTGAACTGCTAGGTTGGCAGGAGCAGGGACCGAGCAACGGGAGCTCACCCCATCGTGGGGATTTGAACCGCCAACCTTCTGATCGGCAAGCCCTAGACTCTATGGTTTAGACCACAGCACCACCCTAAAAATACAGATCCAGAATCCTTAGCGGTGCCAGCACACAATCAGAGTGGTCACTGAAAGTTATTATGATGAAGAAATGGATTTTGGTAGTGTTGCTGGAGCAATGTGATCTATGAATCAATACCCTAGAAATTCTAAGGCTGCCTTTGATATTTGCAGTTGTAATCGCTGTACAAATATCACATAAAGGCAAAAGCTGTTTGCATTTGCATTGAAATGCTGGCTGTAAATACTTCCCCTTGTGCAAAATGCCAGCTTGCTTATGTGTCTATAAAAACTGACAGTCTCTCTCTCTCTCTCTCTCTCTCTCTCTCTCTCGTAATGTTGGGATAATCTTTTGAACCATATTCTCTCCCCCCCCCCCCGTTTATGTCCCTTGGCTGCTCACTCCAAGACACAATGAAAAGCGTTCTCAATAACAGCCCCCTCATCAGTGTGAAGAAGAACAGAGATTTTTGCTTCAGCTGCTAATTCTTGTTTGCCTCTATTCTCTCACAGGAACAAACAAATGTGGGGCAAAAGAAGAGAACATTGATAGAGCTTCCGACAGGGAGAGGAAGGGTAAAGGAGCACTTTGCTTGTGACTCTGCATGCACAGCCAGGGTTGCAAACACTCAACTCATTGCTCAATTCAGAATAGGACTCCTGCTAGAAATCATTTGCCAACCAGATCCCTGGAGCAGAAGTAACCAACTGAGGCTTGCAAAGGCATTTCACCTGAATCCTAGGCAGGACCTCCCAAATTTGAACAAAAGGTGACTGCCAGGGATGTGGAGGTTACCACATAGTGTGGCAGAGTGACATGTCTCAGTACAATCAGCTCCTTCTTTTAGACCTCCTCCACACCCTGATAATCTGCTTGGTGAAATTACTGCATGAATTCCAACTGGCAAAGTACTGCAGAATGAATTAACTGAGGGTCACTTAACCATGTTCTGGAGCCCCTAAGTATGGCTGAGGATTCAAGAGATGGGCAGAACCCACTAGTTTTGCTCTGTAATGATTTTTTTAATTTAAAACAAGTCTGTGTGTCACTCACCAGTCCTTGCATTCATAGTAGCTGGAACACTTTGCTTGCCATCCATTACAGCTGAAATTCCAACTCCATATTCTGTTCCTGGCACCAAATCTGCATGTGGATAAACAAGAATGAACAGATTAAGCAATGAATTGTAACTATTTCCACCCACATAGTGGTTTCTTCTTGTCTGACTTATGGATGGGTGAATCTGACAATTTTCTTTCTCATTTTCTCCATCTTAAGTTCAGTTCTCCACATTTCCATATCAGTTTGCATTTTTTAAAAAAAGTTCTCCTGAAGTTTCACCAGCATTGTAGTACAAATGTTTTCATGCAATTTTGCATAATGTGCACATTTTTGCAAAGCAATTCCCCCTAATGCAACACATTTTTGTATGTTATTTTTATCAATATATGCATCTCTGTAAATACTTTACCCCAGTATACGCATTTTTGTCCTCAGTACTCGGCTGGAAAACTGCATTGCAAAATTCAAGGAAATTTGGCTTTTGAAGGATGGCTGCGTTCAGTTCATGTTTTTTCTTCACAAAGTGCCTATTATTGAATCACACCCCCCATTCCCTAGTTTGGCTTCACTGCTGTAATTTTGCCATGGTAACTGGGTAAGCCACTAAAAACATAAATGAATAATTGTGCTAACATTTGCTGCTAAACCACTGATAATAAAAGGACAAAGTATGGGGCATTAGTTTGTGTTATTGTCTGATATGACCCAAGACTTGGGGGAGAAGGGAAGAAATTGAATGTCATCTCAGAAACAAATACCATAATACTTTCAAATTAGTTTAGAAATTTAGAAATATTTCCAACAGGAAAGGTTAGTTTTCAATTAGTTCTTGAGGATTGTTCAGTTGATCTAGGCCTCCATCTTTGAAAACATTGACTTTGTCCTGTAGTAGCTTAACTCTAGTTTGTTGTCAAAGAAAAAATTAGGCTGAGTGCAAACATGTAGATGTGCAACCTCCTTTCATCTCCACTGCAAAGTAAAATAGCCACTTCATGCATTATGTGATGTGGAAGTACTGTGGTACCTCTGGTTACGAACTTAATTCGTTCCAGAGGTCCGTTCTTAACCTGAAACTGTTCTTAACCTGAGGTACCACTTTAACTAATGGGGCCTCCCGCCGCGCCGCCGCAGCACGATTTCTGTTCTCATCCAGGCGCAAAATTCTTAACCCGAGGTACTATTTCTGGGTTCGCGGAGTCCGCAACCCAAGTGTTTGTAACCCAAGGTGTTTGTAACCCGAGGCACCACTGTAAGTGGTAAGCACCTTGGCCATTGGATTCAATATGACTCTTCTTTTCTGGCACAGATGCCATGAAAGAGTTTGTGGGGCATGGCTGAAAAGAATCCCTCTTCTACCTTGCCATGAGATAAGATTGACAGCGCTTTGTACGCTTACTACAAGGAGGTGGCTTCAAGTAGAGGTGGGTAGACTGGCCTGCTAGAACCCTGAGATCTACCAAACTAGATACGGTGCAACATACTGGCACAGGAGGCAACCATATACTTAAAATTAAGGAGCTAGGTGCCTCTGAGCACATGCTCAGTCCAGGTAATTAAAAACAGGGAGTTGTTGATTTGTTGCATAGACACCCCCCCCCCCATTTTAGGCTGAGAAAGCAGAATTAATTTTAGAGCAAAGAACAGTCACCTCTTGACCATGAATGAGACATACTTCAGTTGCTTTCTGTAAAGCTAAATTTCAGACGAGAGGGAATCCAAGATAGCTTTATTTGTTACCAAACTGATTTGACATCTAACATTTTCATTTGAGTTTCTTATTTATGAGGCATAAATGAAACACTCAATAATTTATGAAAGAGCCCAGCTTCTCCCTGCGTGCCGTGGAAATATAAGTATCCAGCTGCCGGCAGGAGGCCTGCCCTGTGGTTTCTGGCTCATCAGGGGAGACAGCAATTTAGTTAATTTCCAGGCAATCTATCATCTATTATCATTATTGGATCAAAGCGGATGCCAGTGGCTCTTTGTCGGCACCCTTTGGGTTTATTTCTTTCTTCACTGAATGGATATTGGCAATTTCTCAGAGGTACAAAAGATGTAAGATGGCACGCAATTCCTCTCCACGAGTCCAGACAAAATGTAAACCAGGAAACAAATAGTTCCTTGTCACTGGGGCCAGCCTGTTACCCAGCCTTGTCTCCTTGAGCTCCACTCATTTGCACCCATTTGAAGATCACAGCACTGTGGGGGCGACTCAGTGGTTTGTTCTGTACAAACCCATAATTGAGAGTGCCAAGGCTAACATAGTGCAGGGCTGGGCTGACTTCAGTTTTGTGCAATGGTCTTTGTTTCTACTAGAATCCATGGGGCCCACCAATGCATTTGAAAATTATGAATAAAAAAGAGGGCATCTTCAGGATCTCTTAAGTAACTTGTGTTATGTAATGCTCAGCAGGCATTCTTCGCTCTGGCATTTAAGGGTTAAACTACACAAAACATAAAATGCATCGTTTGGAGTTTCATTATTTTTCCTTTTTACATGGCAGACAGCAGCTGCTTTGTGTCCTGATCAGCATCAGGACCGCAGTATGTGGGGAAGAGAGCTAATGATTTTCTCCTCACTGTGGTCCCATTGAAAATTGCTCCCACTGAAGCTCCTGTTCGACATATTAAGGAAAATGGCTGCTTCAAGTTGTTGGTTTTCAACACTGTGATATTTCAGTAGCTAACCACTATGATATGCTGATATATCACAATGTCTGGAAGGTATCTCAGCTGTTTCTTCTTCCTCACCTCAGAGGAGGAGGAAGCAGCTGAGATACATTGCCCAGCCCTACACTGTGAGCAAGTCCTAATGCCTCTCTGGCTCACATGAGCCAGAGGAGCATTGGAGCTTGCTTGAACCACTCAGTGGGGCGGGGGAGCCTCCCACCCACAGCTGAGTGAGCCCTGATGCCCCTCTGGCTTGTGTTTGCTCAGATGAGGGGGTGGGAGGTGTCCCTCCAGCTGAGAGGTTCAAGGAGGCTCCAGTGCCCCCCAGAGAGGCATCAGGGCTCCCTCAAAGGCACCTGCCTGCCTTTGCCTGGGAAGGTGGGTTGCATCTTTCCTGCCAGGGTGATCAGTTGCTCCAGGAGGAAAGATGAAGAAGAAGAAGAAGAAGAAGAAGAGGAGGAGTTTGGATTTGATATCCCGCTTTATCACTACCCGAAGGAGTCTCAAAGCGGCTAACATTCTCCTTTCCCTTCCTCCCCCACAACAAACACTCTGTGAGGTGAGTGGGGCTGAGAGACTTCAGAGAAGTGTGACTAGCCCAAGGTCACCCAGCAGCTGCATGTGGAAGAGTGGAGACGTGAACCCGGTTCCCCAGATTACGAGTCTACCGCTCTCAACCACTACACCACACTGACTTGGGCAAAGTCAAAAGCAGACAATTGCATAGAGCCTGAAATCATGCTTCTTGGGCTCTGTGTGCTCGGTTGCCACCCGCCTGCCTTTGCCCAAGCAGGTGAGCTTCATCTTTCCTCCTGGAGCAAACAACTACCCCAAGAGGAAAATCTCAGCCTGCCTGCCTGGGCGAAGGCAATTTGAGTTGATGATAACATCATGGCAGCTGGGGAGCCGCAATGTATTGGCAGCTCAAAAGGTCTGAAACTGGTACCGTGATGTGAACACCATACTGGTTTCAGAGAATGTCAAAGTATCGCCCAGCCCTAGTAGAAATAGTTTCCATTGGGACTACGGCGTGTGAGGAAAAGGCACCCTCTGGAGTAATTATTTTTTTTAAAAAAGAAAATAGTTGTGCAAGTCTCCTGTAATGTGTATTTTGGCTCCAATAAGAGCCCTGATAGATCAGATCAAAGCAGCGGCGTAGCGTGGGTTGTCAGCACCCGGGGCAAGGCAAGTAATTTGCGCCCCCTAACCCGGGGCAAGGCAAGTAATTTGTGCCCCCTAACCCCTAAGCTGCCGCCGCTGCCAGCTTCTTCTTGCTGCTGCCTGGTCTGGTCTGGTGTGGTTCTCTCCCGCGCTCAGCGCTGCGCTGGGCGGCCACTGCACTGTCCCTCCCCCAGATAGTCCCTCGCTCTCTTTCCGCACCGCATGCCTGGCACCCACCCCCTCCACAGTGGGCGACGACCCAGCGGCTCGGATCGGATTCGCACAGCCAGCACTGCAGTGAGAGAGAGTGAGTGAGCCAGGTAGGGGCAGAGAGCTGCGAGTGCGAGCGCCCCCCCCCCAGATGTTGCGCCCGGTGCGGCCGGCCCCCCCTGCACCCCCACGCTACGCCACTGGATCAAGGTCCACTGACATCAGCAGGCACTGGCCAGCCCACCAGTAGATCACCAACAGATTAGTGTTTCACCAGCAGCTTGCTTTATCTTTTTCTTTTCTTTTTGTATCTTGGAGTAATCGCTGAAAAACTGTTGACAGTACTCAGCCTAGGGATATAGGAAGAAAATGATCATGTTGCATTTCATTGCACGTAGCACTGTTTCCTTTGTGTTGCAGTTTGGCTTCTGACAAAAACTACATTTTTTGTCTTGCTGTCTGCTGTGGTGAAATTTTATGTAATGAATTATGCTGTAATGATATTATCCTACCCCATTCCAGTGCAAAGGAAACACAATGCAAATGGAGGAAAAACACACCGTTTTCTCTCTCCAGATGAATGGTGGATGCTCAGAACAAACAACAGGGGAGAGCTAGTGCCTTCATACTCTGCTTATTTACTTTCTAAAAGCATCTGGCTGAAAACTGAATGCTAAATAAATAAATAAAAACCTGTATTGTGAGTTCACAGAAAAGCTGGCTATAAGAGGATTCTGCTGTAGTGAGAAACCTCTGTCATGGATGTTAGTTTGAATGGATGCCAAGCCCCTCAGAATATGTACTGAAGGCAGCTCTTCATAAGTATTCCCTCGATCTTATCATATAGGGCATCTCAGGAAGGTTGGGGACCTGGCCAAAAGGCTGTATCTGTGCATGAAGACAGGCAGAAGAGACAGGCCACTGCATTTCATGAGGCAGACAAAACAAACACCAAAGATAAATCCCCCCTCTAGGGCGGAACGTCCTTGCTGATGGAATTAAGGAAAACCTGTTTCATGCTCCTCTGTAGCAGCCCAGCCCAGCCATGAAATCTCTGCTAAGAGCAGCTTTCAGAAGAGTTTAAGAAGAGCCTGGAAAATTTCCCCACGTTTCCTCCTTGCTTTTCGTCTTCTCTGATGCTGGAGACATCTGCACAGAGCTGTGCTTGGGCAGAAGGAAGTGGTGCCCTCAGGAAGCACCACTGAATCTTTCCTCTCCCCATCTCTTGCAGAGGTGCCTCAGCAAAGCAGTGGTCTTCAAGCCTCCAGAGGTTTATCAGGGGCTCCTTATTTAGAAGATCAATAATGGCGTACAAATTTCCTTGAAAGACAGTTTGTCCAACACACTACTGATCTCCACCTACAAAACTGCTGGGAAGAGTTGGGTTCATTCTAGAGCTGATTTCCCACACAACACTGCTAAAGACCCAAGAGGCCTGAGTTCAATGGTTCTTATATGCCTAAGGAAGTGTGACAGGATTGTAGGTGAAATCTGTCAGCCCCATTTGAGAATTAACAGGATTATTTAGTGGATGCCTTTGCCAACTAAGGGCTTAGCCACACTTCCTCTTGTCCCACTGCTTTTCCCCGGGAAAAAAGACTCTTTAGCACTCGGTTGGAGCAAATGGCAATTTGGTTTTTTCCTGGATTGACATTTGCTATGATCTATCGCTAAAGACTGAATTTTCCTTGGGGCAAGGGGGAAACCACTTGGACCTGTACCTAGAAAGCATGAGTCAAGTGGAAAACCAAACATGGGACAAGTGGAAGAGTGGACAAGCCCTAAATTTGGGTCAGGAGGAAATGCCCCCTCCCGCCAGATTGCCTGGGACTCCTTCCTCCCAAACTCTTCTTCTGTGCGATGAGACATAGCGCAATTGTTTCCTGGGGTAAACACCTTCTGCCGTGTGCATCTCTTTTCTGCTTGTGGCACACTGCACAAAATTTAAAACTTTTCTACTTAGTGTGATTGTTTTAAATGTGCTGGTGAGAATTATGGTAGAAAAGTCATGGAAAAGGTGGAGTAACTCAGAGGCCCTTGGGAGCAACACTGAGCAAGGACTTGGAGGGAGTTTGACCAAGTACAGAGACAAGGGGAATTTAAATGACTAATCTCTGTCCAGAGAGACTGTAATGTGTGGAATAGCACTAAAGGTGAGTTCATCACCCAGTGGCTATAGCATCATCATAGAAACCTGGAAGTTTGGAAGAGATCAAATGCCATGGACAGAACACCTTCCTGCAACCACATCACTTGAAACGCAATACTGTTTCATGCTCTTTGCTTCCTAGAGAGATATAATGTCTCAGAGGCAGGACGTTTCAGAGCAAGGGAGAGTGGACATGAAGAGACACTGTGCTAGTCTTTAAAACAGAATGTCCTTGGAGGCCCCCTTTCCCCAGCCGACTCTGTGCCAGGCAGCTGCAAAAATTCAGACTTCTGCTTCCTTTGGCGGCCAAATGCCAAAATGCCAAACTGTTTCCCTTCAGTCTCTGCCCACAGCAGGTGGTGTGTGTGTGTCCCATCATTAGTAGCCACTCACCATCAAAAGCCACCAATGGACATTTAAGGACAGCCTCAGGATCCATTAAAAGAACAGTTTGACCTACTGACTGTACAAAAACCTAAAGTAAAATTAACCTCACTTTGCATGTTCATTACAACACTCACAAAATGTTTACATTTTAGAAAAATAGTGTTTTTAAAAACAATCATGCAGACATACTCAAAATCAACTATAACATTTCCCGGCTTGTAAATTCTGCGAGGAAAAATAAAAACCACCCACACCATTGATGAGGAAGCTTACCTGTGAGGGTGGCCCTGGTTGTGGCACTTGCACTTCGTGGCACTAGAAGCTCATGGTATTGCTCTCCAGCCAGAGTGCTGTAGATGACCTTGAAATTCTCCACCTCTGCCTCACTGTTGTCCCACTCAAGTTCCAGGCTGTCATATGTCCGGGAGAGCACACGCAAGTTCTTGGGAGCATCAATTTCTGCGTTTGAAAAGGAAATAGTCAGTGACTTGCTTTACTCTTGCTTCTACAGCTACAGTCTTTGTACTCTCCTAAACTGTAAGCCTTCGCATAAGAAAGACATTTTCAGAAATGTAACCTTGCTGTTTATTTAAGAAAGCTTGCTCAAGAACTAGGAGTTTTTTTCCAACACAATCCAAGTGAAATTATTTTGATTTCCTGCTATCTTGTTCGCCTGCATAAATCCACTCTGAGAATTCGAGCCAATAACTCTTGCACAGAGCCAAGGAACTTGCTCATTAACTAATACTAATGATAACCTTTATCTTTCATGCAATGCATTAAAGTATGCAAAGCACTTCATGGTCTTTATCTAATTATAATTTGGAGAACATTGTTCAGTGAGACATCTACTTTATAATATAAATATAATGTGTAGGTCTGAGACGATAGCAAATCTGCCTTATTCACTAATAAGCTATTTGGATGGTTAATGACTTTGAAAGGAAATCAAATGAGGGAAAGCCAAGTGATCAGATTTAAAGTTGAAACACATCTGAAGAAACAGATTCAAAACTCTCAGCACTCTCAGCAATATTTTTAAATAAACTTCCATATGAAGTTGCCTTATATTGAGGCAGTTCAATCCAGGCCACGCCTGTTTACTGTACCTGGAAGTCGTTCTCTGCAGCCTCAGGCAAAGAAATATTTCATGGCCCTGCTGTTTGAAATCCTTTTAAATTTAGGAATGGAACCTGAGCAGTCTACGTGCAAAGGTAGTCCTTCTTATCGGCTTTCCATTGGTATCTAGTTGGCCACTGTGAGAACAGAATGCTGGTGGGCCTTTTGCTGGACCCTGCAGGGCTAATCTTACCAGGGCCACAGCCTAAAGGCACCAGAGGAATAGGAATGAAGCTGTCCTGTGTTGAGTCAGCCCTTTGCTTCCTCCAGCTCAGTTCAGTCCACTGGGACTGGCAATGGCCTTCTGGGTTCCTCAGACATCTTTTCTAGCTTAGTTACCCAAGAATCTTTTAAAACAGAGGTGCAAGCACTAAACTATGTTCCCAATCATGACATGAATTGTGGGTTTGAAGCGACAAAAGATTTCACATGGAAATATGCACTCTGTAAGCAAGCTCCAGCCTTCCAGAGAGTTCATATTTTGAATTCCAAGTGCTGCACTGATTTTTCCGGTTTGTTTACATTTTCACTGCAGAACTAACTGGAGGTCACTAACTGGAATCTTGGCAGATTCAAAATAGCATTACGTAGTGTTTTGTGTGAGTGGAACAATGTCTGTTGTGCACCCACATCCTTCCCCTGCAAGACTGTTCTGTGTCCATCCCCCTCAACCATCTGGAGCTGATGTGGGGAAGGTACAGGGCATGCGTTGGTGTTTTTTTTTTTTTGAGGGGGAGAGGAAATGTCAATTGCCTATCCTAATCTGGATACAACTTTTATCTTCTGTGCACCCTTTCGTTCCGTGGCCAGGTGCCATTGAGGAGAGGGCTGCTGCACATTTCATAGTTGTGTACAGGTATGGATTTCAGCAGGTGTAACTTGTCATGTATACAATAAGGAAAGGTGCAGGTAGTCTGCTTTTCCTTGGCATCTGGTCACCCATTTGGTCCCTTCTTTTTTCAGTCAGCACCAAAGCTCGTGTACGGAAGAATGCTGTGCCAGAGGTCCTAGGAGGTATTCAAAATGTGCAAAATGGGAGATCTTGGGTTCTCCCAGCTTCTAATTTTAGCAGTTTTAAATTCAGTTTTCCTCATGTCAACACCAGTTTGCAATTTCTTTTCCTTTAAAAAGGCCTTCAAAAACTCACCAGCATATTAATGTGACATTCTCCTAATATACACATTTTTGCAAAGCAATTTCCCCTGATATAATAGATTTTTGTATGTTATGTTCACTACTGTATGCATTTCATGCACACTTTAACTGCACAGCTGCATTTTTGTACACTGCAAAATTCAAAGAGATGCAAATTTTGAGCAATGGTAACATTCCACAAAGTGCAAATTAGGTAGGTTTGTCTTTAAATGTGAACTGAACTCTTGCCTCCATTACTAATCCAAACCAAAGCTATACAGTGGTACCTCGGGTTACATATGCTTCAGGTTACATACGCTTCAGGTTACAGACTCTGCTAATCCAGAAATAGTACCTCAGGTTAAGAACTTTGCTTCAGGATGAGAACAGAAATTGTGCTCCGGCGGCGCAGCGGCAGCGGGAGGCCCCATTAGCTAAAGTGGTGCTTCAGGTTAAGAACAGTTTCAGGTTAAGAACGGACCTCCGGAACAAATAAAGTACTTAACCTGAGGTACCACTGTATTCTTATATTCACTTACCTGACTGAACTTCCAAATAGACAAGCATATGATTGTACTGTAAAGGTAAAGGTAAAGGCACCCCTGCCCGTACGGGCCAGTCGTGACCGACTCTGGGGTTGCGTGCTTAAGAGGCCGGGAGCCAGCACTGTCCGAAGACACTTCCGGGTCACGTGGCCAGCATGACGAAGCTGCTCTGGCGAGCCAGCACGAGCGCAGCACACGGAAACGCCGTTTACCTTCCCGCTAGTACCTATTTATCTACTTGCACTTAGGGGTGCTTTCGAACTGCTAGGTGGGCAGGAGCTGGGACCGAACGACGGGAGCTCACCCCGCTGCGGGGATTCGAACCGCCGACCATACAATCGGCAAGTCCTAGGCGCTGAGGTTTCACCCACAGCGCCACCTGCGTCCCCACAGATTGTACTGTAAGGTGCACTTATTTCCCATTCAAAGTAATGGGACTAACACAGAGTTTGTGTCCAATGCCTTCCAAGTTAATGCTTTTTTCTGATTCAGTTGTTACACTTCCTTTTGTGCATCTTTGAGGTCTCCTTCCCTGACATTCCCACAAGTGTAGTGCCAAACTGGTGGTACTGAAGGCAGATTGTGAACACCCTGTGTAGTGTTGAAACAGGAGTGACAGACTTATAACACCACAGTTTTGCTGCCTCACTTGCCTTTTTGATTATGACCCAAAAATCAGAGAATGAAAGACTCAGCGAATCAATTAAGTGCACATCCCCCTTACTCTTAAGTGCAGCCAGCAAGGCCTCTTCATACGGATAACTGCATCTTTATGACGGGCAATATCTAAGCCATAAAACAGTTCCAAAATCTACTTTGCTCCTCCTCTTTTACAGAACTGTCATTTAAAGCAGTTTACTCTCTATAGGCTTTGAATTATTTAATTTTTCCTAAGTATTCCTGCATAGTGACAGCAGATGCACATTACATTCTGCAAGTGCCTGTATCACCTTCCCACCCCCAATCTAAAGCTGCCTAAAGCAGGAGGATGGAAAACTTCATTAGCCCAGCGGCGTCTGCCCTGCCTGCGTCACCTCAAGAACAGCGTCTCCCCAGCATGGATGACCTTTTACATTACAAACAGATTTTCTTACTGATGCTGTTGTTGGAGTAATGACTAGTGAGCGATTCTTTGAAAACAGGGTGAGGCAGAATGAAAGCATGTGTATGGTAATGCAACACCTCATGCCTGCCATTGCCAGGACGTATGAATCTCCTTTGTACCACAGGTCCATTTAGCCCCATTGGCAGAAGCTCTCTAGGATTTCAGACAGATGCGCACCCCCCCCGGCTAATATCAGAGCCCCATCAAGTGCAGATGCTGGAGGCTGAAACCACAAGCTTCTGATCCTCTGCCACTAAACTACAGACTCTTCTATAGGTTGGGCATCTTCATGTTGTGGAGAAAATAACATACGAATGCATCTTTAGCTGCAGGTGAGTAGCAATCGGCTAACGCTTGTTTGTCTCGGGCATACCTGTGACGAAGAGGGTGACTGCGGCATCGCTCTCATTGGTCCCACGGACAGCAGCGATGGAGACTTCGTACCGTGAGCCAGGGCGCAGGGCCTGCATGGAGTACTGGCTGAGGGGGGGTTGTAGTCGGAAGGTGGTCTTTCCCCCTTCTCCATTCTCTAGGCCATACTTCAGCAGAATGTAGTCAACTTTAGCCCGGGGTGGAGTCCATTCAACAAATGCCACTGTGTCTGAGACATCTCTCACCAATATCTGGGTTGGTCCGTCAATTACTAGACACAGTTGGTGCATTAAAAAAATTGGAAGAAAGAGACACATTATACAAGAGGAATAGACAGAGAAGAAAGACTTTAATGGATTTTTGCCCTAAGAATCTATACTAAGGACGTGTGCGATTTCTGCTTCTCCATCCATCCTCTTGGATATGCGTGGAAACTGTAAGCAGGTAGCATTGCTTTTAGGAAGGACAAGAACAAAAAATATATGCGTGGAGATATGCGTCAGAGTTGCAGATGCTACCTAGTTACTCTGTTGTTTACAATGGCATGTCCATCACTTGAGGACCTCCTAGGAATCATTTAATCCTGAACTGGAGTTTCTGCACCCAGCCGCCATTTGCATCTGTCCCATGTGCAAGAATGTGTGCAATTAATTCCACCTCCTCACCCACAACCAACAATGAATGGAAAGTAAATCAGCTCAAATTGGGCATGAGGGGAGATGGGGTTAATTGTCCGTATCAGCAGGACTACGGTACTTGGGTTGGAAACTGAAGCCGCACCAAGCATTTGCTGGTTTGCACTTGTGTAAGACAAAACTAAGCTGAAGCTAAAACAGGAGGCAAATGCTTGTTAATCACTTGTGTACCAAACCATCATTACCCTGCTGTTCTCGCTGTGCATCTAATCTCAGACTTATTTCTTGCCTGTGGATTTGAGGACTATTATTCCAGTTTCTATTCCACAGGTTTCAGTTTTCTCCCTTTGTGCTGGTGAAAGCCTAAACTGTGTTCTGCAAGAGGCACATTGGCCTCGTAAAGCATGGTTTGGTGGTGGAAAGTTATTTATTTGTTTTATCACATATGTTCAACTCAATGGGACTGACTACGGAATCAACAAGTATAGGAGGTTTGCACTGTAAATTGATATTCCTAATAAAAAGGAGGAAGAGGAACTAGAAGGGGACAGATGTGCCAACATTTGGTTTAGTTCACTCAGTCACATGCAATATTTCACCTCTCTTGATGATTGTTCAGTGCTTGGTAAATCTCAACCAAGTGTTTGAACAGCCTCCACTGAAAAACATTGTGTCTGACGTTAGATTATTGAAAGTTCTCTTTGTGATGTTTGATCTGAAACTGTTTATTCACCTATGTAAGTCAGTGGGATCAAAAGGTAATATGTATGCATATTTGAACCCCAGTATATTTTATTTTCATGATAGCCCATCATAGCAGAGGCCAACCTACTACCCTTGTAGCTAAATCTTGAATTTCCCATTTTGTAATTTCCACATGGACAATTCATTAAGAAATTTATTCAAATAATATGATCTGCAAGGCAAGGAAGTCAAGGAAATTTGAGCAAGACAAGTGCTTCTAGCTGCCATTTGCATTTTTAAAAGCGTGCACATTTTCAGGGCAAAGGTGTCTCGTTTGGCCTGAGGCAAAACCATCTTTCCCACACCACACCTACAGATTCACCTATGCCATGTAACCCAGACAAAAGCTGGAGGAGCAGAGCAGCAGAAAGAGCAAAGCTGTAGCCATATCCAAATGACCTGAGCAAGAGAGCAAAGTCAAATAAGTTTGCATGTCTATTGGATAATTATTTATGTTTGTTCTTAAATTGGCTGGAAGAAAACAGCAATCACCCCATTGCGATGAACTTTTAGGTAAATGTGAGGATTCTAAAATGTATCATATCTGACATGTATAGAAGTCAGATTTCTAGGAAAAACAGATGACGAAAGGTGGCCAAAGGTGAGGTATAGGGAGGAAACCCAGAATGGGACATTTGAGGAGAGGAAGAAGGGGATAATTCACATAGAATTCAAGTGGATATATTCTCTGCAAGATTTGCTGTTCTGACTGTGTCTACTTCAAATCAGTCTCCAGTAGGGGGAGGTAATTTTGCTGCTTTTTGGGCATCCATTGATAATTCAATAACTCTTGGCAAAGCATTTCCCACCATAAGAAGAGGATAATGCCCACAGCTTCTCTGAATGAATTCTTGACTCCTTCCAGGCAGGAAGCAGGGCAAGAAAAGTGACTCATGCAGAAAGTCAGGGGGTGGCTGAGGTCTGACGGTGGGCAATTTTCACAAAATCTAACAGGAGGCATTTTCATGTTTAAACATGAAGTGTGCCTCCAAGTTTTAATTACTAAACAAAGTGTTGTTCGGAACATTTGCAAAATGCACCCATAGATGAACAAACACCAAAAGAGCACTTTAAAAGGGGCAGTTGCTTCAGATGGCCTGTAGGTGCCACTTGTAAACCACATCCTGCAAGCCATTCTAAAGCAGACAACATCTGTAAAGGAAAAAAGAAAGAAAGAGAAGGAATGTCTGTATATTCCTGCTGACATAATGACAGGGTGACTACGATCTGCATCAGAACCGCTGATTCTTGTTCAGCAGACTCTCTTTTGTCTGAGCGAAAGGGCTGCTTGTACAAACGTGATACTTGGCACACATTTCCTACTCCTCACTCCAAGGTCCATTAATTGCTTTATAATTATCAACCATCTTGGCACATCCCTCTCTCTGAGAACTTTGCAAGAGCTGTTTATGCATTCTTTCTTCCCCCTTAAAGATGTTTTTTGGTGAATGGAGCCATTTGATGCAATTACCAGGAGCCGGCTGAATGAGATCCTCTTTGCTGCAGCTTCAAAGCTAGAAACAAACAGGAGCTAGAATACTAACTACCCATTCATCTGTTGCCCACAAAATGAGCCCTGTGAGATCAGACCAAAAGTTTAGCTCTAGTCCAGCTTCCTCTTTTCAGCCATGGTCAGGCAGAGAAGCTTCTGGGAATGCCACCAGCAGAACAACATGAAGGCAGAAACTCTCCTGTTGTGTGTACCAGGAATTCAGAGGGAGTCTGCCTCCGAATATGTGGGTTCCATTTAGGTGTAATTGCATATAAGCCTCAGTACAATCTTCAATCCTACCTGGAAGAAAAATTGCTGTTAACCCTCAAACTCACACAGAACTGCAGGGTGGGCTACTCACACGTTGAGACACTGGCTGAGGCTGGCGGACTCCGGGCTTGTTCCTTGAGGGCAACCACATTGACTGTGTACTCCTCACCTGGTTTCAGGCCCGTCTGATTAAACGTTGTCACGCTGCTAGGGAGCTGTGCAATCACGCCCCCTTCATTGTCCTGAGGAGATTAAACAAGCAGGCTTGAAGTTTGGAAGAAATGGTGGTATTAGCGAATCAAATTTTAATATGATTCCCTTCATATGGGAAGATTGCTTTGTTTACACATGTGTTCTGAAGTCCAATAAACCCCAGCATATCCCAACCTTCGATTAATTTTTTCTTTAGATACCCGCTTTGTTAAATAGGAAATCTTAATTTTCAGGGTCAAATTACCTATCATGCCATACTCATGTCAAGGCATCTCTGATTCTTCAATGTTTTTGCAAATAGCAATCAGTATGGAGAGCATATACACTGGGACTTTGACACCTTGTAACAAACAAAACGCGGGACGCGGGTGGCGCGAGGGACGCGGGTGGTGCTGTGGGTAAAACCTCAGCGCCTAGGACTTGCCGATCACATGGTCGGCGGTTCGAATCCCCGCGGCGGGGTAAGCTCCCGTCTTTCGGTCCCAGCTTCTGCCCACCTAGCAGTTCGAAAGCACCCCTAAGTGCAAGTAGATAAATAGGTACCGCTTTATAGCGGGAAGGTAAACGGCATTTCCGTGTGCTGCGCTGGTGCTGGCTCGCCAGAGCAGCTTTGTCACGCTGGCCACGTGACCCGGAAGTGTCTGCGGACAGCGCTGGCTCCCGGCCTCTTAAGTGAGATGAGCGCACAACCCTAGAGTCGGACACGACTGGCCCGTACGGGCAGGGGTACCTTTACCTTTACCTTTAACAAACAAAACAAGGCTTGCCACAATGCATTATACAGGCACAGAAATTATGCATTTCTAAGGATCCTTTTCAATAAACACACCCTTAAGGGTCCTGTTCATGTGTTACTCATGTGTAGGGTCCTGCCTTGTGGATGGAGGAACAGGAATGCTCTTTCTTGCAGCAACCCGGCATTGCACTCTCCTACTTGCAGTGAAATTCCAGCAGGTGAACACACAGGCTCAGGTACCCTGGTGAGTTCCTGCTAGGAACTTCCTGGGGTGCCCAAACTCTGCAGAAAGCAGGACTGAATTCCCCAGGTATATCAGCTGATGTGGTTGAACAATAACCCCATCCTGCATCCCCATGGGCCAACTCTGACAGGTGTGCAGGACAATCCACATGCCAAACACTTGGCATCATTAGGACACCAGATGATTGACAGGTGGGGGACCCACTCACTTGACAAAAGGTGGCCTGTGGGGGTGGGGGAGATTAGATCTGGCCCATCGGGCCAAAAAGATTCCCCTCTCCTGGGATGTAACATGTTTGCCTTAAAAACTGATCACTCCCTATTCAACTATCATGGAAGAAATGTAATGGCATCAAACAGTCCTAACTATTGAGATCTACATACCCTTCCTTTAGAAATGTATTACGAGTGGGGAAGCAGAGTTTCAGGCACTCACTATTTGTGCTAGTAATGCAGCCTCCACATTGGCCCTCACAGTATTAGACCCTTAGAGATGGAGATGACCAATGTAATTTGCCCCTGGCAGGAAAGGAGAACCAGGAACCCACCAAAGCTCCACCATATATGAAGCCAATGGCATCTGGACCACATTGTGCCACAAACAGATGGCAGCCAGCTTTTAACACTTCTGTGTCCTCCTGCTGCTTGCTGTCCTCTGGTGGATCTGAAGGGACACTGACATCAACCAATTCAGCCTCCCTCCTGCGCCCTTTTGCTCCCTCCCCACAAAAAAACCCCTCTGATAATCAAGTAACCCAGCTGAAACACGATAGTCTGACTCTCCTGGGCTCCAGCTGGATGGTGAGAATATGCTCTTGGAAGAAGGACCACTCTAAATGTCACATTTACCTTGGGGATAAAGCTGATCTCCCAGCCATCAAACAAGAAGGAGAAGGGCTCCCATTGCATCTCGACGGTGGTCTCTGTGATTGTTTTGAACTGCAGCCCTTGTGGAGTGGAGAGCTCTGGAACATAGCGGTGAAGAAAGGGTGGGGGAGAGAGGTTGTGTTAGCTGCACCGTAACCCAGTTTTAATTGTCAACATGTAACCCAAATTTCTACTTTCCATGATCAAAACCACGATGAGTGGGAAAATCAACTACGATGGAAGTGTGGTTCAGTGGTAGAGCATGTGAATTGCAGGCAGAAGGTCTCAATTCCTAGCATTCCAGGTAGGCCTGAGGAATATGAAATGGAAGAATATTGAGAGCCCCTAACAGGACCATGGGGTTTCTTCCAGCTCCCATCAGGCTCTGATCTAATCAACTTTTAAAATTCCTTTCTCAGTACACCTAACAGCCTAAACAAACTGTAATGTAATGAAGATTAAAATTATTTTGCCAATCCTACTAAAATGAGTGTCTGCTCTTAGAGATGACATTTAAGGATGAATGCAGCATCAGGATGAGCACACAAAAGCTTGAGAGGTACAAACTTTGACTGGTGCTGTATGGTATAAATATGCATGCTTGAACCTACAGCTTGTACCTCTCAGCTCCTCTTTCTGAGGATGTCAACTGTCTAGCAATAAGCTCTTCTTTGTTGGAACAACGCAGCTCACTACCTTCCTGGAATCTCTTCTAGGCTGTGTATACTTGAGTGATTTCACAAAACTTGTCCACCGCACACAGACTTTACTTCTGAACCCAGATCTGTGGGGTGAAGAGAACGAAGGGGGAACACCCCATGCAAAATGCAAGGAGAAAGTAAAACTCTAAGAGGAAATTTTTGCTGATTGTAAGTTGTTTTGTTTTCCTTTCCTTTTTCTTTTTACATTCCTAGATAGGTTGATCCTGAGTGGAGTCTTCCAAAATCATACTATCTGAACCACAAGAACCTATTATTTATCTTTGAAGCCCACTGAGCAAAACTGCATAGAGTGACTCTGCACATGTTGCTGGACTACAGTTCCTATGACCCCTGACCATACTAGCTGGGGCAGATAGGAGTTGTGAGTCCAAGAACATCTGGAGAGCCACAGGTTCCCCTTCCTCACCCAAGAGTGCTCTTAGGATTGCTCTTCTCTCTTCTAAATCAATCAGGAGAACATCTCCCTCCATGAAGAGGCGGCAACATTTAGGCAGTTCCTTCTCCATTTTAAATGGCATGTTTGGTGCCAAAAAACCATGCAGTACTTACGGGTGGCCACCTTGACCCCAGCCGGGGTGCTGAGCACATCACTGATGACGGCATAGATGGTGACGTTGTATGTCAAGCCTGGCTCCAGCTCCTTGATGGTGACACTGCTCCAGTCCCCAGGCACCCGCTGCTGGAGCTGCAGACCCCCAGGTATTGCTGGCTGGTAGGAGATCACATATTCAGTCACGGCCATTGGCCCATCCCATTCCAGGTCGATGGACCTGTCGCCAACCGCAGCCACTCGCAGGTTCTCAGGTGGAGCAACTGGAGGAAGAGCCAATATATTGACCGTAAGAGGTAAGGTGACCCACAAATCTCTGCAAGGATCTACGTGTCCTTGAAATGTGCTCCCCACTCAGCCTGTGAACTAAGGCAGTTATCTGAAACACATTTACAAAGTGCCTATGGAATTCAATGCAAATGATTTCCAAGTAAAGTATAAGTTCGGGTTGCATGGACCATTTCATGCATCATGATGTAACAAACTGAGATCTCTTCAACCAGCAGCTGCAACCACACCTTCCTCTCCAGCAAATGTACCCCCCCCCCCAAAAAAAAGAACAGGTATGGGAGACTACCAGTTTGAAGCAAATAACTGAGGTGGCAGGAGTTGCTTTACCCTTCCTCTTCCTGCTGTTTCTCCTCTGAAAATCACCCCCCAGCTGCCTTTCTCCTCATAGGGAAAAGATCTGGGAAGGAATTTGGTGGGTCAAGCGGCAAGGAGGGAGAGTATTGCACAGCCTCTCCTCTTGTTGTTCTCCAGTTCCCAATCACAGCAACTGAGGTGGTTCTTTTCAGTTAAACAACCCTCCCCCCAGTAACTGAACTGAATTATGGACTGGGTGCACCAGCCGTTGCCCTGTGCACAATCCCTCATCCTGAAGCAGGAGTGAGGGTTGCATGTTCATAGTTTCAACACTTAAGGTGCATTTATGTAAATCAGCTGTTTGATAGTGAGGAGACAAAGGCTGCAATCCTAACTCTATGGAGCCTATTGGACTAAATAGGATTTGCTTAGGAGTAGACATGGTTAGGATTGCAAAAATAGATATAAATCCAAAACATTATCCTAAATAGCTGATCGACATAAATATAGCTTCCAACTGTCCCGTTTTAACCAGATTGTGATTTTTAGCATCAATCCAACAGGTAATTATAGCTCTGTAATACCTAACTAGGGATGTGTCCTCTTGTCCTGTGCCTAGAATGGAGGGGTCTGAGTGGTTTTCCGTTTGCCCTGCTACTTTCCCCTGAAAACCCACTCTTCCCTGCTGAATCAGTGCAAACATCAGCCCACAGAAACCCCCACTGATGTTTGCTCTGATTCAACGGTACAGAGTGGGTTTCCCCAGGGGAAAGCAGCAGGAGAAGTGGAAGTGTGGATGAAACCTGTGTGAAGGTTTAGAAGACTGCAATGTTCTTCCATACACAGAGATGGTGCCTTCCCCACTTTACAAACAGGGCACAGCACCACCATGACAAGAGGCCAGTCCTTGAGCATGCCAGAGTCTAAACTGAGGGAGAGTCGGAAAGCACTCTGTAGAGGTCTGTGCATTAAATTTCAGTGTTTTGGAACTAGATTAGACGGATGGAGAGCCATAAGTCACTGTCCTATTCACCTACTCACTTTTTCTGCTGTGGCAGAAGGTGTCCAAAATCCAGAAATCTCCTGGTATTTGCATTGTTACTTTGCACTGTACCTTTAACTCAATAACCTCCTTGTTATTAGCACCACCTGGAGTTGGCTTTATATGTTTTTCAAAAAATATTGTTAGTAGCAGTGACTACATTATTACATGAGCACTATTCCACGGCATTTGATATTTTCATTTACATACATTCATTCGAAACAAGATGGGGTATGTACTCTTTTTCATTACTGTTTGTATTACAGTTTATAATTTTTGGAAAGTGATATGTGCATGCAGGTCATCATCTTTAAAATTTTATTTTCGGTTTATGAAGCAATTCTATATCCTCCCACCATGCTGATGAAGAATTCTACGAAACAGTAGTCAATATCCGGAATCACTGTTCAGTGTTGGACATCATATTTGCTGAATATACAAAGCTTCACAGCTTGTCTTTCATCGTACAAAGTCTGGTACCTCGCTTCATTTAAAGATTGTCAGAGATTTTGAGTCTAAAGATTTCATTTTGTACTTGTTTTGGTTTGAAGGAATTCTATAAAGATTGTCGACTGCGTATGTATATGGTCATCGTGTTGCCTAGACATTGCTGACGTTCTCTTTGCAACACAGGGGTTTGTTTGGTTACAAAATCCAGAAACGACACAGGCCACGTATACACCATGCATTCAAAGCACATTTCAAGCATACAATACCTCCCAGAGAATCCCGAGAACTGTAGTTCCCTCCCTTACAGGGCTACACTTTCTTTTACAGACTACACTTTGGGGGCAGGGGAAGGCATGTGCTTTGAACGTGTAGTGTATATGCAACCCCCACGGCTGCCCAGAAAGGTTTGCAATCTTAAACAGGGCATCTCAAAGAGAAGGTGAAGGCAGCATTGCTAAAAGGGGGCAGAGGGGAGTAGGGAAGGCTTATGTACTAGCGAAAAGCGCAGGAAAAAGGTCAAACTATGATGTGGCCTTTCTGAGACTTTGAATGAAAATAATGGATTTAAGGGGGCAATGCAAAAACACGTGAGCTCTCTCTTCCACCAGAAAACCTTTGGCACAACAAGGATTAGCTCTAATAAGCAGAGGGCATTTGGGATTTAAAGATTCTGCATGTGCAGCCTGCTGTAAATAATAAGGCAGGAGAAAGCGCCTTTCTTGATTCTACCTCACGTGTGCAGGAGAGCAAATATCAAAATGTCAGTGTCAACATTGGAACACCACGGCTTTTTTAATTAGCAAGAGCAAATTACTCCTTTCACATTAGCTGCTAAACCCTTGGCCATGCCACTGTGTTTGCTGATGGCATTACTTCCGATATTCTTCTTACCCTTTGCGGAGGAGGGATCAGCTCAGTGTTACTCGTTCACCACAAATGATCCACAAGAACTGTGGACTTCATCGTGGACTCAGAAAGGACAGACAGTGTGCAATCTCATGCACACTAACCTGGCATGATACTCCATTGAACAAGAGGGACTTACTTCTTGAGGGTGTGACCGCACACAAGACGAGCCTCAGCTGTGACCCTGTTCTTGATCTTACACTCTTGTTTCATTTCTTTGAAAAGCTCCATCTGGAATTAAGTTTTAATGCTGGACCAGTGTGGACCATACCTTTGGGCCAATCTAGTGCGCCATCTGGTGCTTGCTTGTCCTCCCTGATCATGCTGTCTATGGGCAGGAGGCAAGGCGGGTCTGGTGCCAGCCTATGTCTCTATCTGACTTTGGACATGCCATCCTCGTGCAGATGTGTACAGTACACCTAGTGTGGAGGGAAGAGAAGCAGCCTTTGTTCTACTCCATGGGATGGAATTAATCAGCCCAAAGAGTTTGCAAAAAGGGTGGGCAATAGTAGTTTGAAGAAAGTCCTGGAAAATAAGCTGTTGGAGATTGAAAGGGTGTTTGATTCTGGCCACCGCCTTCATTTTCTGCATTCCCTCAGGGGTGGAGAATTTATTTAGCAGAGACATCAAACCGCTTTGGATTAGGAGACAGCACTGTGCTGCTGAGCACCCCTCATCAGATTCAAGCTTGTTGTTTTAAGTGAGAAATGCCAAGCGGTGCTTTTATCTTATTGCTCAAATAGCCTCCTTGAGTGGACACAAGTGGAAAAATGCTTTCGATAACAGCCCTGATGCTCCTGTAGATCATAGAACCATAGAATCATAGAGTTGGAAGAGACCACAAGGGCCATCGAGTCCAACCCCCTGCCAAGCAGGAAACACCATCAGAGCACTCCTGACATATGGTTGTCAAGCCTCTGCTTAAAGACCTCCAAAGAAGGAGACTCCACCACACTCCTTGGCAGCAAATTCCACTGTTGAACAGCTCTTACTGTCAGGAAGTTCTTCCTAATGCTTAGGTGGAATCTTCTTTCTTGTAGTTTGGATCCATTGCTCCGTGTCCACTTCTCTGGAGCAGCAGAAAACAACCTTTCTCCCTCCTCTATGTGACATCCTTTTATATATTTGAACATGGCTATCATATCACCCCTTAACCTCCTCTTCTCCAGGCTAAACATGCCCAGCTCCCTTAGCCGTTCCTCATAAGGCATCGTTTCCAGGCCTTTGACCATTTTGGTTGCCCTCCTCTGGACACGTTCCAGTTTGTCAGTGTCCTTCTTGAACTGTGGTGCCCAGAACTGGACACAGTACTCCAGGTGAGGTCTGACCAGAGCAGAATACAGTGGCACTATTACATCCCTTGATCTAGATGCTATACTCCTATTGATGCAGCCCAGAATTGCATTGGCTTTTTTAGCTGCCGTGTCACACTGTTGGCTCATGTCAAGTTTGTGGTCAACCAAGACTCCTAGATCCTTTTCACATGTACTGCTCTCAAGCCAGGTGTCCCCCATCTTGTATTTGTGCCTCTCATTTTTTTTTTGCCCAAGTGCAATACTTTACATTTCTCCCTGTTAAAATTCATCTTGTTTGTTTTTGCCCAGTTCTCTAATCTGTCAAGGTCGTTTTGAAGTGTGATCCTGTCCTCTGGGGTGTTAGCCACCCCTCCCAGTTTGGTGTCATCTGCAAATTTGATCAGGATGCCCTTGAGTCCATCATCCAAGTCGTTGATAAAGATGTTGAATAAGACCGGGCCAAAGACAGAACCCTGTGGCACCCCACTAGTCACTCTTCTCCAGGATGAAGAGGAACCATTGATGAGCACCCTTTGGGTTCGGTCAGTCAGCCAGTTACAAATCCACTGAGTGGTAGCATAGTCAAGACCACATTTTACCAGCTTCTTTACAAGAATATCATGGGGCACGTTGTCAAATGCCTTGCTGAAATCAAGGTAGGCTACATCCACTGCGTTCCCTTCATCTACCAGGCTTGTAATTCTGTCAAAAAACGAGATCAGGTTAGTCTGACATGACTTATTTTTCAGAAATCCATGCTGACTATTGGTGATCACAGCATTCCTTTCTAGGTGCTCACAGACTGTTTGCTTAATGATCCGCTCCAGAATCTTCCCTGGTATTGATGTCAGACTGACTGGGCGGTAATTATTTGGGTCCTCTCTTTTCCCCTTTTTGAAAATAGGGACAACATTTGCCCTCCTCCAGTCTGCCGGGACTTTGCCTGTTCTCCAGGAATTCTCAAAGATGACTGCCAGTGGTTCTGAGATCACATCTGCCAGTTCTTTTAATACTCTTGGATGCAGTTCATCTGGCCCTGGAGACTTGAATACATCTAAACTAGCCAAGTATTCTTGTACTATCTCCTTAGTTATTCTGGGCTGTGTTTCCTCTGCTGAATCATTTGCTCCAAATTCTTCAGGTCGGGCATTGTTTTCTTTATCGGAGAAGACTGAGGCAAAGAAGGCATTGAGGAGTTCAGCCCTTTCTGTGTCCCCTGTTTGCATTTCACCATCTTCTCCTCTGAGTGACCCCACTGTTTCTTTGTTCTTCCTTTTGCTACGGACATACCCATAAAACCCTTTTTTGTTGCTTTTAACCTCTCTAGCAAGCCTGAGTTCATTCTGTGCTTTAGCTGTTCTGACTTTGTGTCTACACGTGCTGGCTATTTGTTTGAATTCCTCTTTGGTGGTTTCCCCCCTTTTCCATTTTTTGTACACATCCTTTTTTAATCTTAACTCAGTTAAAAGTTCTTTAGATAGCCACCCTGGCTTCTTTCTGCACCTTCCATGTTTCCGTCTCATTGGTATTGCCTGAAGTTGTGCTTTTACTATCTCCCTCTTAACAAACTCCCAGCCATCATGAACTCCCTTTCCTTTTAGTATTACTGTCCATGGGATCTCACCCAGCACTTCCCTAAGTTTTATGAAGTCGGCTTTCTTAAAGTCAAGAAATTGAGTCCTAGTATGCTTGGCTGCTCCTTTCCGCTGTATAGTAAACTTCAGAAGAGCATGATCACTCGCGCCTAATGATCCTTCCACTTCTACCCCACTAACCAGGTCATCAACATTGGTTAGGACCAGATCTAAAATGGCTGTTCCTCTTGTTGCTTCTCCCACTTTCTGGACAATGAAGTTGTCTGCAAGGCCAGTGAGGAATCTGTTTGACCTTATGCTCTTGGCTGAGTTTGACATCCAACAAATATCCGGGTAATTGAAGTCCCCCATTACTACTATCTCCCTTCCTTTTGCATGCTTGGCCATCTGTTCCAGGAAGGCATCATCTATGTCCTCCGTTTGGCTTGGGGATCTATAGTAAACTCCCACAATGAGGTCACTGTTATTCTTCTCTCCCTTAATTTTGACCCAAATCTCTCACTTTGGCTTTGAGGTTCTAAATCTTGGATCTCTTCACAGGTATACACATCCCTGACATATAACGCCACTCCTCCTCCTTTCTTGTCTGGTCTGTTTCTCTGAAATAGATTGTATCCCTCCATTATTACATTCCAATTGTGGAACTTATCCCACCAGGTTTCAGTGATGCCTATTATGTCATATTTAGTTTGCTGTACCAAGAGCTCAAGCTCATCTTGTTTATTTCCCATGCTTTGCGCATTAGTGTACAGTCATTGAAGTCCATTAATCATTCCCCCGTGACTCTTATTTAAGGATTTTTTCCTCCCACCACTAGGTCTGTGTGCTGTTTGCTCCATTTGGTCTATGACATTTGGATGATCATCTTCATCAATTGATAGACTCCTACCTTCAGGAGCACTGTCTCCCTCCCCCACATTAGTCAGTTTAAAGCCCTCCTGATGAGGTTTCTGAGATTTTTGGCAAAAACATTTCTCCCAACCGTTGTGAGGTGCAGCCCATCGCTTGCCAGAAGTCCATCTTCAAGAAACTGCAGTCCGTGATCTAAGAATCCAAACCGTTCCTGTTTACACCATTTGCGAAGCCAGCTGTTCACTTCCACTATTTTTCCCTCTCTCCCTGGGCCACGTCGTTCAACTGGGAGGACAGATGAGATGACAATTTGTGCATTTAATTGCTTCAATTTCCTGCCCAGAGCCTCGTAGTCTCTTTTGATCTTCTGGAGGCTATTGCTTGCAGTGTCATTGGTTCCCACATGAACCAAGAGGAAGGGGTATTTGTCAGTGGGTTTTATGATTCCTTGCGGTCGTTCAGTTACATCTTGGATCTTAGCCCCGGGGAGACAGCACACTTCCCGAGGCATCTTGTCAGGACCACAGATCACTGCTTCTGTTCCCCTCAGTAGGGAATCCCCTATCACCACTACACGCCTCCTCTTAGGTTTGGTCGGGGTTCTTCCATGAGCTGTCCATTCCAAGGTCGCCTGCACATTCCCTGAGGACTGACTTTGCTGCTCATCTTCATATACCTGATCTACTGTAATGAGGGAGAGATCCTCAAATGGAGTCTGCTCTTCGTCTTCCATGCTAGGGGAGAGGACCTCAAAGCGATTGTGTATTTCTAAACAATCAGAGCGAACCCTGGGCCTCCTACTTCTTTGAGTCACGTTTCTCCATATATCTGGCTCCTGTGTTGGTGAACTAGCCTCCTTCTCGGGGAGTCCCTTGTCTCCTCCTTGTTGGAGACGGTGTGCTCTGTTGCTTCCAAGAAGAGCTCCAGTTCTCTAATTCTTTGGAGCGTAGCTACACGTTCCTCCAGTTGCTGGACTTTGTCTTCTAAGAGGGCAAGATACATACTTTTAAAACAGTAAAGACAAGGGCACATTGTTACTTGACTAAAGAATGGCAAGAATTCCCAAGCAGGCCCAGGATGTAGTCCTGACCACGGTAGATCAGGCACATTCACCATAGCAAAAGCCAGGGGTGCAACTCAGTAAATTATCTTCTGTAGAATTCTCAAGACAGCATTCTAAGGTGTGCAAATGGGTCTTTCAGATGCCAACAGTTACATAGAAAAGCAGCTAGTCAGATCACAGTTGGGAATCTTACTTCTTGATCCTTCCTGGAGTTGCCTTTGGCAAAATAGGAAAATGGCATCTCAGCTGACCCCAGTCATGGAGCTTTTGACGACTTTCCTTCCAGTATCTGTTTCTGAGGTCAGGGCTCCTGAGCAAATTATTTGAACAGCCCCATACACCAGTGTTGTCCAGTGGAGGCTGGTGTACATTGGGTGGATGGTCGGCCAGCCAACAGAAGGTGGAGCCAGAGTCAATAAACCAAACATAGGTGGAGCCAACTATTTCTGGTTTTGTCCCCATTCTGCTGCCTGCTGAATTCTAGAAAGGCAACACTGAGACCGAGGAGGAAGAGGAGGTGCCTGGCAGTGCCTGCCTTACTGCAAGGAGGTGGGCATGTGGGGGCTGGTTCAGGGCAGACTGAGCATGGTAGGGCAGTGCCCTACAAAGCCCAATAGACGAGCCTTTACTGCTGTTGTCTCAAGATTTCAGTCTTGAGTTCTCGGGGCAACACCTGACTTCTTACCCCAAAGATTGCTGCTGAAGCCCCTCTGCCACAAGAAGCCTCTTCCCTTTCTGCCATACCAACTGTGCTCAACAACCTTCCCTGCTCTCTCATAGCAGCCATCCCTTTCTCATCATAGCATGTGGGGAAACTCGCTACGGTGACATCTCCCTTTTTAAACAAAGTCAAGGCGATTTAATAGAATGTCAGCTTTTCACAATGGATCTGGTTGTACCTGTGAAATAGTTACAATAGCTTCGACATTATTATGTAAATATATGATAATGCATCGGATGGGTGATGGAAAGGGAAGCCAGGACACTAGCATGCCTACAGCTGCATAGCAGCAACATTTTTTTGAAAAAACAAAAACAAAAGAAGGAATCTGCAAAACCTATAAAAAGGAGAAATATGTGCACTGATTGAGCAGGAACAATTACTAGGAAACATGGCTGACATGCCATCCTACCTGCTGAGCAGTCTCTCCCCTGGTAGCCTTCCTCACAAGAGCACAGGCCCTCCTGGCAGAATCCGCGCCCGCTGCAGGCGTTGAGGCATCTCAGCTGCCCGCAGTCTTCCCCCACGTAGCCCTCCTGGCAGATGCAAGTCCCGTTGGCACATTTCCCCTTTCCTGAGCAGTCCTCAGGGCACCTGAGCTCACTGCAGTCTTCCCCAGCAAAGCCCTCTTCGCAGATGCATTCTCCATCCACACAGAGCCCCCGGGAGCTGCAGTCAGTGGGGCAGCGGGCCTCTGAGCAATCCTCTCCGCTATAGTCACTGTCGCAGATGCACTGCCCATCAACGCACACGCCCCGGCTTGAGCAGCCCATGGGGCAGAGGGGCTCGGAGCAGTTCTTCCCAGCCCAGCCTTCATTGCAGACACAACCACAGGATTCCAGGCTGAAGTTGCCATGGCCGCTGCAGTGGGGGATGTAATCTAGCTGCCCTGGAAGGGTGGAGAAAAGCATTGCCATTAATAATAGTACTTAGCACACTTTGTGTGCTTTATCTTAGGCAGGCGTAGTCTGCAGCACAAATATGAGATGGGGGACACCCGGACTGGCAGTACTGCATGTGAATAGGATCTAGGGGTCTTAGACCACAAGCTTAACCCAAGTCAACAGTGTGATGCAGCAGCAAAAAACGCTAATGCTATTCTAGGCTACACCAACAGAAGTATAGTGTCCAGATCAAGGGAAGCAACACTACCGCTCTATTGTGCCTTGCTCAGACCACACCTGGAGCCAAGTCAGATGAGGAACGGTTGAGGGAGCTGGGTGTGGTTTAACCTGAAAAAGAGGAGACTAAGAAGAGATATGATAGTCGTCTTCAAATATCTTAAGGGCTCTCACATGGACGATGGGAAATGCAGTTCCTCAGAATGCCCAAGTCCTTAGAATGGACATCTGGAGATCTGTTGTACTGGAGATGCTTTCATGAGCATGCTCCATTGTGTTCTATGAGGTAATGTTTGTCGCCTGCTCCTATCCTGGCACCTTAAATGCTGCAGCAGCCAGTGCTATTTTCTAGAAAAAGAGGTGCCAGAATTCACCATGAACGCCTCCCTTGTTCTCTTACAATGGCAATGGTGCCCACCTGAGAGGTGCCAGAACTGATTTCCCATGATTTCTGGCTGAAAAGAAGCCCTGGCAACAGCAATATTCTAGGCCTCTAGGATCTTGGGAAATATTTTAACAGGGGCATCTAGTTGCCGCCCGGAGTGTGATGGACATCCAAATACTGAAATTGGAATGGGTTATAACCATTTCTCCCCTGAATAATAACTATGCTAAAGGCAACTCACAACAATGAATATTATTTAGATTCATTCTTTTGTGGTGCACATTTTTTCTACCTTTTCAAAGGGGTGAGGGTTTAAAATTTTATCTAATAAATAGAACAATGTTCCCAGGGTTGGGGGCGGGGCTCAGAATTGCAATCCTTATCCCATCTTGGGAAACTAAGGAACCTCTGCCAGCTAAGGATAACCAATGTGAACAGTTTTGCCCCTGTCTGTGGGGCCCTGCTTAAAGATGGCTAAAACAAACCCCTGTGTTGTGGGAGCTGAAAGGTGTAATGAAAAGCGTCCCTACTGTGCCTTTTTGGATCAACCCTAAATACAGAAGAGATGCAATCAATAGAAAAATGAATTATAGGTAAAACACACAGAATGAATTTATGTTGGATAAAAGAGGAAAAAACAGTATTTTTGCAGAATGTGACATGCACATGTCAAATATAGTTTGGAATAAGAGGAAAGGTAGGTTTGTTGACCATATTCAAAATGATTCAATATGGGTTCGTAAACATCCCAACATTTCACAGGTGAAAAGTCTTGTGTTCTTGTCCCAGCCTTGTTCTCACTGCAAAGGAACACAGCTGGAGACTCTGTACTGTTAAATATTTCTGAAGGCTCTTACCTTTCTGAGGTACCTGCTTAAAGTGAAATAGCTTGCTCTGCATTCGTTTCTCAGTCTGAATGTCTGCACTGGGCCATCTCTTTTAATACTTTTTTCTGAAAGATTTTTTAGTAGAATCTCTAATTTCACAATGGAAATTTTGGTTATGTTACGATCAGGTTGTTTAAATTTGTGCATTTGGCAACATTTAATACCTGGATATGTGTGTGTAAAAGGTAAGTTAGTGCACAGAGCACACCAATAATTTCATTATTATTATTATTATTATTATTATTATTATTATTATTATTTTAAAAAGGCATCACCAGCCTTCGGAAAAAATAGGATTGGTGATATATGGGGGTGTGTGTGTGTGTGTGTCAAGGGCTGTCACACGTCTGCAGGTAAAGGTGGAACGAATGCCAAAATCCAATTCAGGTTTGACCCCTGGGTCTCCACTGCCGCTTCTCCTTGGTCTTCTACCCCACTGAAAATGCCATGAAGAACTGTTCCCTGTGGCTTTTGGTGAGCACCATAGGTGTCTGTAAATGAAGGAAAGGAATAGCTACCCCTTCTCATCTTTATTTATAAGCCTAAGACCAAACAGGGCAGGAGGCTGACTTTCGAAATGGTATGGAGGATGCTTCCACGTGGCAGGTTGTTTTAGTCTCAGTGCCGCTCACACATCCAGTTTTTTTCACAGCATCCATACAATGTCATCCTCATCAAAATGCCACCCCATATTCTCCCCACCCCACATTTTAATCTGGATTTACTGTTTCTGTAGGTACTTTACTACTTATTGGATTTTCCACAGAAACTGTAAATCCGGATGAAATGAGAAATTATTATACAAGGGGGTGGCATTTGATGAGAATGATGTGTGCGTGTTGGGCAAAACTTGCATATATAAGCAGCACCAAGTTCCCAATAAGCCGCCGTGTGCAAGCACCCTAGAGGGAAAACAGGGATGAGAAGTTTATGGCATGAGCTTCACACACAACCCCCATCTCCAAGGTATTACTGTTACTGTTACATCAGTTTCTTCTTTCTCCGCCTCAACTTTCACTCTTAAGATTCCTTGTTTCAATTAGCCATTATCTCCTAGGTCTTGAAAGCTCACAGGTCCTTATTGGACTGGTGTGTGTGTGTGTGTGTGTGTGTGTGTGTGAATTGTTTTTAAAACTATGATACTTGTTCCAGACCAGGGACCATGAGCGCCTGGCATGTGTATAAGCCACTACCTTATTTTTGTGCGCCCCATTTCACACAGATAGTACCAGGGCTGCTCAAATTCAGAATTAAGGGAATTAGTGGGAGATCAACAAAATGTTGCAGCATATCCCTGTCCTGTAAGAGGAGCCTTGCAGTGCTGCTCAGGCATCATCTCAGGAGGAGGGGATTTCAGAAGAGGCCTCTACCATGCTATGTAGAGCTAGAGGGTTCAGATTTTGGGTGCAATCCTATACAGGTCTTCTGAGATGTAAATCCAATTGAGCTAAATGAGGCTTACTCCTGGGAAGATGTGTATAGGACTGCAGATTAAGTCTCTCTCTTTTTCTCTTTCTCTTTCTTTCTCCCCCTCTCTCCCCCACCACCATAGGCAGAAGTGAACATAGAGTAATCCAGGATTTTAACAAAACTGTGATGAGGCTGGAGTGGGTTTTTCCTCATGACTCTCCCAAGCAAAGCTACAGCAAAGGCACATCAAAATTCCATTTCCAGGCAATGGAATCATAGGATCATAGAACTGTAGAGTTGCAAGGGACCCTGAGGCAGAGGCGGAACTAGCTGCTCTGGCACCCGGAACGGCGCACACGTTGCACACCTGGGGGTGGAGCTAGTTGTTGGGAAAAAGCACCAAGGCAAAAGCCAGCTCCAGATGGCTGGAATGCAAAACAGTGCAGATGTACTGTTGGAGAAAAGGTGGAGCCTATTCTCTGTACTGAACACCGGATGTTAGCTCAGAGTGTCATATGACCTGTGCTGGAAGTACAGGGGAGGAGTAGTGACTCTTTTGATGGAGTCTGAAGGGAGCAGTTACTTTTCTATGTACTGCTGAGTGACAGGAATAAAACATGTAGAAAGGACTCCTGTCTGTCTCATTTCCCCTCCCTGGGGAGAATGCAGGGAGGGAGAGAGAAGCAAAGAAGCAGAGGGTGTGTTCTTCTCACGACTAATGAGAAGAATTGCCAGGTTTGTTTACCTAGCCTGCCGGGGTCGCAGACGGACGGTAAACACACAGTATCTCGCTCAATTGCCTCGGGGGAGGCCAGGTACCTCTGCCTGTGAGCCGACGACACTGACATATGGTAGCAGAGGAACGGCTGCGATTCATCGGACGTCTGCATGAGAGGCTGGTGGATTGTCCTCCTCTGCTCCAAGGGAGAAGGCAAGCGTCTGAAAGAAGCCAGAGGCTCAACAGACGGCTGGTGGAAAGAAGAAGTGTTTTCCAAGCAACGGAGTTCAAGGTATGATGCTGCATTTTGGGCTAAAAATGTGAACGCAGTTCGATTAATTCACTGCTTCACGGGGAGCTGCGTTTTGGAAAAATACAGCTCCGGGAGTAGAGGCCTGCAGCTTGAAGGCTGAAGCCTGCATTCCACAAATTCTTGTGGTTGATAAGATGTCCTATTGAAATGCATTGTTGCTAAGTAACGGAAAGTTGGAAAGTTACTGGCAAAGGGGCTGGACTGTGAGTGTCAGCCTGGGAAAGCGAAACAAAACCAGGGAATGTTTTGGCTACAAAGTTTACGTGCCCTTGGAAGGGACTTTTCATAGCAGCCAGAGTTTAGCTGCCAGGTGCAAAAGACCGTAAACAACTTGCAGTTTGCCTGCGTGAGAAAGGAAAAAACAACTGTTGGATTTTACAGTTTGTTTGACAGTGTGAGCTAGAGGCTTGGATTCAAAATGGATGCCAAGAAGGGGGAGACTTGCCTAACTCATCTCCCCTGACCAGAGACAGTTATTCATCAGGGTCTGGATGGATAACTACCCCAGAAGGGGTGAGCCAAGATGATGCTGGCCAAGTTCCTAAGAGCTCAACGAAAGCTGAGGAGAGCTTTGACCCCAGAGGGGAGAGTGCAGGAACTGTGGCTGTTGGAACTGTTGGTGTTTCCTGAACAAGGTGCAATGGGTGTTGCTGACAGGGGGAGGGAAGAACAGAGTTCTAATTCCCCCACTGCTGATGCTACTAGGGAGCATGGTGTAGCATTGAGTGCTGTCCGATGCTACAATTGTGGACAGACTGGGCATCTACAGCGAAACTGTAAGAAGCCGCGCCAGTCAAGAGGAGCAAAGAGCAGCTCTACGAAGCCTGAGGCGTCAGGCAAAAGCCGTACCAAGTGCCAGGTGAAACCTGCAAAGGCTATGATGGCGAAAGGAACCACGCCAGATGTTGGGAACTCCTTCATAATTGACACGGGCACAACGGAACATTATGTGCCCGCACAGAGGACTATTTTCGACGTTGAAGAAGCAAAGCTTCACTGTGAAACAGGCCAACGGTCAAGAGTTGGAAGCAACCGGAATTGGGACTGTGTATCTTGAGAGTCTGAACTTGACTATAAGTGATGTTTACCTGGTTCCAGAACTGAGATTTAATCTGCTGAGCGTGTCGCAGACTGCAAAGAAAGGACTGAAACTGTCCTATGATGCTAAAAGCTGCAAGATCTACAAAGATGGAGAACTGTTTCTTACTGCCAAAGAGAAAGATGGACTGTATTTGTTGACTTTTGATCAAAGTGATTACATGAAATGTAATTCTTCTGGTTCTAACGAAATCTCTCTTGCAGGTGTGACCAGTGTGAGCACCAGGAAGGTGACCAAGACCAAGAAGGTCGACAGAGCATTTCAGCGGGTGTATGCTGATGTGATTGGTCCTCTAGAACCATCTAGAGGCGGTGCACGATTTTACCTTGTGTGTGTGGATTGTTTCACTAATTATTCTTGGGTTTATATGATGGAGAAACCGCAAGAAACTTTAGAAAAGTTTCAGGAGTTTTGTGACAAGGTTAAAAATATGCATGATGCTAACATTGATTGTCTTTTCACAGATGACAAACAAATTTTTCTGTTACAGAAGTTTCAGAAGTTCCTGGATGGAAAAGGGATAGACCACAAAGTTGCAGTTTCGCAAGAAGCGTGGAACAGGGGGGTCTGTGTGAGAGTGAACAAAGAATTGCAAAAGGGGATGAATGCGCAATTGCTGAGTTCACATTTGCCACATGAATATTGGGCCGAATCGCTAGCGTCCTATCTTCATGTGTGGTTGAGAAAGGTCTCAACAGAGTTGGGATGTTCTCCTTTTGAGAAGCTGTTCAATAGAAAACCTTCTGTTGCCTATTTTAAGGTTTTCGGGTCTCATGTGAGAACAGAAACTCCAGGTGGAGTAAAGAATGCCAGAGGCATTTTTGTGGGTTATGAAAAGGGTCTCTACAGAGTAATTTTGTCTGAATCTGGTCAGGTGATTCTCACAAAGTTCCTAGAGAGTGCTCCAAAGCAAGAGCGGATAGTACAGACATTTCCCACAGGAAACGATTCAGATGATGATGATGATTTTTCTGATGTCACAGATTACAGTGGTACTGACGATGACAGTGATAGCTCAGAGAGTTCAGTTGTAACAGTCATTGAGAGAAAATCTCACACAATGGATAGACCTTCACAGATGAAGGAAGAACCACTGATTGCTACTGGTTCTCAACAGAGTCCAAAGGTTGAACCAGTGAGCACAGAGGATCAGAACCTCATACGCAGGTCTGAGAGAGTCACAAAGGGTGTACCACCAAAGAGGTACTCAAAAGAGTTTGCTAACTTAGCTGTTGCGTGTGTTGCTATTGTTAACAACTCAAAGCAGGTTAAAGCAGTGTCTAAGTCAGAGACAAAGACACAACAGAGAGTAGCTAGCCAAGGTAATGCAGAAGCACTCATTCCTTGGAAGCCAGACAACCAGAGAGGTACACTGGTGAAACCAGTAGTGGGGAGTTCCAAGGGTGGAACTGAAACAACAGGGGACTGTTATATGTATAACAACTGTTTGTTCTCTTCTCTGGATCATGTTTTGCCAATTGATGCTTTTGGGGGAGGATGTTGGGAAAAAGCACCAAGGCAAAAGCCAGCTCCAGATGGCTGGAATGCAAAACAGTGCAGATGTACTGTTGGAGAAAAGGTGGAGCCTATTCTCTGTACTGAACACCGGATGTTAGCTCAGAGTGTCATATGACCTGTGCTGGAAGTACAGGGGAGGAGTAGTGACTCTTTTGATGGAGTCTGAAGGGAGCAGTTACTTTTCTATGTACTGCTGAGTGACAGGAATAAAACATGTAGAAAGGACTCCTGTCTGTCTCATTTCCCCTCCCTGGGGAGAATGCAGGGAGGGAGAGAGAAGCAAAGAAGCAGAGGGTGTGTTCTTCTCACGACTAATGAGAAGAATTGCCAGGTTTGTTTACCTAGCCTGCCGGGGTCGCAGACGGACGGTAAACACACAGTATCTCGCTCAATTGCCTCGGGGGAGGCCAGGTACCTCTGCCTGTGAGCCGACGACACTGACACTAGTCACCCGTGGGGGCGGAGCTAGCTGCCCGGGGGGACGGGGCTAGCTGCTCACAGCGAGCTTCCCAGGGGGCGCTGCGGCGATGTCACCCACCCCCCTCAGGGATGACACCCAGGGCAGACCGCACCTAGTGCACCCCTTTCCTCCGCCAGTGCCCTGAAGACCACCTGGTCCAAACTCTCTGCAATGCAGGAATATGCTGCTGTACCATGTGGGGAGTTTAGTTTTTTAAGATTTCCCTATCTTTATAGGCTCAACCACCCCCAACAGTCTGTAAGTCCTGGAAGCATGCAGATCCTTACGAGACTACTGTATTTGAGATTAAAAATAAATGAATAAACAGTAATTTAAAGGGGTTGGCATTCGACTATGTTTTACACAGAGCAGAGCCATTTAAATTAATGTATGGTAGCTAACTTAGTCATGCATATTACAGTGGGTCTACTCAGAGTAAATCTTAGTTGAATATCACACTTGGATACAACTGTGTACCTAGGGAGTCCCCTGATAATGTAGAAAAACCTCTGCCTTTTTGTGTCTCGCCTCATCTCCCCTCAAAAACAGTAGGCACTCAGTGAGCTAAGCTCCCTATTAGAGGCAATGATGATGATAATGATAATGGATAGCCCCTTTTGACAATGCTTCTAAAAGCCCTTTCAAGCTGTTTGCCTCAAGGGTTTTTGTACCTATGAGTGTTTGAAAATCCTGTGGGAAATTGGGCCTGCTTTTTCCTGAAGTAGCCACTGCTGCTTGAACCATGATGAAACTGAAGCCCAAGCCTGCCTGACGATATTAATATTTACACTTATTTTCATAAAGGTGCATAGCAATCAAAATTCAAAGTCTTTACAGCATCCTTTTAGGACACAGGAAGATCTATGCACACTTTAAAAAATAAAAGTTGACAGCTGTTCTGGAAGCCCCTTTGGGTGCGACTGGGAAAGTGGTGCCGCCAGAGGAGAGGCCTGCCCTCTTCCTTCTCCTCCTTTCTCTGCGCTTCCTTGTTTTTAGAGATTTATACCCTACCCCACAGGGAGCTTCCAGGGCAGCTTATGGAGCATCTAAAATTACAATAAAAGCAAATTAAAACAAAATATTAAAGCAACACAAGTCAAAAGAGTGGCATAAAAGCAGCCAGTAGACATAAAACAAATACAAAGCAGCATAAAAACAAACAGCAGAGGATTAAAAAGCCCGATAAAAATTAAAAAGCTATTTGCTCTGTGGGAGAAGACCAGTGGCACTTGTGCGTTTTCTCCTGGGAGGGCAGTGGTGGGTGAGCTGTGTCATTCAGATGGGCAGAGAAAGCAGAGAGGCATTCAGATAGGCAGGGAAAGCGTTAAGCGCTCCCTCTCCCAAACATAGAAAAGGTAAAGGTAAAGGGACCCCTGACCATTAGGTCCAGTCATGGTCGACTCTGGAGTTGCAGCACTCATCTCGCTTTATTGGCCGAGGGAGCTGGCGTACAGCTTCCGGGTCATGTGGCCAGCATGACTAAGCCACTTCTGGCGAACCAGAACAGCGCACGGAAACGCCGTTTACCTTCCCGCCAGAGCAGTACCTATTTATCTACTTGCACTCTGATGTGCTTTCGAACTGCTAGGTGGGCAGGAGCAGGGACCGAGCAACGGGAGCTCACCCCGTCGTGGGGATTCGAATCGCTGACCTTCTGATCGGCAAGTCCTAGGCTCTGTGGTTTAACTCACAGTGCCACCTGTGTCCCTCTCTCCCAAACATAGCTTCCCCAAATTGATCCACTCCCCTCTGATGCAGTCACTTTGAACTAAAAATAAAGCAGAAGGGATCTCCTCATGGAATCTGATCTCCTTTGACTACCCTTAACATTTCAGGCGCTATGATATTCTTCTTCATTGGCTTCAAACAGAGCCCGGATCTTGCAAGAAGTTTCTTATCTACTTATTATTTATTTCATAACATCTGTACACCACTTGGTTGTAACCCCCCCCCCAAAAAAACCCCTCAAAGTGGTTTGCAAAAGGAGAAAACAAGAAAATCAAGAACAATTACAACCCTACTTTAAAACATATAAAAGTTAAAATACCAAAACAGATTAAAGTGACCTTAGATCATCTGGGTAGACTTGTCTAAACAATGATGTTTTCAGCAGGTGCTTAAAAGGGTACAGTGAAGGCAGCTGCTGGATTTCAATAGGCGGGAAGGGGGAGGGCACCACGGTTACCCCACCCCCACCCACCAAGGAGGGAGGAAGAGGGCATGACCTGGGGGTGGAAGCAGAGGAGAGGCTGCGGCAGCATTGCTGCCCCTCTCCTAGGCTGGGTTCCAGTGTGCAAGTGCGCCCCCGGTGCCGTTTCCTGGGGCTGGCATTCGCCAGCCTGACGCCAGCCTTGCAAAGCTGTGCAGGGCTGCCAGGGTGTGTGTGTGAGGGCACCCTTCCAACGGATTTGAAGCAGCTGCTTTGACAGCTAGGACTGGGCTAGGCTAGGCTAGTGTAGCCATCGCTGGCTCCCTCCATGCCCACCCCTGCCTGGGCATGCCCCAATGTGCATATGTCCCAGGCAGTGGTAGCACATGCTACGCCACTGTGTAGTTGTGCCAATTCCACCGATCGGAGCAGTTAAGTGGGCCCGTGTGGGATAAGACGATCCCGTGTGGGATAAGAACTGGTCCCAAGTGGTTAAGGGCTTCCTATGCTAATAGGTAAAGGGACCCCTGACCATTAGTTCCAGTCGTGGCCGACTCTGGGGTTGTGGCGCTCATCTTGCTTTACTGGCCGAGGGAGCCAGCGTACAGCTTCCGGATCATGTGGCCAGCATGACTAAGCCGCTTCTGGCAAACCAGAGCAGCACACAGAAATGCCATTTACCTTCCCACTGGAGCAATACCTATTTATTTACTTGCACTTTGACGTGCTTTTGAACTGCTAGGTTGGCAGGAGCTGGGACCGAGCAACGGGAGCTCACCCCGTTGTGGGGATTCAAACCGCCGACCTTCTGGTCAGCAAGTCCTAGGCTCTGTGGTTAAACCCACAGCGCCACCCACGTCAACTGGTCCCAAGTGGTTAAGGGCTTCCTCTGCTAATAGGAACACCTTGAACCTGGCCTGGTAGCAAATCAGTGCGGACCTCTGAGCACATGTGTTAAATGTTGACAAAGCCTCACTCCTGTTGGCAATTGGGCTGCTCCGCACGAACTGCAGATCAAGTGTGAGGGAAGTTGCACATTGAGTAATCCAGTTTGGGAGCAAACAGCGCATGAACTAATGTGCTTTCCCAGTCCAGGAATGGCTGTAGCTGTTGAACCAGCTGCAGTTGGCAAAAGGCACCAGAGGCAGATTGAGGGCAGTGAGAGCGGTGCACACAGCCAAGAAGAGTGCCCAGTAAGCACTTGCCTGGCTTTGAGGAGGAGGCATGAGGGCTCTAGGACCCTGCCAGAGCCTTGCACCTCCTTCCCTAAGGGAGACGTGAGGGCTGCAGGGAGGGCGTCAAATGGCCTTGCAAGGGCATATTACCAAGCTCCACCCCTGAAGGCACTTCTAGCCACTCAAGTGACAGAGTTGGATCCAAAGCACCCCCAAACTGTGAACCTGCTCCTTTGGGGTGTGAATCCGATTAAGTTATGATCTGATCTAGCTGCTCAGGGTTTGCAGCTGAAATTTTAATTAGCTGACATGTCAGTTGCGCTGTCTTGCAAAGGGCTCTGATTTGATCTGGGAAGTGCAACTCTTGGGCATCTTTTCCCTTAATTATCTCAGACTTTATTATCCTCCAGATCTCTGTGGCGAAATGGAGTTTTCTGGTTCCTTTGCACACTGCCCAGAAATCAAACAGGAGACTCAAGGAGGGTGAAGTTACTAGCAGACCCTGCCTTGTGTTTGTGCGTCTCTCAAGTTCAGCCTCAATATTAGGCAAAAGGCAGGTCAGGCATCATCGCTTTGCCTCTGGTGACTCGCTCCCAGCAGCCTGTATTCAAACATTCAAACAAAAACAATACTAAGTTGATGAATTTAATGTTGTTAGGTCTCTGGAGCCTCAGACTTTGAGACCCAGGCGGAGGAGGCTGGGAGGCAAGCCGTGATGGTGGCCTAGTGCTCTCCCTGCTGCAGCCAGGAAACAGAACCTGCATCCACAGGAGCTGGGCACAATGCATATGCGAATGAAGTAACAGCAAGAGCTTTTATTAAGCTGAGCAGAAGACAACCTGCAGGGTCCCTTTATGCTAAGATTTTCCCTGAAAGCCGGTCAGGTGTGGAGGCCTGGCAGCTCTTGTGATGGTCCTTCTTAAAGGTCCTTCTTAAAGGCAATGCAGTGCTTGGTCAAGACAGCAGAATTCATTAACTTGCTGAATGTGGGGCCTGCTTGCTGTGAAAAGGATTAAGTGAGGTGGTGTGAGGAGCCATTGTTGTGTGTGTAGTAGTTTGTGTGTTTGCAGAGTGAGGTGCCTGCCTCAGGTGTCAAATTTTGGCTCTGTCTTTGGTGTCAGCAGGAATTGAAGTCTTTTGTGAGATGCTGCATAGAGAGAAAGAATTTTGGGGGACACCGGCAGAGAAATGAAACCTGGGCTAGTAGCTATTTTGAGATGAGTGCTCCTATTTGCCAAGTGGTTTTCGTCCTATGTTTTAGTTTCCTACAATGCTCTTTTACAAAACATGCAGTAGCAAATGCTGTAGTGTTTGCAGGGAAATGGGTTCCTTTCTCCCCTGCAATTTGGGGACTGATCCGCAATGGTGATGTTTGTAAATGAGGCTGCCAGGTTTAGGAACTCCCACATATTTGGAAGCAAGGATTAATTTTAGTATTTTTTCCATGGCTCTCCCTGCTGGATGTGTACACAATGTCAAGGAGGCAGGCAGAAACTCTTTCAAAAACGCCTCTCTCTTTTACAATATTCCCTCAGGTGTAAAGCATTTTCTGTACTCTGCTTCTCTCTTTTGGGACTGAGATTCATTATACCAACAAACCCCTTTGAAAACCGCCTTATTACAATAGCCTGCTGTTTCTTTAGTTTTGAAGAACAGACTTCTAGAGATGACCAACTGAACCGTGTCTTTTGGAAGACTAAACCTGAAGGTATACAAGTGAGCTCCACAAAGCTTTGTGCTTTGTTATTCAGACGAAAACCAGTGCTTTCATTATAAATGTTTTTGTTGATGGTTCCTGACTGCTAAAGATACTCTCCCAGGTGTTTTAACTGTGTGTGCATGCACACACGTCTGATTTATTTACGTTGGTTTTTTTACAGTTGCTAGCGGCCATGTGTATGCTAAGGGACTTATGCATATGCAATTGGATGCAGGATTGCAGCTTCAGAAGATAGAAAGCACTGTATTCTTTGATATATTGCAGGGGTGGGAAACCTCCCACCCACAGGTGCATTTGGGCCTGGCCTGAGCACCACAATTTGGCCTCACTCCCACAAACCACACCCACAGGTAGTGGGGAACTAAATTGCGCAGCCAATCCTTGCCCAAAACAGGCTTGAAGCCACCAGAGATATTGAAGAAGACCAATGAAAACAGAAACAGGCTTGCAAATGGCCACTTTTGGCTGGAATAGGGATCAATCAAGTGAATACAATCTGTATTTGCTGCTGTTCTTGCTTTCAGTCTGCAAGTGATACATGATTGATTACCACTCCCCCACCTCCCATTCTGTTTCTTATGAATTAAAATGAATGGAATAATGTAATTTACAGCTAGTGAGACAAAGGGAAGCAGTGCTGCAGTGAGACAATGTAGGGTGGAACAGGGTAGCCCATCAGCTGCAGTCACCCCCACTCAGTAGAAAGCAGGCTCAGTAGAAACCATACTGCTTTCAGCTACAAGATGGTTTTTGCAAACTGTTGCCTCACAGTTTTATTTTAGGCTGCTCAAGATAAAGCAATATGTCTTGCTGAGCTTTACTGCTTCTACACTCTGGGTTTTTAAAAATGTTTTTATTAACATTAAGTCTCTACATTCTGGTTTTGATTGGCTGTCTGACAACAAGGGAGAGACTTCCTCAAAATGTCGAAGTCTCTCTAGGGTGGTGTTTCTCAACAGTTCAAACCTTTCCCTGAACCTTTCTCTCCCGGGCCTCCCTAACTCAAGAAGCCCTGTGCGCATGCCAAGCTAAGCTTGGGTTCAGACTAAGGCTGAGCTCAAAATTATTGCTTGAGAACTCTCAGCTCAAATTGGTGCATGCAATCTGGGCTGCCAGAAAACTTGTGTGTGTTTTTAACTGGGCAATAGATTTGGTGGGGATCAAATGAAATGCAACCACTGATATTGTGGCCCCCAATGAATCTTTTGAAGAATTTTGACACCCCATCAACTTTTGCCATAGTCCTCCTCATATTCAATGCTTCTGAGTGTTTTTGTTACTTGGGGAGGGGGGATTTTCACTCAACTCCAAATATTCATTCAACCATGAAGCTAGCTGGGCAAATCATTATTTCACTGTCTAACCCACCTCGCAGGGAAGTTATGCAGGCAACATGGGACAACGCCTCATCCATGCCATCCTGAGTTCTTTGAACAGAGGTTTGGTTACAAACTTGATAAAGGATATAATAAATATGTAAACTTCTGTTTGGCAGATGAATGTGTAGAGATTCTCACACTCAGTCCTGGATGTGCAGTTCACTGATTACTGCTTCTGCACTTCTCCATCTCATCCAGAACAGAACTTTAGCATCTCCCTTAGCAGGGAAATGAGCTCCCAACTTGGGCTCACCTTGGACATTTCTCATCTAGGAGAGATGTAAAAGCTCTGTTTCAATTGTGATGGATATATGCAGGGAGAAAGCACAAAGCGTTCAGGTTACCTAGTCCCTCAACTTCTTCATCACGTCTGAAGCATTGTGCATGGAGGAGGATGCTTTCAAGCCTCCCAGATAAGAGTAGACATTCTCATGCATGCATTTTCATTCTTCAGCAGATTGCAGTCTGGAATACCCCCTGGACAGCTCAATAGCCAGAATTGTCCCTCTGCTTCTGTCTCACCACTATCAACAAGTTTTAGCTTCTAGTTAGTCATTTCACTAGTGTGTTTGGTGGGCACGAAGTGTGGCCTAGCACAGTGGTCCCCAAACTGCTCCGCCACTGCTGAGGGTCTTGATGGACCACTTAATGATTATTATTATTTTGGCTGATTATAGCAATCGTAATGTGCTATGCCAGGTGCCCTATCATTTTAATTGTATTTTTATTGCTTTTTTATTTCTTATATATTGCATTGCATTACAATCTGAATTCCATAGAATTCAAATCATAATACAATAAAATCCAGTGCAAGAAATAGAAGAAGCAATAAAATCCAATTAAAAAAATCAATATGAATAGTTAATGCAATAGATGTGCTATCTCCCGACTTCAACTACAAATTCACAGCCATGCTGTAGGCTGTATGAATGAAGCTTGTGGACCACAGGTGGTCCATGGACCACACTCTGGGAACCCCCCACCTAAGAGTCATGCCTAAGCGCATTCAGGTATCTTCCCCCTAAATCAGCTAAATACCCAGTGGCTGAAAGCTGATCTTGGGACTGACCTTCCAAAGCCAGCAAGGTGTGGTATATACCTGAAAGGGGGAGCACAGCAACCTGCCAGTTGGGCACACATCCTGCCCAAATGGATAAGGAGGGTCCACCAATTTTGACCTTTCCATATGATGAATTAATTTATTTTGTCCATGGCATGTCACTAGGCATACCTTTAACTGGGTGGCTAGGGGGCACACACTTGTTGTTGTGTTTTGTTTAGGGTGCTGCGGAAAGAGAGAGAGGTGTAGAAAAAGGAAGAGAAGGAGAGAAAGATATATACCTGTGGTTTTTTAAAAAACGAAAGTTAATCTAATGTTGCGAGTTAGGGTTAAAACTAGAGCAAATTCCAGGTCTGCAAAGCTTGACGACCTTCCTGGAAATCTGAAAGCACAATACAGAATTCTGCCTACCCCAGCAGTGCTTGGGATTCCAGCTGTTGTTGGACTACAACTCCCATCAGCCCTGATGGGATGTTGGGAGTTGTAGTCGAACAACAGCTGGGGACCCAAGTTTGAGAAACACTAAGCAAATGACTCATAAATTCATTCTTTTTTTATTTGAATTTTCTTAGCTTTCATCAAGACCCCACAGCATCAGTTACTACCTGTGGCTGCATTTTCTTGACAGCAATTGGAGTTGCATTGGTCACGAAGCATGGACACCTCCCTCTCCAGCATCTCAATCCTGCTCAGCAGCTCTTGTATGTCCCGGGAGGAGGCGGTACACTTGCAAGTCTGTTTGGGGAGGTTTATCCTGTGGGTGAAGGTGACCTGGCTCTCACTGTCTGAGGTCTGTTCGGTGTATTCCGTCATCCGGTCATCTTCTGAACTCACCTCTGGGTCAGAGGAAGCCTCTAGGGATGTTGCGCAGAGGCTGTCCAGAGGCACATTTATGTTGTATATATGGCTGAAGACCATGGGTTGGTCTTTGATAGGTGCCGTGTAGTTGGTAAAGCCCCCTTCGGCGTCAGTCACCTGTCTCTTGATTCTCTCTGTCATCACTTCCAGGCGGCACTCGAAAGGTCTGAAGATGGACCCTAGCAGCATTAAGTTGAGACTGACTAGAATGTTCCTTAGAACTGCATGTTCACCATCAGCCCCCATTTTCTTAGGGAGGGCAAGAAGCTTCTGTCCCAGCGCTGGAAGGCAGGGTTCTAGTGGAACCTGAAACAAAGCACATGAGGGGAATTTATGAGACCAGTGTTGGGAGTAGATCCTAAGAGGATATGATAGATTTGAGGTCAAAATCCTTTGCACAGACAGTAGAAACATCTATGCATGCAAGCATAGGATTAAGTGTGTGTGTGCGTGTGAGTGAGAGAGAGAGAGAGAGAGAAGGTTGATTGGGAAGAACCAAGCAAAAATGAACAAAACCCATCAATTTTCAATTCAGTTATAATCCACAATTAGGAAAAGTGAAGGGCAACAGTTACAACTATTATTGCTGACAACAAGTATACCTCTAAGCACTTGCAAAGTGCTTTAGAGCCTTAAGTAAACAATGCTATCCTCACTTTCCTAGGAGTAAGCCCCATGAATTAAATGAAATCTCCTTCTGAGCAGAAAATATAGGATTGCTTAATATGTTCTCAGGCAACACATAGGCCACACACTGATGTCACAGCACCATGCTTTGACCATATGATGTCATCTCTGAGGGCAAAGGGAGGTTGGATGCTTTAACTGAGATTCCTGCATTGCAGGGAGTTGGACTAGATGACCCTAAGGTTCTTTTCCAACTCTACAACTCTGTAATTCTGTAATTTCATGAATTACTCACTTGTGTATGTGTGTCTTAAGTGAAGTTTTTTTTTTTTACTTTTAAAAACTTATCACTTCACAAATAGACATTTTTTTTAACAGGAAAGACTTCCCTTAGCAACAAAATCAGGGGCCCAGGCGGCAGCCACCCTCCCTGGCCTCCAATGCTTCAATTAAAGCCTAGAGGAAGACGTCATGAGATAGCTCTTCCTATGGGGCTTTTTCTGATCAGCAAGTGCAGCCAGCTGGGGAGGTTACAGAGCGTAGGAGAAAGGTTTAATGGGAAAATGAACACCCACAGTTGCATCTCAGTGATAAAGCGAGTTCAACTCTACACCCCCTGATATTATATGAAAATGAGGCAGAAAAAAAGGAACAGGTGAAGAAAGCTTTCAATAAATTAGAGGAGAGATTTCTGAACAGCACTAGATTAAGGTGATCGTCTTGCCAGATTGCTTGGAGGTTTCACCCCCCCCCCACTTTAGTTCTGCTCCGTCGGCAGCACTTAGGTTTCGAAGGCATGGCTTCTGAAAAGAGCTAAACTAATAAGTAACCTTGATAATGAAACAGTCTGCTTAAAAGAACAATTCAACCCTGTAAAGTTAATTGCATTCACACTTACCCTCTCAAACATCAGTAGTTTGATGTTCTCTAGCAGTAACTCAGTGGTATTGGTCTGATGCTCTGAAGTGTCTAAAGCAGCACTGCTGGTGCAATGAGCAATAATTTACTCCAGTTCGCTTTGGTGCATCTGTACAGACCACGATTGTGTACCTTGTATCTGAACTTACTGCTGGAGAAAGCTGCAGCTGTTTGAGGTGGCAGGTGCAGCAGACACACACTTCCCCTTCCTTGCTCACTGAAATAGCTCCACTGAGTAGAATATGATAAAGAACTTAGCAGTATTGTACTGGAACAAAAATAAGGATCCCTACTTTGGTCCTGCCGCAAAATGCTCTAATGTACAGGAAGTTGAAGGACCCTCTTTCACTGAGACCACAGAGATGCTTAGAGACCTGAGACTGAAGAACCAGGAGCCACAGAGAGTCATGAATAGGATGTGCAGGACCCAGGAGCTACTTAAAAGTCAAGGCTGTCTGAATGATTGCCCAATACATGTGAGCACACATGCTCTTAAGGAGGCAAAGCTTTGCGCTTTGATGCCTCAAAGTCAACAGCAGAAACATCTGCCACCTCAGATGAATGTTTACAGGAGAGCAAGAGACTTGGGTGGGTTGTGTGTTGACAGGAAGGAAAGTGTAGGAAGGGTGGCTCCTGGTTTGAGAGGGCTCCAGGCAGGGTGCCTTCTGGTGGGCTGAATCTATTGTTGGACCCTCGAAAGTTGACTGGGTGGCTGGGAACTGCCATTTTAATTTCCAGGACTGACCCCTTGCGATGTGATGATGAGGGCATTCTAGGAAATGTTAGACCCAGATGCCCATGTTCTGCCAGGCTGAAACGTTTTTGAGAGGGGGCAAGGCATGGGTCAGGGGATGATCCTGCCAACTGCCCAAGGATGCCAGATGCTGAAATGAGTCCCAAATGTGGCTTCCTTGCTGCAGAAATCTAAGGTCTATTTCTCACAAAGGGCTTCTCCATCTTGTCCCATCACTTTCCCCCAGGGAGAACCACTCTTTAGCACTCAATCAAAATAAATAATACTTTCCCAGAACCCCATGTTACTTTTTTATTGTTATCATCAATGATTGCTACTTACACTGAATTATTAATATATTAATATTCGTACCGGAGGTGCAATCCATTGTCTCTCGAAACAGAGACAGTGGACAAGCCAGTGACAAATATTCAGTGTAATGATAATTAGTAATCATAAAAACTATTATGGTGTCATGGGAAAGTATTATTTAATTCATAACATTTATATACTGCTCGACTTAAAAAAACAACAAACCCTCAAATGAGTTTACAAAGAGAAAGTATCTGGAATTAAAACCATCTCTCTGTCGTGAGAGCTGTTTCCTATATTACCACTTAATGTTATTTGTTTCAAGGAACCTGTAATTCGACCCTATTGGTTTCTGACAGTTTCCTTAGGCCTGCAAGCACCTTATGAAAGGGCTTGGAATCTGCAGTCTTAGGGGGCCAATAGTTTAATGGAATCATCAACTGTGAGGAAAAAACTCTAGTTCTTCCTCCCTCCCCACAACCCAAGTAGGTAAGGTTCTATTCTGCATATATTAATCATCACTGATGAAAGAAAATAATGAAGCGATGAAAATGTGACTTGTGATTGTTTGTTCCAGGCAGGAATGTGCCATTATCTCAGACCATGTAATATTCCCCAGAAACACAGCGCTAGTTTGACTGAGGGGCTCCTGCAGCGGCAGCCAGTGCATTAAATATCATTAAACTACACTGCACAATCTTAGGTTTATTTACGTTTGTGTTCAGGACGCACAGATATTGCTTGTTAAAAGTCATTCCACCCCCCACCGGCACACAGAATAATGTGGTAAAGTGTCTTTATTTGCAATTGGGCAACTTTCCATTTTGGTATTGATTTGCAGTCTCTGGGTGGTAAATCCAGACTTCATGAGCCAAATTCCTCCTGCAGCATAAACTCTTTTCTTCAGTGTAGTTACACCAGTGCTAGATTAGACCTGCAGGGTGTTTTTTTAAGTCTGAAGGGGCCTGTTTTGGAGGGGGGAGGGCTGGGAAGGTGCTCATTGATCACATTTCACTCCAATATGTCTGCCTTAAAAATCACAGCAGAAAGTCTGTGCCCGGCAGACAGACAGTTGTGACTCTAGGCTAAGGGAGTCTTATTATTCTTACTACAGCACCGGGGTCAACTTGACTGCCTATTGCTTACCTGCTGCTGGGAAATTTGTCTTACATTTAATTTTCATTGGAAGAGTAGTTTATGGAGCGACCTGTACAGTCTGAATGCAGTTCTTTCAAAGAAAAGTAACTTAGAAACAGGTGTTGCATTTACTGCTTTTCTGCAGCAATTTCATGCTATAGTGGGAGCTGGCTATTTGCTTTTGTTCTGATAGCTTGCTGTAATTACTATGTTTGAATTTTCTCTCCTTTTGTATGAGTTTTTCCTCTTCTTGAAGCTAAGGATGGTTAGCCATACTTCACTGTAGGAAGGCACATAATGCTCGGTCAAAATGGTGGCTGATTCCCCCCCCCCCTTGACTCTCCTATCAATTGTGGGGGAATTATTTGCACATTCAAAGCAATATAAGAATCCCTAACTCTGAACTGACTTTACTTCCCCATGTCATGATTTGGCTACTACATAGCCAAATCTGATCAGCGCAGTAGCATTGTGCACAAGTTGTGGGAATTTCACTGTACCTATATTTGTTGGCCAACATCCCAAAATATAGGTCACTACAGCTGTTCCTCAAAGGCTGGACAAAAGACGAGAATCTCAACCTGATGGAAAATACACCCATTGTCAGTGCTGACCTGAACTCAGGGAGTGAGTACTTTAAATGAGGCATTATACAATGGTGTAGATGTTATTTGATAGTTTTATGTAGTTTGATCTGTTATAACCCACCCTGGGACCATAAGCTGAAGTGGGGAATGCATATATGAACGGATAGATAGATAGATAGTGATTGTTATAATGCTTATTTTGGGATCCACCAATTGCTTCCGAGCAAGGGCAGGGTGTTTCAGGGAGCAGGAAAGAAGCCCTTTACAACCTGGGCTATAAGAAAATAGCAATTTATAGTAGAAAACAAATACAAGGAACTGAATCTAGCACTGAGCAGTTTTGAATCTAGCACAGAGCAGCAACCCAAACGAGTAAAAAAGATATACAGTACAAGTTTATTTAAAATATGACACGCTTTTCAACTACATGAACTTATTTGGTCTTTCACTTCTGCTAGCTGCTGTCCAAGTACGCCATGGCCCAGGGGTGCCGGGTTGAGTAAAATATTGGGATGGGGGCAGGTAAGCCCCCCTGCATAATTGATCACATGATGGGGCGCACCCACACCATTTGAATGGCAATGCCCATAATGTTTTTGTGGGGGCCTCGCTCCCTCAAATGTTTTATGGGGTGGGGCGAAGGGACCTCAGCTCCTAGGAACTGACTCCTATGCCATGGCCTTGCTGAAGAGGCTCATGTTCTAAGTCAGAGGGACAGGACAAAAGTGAAGAAAGAGGACCTAGCATGAAGGGGAAAGTCTGGCTTTCCTGCAAATAAAGTTGGTGTTACACATGAGTATTCTTCTTATGGTGATCTAGCATCAATTTGTGGACACTGAGCTCTGCCTGGTGCAAATGAGGTGCCTCTAGGCCCATTGACTTTCACGTTGTCTTTCATTGGTGTCCTTTATCTACAGGGGTGTAATTGAGAAATTACTCATCAGCAACAAAGGGTAAGCAACTGCAACTACACACAAAAAGGCCAGTGTTCTTACTACTTAGCCAGATTGCCTGGGTATTTTAAAGCGTGAAACTAGAAAATGATCAAGGATGGGGAGAGCTACAGCTAAGTTTTGACTCTCCCTGTCCCATCTTTGTTTGTTCTGACACAAGCAGTTAGAAGCCCCAGATTCTCCTGGAATGAGTCCATGCTGTACCTCCTCTGCTGTCAGCATTGACCCAGTTTCCAGGAGGATGCAATTTCCAGAAGAGAAGAGGCTGGCGGGATGAGGCCCTTTGACCCTCTCTTGCTGATCCAGTTCTCTCTCACCAGCTCAGGTTCCCATAGCCAAGTCCCCCAGACCCATGTTTGCAAAGAAAAGCTATGCACAATAAGAATGACTCTTCTGTGGACATTTGGTCACAATTGTTTAAAAAACTGGTGTACAAAGGATACACGCAGTCAACAATACGCTTGTCGTATACCTGGGGTTTCCTATTGGTGTGATCACAGGCAGAGGGAGATATGGCAATGGGAGGAGGACTGGCAAGGTAATGAGGTGAGTGAGGATTAGACAGTTAAGAGTCTTCCCCCTCTCTGGTTCCCATCCCATCCAACAGGGGTTAGGTTTTTCTGTCAGCCAGCCCTCTAGCCTTGCAGTACTGCTTTGTAATGCCAGGTCAGGCAGCACCATAGTAAATCCTCACTTGTCCATGGTTTGGTATGCATCATGCTGAGATTTGGATGGGTGAACTGGGTGGAGTGGATCTTACCCAGTGCTGCCTGCCTGAGTTTGTAGTAGGGCACCAGCATCAGCGTTGAGGCTTGGAAGAGGGGACATTGCGGTCATCCTTAAAGATTCCAACACTACCACCTGTCTGCTTTGGGATTTGAGTGCTTGTACCTGATATTGAGTCAGGGAGTCAGAACAAGGATGCTGCGGATATCAGGACACACTTTATAGCAGTAACATGTGAAATTGCCTTGTATAATTCATAACTATTTTCTGTTCCTTGCACTCATGGGAAATGAAGCATCTTCCTCTCCCACAGCCTCCTGCATTAAAACAGCTGTTTACCAGCTTCTTACCTTTTGCAAAAACCCACGACCTGCCTGAAAACATGCTGAGCGATTGTTCAGTGGCGTCTTCGGCACTTGCAGGGTAGTTATCTTAAATTTCTTTAGAAATTATGGCTGTACTTTGCCTCTCTCCTTAATTGGTGAGTAATACCTGCTGCTTGAAGTGACATCTGTGGATGCCATTGCCACCTCTGCTCCACGGGAGGCATGAGAAACAGATTTCAGTTCAGGGAGTGGAGCAGCGTGGGTTGCAAGTGACGGGCTCTCATCCAGAGTCCAGATATTTACAAACCCGAGAGCTTCCTTAGTAGCATGAGAGTGGGAGCTGTTTTGTGGATAAATCTACCAAATCACAATGTGGCTCAACTGCTTCAGTTGCTACAGTAGTTTGTGGGCTGTGTATATGGTTGTCCGAACCGATAAAGTTTTTTGCTTTTTTTAAAATGGGAGAGACAAGGGGGGTCAAACCACCTGCGACATGGAACCCATTTTTAATTTACACAATGCATGCAATTGTTTCCCCCCTTCTGTTTCTCTTGATGAAAGAAAGAAAAATGGCAGTGCTACTGCTGCTACCGAGCACAAGGCATCTGTGGGGCCTTCTGTGAGATATGGAAACCAAGGACCTAACCAAGGAGTGCCTAACCCTCTTAGGCCCTGGTCCACTTTACCCTTGGCCAACCCTCCAAGGGCTGCAGGACAGCAGTAGGTGTGGCCACCAGGAAGGTGCCTTATGCTGAGTTAGCCCATTAGTCCATCTAGCTCACTTTCATCTAGGCTTACTGGCAAGGAGCTCTCTTGGATTTCAGGCGCCGTTCTTTCCCAGTCCTGCCTGGAGTTGCTGGGGATGGAACTTGGGACTTTCTGCATGCAAAGCAGAAACTCTGCCACTGGGCTATGGCCTTGTATGCACATGGAGGGAGATGCACACATGGGCAGATGCACCCACAGGCCCTTCCTCCCAACATGTTCTCTGTAGGTGAACTGAGGAAGGGCATGGACTGCAGACCTTCCAAGTGTTCCCATTTTCCAGGGACATCCTTGATTTAGGGAAGCCATCCTGGTTTCTGATTTGATCCTAGAATGTCCTGCTTTTCCTTAGGACACCCTAAAGAAGAAATACTTTCATTGGAGAAATGTTGGAGGGTATGATAGGATGTCCCTATTTTCACTGGAAGATATGGAGTTATCTGGCCCCCAGCCGTCTGAAGGCAATCCTGTATAGGGAAGGTTTTTTTTAATGTTCAATGTTTTATTATGTTTTATTATTATTATGTTTTTATTATTATATATGTTGGAAGCTTCCCAGAGAGACTGGGGCAACCCAGTAAGATGTGTGAGGTATAAATAGTAAAATTATCATTATGGAATGGGGTGTCCCTATTTTCATCGGAGAAATGTTGGACGGTATGTGTACTATCCTCTCTCTGCTCACCAACTGATGGATCTGAAGACTGGAGAGAGGGTGACATGTACCCCCAGGCCTTGTTTTCTTCCCTTTTTGCTGCTGCCATAATTGGTGAGGGCTTGGTGGGATTTAAAATTTGCTGGAGTGGGGGCTGGATCACGACCCTGACCTGGGAGTTAGCCACCCCGGCCTAAAACATAAAAATGTTGCTGAAATTATTTCAGTCCAGTCTGCAATGTTGAATGTCTCCCCGCTATAAATGGTTCTCCTACAAACAGAAAACCAAGCAGGAGGATTGTAGCCACTTTTTTCTATGTGCAAGGTTTCTCTGACCACAGTGGAACATACAACTGTGGGACTCCTGCACCTGCAGCATGAAGGTGATGGCATGATCAGTTTGCTCAGGAGTCTCTCCTGAATCTCCTGACCAGTGTCTCTGTTCTCATGGTAGTTGAAGGCTCCAGAGAAGCCCTACTGACCTTGGATTGCTTACCTGGCCCCAGGCAACAGCTGAGGTGGGAGTGCATGAGAGACTCATTTGCAGCAATTGCTTCTGAGGAGCCCCATGTGGTGCAGAGAGGGTTACAACTTGCTCTCTGGCCCTTCCCTGCCTGCCTTTTCATCTTGGTGTGTAAGGTGCAAGATGGCAACGGTGGCTCTCTTAGCCAGCTCAGCAGAGACATTTCAAAGCTGGCCTTGTGCACTGTGAGGATTATAGATTTGGCGTAGATGTGTGAATATGAAATTCCCCTTGCTCCTCTCTCTCAGGAGTTGAATGCGTCTCTGATTCAATAAGAACAGAAGAGTCACTTTTTTTTTCTTTGAAGAGCAAACACAGATCGACCAGTGGAGGAAATGAGAGAGTGAGAGAGGGGTGTGCATATGGAAAGATGGATGGATAAAAGGCAGAGATAAGAGGGAGAGGGAGAGAGAAACAATGCAAGGCTAGAGAGAATTCAATAGCGCGGAAGGAGAGATGTGCTGCAGAAACAAGAGATGCAGGGATAGAGCAGCCACTGACAATATATACATTAGTTAACAGTCACATAAATTAGACAGAGAAGATAAAGTAACTTGATAAACAGATACTTTGGGGATCTATACCACATTGCCAATCCAATCCCCCTTATCAATATAATTATCATGGCAACCTTCGGCAGCCAAGGTAATGATGTCCTGTGGTAATATATAAGCACCAGATAATGGACTCTCCCTGCTGCTCCATTTTGATACAGTGCTAATTAGGTGAACTGGGGCCGTCATGCAGCTGGCGGACCCACGCAACTCAGCTCTGCTCAACACTCTTTGCTCTTGCAGAGTCTTTGCTGTCAAATGTCAGTCTGGAACCTTCTATTTTCTCACAGCACCAGGGTCCTAGGTTTCCTCTGCCCACAAGGGACATTTCAAAGTAAGCGGAAAGGGATTTGTCTTGCACCAGCTGAATTAGGCTAATGCTGCACAGTGGCCAGGAAAGGACGTGAGTTAGGAAATTGTACCTCAGTCATGCAAATAAGGTCTGTGAGTTGTGTGCATGTTTGTGTAACTAGACAGGGCCTTAGGCCGGAATCTTAGCCCCCAACCCTTGTTGCTAGATTCTAAGCCAGATTAGTCTGGAGAAGAGCCAAATTCAGGGCACTCAGCAGTGCCACAACAGAAAATGAATTTATATCTACCCCTTACTGCGAGTTGGCCCCAGTCAATCCGCCATTTTTCTTTGCCCTGCTGCTTCTGCCTAGAATTTAGGGTTACTCCATTAGATAACCCACTATTTTGCAGGATTTAGGGCTCATCCACAATTACATTTGCTCCTCATTTCTAGGCACAGGTCTGAACTTTCTAAGTCTGTGTCTGAGAACTATTTTTTGCCTCACTGCTTTCGCCAGGAAAACCCACTCTTGACCGCTGAAGCAGAGCAAACGACAATCCATGGAAACCCCAAATTTCTGGTTGCTCCAGTTCAGCGGTACAGAGCGGGTTTTCCTGGGTAAAGCGGCAGGGAAAGTGTGGACCTGTGCCTGGAAAGCACAGGGTGAAAGATAAGTGTGGATGATCCCTAAGCTCCACATTTACAGTATGGGGATGCTAGTAAAACTGTACAGGAACATATGGTATATGAAACACTTCAAATACTTGAAATGACCACCAAAACACCAAACCACAACATCCCCCCCCCTTCAACAGAACACAGCGCACATCCCAGACCAAGGTCACCAAGACAATTGAGATGGCACCAACCAAGGAGATGGCAAATGACAAAGAGGCCTCAACATCCCCCCATGATGACAGCTGCCCAACAACAAAAAGGGGCCTGAGGGAAATGGAACTGAGACTAGCAAAACTATTGAAGAACACAGTGAATCCGCTGAAGACAATAATCAGCAACTTGACCTCCAAAGTGGAGACTTTCACTGGCACCATCTCCACTCTAGAAAAGGAAAACCAGATGCAACTAAAACAAATAGAGCAACTCCGAGAGGAAAACACATGTCTGAAAAATAAATTAGCTACCCTCAAAATAGGTGAGGAAGCACAAACTACCCCGTCATCGTCCTTCAGCCCCATCCTAACCACAAACCAACTAGCTAGAGAGTCTCTTGGAAACTCTCCAAAACTTCTTTAAGGACAATGATGTGAGTGACATAACTACCCTCTTCTGGGACACAATGAAAGCGGTCATCAGAGGAGCCTGCGTAAAGGAGAGGGCATCCCTTAAAAAACAAACATCCTCAGAAATTGGTAATTTAGAACAAGACATTAAAACCCTCTAATCACAGTACAAACAAACAGGAACAAAACAAAAAACAACCCCTCCTTAAACTTATAGAACAAAAATGAAGGGAAATTGACTATCTAGAAATCAATAAAACAATGATTAACATCCTATACTCTAAACAACGCTTTTATGAATATGGAGGGAAGAACTCCAGGCTATTAGCAAACAGCTGCAGGAAAAAATTACTCAAAAGAAGAATACACTCTGTCACTAAAAAAAAAATGGTAACATAACATTCTCCACCAAAGACATAACCTCAGAATTTGCTGAATTTTCCGCCAATCTTTACACCTCCCGCAACCCACCTGAACAAGAAATCAGAAGATGCCTAGCAGGGCTGACCATGCCAACTTTAACTGCAGAGGAACAAGAATTCATGGACAGCCCTATCACCCCAGAGGAAATAGATACAGTCCTCAAAAACCTGAAACCACCCAAAGCCCGGATGGCTATAAGCAGAATTCTACAAAAAATTAAAAGAACCCCTGATGCCTTACATGACCTGCCTATTTAACAACATCATAAAAGGGGCCCCCATTCCCAAACCTGGACTCTTACAAAATAGCCTCTATCCCAAAACCACACCAAGATAGCCTCAAAATAGAATCATACTGCCCAATCTCATTGATAAACCAAGACTACAAGATATTCACATCAATCCTGGCTAACCGCCTAAAAATCTTCCTACACAAACTAATCACCCTGGACCAGGCAGGCTTTGTCCCTGGTCGCAACATAGCAGATCCCATTAGGAAACTACTGAATCTGATAGAACACAGCAAAATGACCAAACTTCCACTGACAATCATGTGCCTAGCCCTTGATTGCTTAGAATAGAAATATCTGTTAGCAGTATTAACTAACATAAAATTTGGCCCCACCTTCCTACAAACCCTCAAACAATTTTACTCCCCAGTCTCAGCAAAATGCAGAATTAACAATATGGACTCCAATACCATAGCAAACCAAAGAGGCACAAAGCAAGGATGCCCACTGGCTCCCTATTCATCTTGGCCCTTAAAAGGTAAAGGACCCCTGACAATTAAGTCCAGTCGCAGACGACTCTGGGGTTGCAGTGCTCATCTCGTTTTATAGGCTGAGGGAGCCAGCGTTTGTCTGCAGACAGGTTTTTCAGGTCATGTGGCCATCATAACCAAGCCGCTTCTGGTGCAATGGAACACTGAAACCAGAGCAGTGCACGGAAATGCCGTTTACCTTCCCGCCAAAGTGGTACCTATTTATCTACTTGCACTTTCTGGTGTGCTTTTGAACTGCTAGGTTGACAGGAGCTGGGACTGAGCAACGGGAGCTCACCCTGTCGCAGGTATTTGAACCACCGACCTTCTGATTGGCAAGCCCAAGAAGCTCAGTGGTTTAGACCACAGCACCACCTGCATCCCTTATCATCTTGGCCCTAGCAACCCAAAATCTTAGAGCAGACAGCTTTATTGGAGGTGGGCAAAGAGGCAGACAGACTGAAATTGGGCTGGAGGCAGGCTGGGGTCCAGAAGGTGCTCAGATGACTAAAGAAGCCCCCACCCCATGTTGCTGGACTACAATTCCCATCAGCCCCAGCCAGAATGGAGAGCGCCATGTTGTCAATATATCCATATATAGGTTGGCAAAAGGTTAAAGGGGTCCTGTAATCTGAAAGGCGATTCAATATTTCTAAATATTTAAAAACACTGAATTGAAGCATAGTTGGTGCTTGGCTTGTGCTAAAGTTCCTGTGTTTGTTGTGGGAGTTCTGCAGTGCTAGTTTTTAAGAAAAAGAGGTGCCAGAACTCACCATCAATGCCTCCCTTATTCTCCTATAATGGCAATGGCGCCCACCTGAGAGGTGCGGACTTCAGGCTGACAAAAAGCCCTGGAGTTCTGACTCCTAAATGGTTCATGAATTTTGCTAGTTCTTCCTAAGGACCTGACTGACTTGTTTGAAAAGGAATTTGTCTTGAGGACAAACTCTTGCTATGGTGTCATCAAAGAAACTGAAGCTCAGGTCTTTACACCAGATGAACAGCAAAGCCATAATCTTTTTCTGTATGACTGAAAAACAAGAGCAGGCTTGTTTGATACAGAAGTGGTGGCAAAATGTCTCAAAGGACTTGACTCACAGTGTTTCCAGCTCAAAATCAATACTGTGGAAAAGGGCATTTATCTCTTTTTCCAACACTCTCGCTACCCCTGCTTAGGCCTTAGGCTTAATTGATGGAATACCTTGCATTAATAAACTCTCAAGTCACTTCAATTGCTGATTAACAATTTGTTAATCAGAACCAAATGGCTCATTGGGTAACAAGGGGATAGTGGGCTAGTGGGAGAGATATATAAGCACATTATCCTTGCATCAAGACACTGTGCTGGAAGAACTTCAAATTTGCTGTGAGCTGATAGTGCCCTGACAGTAAACATAGGTTATGAAGAAGCAAGGTGGCCAAAACTGCCTGCTATTCTCTTCTGGTGTCAACAAGAGTTGTTGATTCATGCCATAGCCTAGAAACCAAAAAACTGTAATACCATCTATCTCTCCTCATGCAGAAGAGCCTTCAAGGTACACAGTATATTACATTTAACTGGGTAAATGCCTACTGGAATTTGAAGCAATAATTCCACAGGAATCATTGGGCACACAGTCCAAGAGAATGCAATTTTATGCCGGCTTTACTGAACTGAACTGAAGGGGAACTGCACAAGACCACTATTGAGTTTGCTTGTTTGCTTTTTATTTATTAAATTTCTAACCGCTCCACTGCAGAGCTCTTAGAAAAGTTTATAATAAAATGCAATAAATCTTTCATGTCGGGGTAGTCCAATATTGTTGGTGCATGCTGCAATTTTCTCCCTTTTAGAACTGTCACTGAATTTTGCCTCAAACAAAATTTGTACTGAATCTGGAGGGTTTTGCTCAGATGCAACATCCATCAAAATGTTGAAGGTGGTTACAGTTTGGGCTCTAACAATTCAAAAGCAAACAACAGAGAGAGAAAACGTAGGATGACTGCATATATGTTGTCTTGAATTTGTGACCGCTCAGTCATATGATTGTCCAAATAACTTTCAAAAAGGGAACCCTACTAAAAATCTACCCTTAAAAAAGAAAAAGAAAATTCCCCCGGCTATAGGTTCCTAATAATAATAATAATAATTCAATTCAATTCAATTTATATGCTGCTTAAATGTTAAAATGGATTTCACATCCCAGCATTTCTCAAACTGCAGAGCCTGAACAGGCATCCGGGTGTTTTTCTGGTGCCATGGAAAGTTTTCAGTAAGTAACAGACTAACCAGATCTTTATAACTAAAAATGCCCACAACTTTCTGACTATAATTAAGCAGTATTAAAGAGGGACTCAGGCGTATGACATGTAGAAGGGTTTTTGTGCCAGATGCCCACTAATTCCTCCTCCTCCTCCAGCGCCACGTCTAAGTCCTTTTCCCACTTGTTCGTTTAATTAGTTTTCTTCGTCAGATTTCCCAATGGAATGCATTTCTAAATCTCAGGTATCAGGCCCTTGGATCCAGTTCTATGTGTTGTAGGCAGTAGGCAGGTGTTTAAATCTCATGGGATCTCTTTTAGCTTCTGCAAAGATGTTGGGGAACATAACAAAATGACACATTTACAGGAAATGCAACACTGGGATTTTATCTGGCTTCACCTTATTTAGCGTTCCCTCCACCCCCCGAAAGAAACAGAATGGGAGCTTTTTAAGCCTGTTCATCTTGTGTGTGTACTCCAGATACTGAAAGTTCTCTTTGCAGTCCCAGAAATGAATAGTGAATGGGTGATAAAAGAAACAGATTCCTTCTCCAACCCAAAGTTTCAGTGTGTGCATTTCCTGTCGTCACTGTGGCTTTCACCTAGAGCAAAATTAGGGGATCAATTTAAAGGGTGCTGATTAAGTGAAGCAGCTTTAGGAACAAGACCACCTTGGCAACTGTAGAAGTTGCAAGTGTCTTGATAAGATTAGTGATTTTTCCAGGGATGTTTCATAAATCCCTGTCCTTCCATGGATTTCTCCCTGACAATTGGTGGCCATTCTGCTCAGCTGCCCGCAACTCCTGCCACAATTCCCTGAAGCTCTGGAGGATGGGGCAGAATAAATATCCTGGTGTTTCTGGAAGAAATCAGAAATAAAACCTGGGATAAGGAAGGAAATAACTTTTTACAAGTCTTTTAATGCAGGTACAAAAAAGGAAGAAGCTGCCAACATCTGTGCACTGCTAGTGCTTAATTGACACAAGAGAATCAACCAATCAGAAGAAGGGGGAAAACACAACAAAAAATGGCTGTGATCAAAATAGGGGCCTTTCTCACAATCAGCTGGACTATTTTTATCCATATCAAATACTTTTGCTCTAGGGAATGGGGGAATATGCGAGTGCGTCAAGTAAAGAATGTCCGTAGCCAGGAGCAGTTTGCTTATTACCATGTAAGTCATTTGTTCAAAATGCTTGCTTGTAAGTGGTGCCATCAGTCACTTCATGGCACACTCTGCCTCTGCCCAGCAGTGGCTGATCCCCAAAGGAAAGACACAGACAACATTCTCTGACTCCTCTCCCTTCACCATTTGTCTGTGTGCCTCTCTTTGCTGTTAAAAATATACTTTTGGTATGAGCAGTGTATTAGTTGGGATCATTGTTTTTGTTTCTAAAAAAGATGGGTGTTCTCCAATTAAGTTAGAGTAAAGGTAAAGGACCCCTGACAGTTAAGTCCAGTCGCAGACGACTCTGGGGTTGCAGCACTCATCTCGCTTTACAGGCCGAGGGAGCCGGTGTTTGTCCACAGACAGTTTTTCCGGGTCATGTGGCCAGCTTGACTAAGCTGCTTCTGGCACAACAGAACACCGACACTAGAGCAGTGCATGGAAATGCCCTTGCACTTTCTGGGTGTGCTTTCGAACTGCTAGGTTGGCAGGAGCTGGGACCGAGCAACAGGAGCTCACCCTGTTGTGGGGATTTGAACTGCTGACCTTCTGATCGGCAAGCCCAGGAGGCTCAGTGGTTTAGACCACAGTGCCACCAGTGTCTCTTAAGTTAGAGTAGGCCCATGGAAATCAATCAACTACAGCTACATTGTGATCAGAGTTGGTGAACCCATAGCCCCCAAATGCTCGGACAATTGACCATGCTGGGAGGGGGCTGATGGGAGCTGGAATTGGATGCCCACCACTTTCCCAGGGGGCATGGGTTGCAGACCCTCACTCTCTGTCCTTCCCTAGCAGCCAAGCACATGGTCACTGGCTTATGGGGAATTCCCCCTGGCCGTTGCAGCCATGGGACATGACTTCCCATCCAGTAAGCCAGGTTCAAATTGGCCAGTCAGAACCCAAAATTGTGGGGAATTCCTTGCTGCCTAGCTGGGCATTAGTCATTGTTGTGCCTGGCAAGGCAGCAACACATAAAAGACCTGTTGTGTGTGGCCTCCGCAGTACAGTTGGCTGAGGAGCAAAGCCTCCCACCCTCTCTTACCTTTAATCATTGATTTCACTTCAGGTCAAAAAGTTTTAACATGCAATTTAAGCGTATTTCACTTCCAGGTTGTTGGCTTAACCTTATTTTCCTCCAGATCTTTTATATTCAGCCATGTTTGATTCCTTGTGTCTCCTGACCTGGCTATGGTTGTTAATGGTCACTGTTTTCAAGGCCAGAAAGAAATTTGCCTGTAGACAAATTGGCCTGTCTGGAGTTTTTGCCTTCCCCATAGCAAAATGTCACAACTTTGAGGAGTTAAAGCATTGGGTGGAATCCTAGTCATCAGTTCTAGGGTGAAGTGGTGCATCACCCTGTCCTGAACCAGCAGCAGATTCCGGGTACCCCGTTAGAGGGGTCTTGATGGAAGTCTCTGTCCAGAAGCCAAGTGAGGAGCAGGTGGGCCATAGAGCTTCCAGCAGTGGCCTTATGACAGCCTCTGCAGTAGATCAATGTTTGGGAGAGGCCATAATCCTTGGCATGATCCTGCAACAGTTTCAGTCCTCCAGTTGGAGGCCGAAATGGATATACACCCAATGCCTGAGCCAAAACTTCCACCTACACCTATAATCAATTTAGTTGTAGTCATTTTCAATCCAGAGTCTGTTTTGCCACAGGTCATCTGGTTATTGGCGGCGGAAGCATGGCACTGTGACTGGGCACACAACCAAGAGCATCTGGAGAACCACAACCTCCCCACCTTCTGGACATGGCTGACTTAAGTCCATTGAATTCAATGGTCTGCTTTGAGCATGACTTAGGGCTCAAGCACACTTTTACCCCGTGCTTTCTCGGCATAGCTCTGCAGTGTCTGAGGGCTCTCTCTCTCTCTCTCTTTCTCTCTCTCTCTGCCCCGCTGCTTTCCCCATCCAAACCCACTCTTTAATGCTGAAGCAGAACAACAATCAGCAATGCAGGTCTGGATGAGCCCTTAGTTGCATACAACCTAGTAGCTCATTGCCCCTGTTATCTTTGGGGGGTGGGGAGAGCAAGGAATGATTCATTCAGCAATAAATGCAGAACCCAATACACTTTGTTTACAGATAAGCTGCGATGCAATTCTGATTTATGTGGGTGAAAGTGAACACACACACAGACAGATTACCCCCCTCCCCTGAGATGCAGAGGTGCTCTGGGATGCTTTTATGTGCTGTTCCTTTTGCATTGCCATATTCAAAGGCTTGGCTTCCTTGTCCATGATTGATGAGGTCAAATTGACCCAGACTGGGCTGTGTGGTAATGCTGCTATGTGCTCATGTGGTGTTCAGTCCCGCTGATCTTTGGCCCCTGTGGCTATATTAAGCTCTGTGTACTGAAACCTCATTTTTTAAATTAACAAGAGGACAAGGAAGGTCAACAAACAGGTTTAGACCAACAATAGCAGCAATTTGCTGAATGCAGGTGTTGCTATAATAATTCTGTAAGGGAGGAATGTTCAGATCTTTACTGCTGTTTAGTGTCCAAAGGGATGTGGATGTGGACATCTCTTGCGGGAGGCTGATTTGCTTGTTTCTTTTTGCAGACAATTATTCATGTGACCTGATTGCATAGTTTTGCTCAAGCATACATGCATAAATATCTTGAGTTTAAAACCCTAATATTGAGTTTAGGTTGGGGATCTAAACTGAAAATATTGCACTTCCACTATTTTTCTGATCCTAGTGGATGGGGAATGTAATAAATGACCTGAATAGGCAGCAGGTATGAGGATATCCTGGCTGGATACACAATGAAAAGCCAATTGTGCACTGCAGTCATTCACAGGACAATCCTGAACATATATCCCTATGTGTAAACATATGGGCCTCATTCCCAGGTAAGAGTGCACCGGATCACAACCTCAGCATTGACTTACATTGCTTAGAGATGTGACTTTCAAAGTGTGCTTTTTGAAACATTGGGGTTCCCCAGAAGCTCACCAATGATTAATAATGGCAAGTAGACTTCCTTGATCTGCCAGTTCTCACTATAAGTCTCTCCTTGAAATGTGCAATTGTAGGTAGCACTGGGGGACTATTGGGGCACTCAGTGGGTATGTGCTCCATCTGAACTGAAATGTACTCCCTAGAATACACCGAGACATCTGTTAGAGTGGAACGTGGAAAGGGTTCCTTCAATCTAGGATGTTAGATATCTGGACTTTCCAGTGGGAAATCTGATGCATAATTAAGACAATAGTAATACTTTGTGATACACAACATTGGCTTTGACCTGCTCTGTGAAAATTGCATATCCAAGTGTGTGATGTGATGCCTGTGTGCAGGCAGATGAAAATACTAATGGAAATATAGGAACTGGGTTTTGTATATCCCAGTCTAGATGATTGACAGACCTTAGTTGGGCACAGAGTCTTTTAGAAATGGAAAGAGAGATCAATGCCCATTTCCCTCCTATCGATTCTGTGCTGGGAGGCAGTGTGAATCAAACACACATGGTATTTTCCTGCACTGTCTGTAGTTTGAAACTTGGGCTGAGCCAAAACGGAGACTAGAAAATATTCGCCAGCATAAAAGGAGATCCTGTTTCGGCATTCTTTGTGTGAAATAATATAAGGATTGCAAATGTGTTCATTTTGTGATCCCTGACCACTTGTGGTCTCTGGATTGTCCATGTGACCCTGGATAGAAAGCTCTGCCCTTACACTATGCTAGTTTTGTTGGCCCTTAGCTACACACTTTCAGCACATCCAGTATATGATACATGAGGATCATGGAAGGAATAATAATATAAATGCTAAAGACTGCCAAAGTAGCAACAAAGAACAAAATGGGACTCTGAACATTAGCAAATAGGAGGATTATGAGTTGAAGGAGTTGCCCCTTAAACAACTGCTTTGAAGATGAAAAGTGAACATGGAGGGCATGATGTGGGTCCATTTCAATGTGTTTTAAGGCCTGGGTTCAGTAGAAAGACTGCCTTGTTGTACTATGTGGGCATGCATCCCTATTTATTCTTCTGAATCTCAACTAGTCATGGGAATCCTTCTGAATTGGAGATCTGGGGCTCTGTATTTCAGACACTAGTTGTGCTTCTGCTTTGATGGCTGATGTCAGAAGGTGGTGCTGGGAGGGAGTCCTTTGGCCCCAGGGCATTTATGCTACAGAGCGTTTCCGGCCTCTATCTTGTCTCTCATGCTTGCTAACATCTACATCAAACCACTGAATGAGGTCCTCCAGAGTTTGGAATGAGGTGCCATCAGTATGTTGGTGGGATCCTGCTCTATTTCTCCTTTTCACTTTAATCAGATTCAGGTGAGGGGGGAAAGGGATGGAATGAGCGTCCAGGATCACTAATGGATGGGATGGGATGGGATGGGATGCAATGAACTCAATCTAGTTCCATAGTCACATGGTTCATCTGACCATGGAGGCAGTGCTCATCCTGTTCTGGACATGGCTGCACTCTTCCTAAGGGATCAGTTTCACCTTTTGGTTGTGCTGTGCTGTCATTGCAGGTCTCAGTGGCTTCTGCGGCAACCAATACCTTCCGCCAGCAGGTGAGCATGTTTTAGATTCTGGCACACTCAGAAAGACATCCCTGTGTTGGAACAGCTGCCAAGAAGACTGAAATATTTTCCTGTCACCCCTCACCCCAATTCTGATGCTATAGTAGTGGAGTGTCTTCAAGATATTTGGGCAATCCTGCTTTCCTTTAAGCTTCCCAGCTGAAAATTCAGAAGCTCACTTTGCCCTAGGGAGAGCACTCGCCCTGCCCTACAAAAAACATGGCCTGTGGATGTAGAGCAAAATGAAGGAGTTTGAAGTTCGATTTTCACTTGCCTCTGGCAAGATGCAAGCAGTGGCATATTTTTTTAATACTGCTCCCTGGGTATACGTACTTGACACTAGGCAAGAATCGTTCTCAATGAGATCTGTATTCTTTGCATCCATCAGAGAAATCACTAGTGAGTTAGGAAACCATAGCTGTTTATTCCATTTCTTTAGGAAACCTTAGAACAGTTTGCATTAAAACTGGACTTGAATTGTATCCTGAGAATTTTGGCTCCTGGATTTTAGCAAGACTCTCTTTGAAAAGTCTGCCTAAAGACCATGAGATAAGAGAGGCGATTTTCCTTCTGTGAAGGTCTGTAAATCCCTGGGTAAAACCACTGGGAACTCTCCTTTCTTTCTTTCTTTTACTTACCTTTCTGTATCTCATGAGAACAGGCCAATGTGTGATGGATCATATGTGCCAGAGATATATAGACCTATTAAAGCAGCTAGCAATCATAGTGGAAATTTGCTGGTACCAGAGATGACTCTTATTTTGTGAGCATTTGAGTATGGAGAACTGATTTGGAAGAGGAGGGTAAAGAGAGGAAAGAACAGGCTTAAGTAATGAACTGTAAACTGAACAGAGCTTTTGCCATCCTCTTATTAGGTAGAACTCCTCTAATTAATAACCATGAATGCATGGTGCCTAAGAAGACATAATAAAGCTAGTCCTTTTGCCTCACAGTTTTAAGTGGCTCTGAATAGTCGTGTGTCTCGCTCCCCTGTGAATCATCCTGTCCCTTTTTTTTTTTTTTTTGGAACTCATAAAAAGTCAGACTTCCTTTCACCCTTTTTATCTTTACAAATTGCCTAAGATTACGGTATTGCCGGTTCTGCACATCCACCCACACATTCCCCTGTCCCTCTCATTCAAATGCCTAATACACAAAAGTGATTTCCCCTGAATGAGGAGTTTGGTACTAGATGCATTCATTTCATGAAACAAAAAAGCTATTGAAAATCAGGTAACCGCACGTCCAAGAACTCATCTGAAAAACCTTTGCATCAGTACAAACAGATCCCACTCCACGCTTCAGAAGAGAGCATTTGGCCATTGGGAAGTGTGCACTGCACAATCCTATCCTCGACTTGTATCTTGATTGTAGTGAACAAGGTAAGACTAATTTGAGGTAAGGGGAAAATACATTCTAGAAAGTGAATTTGAAAACTGTTACATACAGCAAAGGCTCCTATGTTCCAGCCAGTTTTTTCTCCTGACAGTTTTAACCACAAAAGCTGCTGTTAGTCTCTGCTCCTACTAGAGAAGTGAATATTGCATTGAGCCCAGGAACTGCTGAGAGTAAGCTGGGCTAGGCAATGGAGCTGCACAGCAGTCTTCAAGTCATTTAAAGCCAGCTCTTTTGCAGGACTAAGCCAAATACTTTGGACTAGGCCATTGGTTTTTAGGCTTCAGTGACATTCTTCACATTGACTTGTCTGTGGAAAAATCCCTAACTATTTGCCCTGGAGTGGAATGCTTGCACACTGCAGCGCAGTCTTGTGTGTATAATATGTGCACCCTTTCCCTACGCAGTTTTCTGTACATTTCCATTTGGACCAAAAGGCTTTCCTCAGTAGTATTTTGGCTGATGGGAAACAAACAGTTAAGTATAGTAGAAATGTACACTTATTCCTCACCTTCTTCCACCTGTGGCAACAAGAACAGTCAAGTACTTCCCTTGCCCTGCCATGTTCTGACTTCTATTACCACCAGATGTCATTAGGCTCTGTCCCCGACTGATCAGTTTAAACCCCTGGCTTCCAGATTCTATCCTCTGTGACTCAGGGCCTGATCCTTAGGTGATCTGGTGACTCAAAATGGTGATCTCTTATCTCTTCCTATCCTTGTCCTACCTCAATTTAGACTGTAGGTTCCATGGGGCAGGCACCTGTCTTCTGCATATTTTACTCTGCAAAGTGCAGGCGTGCTGAATGGCTCTACAAAGAAAACAAAATGGCAACTAAAAGAAAAATACAGTTTTGGGGGGTGTACATGATGTATTTGTGGATCTGTTATTCGGTTGCTTTTTTTACATTTCTGTGTGCTCTGCAGTACTCAGTCTATTAATTCAGTTTGTTCTTTAGCACAGCACGATCTGTGAGTTTGCCACCTCTTTGCGTGCATCTTGATGCATCTGATGAAATAGGTTGCCTATGAAAGCTCATGCCGGAATAAATAGTATCTCAGATGCAAGCAAAAAACAAAAAAAGATTTATGTTGCCTCTTGGGACAAAAACCCAACATGACTGAGGGACATCAGAACAATAAAACACAGAAAGGAAAAAAGGAAAAAAGAAAGCTGGTCAGGATTGTTTTGTGAAGAAGACCTGTTGAGCCCTGAAAACCACAGGTAGAGCTGACAGATCTTAGGAGCTGACCCCAAGTTGGCAGGGCTTAAGCCTTCATTTTACATTGTTCAAGGCAGGAGTTCCCAAACTGAGGTCTGTGGGCACCAGCTTCAGTCAGGTGGTTCGTGGCATGTCCACATTAAATATTCATATTGACTTTACATTGTATTTTGTTGCCTTTTTATCTCAGGATATGAACTTCAGGGAAGCTAGCAAACCAATCTCTTGGGGACGACTCGTGAGATGCATTGGTCTCACTTTTGTTCATAAGATGAGGATTTATGCTTTCCACAAACTAAATGAATGGGGGAACCAGGCGTCCACACAGACAGACTTTTAATTTCACCCCATAGCAAATGAGACTGAAGGTGTGGTATCTACCTATGTGTGAACATGTGAGTGAACAATCACTTTTATCGGACATTGAGTATAAAGTAGGCTCATATTTCTGTGGCTTGAAAAATGGCCTTTCTTTTTGAAAGCCCATAATAGGTGTGCAATGGTTTGTGAAGACAGCAGCAATATTCACCCATATAGATTTACGTGACATTTCATGCTGACAGCCCATTGCTTTGTTGAGCACTTATTTTTCAAGGGAGACATATTCTTTAAAGGATTAAATGGCATGCATTAATAAAAGTAATTTAATCGCCTAAGGTTTAGACTGTGAGGATGCTGTACATTACACAAATAACAAAGACACTCTGTTATCTGTCAGAAATTTTGCTGTTGTGCTCAGAAGGAGCCAAAGGCAATTGCAGATATAGACACAATTATGACCAAACTAATTTGTGAATGACATGGGGGCTCTCCTTCTTTCCCTCGGGGCCACAGGTTCTTCTGGGATGGGCCCCTAATCTAAAATGGGAAGTGCTGGGGCTCAATCTGGCCTGAAAGTCACAGGCAGAATCTCCTGCATCACATGTGAGGAAGCCCGTTTTGGTCACCCAGAGCAGATTTTGTGCATTGCTTTCTGATGCACTAAAGCCACCATGAAGAAATGTTTACATTCCCAATTTCACGATATGAATGTTTTCATATGACGGCGCCCTAATGTAGTGACAGCTTGTATGCTATTTGCTCAGCTAGAAGGAAGCCAAGGCTTAAGAGATAAAGTGTGAATTGGCTCTCAGTGGTTTGGGAACAGGGTTGCCAGCAGACCAGGAAAAATAAAATGAAGCAAAATGGTTTAACTCTTTGCTTTTAAACTTTGGAGTCAGCTGCTAGAATTGTTTTGTGTAAAGACTCAAAATTTTGCAGCCAGGCTCAAGCAGGAAGTTTTTTTTGAGTAAAAGGCAGCACCATATCTGCCGCCTGCAGCAGATGCTTAAACTGACAATGTAGACTCGCCCAGGGGCGCGTTTGCTGAGACTGCATGTGGGGCTGCAGCGTTTGTGCAGCTTTTGGGTTTCCTCCCTAGCTAAGCCCCCCACAAGGCTCTGTGGGGCTGAGGGAGGCAGTGGGGGAAAGGGCAGAGCAGCATGGAATTGTGCTAGTGGTAGTTGTAGTGCTTGTTTCCCTCTGTGGCCTCGCCCCCTGGCCCTGCCCAGGTCCAAGAGTTTTTGAAATGAAAAGCTGGCATCTCACCAAGGAAGAACACTCTTTCCCCATCTTTTCACTGATTCACTGGTTGACTTTGAAAATGGTTGGCTGGCATCCCTATTTCAGTTCAATTTTGGATAACCTGTTAAACCTGGCAGATCAGAAAAAGGACTGAAAAAATACCAGGGCCTTCCTTGAAGCTTCTAGGCAAGGGCAGGAGAACTCGTGGTCCTCTGGAAGTTATTGGACTACAAAGCCACTTCCGGCCTGCCCAGGAGGTGGGGTTGCGGGCTTCACGCCCACCCCCCATGTGAGCGGGGGCTGGCTTCAGCCCCCGCGAGAGCAGAGGAATCCTAGCCATGTCTGCCCCCCCAGCCAGCCAATCGGCTGGCTGGCTGGGGGGGTGGCCTGCCCTATTTAGGGCCGGCGCAGAGGGGGCTCGCCCTCTTTTCACCGGCTAGCCCCCACGTTTTCCCACCCTCCCTCCCTTTAGGTAGGCTTTAGGTAGGTCTCTGACTTTGCTATGGACTTCGGTCTGTTGCCGCATGTGGCATGGTAGGATTTTTTCCCAATTGGCAATTTACAGCCATTTGGTTTTTCGCCTACCCCGTAGCAACTCGTCACAACTCTTCGGCATTGGCGGTAGGCATTGGTAAGAAGGGGTTAAGAGGATGTGTGTGTGGGGGGGAACGCCATCACCTCCCCCCAGTGAGCGAAGGGTGGTCCGTTAAAGGACTCCGGGGGGCGTGGCCCTGTCCGAAGCCTGTGGAGGTGTGGGCCAAAGGCACGCCCCCGAGCGGTGACCCGGGGGAGCTCCTAGTCGACGTGCCTCGGCGGGAGACTCCCCCAATATAGTGTTAACCCTTCCCCGTGTCTCCAGCAAATGGGCTGGAGCCAGATAGTCGTTAGGACCAATGCCTAAGCCAATGCCTCTCATTCCTGAATTCAATAAAGTTGTGGCCTAATTCGCCCATTTAACCTTAAACTATGGTGTCTCGTGTCTTTATTTATCCTGGTTGGGGGGGCGGGAACTCGCCATGCAACTCCCATGAGCCTCTTCCATTATGCCAGGACTCCAGGATAATGGGATAAGTAGTCCAGCAGCATTTGGAGGACTACAGGTTTCTCACTGATGCTCCTTGTTCTTGGTGGTTTATGGGGAGATGTGAGTACATATATATTGCATGCCATGACTAAGGCTGGCCCTACCATTAGACAGAGTGGAGCAATTGCCTCAGGCAGCAGATGCAGCCCTACTCTTCACACAGTCCTGCTGAGTGCTCTGGCTATTTCTCTCTGCTGGAGATCAGAGCTGCCTGCCACACCGCCTGCCATACGCCCTCTGAGCTAGCCTGCTGGCTCAGGTGCACTGGAGGATGCTATATTGTTGCAATGATTGAAGTATGATTCAACTCCTAGTCCAGTCAGTTTCTGTTCATGGAATGAGGGGTGGGATGCCAATTTGTCCTTTGCTTTAGGCAGCAAGATGTCTTGCGCGGCCAGCCCTTCCAATCTTACATGTCTCTCCTGCCCCATCAATCACATTCTTCCCAAGGCAGATCAGGCTGCCTTCAATCCATGTGAGAGATGGATATGAATTTCCAAGTATTCAGTAGGTGTCCAGGTAATTAATCCAGTGTCCCCATTTTAACTGTGGTCGGGCAGAGGGAGTTCTCCCATTTCTAAGCAGAACTTAAGCTTTGTCCAACTTATTTACAATGAGCCTTGACCATTACTGGAAAGCATATCATGACAATTTTGGCATTTTGAATTTGGCATGTGTAGCACAGCATCTGAGATCTGCTCTTGGCAATTTTGATCTCAGTTGACTAGCTGCAAATTCAAGGGTAAAAGACTGCTGATTAGAGTCTCTATATATGGAGCCTGAAAGCTCTCCTTTCCTTGACTGATTGTAAATCCCATTGGCTTAATAATTCATGCTTGCTGTTGTGACGGTAGCTGTGCATTATGTTACTTTCATCATATATTCTCCTTGGTTTTATTGAATTTTCACAGCACGCTTCAATAAGGCCCCATGCATTCCCACAGGAAAGAAGTCAGTGGCTTAATAACTAAGGTTCTGGATGATATAATTTCATTTTGTGCTATAACAGGTAAGAGAGCTCAGCTCCTGGATATTTGACTTCCACCCAATATTCAAAATGGATTTGTTGGCTTGCTCCTTCGTGGATTGTTTCCACATTTCCATGTATAAATAGCCTTCAAGTCAGGGTATTAACATTTGATCGGCATTATCCACATTCGTACCAGCATTTTAGCAGCCCCTAAAATAAATGACTGCGCTGCTATCATTTATGCATATTTGCAGATGGTGTGATATAAATTAATTGGCAGGCTGTTATGGTCTCTTACACCAAATGGAAATAGGTGATCTAGCGTATATATGTATATTATTTGGCCTTCTGTTGCTTGGTCAAACTTGATGTACGACTGGGGTGAGGGAGGGATGTACATTTAGAAAGCTCAGCCAGATCAAGCGGAAAGCAAAGGTTTGGCATTGGGAGCATCATTGTCACAATACACGTCTGAATTATTTGCCTGTTCCTTCCTCCTTGGTTACTTTCCCAAAAGAGAAGGTAGCTGGAGAGGAAAGGGAGAGGCCTGGGTCAGGGAAAAGAGGTAACTCTCATTTCCCTCCTAGTGTAATTGGGTACAAACTACACACGGCATTAAATGAAGCTTTGCATTAAACTTGCAGGGATTCCCCCCCCCTTTTAATTAAATGCTAATTGCAACAACTGACAATTTAGAACATGAGAACAGACCATGGGGGCTTAAACGCTTTTCTTCCCTGCTGTGGTCCTGAGTAGAACCAATCATTTGCTTGTGTGCATGTAATAATAGAGATGTCTATTGACACCGCCAGTTGCACAAACTTTGTCATTCCTCTGTGTGTCTTCTGATCACTGCCACTGAACTTCAGATGGGCTTAAGAAAGTGAGGAGGGGGAACTTCTTCCTTGGCTCCCTCTCAGCCACCAATTGAATTGACAGTTTCATATAAATATTTTTCCTTCCCAATTTATTTTCCGAACTTTACCCTTACACTTTCAAACTTCTGTTTAAAGAAGTCCTTCTCCATTGAAGACTCTAGATTTCCACCCCCCCATCTTTTATGCATCCAGCTATGTACTCTGGTGTCCAGTGCTTTTTTGCTTTCTAAAAAAAATGTTTAGGGGTACTCTCATTTTGACTCAAGAAAATCACCACTTTACAGTTGAAATCGGGAAAAATAAATAAAGTAAATGGACAAAAATACAAAGATTCACAAATGTTTAGGAGTATGCGTACCCCTGTGTCCCCCTAGAAAAAAGCACTGCTGGTGTCTGTTGACACTGCCAGATGCACAACCGAAGAGAAAAATCAAATGAGCAGAAAAACAGGAGGGAAGGGAAAAAACAGAGAGGGGGAGGGAGAAATATGAACAGCAATGTATTTATCTTATTTACCCAATCTATCAAGCAGTTTTGTGCATCAGGTACCGAAGGCAGCTAACAATATTAATAATATGCAGAGAAAATATTAAAAAATGCGAGATAAGACCATAATTAAAAAGAGCAATAAATGAAAGCAAGAGCAATGAGAAACAACACAACAGCAGAAAGCAAAAAAAAAAAAAAGACCACTGGCAAAATAAAACCCTTGTGGTCTTCACCGTTGCCTGCATCTCCACAGTATCTCCTTTTCTTTTTTGCACCCACACCTTGACTTTCCCCCACCTCTTCGTCATGAACCCTTCCCTAGTTTAAATGCAGAAGAAACAGAAAGGAAGTTCAAGGCTTGAAAGTGACACTGGAAAGACCTTTGTATTGGCTGACATGCTACAATCAGAATCACAAAGAGATGTGATGGGAGGGATGATTCAGCATTGCTGACACCAGGTGTGAACCTGAACACTGATTCCCCATGGAAGCACAGGTTATAGAATTATAATAAATAAGCATTAAACAAAAAACAAAAAAAAGGGGGGGGGGGGAGAAACAACCTTGTACCAGCCTTGGGACCGCAGAAGGCAGCGCTTGCACTGCAACACTTTTCTGGCCCTCAGTTATCTCTCAGATGGTTAGAATGCGGTGCTGATAATGCCAAGGTTTCAGGTTCAATCCCCGTAAGGCAGTGTTTCCCAACCTTGGGTCTCCAGCAGTTTTTGGACTACAACTCCCATCATCCCTAGCTAGCAAGACCAGCAGTCAGGGATGATGGGAACTGTAGTCCAAAAGCAGCTGGGGACCCAAGTTTGGGAAACACTGCCGTAAGGGATAGCTACATATTCCTGCATTGCGGGGGGGTTGGACTAGATGATCCTCAGGGTCCCTCCCAACTCTATGATTCTGTGACTCGGGCTTCAGCCCAAGAGCTAGTGCAGTGATGCAGAGACAAAGACAAGCCAGAATGGGCATGTGAGTCACTTCTCAGTCTTCCCTAGTGTTTCTAACTAATATTGTTATACTTTTGCTTGTGCTGGAATCATAGTCTCTAGGAATTTGAATGGCTGTATTCATGTTACCACCACAAGACAGGCCCTTTAGCAAGGATCTACCATCTCTTACAGAATTCTTAAAACTGAAGGGGTGTTTTCCCTTTAAAAAAATACCACCATCCCAATTTTCTAGCCTTCATAATTGAGTAGCCAGTGTGGTACCTTCCAAATGTTGTTGGATCCCAATGGTCAGGAGTGATGGGAGGGGGTGTCTAAGAACATCTGCAGGGCGCCAGGTTGCAGACCCTGGCCTAGAAATACAGGCCCTCCAAGCGCCCCTATTTTCCAGGGACAGCCCCAGATTTACAGAAGCCATCCTGGTTTCTGATTTGATTCCGGAATGTCCCACTTTTCCTTAGGACATCCCTATTCAAACATTCAAAAAGGGGAGAAACAGTAATCATGGGGTACTTCAACTTTGCTGATATCTGTTTGGACTCAAAACTCTGCCAAGAGTTTAAGGTCTGACAAATTCCTCCATTGCCTCGCAGACAATTTCATTTCCCAGAAGATGGAAAAACCAACAAGGGGATCATCTATCTTGAACCTGGTCCTCACCAACAAGGAGGAACTGACTGAGGAAGTGGAAGTGCTCAGAAACTTGGGAGGAAGTGATCATGTTCTCCTGGGTTTCAGGATACAGAGGCAAGGGAAAACTGAGTGTAGTCAGACAAACACTCTGGACTTTAAGAAGGCCAATTTTGGAAAGCTGAAGGAGCTACTGGGTGTGTTCCCGTGGTCAGAAATACTCAATGAGAAAGGAGTCCAATGGGAGTTTCTTAAAGGAGAAATATTGAAGCCCCAAATGCAGGCAATAGCAACAAGAAAGAAAAGTGGGAGGCATCTAAGGAAACTGGTGTGGCTGCAGATCAGCTGAGAATTAACAGGGGCATGTATAGGAAATGGAAGAAAGGTGAAATCACAAAGGAGGAGTATACATGAGTAGCCAACAGTTGCAGGGGGGGCGGGTCAGACTAGCTAAAGCTCAGAATGAACTCAGGCTTACAAGAGAGATTAAAAATAATTTTAAAAAGGTTTCTTTGGCTATGTCCGAAGTAAGAGGAAGAACAAGAAAATGGTAGGTCCTCTGCTTGGGGAATATGAAGAAATGCTATTGGGTGACAGAGAAAAGGTGGAACTACTCAACATCTACTTTGCCTCTGTCTTCACCCAAAAGGAAAGCGATGCCCAACCTGGTGATAACAGAATAAGTGACATAAGGAGGCAGCTGCAGCCCAAGAAAGGAAAAGAGATAGTAAGGGAACACCCAATTACTTTAAATGGATTCAAATCTCAATGGTCTGATAAGCTGCAACCAAGGGTACTAAAGGAGCTTGCGGATGTAATTTCAGAGCTTCTGTCTATTATCTTTGAGAATTCTTGGAGAACAGGTGAGGTCCCTATAGACTGGAGACGGGCAAATGTTGTGCACATCTTTAAAAAGGGGGGAAAGGAAGACCCAGGTAACTACCGACCAGTGAGCTTGACATCGATATTAGGGAAGGTCCTAGAACAGATAATTCAACAGCCAATCTGTGATCATTTATAAAAGAATGCTGTGATTACTAAGACCCAGCTTGGGTTTCTCAAAAGAAAAAGAAAAAGGCATGCCAGACCAATCTGATTTCTTTTTTCGATGGAATTGCAAACTTAGTGGATCAGGGAAATGTTGCGGACATAGTGTATCTTGATTTCAGTAAGGTTTTTGACACGAGAGGTGGTGGACTCTCCTTCCTTGGAGGTTTTTAAACAGGGGTTGGATGGCCATCAGTCATGGATGTTTTAGCTGAAATTCCTGCATTGCAGTGGGTTGAAATAGATGACCCTTGGGGTCCCTTCCAATTCTAAGATTCTATGATTCTATTTTCATTGGAGAAATGTTGGAGGGTAAGGAGGTATGCGACCCCCAAACCAAGGGGATAAGTAACTATACAACCTCAAGAAGACATCTGAAGGCAGCCCTGTATTTTAATTCTCAATGTTTTATTATGTTTTTATGTATGTTGGAAGCAGCCCAAAGTGGCTGGAGCAACCCAGTCAGAACAGGACATCCCTATTTTCATCAGATAAGTGTTGGAGGGTATGGAGCCTCAGTAGCAATTTTACGTGGGAAGCACCTCTGTAAGCTGAAGCACAATGGATCTGGCATATCTGATCTCCTGCATTTTTAGATCAAACCAGGTCTGTTTTACTTGATAATATTGTGAAGTCATAAAAGAACAATTAATGTTTATTACATAAAGTCACAGGGCATAAACAGCCTGTAAATCCTCCTTAATTAGGAGACTGTTTTTGATGACTTAATTGCATAGCAAGATCAAATGTAAATACAAAAACAAATACCATTTTACACTTTATTTTCACCCGGAGACAGTGCGCACATGGTAATTAATGGCAGCGTGTAATGCATGGCCTATTAAGACACAAACGCATGCAATTACCAGGTAGCTACTATACAAATGGCTGTGAACTCTGGAGGGCTTTTCCAAACACTTCAAACAGAAGGCTGGGAGTTAAACCAGAAGGCAAAAGCAACCCACGAACGATAATGAAAGAGAATGGGGAACACCTGCTCATTCTCATTTGAACTCTCAACAGGTCTGTAGAAATGTTAAGCAACTCTTATTCAATTTCCTCAGTTTTCTGTTTTTTTAAGGTTCACCCATGTGGATGCTGCTTGTTCATGAAGCAAAGAGATTTGTGCATTTGGCATGTATAGCACTGGGGCCATTAATCTGTTTAAAACAACAATCAGCACGCAGGAGGGTCAGTGCATACCTAGTGACTATTGGCGGGGGGCGGCGGCGGCTGAGGAATTATACGAGGGAGATTCCCCACCCACCACAGATCCCTTGTTTGCCATGCTTGCCACTGCATCCTTCAGAACAAAGGCTCCACCAGCACAATACATTGAAAGCTGTCGCATAGCACTTTTGTTAGGCATGGATCACCCCTGAAGAATCCTGGGAACTATAGTTTGTTAAGGGTGCTGAGTATTTTGGGGAGATCCCTATTCCCCTCGGAGACATACAGTTCCACAAGTTCCTTGCAAAGAGGGATTGTTTGTTAAACCACTATGAAAATACACCACTAATGGTAAAAAAATACCAGAGAGGTTTACAACAATTATATGCAAACATATGAAATAAAAAGCTAACTATTATGGAAAGGTTTATTCTTAACTGCCTGCATAAGCCTTATGGAAGAGAAAAGTTTTCATTAGGTGCTTAAAAGTTGAAAAAGAAGGTGGCTGCTTCTTTTATTGTGCTGAGCTTCTATAGCTCCAAGTATTCTAGAGAGAATACATGACATCCCCTTCCAGCTTCCATTTTACCAATCCCCTCGTTTTGGGGACTTTTACTCTTCTGAAGTCAAATGTGCTGTGCCATCTTGGCCATTCTCCACCTCCATAAGTGTTGAACTTGATGGCCCTGTGGCAGCTATTCCCAATCACTTAGATCTTGCACCAGGTCCTTGGGTGCCACTTATGTTCAGAATTGCCTCCTTTCTTCTGGTCAGTTCCTTTTGATGTCTCCTTAGTTTCCTTCTCCACCTCAAGATCACCCTGGTCGTTTTGGTCAAGGAAGGGATAGTGTGTCTCTTGGGGCCTGTTATTGTCACCTAGAGCACTTCTTTGGAGGAGTCTGCCCCATTTGGATCTCTTTCGTCCCACTGGAGTCCAGAGTGTCTTTCCTTGTCTCTGCTCGCTATCTCTATTCCCTCCTCTGAGACCAGGCTTTCCAGCTGGCCCATCTTGGCTTGGAGGATTCTAGTGTTAGCATATAAGCCCCTACGCACAGTGTCGGTGGGCATGTGCATTTTACCACATGGTACTTTGGCCTCCTTGAATTGCTCTCACACACCCTGCATGCCCTCCCCCTTTTCCGTTTGGACAGTCATAAACACTCTCATCCTCTCCCCTTAGGAATATTTTAACTCAAACTGGATGCACCACAGCTGGGGTCAGTTTAAATCAGTTTAAAAGCTGCTTTTATTTTTTATTTTTCCTAAGGGCCAACAGCCTGATTCAAGAGGACCAAGCCCAGCACCAAACAGTCAACATATGGGCATGATTATTATTATTTTTGTGGGGGTGGGGTGTCACTGCCTAGGGCTAAGCTTAGAAAGAAACACTTGTATTTTCTTACTCTCTTATTATTCGACACAGGTAAAAGCAGCGTGGCCTTATGCCCACGTATCTAATACATGGTTGTCATGTTTCATTAGACATTTTTAGGCATCTTAGACCTCCGCAGGGCCTTTCCACTTAACCCAGACAGTGTGCTTCCTGTCAGAGGCAAATTACACAGCTCACAGTGCCTCTTTCCAGGCTCCATCAAAACACTATCATCTATTATCCATATGCAGAACACATGCTGCGTCAGCTCAAATCTAACGGCACATCTCCGCTTTGTATTTTTGTTTTTTTAATTTACAACAATGTACAAAACGTACTGGAAATATTGGCAACACCAAGGCTCGTTACTATGACGAGTGTAACGTGGCCAGAGGGGAAATTCCAAATGGACTGAAGACGGGTCTTAAATTATGTGTCACTTTGGAGCCAATGCAAATGGGAAGGGCCAAATTAGAAATCTCACTGGGGACGGACAAGTCATGGATGCCGTCAAACCCCCACAGAGGCTTGAAGCAGAAAGAGTGAATGGTTTGCAAAAAGTGATTTACAAAATCACTTTTTCACATTAGCCACATGTTGTGCTTTTGTATACAGTGCGCGGCTGGCGCTGTGGTCTAAACCACTGAGCCTTGGGCTTGCTGATCAAAAGGTCGGCGGTTCAAATCCCCACGATGGGGTGAGCTCCCGTTGCTCGGTCCCTGCTCCTGCCAACCTAGCAGTTCAAAAGCACCCCAAAAAGTGCAAGTAGATAAATAGGTACCGCTGCAGCGGGAAGGTAAACTGTGTTTCCGTGTGCTGCTCTGGTGTTGGTGTTCCGTTGCACCAGAAGTGGCTTAGTCATGCTGGCCACGTGACCCGGAAAAACCGTCCGCGGAAGCGGACAAAGGCCACCTCCCTCGGCCTGTAAAGCAAGATGAGCGCCGCAACCCCAGAGTCGTTCACGACCAGACTTAACTGTCAGGGGTCCCTTTACCTTTATGCCCCTTGGGGACCCAGTTCAGTGTCTCTGAGAGGGATGGGGAAATGGGGGGATTCAGCAAGAAATGGGTAGGGAATAGGACTGAATGACAGAGCATTTGCTATCTGTGTAGAGATGTGATTCCCAACATCATTATCCACATAGGATCTCAGGCAGCAAGTCCTGGGCAGCTGCTGCCCAACGAAGCAGCCACCATTGGGCTTGCCTAGCCTCCCACAACCTGTTGCCCTCCAGATGCTTTGAAGCATAACTTCCATCACCACCAGCCAGAATGGAGGGAAACCAGTTTAGGGGAGGCTGGACTACACGGGCCAGAACTGGGTGGCAAAGCTCAGGGTTTGCATTAAGAAGGTCCCAGGTTCAGACCCTGGCAATGTTAGTTGAAGGATTTCAGGCAGCATGGCTAGACAAGTTAAAACAGCTAAGCCTGAGACAATACTAGGCTAGATGCATGAATGGTCCAAATATCTAGCAGCTTCATTTGTTCATTCAAAATTAAACCAAAACCAAAAAAGAAGACTTTTTTTTCGAAGAGCATTTCCTGCATTTCTTTCTTCCCCAATTACATCACAATGATTATAGCACTGACATCAACACAAGACAAAATGGTCACAACTATTTTTTTAAAGCGACCACACATGAGCTCAAATGCAGAACTCACCACTCTTCTTCTCTCAGTCCCACCCGGGACACCCTGCAATCTGATCTGAAATGCAGACAAAGTGGCTGCATACACACTAACCCGTTTGCAGAATAAAAACGTCATTTTTCTCAATCTGGAATTGTTCGTGCTTGTCCTCAACATGTTGCTTTCAACCTAGACTGATTCTAGATCCTGCCTTCCCGCAGGGTGGGTGTGGTTACTTGATACATGTTTGAAAATCCTCCCCTTCTTTAAGTTATCCACACCTTTTCCTTCTTGCTTGCACTCACCAGGAAAATGAAGGACATATCCTCCAAATGTCCTGATTTTCCAGGGACAGTCCCAGAATTACAAAAGCCATCCCAGCTTCTGATTTGATCCCCGGGTGTCCTTAGTTCCCCCACCAGGGGCACTGACGCCAAGCTCAGGGAGGAGGATGAGTCAGCGCTTGTCCTGAGAGACTGGGCACCACAATATAGGAAGGATGTTGACAAGCTGGAACGTGTGCAGTGAAGGCGGCGACCAAGATGATCAGGGGTCTGGAAACCAAGCCTTATGAGGAGCGCTTGAAGGAGCTGGGTATGTTTAGCCTGGAAAAGAGGGGACTGAGGAGATATGATTGCCATCTTCAAACATCTCAAGGGCTGTCACATGGAAGAGGGAACAAGCTTTTTCCCCTCTTGCTCTGGAGGGTAGGACTCAAACCAATGGCTTCAAGTTACAAGAAAGGAGATTCTAACTAAAAATCAGGAAGAATTTTCTGACAGTAAGAGCTATTCAATAGTGGAATGGTCTCCCTGGGGAGGTTGTGGATCCTCCTTCCTTGGGGGTTTTAAAGCATAGATTTAATTGAGATTAAATCTCAATTAAACCAGGGGGTTGGGCTACAATTCTATGATTCTATGACACCTTTTCCCCTCCCCATCTTGGAGACATTTTCCTTGTTTCTGGATCTCTCACGTAAGGGGATGTGACGACGTTACGTTGACCAACGTGAACTGGTTCTGTGACGGCAGCGTTGAGGGAAAGTGAGATAATTTAAACAAATGAGCAAACGTTTTCTGAAGGAATGCTGACAAATCAAAGGAGAGATATTTCCCTGGGCTGCCTGAAATGTTCATGAAAACGGTGATAAGTTTTGTCTGAAACCTGATAGATTATGAAGTCTGAAATTCTACAAATAATGGTACTTGGATGCAGTAAATAGCAAGGAAATATACCTTTGGTTGTCGGCTATATCTGCCTCTCTGGAAGCTCCTTGCTTACATGGCTTGCTCTCTAGGCCTCTTTGAGGAGCTCACATAATGAAAACAAAGTATTCTCATTTGACATGCATTGCAAAGAACGCTTCTCCTGCTCTGTTTGAAACAGAGGCCGCTGCCCTCTTCCCCCAGAGGACTTGACTTTACTTTCACCGGCAACTTTGCCACTGCTCCTCTTGCAGCCTTGACCTCCTGGGGTTTGGAGCTCAGGTGAAAGGACCATGTGCTCCCTTTGGCCAGCTGTGTCACCTTGCTTGCAAATACCGCAGGAGTGGTGCCCCTCCCCCAAGATGCTGTAAATTGTTTCTTTCATCTTCTGTTGAAACAGCAGCATAAAACAGAGGGAGGGAGGGTGAGATAGTGGGGGATCATAGAGGGAAAATAAATTGTATTCCTGCTGCAGAGACTTCATTTGATAAATAATGTATATAGAGTTTGCCGTAATAACTGCTCTTTTCCGATTCAGCTGGTTAGGGCATGCTTTGACACAAACTGTATGTATTTCCTAGAGGCAGTGAATGATCGGAGCTGTATCCTGACTTATGAAAGGGAAAAGCCGGCTGTTAACATTCTGGGTTGTGTCAGATAGGTTAATCTAGCTTTTTACCTGTGAATGCAAAATGTGCAGGGAAAACAGAGAGAAAGAAAGGCTTCTGACTCTTCTCTTGATAATGGGGAGGTTTATTGTCACCCCTAAGTTCAGGAGAGAGAAAAGGAAGCACTTCTTTGCACAGCAGATAATTAGCTGACAGGCTCACTACAAATGTTGGCCGAGACAAATTTCTGAAAGGAAGGTCTATTAACCCAGTAGCTAAAGAGAACCTCCACATTCATAAGCAGTGTATCCTTGGTAACACGATATTGAGGGCAAAAAGCAATAGCCAGCCATCACTTTGTCGTATTTAACAGTCTTCTAAGGGGCATCTGACAGACCGCTATTACAAAAGGAGTTTTGAACCAGATTGTTAAGTTGTGGGCGAACATATCAGATGACACAGCGATTCTTCCAAAGCAGCTCTTTATTTGTAAGCTGGAACAGAACTGACTGAGGAGCTCAGTCAGCCTGCTTATATAGAGCTCCAGAACAATGTAACTGTTGCCATTTTCTAAAACTATCCAATCACTGAACGTCACTTTCGATCCTTCATTTGCATAACCATCTACAGTATCCCCCTGCTGGCCCAGGGTGAGAACTTCAGTACATAACACAGATGATCTTTGGTTAGATCCACCAAGGCAACCCCTGTGTTCTTATGACTCCGAGGAAGGGGCAGAATTAACTGAAGAAGAGGAAAGGGTGTGTGGGGGGGTCTCAAACAGTGCATGGCTTGTGGGATGTGGGGAAGGAGAGATCGGATCCATGAGAAGCACTGTGAGGGGAGAGAGGCTTTCTGTTTTTCGGCAGGCAATGGCTTTTCCACCTGCCCTGCCCCACCTCCAGGAGCCTTTCCCAGACCATGACTTTGAGAAGAGCAGAAGCAGCTGGGAAGAGAGGAGTTCAGGGATATTTTAAAAATAATAATTTTATAAGTTGTGTGTCCTTGTTTCTCAGTTTGATTCCTTTACATGGTTTTGTATGTTGTGTGGTATTTTATGCATTGTGATTTGCTGTTATTTTTATTGATTATAGATTAGTAATTCTTTATTGTAATTGATAAGTGTAAATTGTTTATTATTTGCGGGTGTTTATTTTTACTGTTTACTATTGGATTCTAATGGATTATTGAATACTGCTTTGTTTTATATAAGTTGTTTATGTTAAAGTTATTGTGACTTTTTTATATTGGATTAGATTGGATCAGATTGATGTTTTATTATTATTATTATATTTGTTGGAAGCTGCCCAGAGTGGGTGGGGTAATAATAATAATAATAATAATGGCACTAGGCAACTTCAAAGAATAAAAACATGGATGGATAGATAGATAGACAGATAGATAAATCTCATGTTGCTTTTTCACTTGCAGGCATTGGAAGTTAATTCTGGGACTAAGTTCTACTGCAGGTCTGCTAAATCACCTCTTTTTGTTTTCCATTCTCTGTCTCCTTTTCACTCACCTTTTCTTGTTCTTGTATTTATTTCCCCTGCCTTTGGATTTGAAATATTACCCTTCTTCATCCAGATATGATTGGAAGAGTCTAGTCCTGTCTGTTCAATGCCAAGACTGGGAGACCTTAAGGCAGGATAATGCACATCAACCTGTGAGATCTGGTTTCCCATGGAAAAGTTACTTTTTGGGATCTCATACCAGGGATACTCAGAAAAGGAGAGGACATGAGAGAATCCAGACTGAGGGAAGAGAAAGTGTGGGAAGGCAGTGATTTGGAGGAGAACACCATATAGAGAATGAATGGAGGTTCAGGAAGCTTATTCTTCATATTCAATGACAGTGTAGATGAACCCTAAGGCTCAGTTCCCATTTTTTTAAATAATAGGGATAATGAACAGGATGTTCTGAGGATGACTGAGCAGGTAAGGAAATGTAGTTTTCTAGTTCTGTAGTTCTGTAGTTTTGGGGAAAGGAAGATATTTCTATCTTGTCTGTAGATTTGGGGTACTTGAGTGATTTGAACTGATCTGAACCGCAACTCCTAGACTAATCAGAACTCAAGTTATCCACTGGCTTTCACCTTTCCTGAATGTTCTGGTATAGTTATTGCCACAAAATTGCATCAAATTTTGATAGGAAATGTATTTAGAAATTCATGTTTTGTACTTATAACTGCAAATATTTATGGGTATTACTTTTACTATTTGCAGATTAATATGGAAGCAGAACAGACTCATGGGTGATATGCAAGAGTGACATGGACAAGAAATAGACTGATTTCTATAGACTCCCAAATTCAAGTTCCCGCTGCAGGAATTTGTTAACATAATTTCAGTTGGGAAAGTGATTGTTTAACACTTCAATCAACATTGTCACTGTCTTCTGCTATTCATGATGAATAGTTTCTCCTAACCCTTTTGCTGGTTTTATTATAGTGTCAATCAAAGGAATTCACATTACCTTTCTTCTCCTAGTTCACAATTTGCCATTCTAATCACTAATAATGTCAGCCTCTAACATAGTTCTTCCCTTTTCTGAAATTATAGACTAAGCATTTGCCAAAACAGATTATAGGCAGAAACCTTTATAAATAATGATATGCAGATAGAAAGATACATAAGTATGCATAACAAACTAAAAATAGCATCACAAAAGTTAAATAGGCCAAGAGCTCAAAAGGTTGGAGCTTTGGATTTGGGCAATGAATTTGGGCAAAGCTATTCAATTATTGGCATGGGAAAAGCTATGGAATAAAGAATGGAGATTTGTGGCTTGCTACTCGTTAAAGGAAAATTTCTTAACGATGTTTTATAGGTGGTATATAACACCTAGCAAAATATCCAAAATGTACAAAACGAGATCTAAAATGTGCTGGAGGTGTAACCACAGAGAAGGGACACTATTTCACATGTGGTGGACCTGTAAAAAAAATCAAGAGCTTTTGGGACACTGTTTATGAGGAGTTGAAACAAACTTTTATAAAGAAACCAGAAGCCTTTCTATTGGGCATATTAGACCAAATTCCAAATGAAAATAAGATAATATTTTTATACGCAACAACAGCAGCAAGAATAATAATTGGAAAAAATTGGAAAAGTGAAATAGTACCAACAAAAAAATAAGTGGCAGGACAGATTATTTGAATATCTTGAACTGGCAAAAATGACAGATACAATTAGGGGACAGTTGAACCAAAAATTCCAAAAAGAGTGGTGAATGTACAGAGGTTACCGACAAAAACCAGTGTCCTCAAATCAAAATCTAGACTTGCCTTGAGTAATTTTTGCAAATCAAAATATGGTCTACAAGTATAGTATATGGAGAAGGGCAGAAATGATGAAATGAGAAAGAAACAGTTTAATAAACAAGAAATTAGACCCGCTTTGAGGAGGAAGGAAGTCTATTAGAATAGAATAAGAATCGGAAATAGAAAATAGGGTAACATAAGTTCGTGTGTAAGGGCTTTCGGATTTATGGTTATATGTTTGTCATTTGTTTTGTGTTTTCTTTTTAGTTTGTTTCTTAAGTGTCGTGTGTTTATGTGTTGTAATAAAAAGTTAATAAAAAGAATATTTTTTAAAAAATTGGAGCTTTGGAACAAGGGTGCTTTGATCTTGCAGAACATACTTTTCTTTTTCACTAGAACTCAGAGAGTTACCAACCAAAGCTAGGTGAAAAATAGTGACTTGGCTGATGGTAACCTGCATATGCAACTACAAATCTACATCTGATTTGCTACTTATTAGGAGTTCTAACATGGTCTTAAGGACCAGAACTGAGCTGAGCTAACAGTTTCACATAAAATTCTACTCCTGGTTCTTCTACCCGTACTCCCAAGCTTTCTCAGTGATTGCAGCCTAATTTAGAAGACATTTTTGGGCATTAGAAAGCCCTTACCAATCTACTGCAAATCACCTAGAGCAGCATTTCCCAACCTTGGGCCTCCAGCTGTTTTTGGACTACAACTCCCATAATCCTCAGCTAGCAAGACCAGTGGTCAGGGATGATGGGAATTGTAGTTCGAAAACAGCTGGAGGCCCAAGGTTGGGAAACACTGACCTAGAGATCTCTTGGAAGAGCAAGATATACCTTCTTTCCACCCTCTCATGTCTAGGCCTGACCGGATACCAGACAGGGAGACAAGGATACCAAGTAAGGATGAACCAGACACCCTAGAAGTCAAGGACTTAAGGAGCAGGCAAGGGCCCCTGAATCCAATAATGAGGACCCCCTTGATACCTTGACAAGGTTGATACTTTATGAACTCCTGGAACTGGCTCTAGGCTGAAGAGCAACAACATAATATGGACCCAGAGTCACCAATCTATTCATGAGTAAGCAATTCCTCATACTCTTTCACTGCCAGCAGCTGTGGTTAGGGTGTGGTTACCAGACGATATAATGCCTCCCTCTTGAGACTGCCAGTTGCTGGAAACAGCATAGGCCTGTAGTGCCTGATTCTGGTTTACCTGACTGCCTGTGCCTGATCACTCTGATGGTGACCTTGGACCACTGTCTGGCTTTATCACTGGATCATGTTTGGACCTAGATTGATTCTCTGTGCTTGACCAGGGTTTGTTTGGACTAGGCTGTGCCTGCAACCCTGTCCTCATTGGTAATTACTATGTGACTGGGAGCATAGTTGCTGAGGGCATCCCCTAGAGTATGGGAAGGCTTATAGCTCAGTGGTAGAACATATGCATTGCATGTAGAAGGTCCTAGGTTAATCCCTGGCATCTCCAGCTAATGGCTGCAGAAGATCCCTGTCTGAGAGTTTGGAGAGGTGCTCTTGGTTGGTATAAACAACACAGAGTAAGGGGGAGCAATGGGCTGACTTCATATAAGGTAGCTTCCCATATTTCTATGTAACCTGTACATGCCCTGAGCCAAAAATGGTATAATAGGTAAGAAATTAAAGCTGCAGCCAACCTTTCACTGAGGTGGTAAACTGGGCTGTAGCACTTCAGACTACAAGAGAAGGTTCACATGAATGAATACTTCTATGTTTTTAAAAATCCATGAGAATAGAAATGTACCAATTTGGGTGGAAAGAGTCTAGCATAGCCTTTTCCTTGACACCCTAATTTTATATATGTAGGAAGACTGTCTTTTATAAAGTAATGTGAGCCCCCTCCATCTGAAATGCTGCAGCCCAGCTCAGAGAAAGAAACTAATGTCCCAATGCTATGGTAATGGTAGGAGGTGCTCACTCAGGGATAGCTCAAGGGCAAGATGGCATCCCTTTCTTTTCCATGTGCAGAAGCTGACTGGATTGGTGGCAAATGAATCTTACATCCTGTCAGGGAACTGCCATCAGTGCCGGAGGGAGAGAGCAAAATCCAGAGGGATTCCGGAGAGCGTCCCGGGATTGGGAGAGGCAGCCCTGGGGAAGGGAATCAGCGTAGCACCAGTGGAGAAGTGGGGCAGATGGGGGAAGCGGCGAGGCGGTCCCATGACTCCTTGTCGGGGACCAGCGGGGAGAGTAGAGGCCCTCTGCTGCCTACGCCCTTCTTGCGCAGAAGGCTTTCGTGCAGAGAGAGTAGGAGGAGACTAGGCGTCAAAGAGCTTCTTTGCTGGAAGAAGTTTAAGAAACGCCCACTGACGGATTCTGCCAGTGATTGAGACAGCCACGGGTGAGTGGCTGTCCGAACAGAAAAGGTTCACTCAGGCAACCCAGCCAGGTGTTTGCACCGGCTTACGCACGAGCAACCCCTAGAACCACTACACATCCATAATTGCAACTAGAAGCCTTCATCCATGGAACATCATCATCTTCCTCTTGAAGCAGTTGCTTCACTGTGCCTAATGGTAGGACTGGCCTCATGCTCACCTCCCCCCCCCCCACTTTCTCACTGCAAATCACCTCAAGCCATGTGCTGTCTGTGGTAGTCCAAGTATATCTTTACCCTTGCAATCATAGTTTAGAACCTCCAGGGAAGTGGAAGTAGCTCATGGAGGGGTGAAAGGGTCAAGCATCTCTTCCCCACTCCTTCTTTCTCCTTCCAAGAGAATTCCAAGAGAATGCACTACATGCATACAGTTGTACCTCGGGTTACATACGCTTCAGGTTACATACACTTCAGGTTACAGACTCCGCTAACCCAGAAATATTACCTCGGGTTAAGAACTTTGCTTCAGAATGAGAACAGAAATCGTGCTCTGGCGGCGTGGCGGCAGCTGGAGTCCCCATTAGCTAAAGTGGTGCTTCAGGTTAAGAATAGTTTCAGGTTAAGAACGGACCTCTGAAACGAATTAAGTACTTAACCCGAGGTACCACTGTAAAACATTTGAAAGGCCCTAAGACACCCATTTGAACTAAAATGTACCACATATTATCTCCTTGGAAGTTTTTGTGCTCTATCATCTAAGCAAAGTCTGTTAATCTATTAGGAACTGCAGAACGACTGCTATTCATGCAAGTGTCCATGATCTCTCCTTCTGCCCCCCTTCCAAATCCTTCGTAGCTGGAGAGAGTCCAACAAAATTGCAAACCCAGAAACAATTCTCTTTTGGAACGTGAACTAAAATAACCTTAATCAAGCAATGCTTTGGGGGATGGCCTTAAATAATTTTTTATCACAACTTCAGAGCTTTTAGTGTTGAAGCAATTGGGTGAAAAATATCTTCGTTCAAGCTAGCCTTGAGGAAAAGGACTCTGGTCAACCTATCTCCCAGAGCGATGGGTAAACTGCAGTCATCCATCAACATTTCATAGTGCTTTGTAACAATTAGGACCAAGCTCAGCCTTTTATTATATGCCCTCCAGGTCATCAGCTGGTAAAATCAGCGGCACTGTTCTGACTCTCACACTGTGCAGTTCTGACTCAGGGTTCATTACTTTATATACATGTGACATGAGTCTGAAAGGAAAGACACTAACAGAACACCATTGATGCCTCAAGGACAGGAATTGCCACCTGTCTCTGGAAAGTTGCAGGACCACGAGGTAAGGTGAGGTCGTTCTTTCAGGTAGTGTATTTTGGGTGCTATTAAGGGTGACAGAGTGGGAGTCAGGCAGATATGATCTGTGAGGCACAGTCCACTGTGATGTTCTCCTGTCCAAGCCTTATTAAAATGAATGGGAGCTGTGCAACAGCATTGCTTATATACTTCCATACAGAGTAAGAGAAATTATGATGGCCTTGGCCTCAAATGCTAGCCAGGATTTGACATGCAGGGGTGGAGGAAGCTGGTCAGATTCTGTTCATCAGAATCATCTGCACATCCATGAGACCTTGCCCCTGGCACAAAATACTCCTGAACCAGTACTCATTTTCTTTTCTTTAGCAATTTATATACTATTTAACTACCATTGTCTTTAAATGGTTTCTAGAGTCAGGTCCTCTGGAGTCCAACATCACCAAAGGTCCATGATCCACTGCCTGCTAGTGGCTGTGCAATGCTTGCTGCTGAGGACCCTGGACTGCCAGCTGTGGAAAGGGGCATGAAATGGAGAGAGACGAGAGGGAGCTGAAACTCTTGCTGCTGAAACAGAGAGTGAGGAAGAGTAGCAACAGGGAAGAAAGGCCAAAGAGAATTCAGAAGAGGGGAGAAAACAAGCAGGAAAAGGAAGGGGCAGCACAGCCTTTAGCCAAAATCAGCAACAGATCCAGCAACAGCAGTCTGTGAAGGTGATTGTACCAACAGCAGTGGCATTTCCCTTCCCGCTAACTGTGGGTGAGGACTGAGGTTATTTATGTTTGGCTTGTATAGCCGCCAGAGAATATCAATTCCCCCCTCATTGTCCTAATTATAGAACCCAAATACATTGATTTGGCATCATGGAATCAAAAGTAGAGGAGATTCACCTCAGGAGCATCATGAACTGGTGAAAACAGTCGTTTCCAAGCAATCTGAACATCCATCCTAATCTGTCTGTGCCAAGTTTGCTGGGAGATTACATGATGCCAACTGTTGAGCATTCTTTCAGATTTATTTGCAGGGCCCATGGGAAGTGATAATATTTAGCATATGGTGAAAAAAGAAATGCATAGAGCTCCTGAGAATGGTAGGTCTATCTGGGGGAGAGACAGTAGAGCAGGGCATACTGCCAGAAAATGCAGAGGATGGGGAAGGATGAAGTTGGCAAAGGTGTCCATGAGCTGGAGAAATCCAAAAGGCCTTTGGAGAATTAGGTGGAGGAGACGAAGGCTCAGCTAGAAAAGCTAGAGGATGAGGCCAAGCTGCACCTGGAAATGAATCCCAAACTATGAATGCACAGTTTGAGTAGGATCTTGAGGCCAGTGGTGAGCAGAATGAAGAACACAGAGAGAGAAAGCAGTGGATGGCACAGGTGTAAGAGCTCGAAGGTGATGATGAAGCTGCGCTCCATTGCTGTGGCAGCCAGAAAGAGACTTGGAAATTGACCTAAAGGACATTGTGGGAGTCATAAAGCCACGGTAAAGGCTTGTAATATTGCAGGGTGCCCCCTGACCTCGGCTGACCAGCACTCTGAGCTTTACAATGTACTGGAATGTATTGAGCTTAAACGGAGGTGTGTTTCCTCTGGGCAGTGATGACCCTATATGGTGATGGGGGCAATAAAAGCCTTGACCGGATGAGGTAACGTGAGACATTGGCAAACGGCCATGTGGCTGGAGAGAGACAAAGGATAATAAAGAAGCTACAGGAGGAGAGGGAAGTTCGAAAGGAGCTGCTCATACCATCCTGAAAATATTGCTGGCTCTCTGTGTCTTTATTTTATGCTAAACTGCGCCATTTGTAACGGCTGGCTCCGACAGGACATGAAGGTCTACGTATTCTTTGCTAGTAAGAATTATGATGAAGACATCAAACAGCTCCAGAAGCTTCAGGCCCCAATGAAGGATTGCATGCTGGAGCTGGTTGACACATGTGCCTCTGGAGAAGACATGCTGGCACAGGGCAAAGAATGAGAAGAGGCTGAGGAGCATTGAAACAGATGGTTGATATGCAGAGGAATCTGGAGCAGCTGAATATGCCAAATGTCAGGGTCTGGCCTTAGAGGAAAAGCAATGCTTGCAAGCTCTGATAGCTCCAGTAGAGAAAGAACTGGAAGAATAACAATTCAGAGTTGGTGAATGGTTGTCTCAAGAAAGCAAATCTTGCCTGGATAAAAAAAAGGCTTGGAATGCAGAGCACAGTGATGAATGAAAATGTTTGCCAGCCGCTTGAGCACTGGGACAAGGAACTTCAGGCCAAACTGCAGGAAGTGGAGGGTGCTGTGAAGTCTAAATGCAATACTTCCACCACTGCTCCAAAGGCAAAAATAGCATGACTGGAAGAACAGTTGGATGCTGAGACAATCAGGCCACCAACAGGCATGTGCAATATACGAAGAAGCTGAGGGAGCTTTTCTTTGGATGAGTTCTAATGCTGGCAAGGTGAGCCTAGGTGGAATTGCCAGGGAGCAATGGTTTGGCATGCCAACAAAGGAAGGGGTAAGACCAGGTGGTTTTGACTTGGGATCAGAATCAAGGCAAGCAGAGTCTTGGGCACTCCAAGAGATCTAACTAGGGTATTGTGTCCTGCCCCCTACCCCAAGACTGATTCCGGAATACATTAGAGTGGGGAGACAAAGTTCATGGCAGTGATGAAGCCTCTTTTTATGAGGAAGGTATAATATTGTATACGGGACGCGGGTGGCCTGTGGTCTAAACCACTGAGCTTCTTGGGCTTGCTAATTGAAAGGTCGGCGGTTCAAATCCCCATGATGGGGTGAGCTCCCATTGCTCGGTCCCACCTCCTGCCAACCTAGCAGTTCGAAGGCACGTCAAAGTGCAAGCAGATAAATAGTACCGCTCTGGTGGGGAGGTAAATGGCATTTCCGTGTGCTGCTCTGGTTCGCCAGAAGCTGCTTAGTCATGCTGGCCACATGACCCAGAAAAACTGTCTGTGGACAAACGTTGGCTCCCTCGGCCTGTAAAGTGAGATGAGCACCGCAACCCCAGAGTCGTTTGTGACTGGACTTAACAGTCAGGGGTCCCTTTACCTTTATAATATTGTATGGTTCTACACTGTTCACTAACACAGCTGTATGGACTCCTTTGTAGGAGGTATTTCAGGAGCAGCTGAATGTCCATCTGCCATGTATCATCTAGCTGAGATCCCTGCACTGCAGGGGGTTGGACTAGATGACCCTTTGACACCCTTCTAACCCTACAATGCTATGGTTCTATAAATCTATGAGGCACATGAAACCATGTATCACTAGAGTGAACAAAGTACATAATGCCTACTCCTAAGGAATGGGAGCTATGGAAATGGGAAAGGTGCATGAAATAGAGAGAAGAGAAGGATGGGGAAAGCTGCTGGGATTGAAGCAGAAAAGGTGGGAGAGTGAAGATATGCAGCTGAGGAGAAGACTTTGGTTCAGAAAGGGCAAGCAGGAAGGAAGTGACATGCATAGCAGCCCTCAGCCCGTGGACAGTAGCTGAACTCAGCAGGAGCCAGTAATAACAGTCCGAGGAACTATGAAACTATACTGACAGCAGTGCAATTAATTCTGAGTTATATTTGGCCTGTATAATTATATAATTAATTACGTTCTCATCAACATCTTAAAGCTAAGTAAATATATATAATTCCAGAAAGTTTGTCCATATGCCTCTCCTCATGCCAAGAACCCTGAGGCAATACAGCTGTCCACTTAGCAGGCTGAAAGTAATGGAGAGACAACTGTGTGCTTAGCTACAGACCCTTAAGGGATATCTACTCCACAGCAAGGGAGTGGAGCCAGAGAGGGCTTGGAGAGATGCAATGCTTTGGGAGAAGCTGATATGTCACTGAGCAAATTGCTTGCTCCCAGAGATCTGCCCATCCTTATTTTTCATCTGCCCACTCTGTGTGTCCGTGTCTGTGTCGACTGTTCCTCATCTCTTCCTGGCCCTCTGTGGGTTCTGCCTTCCCCAAGACAGGATATAAACAAGCAAACAAAAAAGTAGATTCTTGACTCCAAGGAACTTGCAGTCTAAAATTCTACAGTGAGGGAGAGGACAAGGGAATAATTGCAGGCAGAGAGGGAAGGGTAATAAAGGATGAAATGTGGTTTCACGTAGTTAGGCTTAGGCCGAAGACAAATTTAATATTTCAAGTTAAGACAGACATGTCTATGTGTGATAGAAATTGTTTTGAGAGTTTTTAATTATATTAAATCGAAGACCATTAATTTTAGATCTTTATTAATATAGGAGGAGAGAGGATTGTTATGATAGAAGAAATGGATAAATGGAAATGGATAAATTGAAGTGAAGAAGGAAATGGAAATGCAGACCCCTCCCCCCCGTGTCCCTATTTTCTAGGGATGTCCCTGATTTAGAGAATCCATTCTGGTTTCTGATTTGATCCCGGAATACCCACTTTTCCTTAGGACGTCCCTATTTTCAATGGAGAAATGTTGGAGGGTATGGAGTTATCCAATCCCCGAGCCATCTGAAGGCAATCCTGTATAGGGAAGTTTTTTAAAATGTTAAACGTTTTATTATATATGTTGGAAGCTGGCCAGAGTGGCTGGGCCAACCCAGTAAGATGTGTGGGGTATAAATAGTAAAACGATCATTATAGAGCAGGACGTTCCTATTTTCATCGGAGAAATGTTGAAGGGTATGGAAATGTAGGTAGAATGGGGGAGGAGAACAGAGGGTGAGATGAAATGGGGAAGGCATGAAAGAGATTAACAATAAAGCTATCTATAGGGGAATATAAGGAATAATTTATAGTAATAAATGTTCAGGCTAAGTAAGCAGGAATAAGAATGTAACGAACATAAAAATTACGTATTGGTTTAAACTGTAATTACAAAAGTAGCCATAAGCAATAAACAAAACACACCAAAAAGTACACAAAATTGAACAATGTTCACAAACATCACAATAAGAGCTCAAAATAAAGGAAGAACAATAATCTTTTTTTTTTTAAAAAAAAAACCCTAAACAATACCCCAGCCACAAAATCTGTTTAGCAGCCTCAGGTTTGTAGCTGGAGTCAGTCAGAGTGTCGCCCTCCCAGGCCAAGTGGAAAAAGGCCAGCAAGGCAGGGAGCAGGTCTTCCTAGACCAGGGGTCTGCAACCCGCGCCTCCGGAGCCGGATGTGGCTCTTTTACACCTTTGCCGTGGCTCTGGGGCGGATACTAGCGAGGGGAGGAGGCGCATTGTGCGCCCCGACACTCCCCACTGTGGCGGGCGCTGTACTGGCTGTACTGGTCCCGACGTCACCTTCCTGCCCGCTACATTGTAAGGGGCATGTACGCTGGTCAGTGTTTTGAAGGGGAGTGAAGAACACACACACAAAAATGGTAACTTGTTAATTTAACGTTTATTTCTATGAGGAGGAGTAATTCTGAGGGGTCAAACAAAGAAATAATAATAAAAAGTGACAAAAAAGTTATTTTTATAATGACGAGTTTTGCGGCTCCCAGTTTTTTTTTCTTCGGAAACGGGTCCAAGTGGCTCTTTTTGTCTTAAAGGTTGCAGACCCCTGCCCTAGACTCACAAGCAAGATGGATATGAAGGTGCATAGACTGGGGCTGTAGCCACCCTCCATGGCCCCTGCCTCCATGTTTTCATAGGAGCTGTGGAAGAGGCCTATGCATATGGAAGCTCTGTTTGCAGCTTCTAATAAATGCATGGAGGCTGAGGGCAGTGTCTATCAGCACGCTCTCACTACCCCTCTTCACGCATTCATAGCCTGTGGATATATTGTGTGAACAGGGCTCCTCTTTCTCCTGACCTTGGCAGTAAGTGTCTGACTGTTTCTGGTGGCTAGGATTTAAAAATCAGCTTGTGACATCCCAGGTTTGCCAAGTGTGTGAGAAAAAGCAAGCGCTATTTTCTATGGCCCATTAAGATAAATCCTCATCCAGTGATGTTTGACTTAGGTATTGAGAAGCATACTCACGGTTGCTAAGCAACAGCAAGAGGCTTCTTCCTGTTTCTGCAACAGAATCATGTATTGTGCTGCTCCTGTTCATATCAATGAAATTGGCACAAGGCAACTTCCTGGAGAATATTGCCCATGTGGTTGGGGGGGGGGGGCTGTAGCCATAGCAGACACTGGGAACAAGAGGGATGCTTTGCAAATTGTTCATGGGATACCTAAGAAGATGCTAACACCGTTGTGTACAGCTTGTCAAGCCCAGTCTAGGACTAGTGAAGGGAGGGAATCTTGGATGTGGCCCACTGACATTTTCTGGTATTTTACTTATCAAGTTGGTAATGGTTTAGTTGTAGCCTGCAGCCAAACGTTTAGCTGGTTCCTTTCAGAATTACTTGCCTTCCTCTCCTTACCACTATATCTTGTGGGCAGATGCAAAAATTCATTTTCGTCCTTCTCTCTCCCACTATGTCTGCCCATGTCTGCTTCTTCCCTCTGGCCCTCTCCTCTTGCTGTTATCCTCCTGGACCACTTCCTGCTTCCAACCTTCTTTCTAAAGTTCTTCCTGTTTCCCTGGTCTTCCTGCCTTCTTGGGGCCCAGTCTGCTTCTCCCTCCCAGGTTCTTCCATCTGCCCAGCCTTGTCTGGAACCATCACAGCTCAGCTGCTGACAGCCAAAGAATCCTCCGTAGGCTTTGCCCTTCTGTGACATTTGGGGCTGCCAAGTCTTCAAGTCTGACCTAGCATTTCAGAGTTATAGGCTGTATACAGACCGCACCTTTAAAGCACTTTAAAAACAAATTGTATCCCCCAAAGGTTCCTGGGCACTGCAGTTGCTTCCTTGCAGGCCTACAATTCCCAGAAGCTCTTAAACTACAATGCCCATAACCAGTTGAGGGGCAGAACATGCTTGGAATGTGCTTTAAAGGTATAGCGTGTGGTCCCAAAAGAACAGAAGAAATTGTTTATGTATGCCACGACCGCTGCCCAGATATTGTTAGCCCAAAGATGGAAAGAAGAAGCTGTCCCGACTAAAGAAGACTGGCAAATCAAGTTAATGGAATATGCCGAAATGGCGAAATTAACTGGAATGCTCAGAAACCAAGATGACAAGAAATTCAGAAACGAATGGGAAATATTTATTGTATATATGCAAAAGTGTTGTAAACAAGTTAACAAATTGGTAGGATTTTAAGAACACTTATAATTTTAGAGATATAATAGGAAAATAATGGATGATTTTTTTTGGAATAGTAATGATATGCAGTTGAAAAGAAAAATTAAGGAACCAGGGGACATATACCGGTAGTTGTGTGTGTTTGTTTATTACTATTGTTTCTGTTATGGTGATTTTCACTTTTGTACAGTTGGAAGAAAATCTAATTTTATATATATATATATAAAATAATATATATATATATATGTATGTGTGTGTATGTATATATGTATATAGAAGGGACGCGGGTGGCGCTGTGGGTTAAACCACAGAGCCTAGGACTTGCTGATCAGAAGGTCGGCGGTTCGAATCCCCGCAACAGGGTGAGCTTCCGTTGCTTGGTCCCTGCTCCTGCCCACCTAGCAGTTCGAAAGCACGTCCAAGTGCAAGTAGATAAATAGGTACCGCTCCGGGGGAAAGTTAAACGGTGTTTCCGTGTGCTGCTCTGGTTAGCCAGAAGCGGCTTAGTCATGCTGGCCACATGACACGGAAGCTGTACGTCGGCTCCCTCGGCCACTACAGCGAGATGAGCGCCGCAACCCCAGAGTCGGCCACGACTGGACCTAAGGTCAGGGGTCCTTTTACCTTATATATGTATATATGTTATTGTATATGTGTACCTAGCCGCAGCCTCCATTTCAGGTTTTCCCAGTGAAGGACTAAACCCTCAGTGTGAAGGAATAAAACCAATGGGCACAGACTCAGAGGTTTTGCTTATATAACTTTCTACTCAGCCAGACTCTGCCTGCTATTCCTCTGTTTGCCATCTCCGGCTCCAACCCGGATGCTCCAGCCTGAAGTCACCTGCATTCTCAGGGTATGGATATGCTCTGGTATTGAAATGTGTGGCGTTCTGAACCAAAAAATTATATAAAGTGTCTTGGGAAATGACAAGAAATATTTTCGGTCTTAAATTCAATAATTTGAAAGCTTTGAGGATTAATGACTCAACGCTGCTTCACGGAAATCGATAAGAAAAGCTCCTACTGATTTCAGTGGGAACATTTCACCAACAATAATGAGGTAAATTTGAAAAGCTATAATTTCTGAGTTGGCAGCATTTGCAAAAGAATGGAAGCCTCACAATAGGACTGCAGAGCCCTCCCTTCTAAGAATTGCAGTAATGACCAGTAATTCAGTGTTGCTGAGTAATGAGGTTGCCAGCTTCGACTGAAAGCTAACGGGAGAGAGGTGTCAGGCTGACACAAGGGGCCTTTCCCAACCTACTTCCCCAGAAGGAAGAACTTCCTGACAGAAGAACTTCCTGACAGTAAGAGCTGTTCGACAGTGGAATTTGCTGCCAAGGAGTGTGGTGGAGTCTCCTTCTTTGGAGGTCTTTAAGCAGAGGCTTGACAACCATATGTCAGGAGTGCTCTGATGGTGTTTCCTGCTTGGCAGGGGGTTGGACTCGATGGCCCTTGTGGTCTCTTCCAACTCTAGGATTCTATGATTCTATTCTATGATTCTAAGAATGTTTAACACTGAGAAGACGAGGCAGCACCACCACAGAGTCACCTGAAGCGATGGGTGAAAATTAGTTATGCTTGCTGTAAACAATGGAATTGTTCGCGTGCACAGGAATTAACAAGTTCACAAGCAGCTCTGGAGGGGTGAGGTGGGATGGAAGAGATTGGAAAAACAGTGATGTGCCTCTTCCCCCAAGTACTTCTTCAAGTAATTAATGTGAACAAGGCCTTCAACAAGGGACACAAATGTTTTTCTCCACATAAGTCTTTTTCACATTTGCTATCCTTTCACGAAAGATGCTTTGGGCAGTGGGCATACTATCTCCCCAATGCCATTCTTGCATTTTCTCTGTCACTGAGATTCCATTTAGCTAAATATTATGAAAATGTTCTACAGGTGGTACACGACCCCAGTCAAGCTAGCAAAAATTTATCATTTGCCTGATAATAAGTGTTGGAAGTGCAAAGAAACTGAAGGTACTTTCTATCACCTTTGGTGGACGTGCCCGAAGATTAAGGCTTTCTGGGAAATGATATATAATGAAATGAAAAAGGCACTTAAATGTACTTTCCCGAAGAAACCAGAAGCCTTTCTCTTGGGCATTGTCGGCCAATTGGTGTCAAAGAAAGATAGAATCTTTTTTATGTATGCTACGACAGCAGCAAGAATACTCATCGCAAAGTATTGGAAGACACAAGATTTACCCACTCTGGAAGAATGGCAGATGAAAGTGATGGACTATATGACACTGGCTGAGATGACTGGCAGAATCCGCGACCAGGGGAAGGAGACGGCGGAAGAAGAATGGAAGAAATTTAAAATCTATCTTAAGGACTATTATAAACTTGATGAATGTTAGAATGTCGAGGTTTTGAGAAAGAAAGGGTTACAGCGATATAAGATTAGACTGAAGGGAAGATTAAGAAGACATATGTTTGACAGAACTATTTAGAAGTTGCTGGAAAATTTTGGACATTGGGATGCAGAAAGGGGAGGTATGGGGGAGTCCGAGAAAGAAGGTTTATGGAAAAAAGGTCATGAAACTATACGTGTTTGTATGTCTTTTTATATGTTTGTATTGTCTTAAAAATTTTGTAAAACTAATAAAAATTTATATATAAAAGAGATTCCATTTAGCTATGCTAAGCAGGAAGCCTCATGGTGGTTTTCTACTATAAAGAGACGGATGTATATCTGACAACTTCAAGTCACCAAAGAATACCCAAAGAGTACTCATTAACGGTTCCTCGTCATCCTGGGCAAAAGTGACACGTGGGCTGCTGAAGATTCTGTCCTGGGCCTGTTACAGCTTTCCAAAGGGGAGTGGGGAACAAATCTGAGTTGAACTCCTTGGCCAAATCAGATTGGTCCATACCAAATCAGGTTGTGGCTGGTGCACTCCCCTTCTATATACTTGTTGTTGTTGTTTAGTCGTTTAGTCGTGTCCGACTCTTCGTGACCCCATGGACCAGAGTACGCCAGGCACTACTGTCTTCCACTGCCTCCCACAGTTTGGTCAGATTCATGTTTATAGAACTATATAGAAATAGTTCTATATACTATAAACAACAATAAAGCAAGATTTAAATGAATATTGATCTAAACCACACAGTTAAACAACTTTTGTTATGGTATCAAATTTCAGAGCCCGGTTTCTCAGATAATAGTTAGAATAACCCACAGTTCCACAAGTAAATACCAGCCACCCCTGTGCGGGGGCATTTCTGTTAAGCACATGAACCTGACTAGGGGATGAAATGGACAACTTTAGCCCCCAAATGTGAATGAATATGAGAACCTAGCCAGAAAAGTGTTTACTACATCTGCCAGCATTTGGAAATCCAAAAGAAGGAAGCTCAGTTCACTCATTCCTTCTACATTGCTGTGTTTTGTCCTTGGAGACTAGCGGGGAGGGGAGTTTGTCAACACAGGAGGGGGAGACACCTGTGACTCTTCACTTGCCTGACTCATCTCTGCCTCTTGACCTCCCTTCTCCCCTGCTTCAGCTTCTGATTCTGCCACAGACTCTCCCAGCTCACTAAGCCATGTTACCTCATGAGCTTCTGACACCTCCTCTTCCCTATCTTCTCCCTTTGACCACTCATTGTTGTCCCACCACCACTCCCTGGGCTCTGAGCCTTTCCCTTGCTGGTTTATCCCACCATTCCTCTGTGTTCAACCAGTTTGTGACATTTACAGTGGTACCTTGGGTTACAAACTTAATTCGTTCCGGAGGTCCGTTCTTAACCTGAGGTACCACTTTAGCTAATGGGGCCTCCCGCTGCCGCCGCGTGATTTCCATTCTCATCCTGAGGTAAAGTTCTCAACCCGAGGTACTACTTCCGGGTTAGCGGGGTTTGTAACCCAAAGTGTTTGTAACCCGAGGTACCACTGTAGTGAATTCATGGCCTAGGCAAGATTTAAACTGGGTACTTTGTGACTCAGCTCAGCTGTGGCAAGCTTCTTAGATTGAAAACCCTGATCCTTGATCGGGTTCCAAACTGGAACAGATTATATTGAGAGATACAGCTGAATGACTGAAATTAACTCATCACACGTTGCTTCTTTGCATGAGCAATCTAATGCTGTAGAAGGATATCTGTGAAATTGCAGCTATTCTATCTGTGATATTTCTAATCACAGAGGAGGAAGAGCAGCAATCTCAAGCAAAGCTCAGTGTTTTACAATCTATGATTGGCACTCATCTTCCAACATCTGAAACAACATCTGAAAAAGACTCTTAAGTGTGGAGGCAAGGTCTTAACCCATATGCATCACAAAATCAACTAAGAGTGTTAAGAGGCAACTTAGCAGAACCTCTGGGGTGGGATTCAGCTTGTCCACATAGCTCGCTTGCTCAGCAGGGACAAAGAGAAGAGGGCTGGGGTTTAAGCTAATTAAATGCTCTGTTTTCAGATCTTGGAAACAGTTTGGTTTGGTCCCTTTTTTTTGTGTGCAAATGGCTTGTCCATCCCAGATTGTCTGGCTCGTCTCTGAAATGCAAGACTAAACCACATGGCCATTGATATGTCTACTCCTTTTATGTGTAAAGTAGAATAGCTGGAATAGAATGCTCTTTTAATGCATGGTCTGTGCAAGAGGATCAATAGGAATTTAATGCTAGTGAGGGTCCGTCCCCCCCATATCTTTTTGCTTAATATACAGTTTTGGATGGCTTTGTTCTAAAACTGCTATTGTACATTCTGATTGCAGGCTTTGGTGCCAGACTGTGTGCATTTCAATAATGTGTCCTTACTGAGTGAGACGAATGAAAGCGAAATGAGCAAAAGCAGCATGGGAGAAAGGGGAGCACCTGGATCAAGGGTCTCATGTTTGCCAGTGTCAGTTGATGATCTGCTGCTACTGCGGGTCAGAACTTTTGCCAGCAGTCAATATACTTGATTGAGGCAGTCTCCATAGCAGCCCAGAGGGAAAAGGCAGGCAAGCGAAAAAGGAACAATAGCTGTAGCTACAACTGCCTTCTTGCTCGCCCACTTGTGAGGTTGGGGGGAGAGGTGCCTGGTTGGAAACACTAAGCCAAATCCACGTATTATTTTTTTTTTTAAAAAAAAAATCTTTCAAAAATATACATATATACAACATTTATACAACGCTTTCTGTTTTTCTTTGTAACAAAAAAGAAAATGATAGCAACTGATGCAGAGATACTTTGTATACCACACAATACACATGACACTACAATTTATGAAAAAAGAAAGAAAAGAAAGAAAAATAAAATAAAAATAAAATAAAGAAGAAGTAGTTGAGGTTTTAAAAAGACTTCCAAACATTCTCATTGTACATTATCTGTTAAATACACTTTTACCACACAGTTACTTATTTCTTCTATTTTTTATCATATTTCTATGTAAATTGTCAATTACCTTTATATACTACAAGGCTCAGTCTACGTCTGTCAGGAGTTTACCCTTTATACTATGGTTCTTCAAATATTCTTTAAATATTCTCCATTCCTTGTGGACTTTTTGTTTTGTTTGGCCTCTAACACTTCCCATCACCTTTGCTAGCTGCAAGTATTCTACCATTAATGTTTGCCAGTCTGCTATACAGTGGTACCTCTGGATGCGAACGGGATCTGTTCCAGAGCCCCGTTTGCATCCAGAAGTGAACGCAACCCGTGTCTGCGCGTCTGCGTGTGTGCAGCTCACAATTTGGCGCTTCCGTGCATGTGTGTGACGTCATTTTGAGCGTCTGCACATGCGTGAGCGATGAAACCCGGAAGTAACGCGCTCCGTTACTTCCGGGTCTCCGCGGAGTGCAACCTGAAAATATTCATCCCGAAGCTACTTCAACCCGAGGTATGACTGTATTAGGTGTTTTAGTATTTATCCAATTTCTTGCCACTAAAATTCTTGCTGCCGTTACCCCATACAAAAACAATGGTCTTTTCGATTTTCCTATTTCAGTTGGCAATATACTTAAAAGAAATATTTCTGGTCTTTTTTAAAATGTTATTTTAAATAATTTTCTCGAATTAAATAATTCTCGAATTTCCACACAGTTCCACCACATGTGTAAGTAGGACCCATTTTCCTTATTGCATCTCCAACATATGGGTGACCTGTTTTTATACATTTTATACATTTTGTACTGGTGTTTGATGCCACGTATTTTAAGGAGGCACACAATTTTATTAAATAGAAAGCCTGGTCGACGCTTATTTCTTAAAGTGCCACTTTCCCCTACAAACCTCAGTGCAAGTGCTGGAAGATAATCCTATCTCATTGAGCACCTTAGTTGAGCATCTTCACAGTTGGAGGCAGCTTCTGAATACCAGTTGCTGGAAGCCACGAGGGGGGAGAGGGCTGCTCTGGTGCTCATGTTCTGCTCGCTGGTTTCCCACAGGTTTGCCACTGTAAGAAAAGGTTGCTAGACTAGATGGGCCATTGGTCTGATCCAGCAAGCTCTTCTTATAACATACAACACAGCTACTTTATAATACGACCATGGGACATCCAGAAAGTAGGAAACAATGCAGCTACATAAGAGTATGAATTATTTTCAGAATAGAATTAGAAATGACAGCTAGGATTGTCCTGAGTATCACTTGATGCTCTTGCTCTTACAGTGGTACCTCTGGTTACATACTTAATTCATTCCGGAGGTCCGTTCTTAACCTGAAACTGTTCTTAACCTGAAGCACCACTTTAGCTAATAGGGCCTCCTCCTGCTGCTGCGCCGCCGGAGCACGATTTCTGTTCTCATCCTGAAGCGAAGTTCTTAACCTGAGGTAATATTTCTGGGTTAGCAGAGTGTAACCTGAAGCATCTGTAACCCAAGGTACCACTGTATTTTGAAAAGATATCTACCCTTATTCTGCAAATACAAAATTTATACTACACTGAAATGTTGAAATGTTTCTTTGATCATCCTTGACTCTTCTCACCACACTTGCCATCCTCTCCTGCCACACCCTTGGAGACCCATGGATCTTTTGCATGCCCCGGAATCCTCTGCAAGAATCACAAATGGCAAATGCATTAGGGTTCCTCCGCAGAAAAGACCTATATAGAAAGGCTTCTCTGTGTTTAGGAAGCTTACAAACAACTACCCTAAAGCATCTACAGTGGTACCTCGGGTTACATACGCTTCAGGTTACATACGCTTCAGGTTGCAGACTCCGCTAACCCAGAAATAGTACCTCGGGTTAAGAACTTTGCTTCAGGATGAGAACAGAAATCGTGCTCCGGCGGCGCGGCAGCAGCAGGAGGCCCCATTAGCTAAAGTGGTGCTTCAGGTTAAGAACAGTTTCAGGTTAAGTAGGGACCTCCGGAATGAATTAAGTACTTAACCCGAGGTACCACTGTACTCTTCATGTTATACCAAAGCAAATCTAAGATTCTGCAATTACAATGAATTAAATAAGTATACAACATATACTTAACATGAGGCAGTCACAGATCCCCCTCCCATTTTTTATTTTTTTAAGGTTTTCAATCACTTACAAAATGCTTACTTTAGTCTATATTAGAGATAAGGCAATAGCATGCCAAACACCTCCCCCCCCCCCCCGCCGTGGCCAAAGTTAATCAGCATTTAACTCCCAAATTTAGTTTTCAAGCTTATTAAATTCCATTTTCATTGCCAATGCCAGCAGAGACAACTTTATAAGTATTGCTATATTATGCTCCCAGAGTACCATTGGGCTGGGGAGGGGGGTGGCGGTGAAGGAGAGAGTACAATGGAAATCTTCTGTCGGAAACCTTTCTGTCTGTGTAGTACTATTATCTTCCTAATGTATTATTATATTTCCCAGCAAGAGACGATTCTTCTAGAAACTCCCATGCTGCTATCACAATGATGCTCAAACACTGATGGGCACATCTAATCATCAGTTGAGAAACTTGCCTTCAAAGTACTTCTTTTGAAGCTGTTAAAGCAAGTTGTTCCTGCTGTTTGCTTACGGTACAATGAGGTCTAAGAGCGTAGATCTGCCTCCCTCAATCTGGTGACTCTTGTCATCCAGATGTTCTGGATTACAGCTCATATCTGCCCAAACCTTCATGGCTAATGATCAGAGGTGATGGGAGTTGTACTCCAAAACATCTGGAGGGCACCAAGTTGGAGAAGACTGGTGTAGATTGATCTGGGAGGGGGTGATGGATGGTCCTGGCTCACTATAATATGAGGCTGAGCAAGTTGGCCTTTTGTTCCATTACAGCTCTATACAGTAGCAAACAGACCTCAAAGGCTATTCTCTGTATTCAGAGTCAATCAAATCAAAACATGGTTATTGGTATAAATGTGTTCTTTAAGCTTCTCAGACCCCAAAACCACCTGCAATCCCAGCCTGTATCATGGGGCCCAGTCTCAACTTTTAAATCTATTTTGAGTTTCATTATGTCTGTCATTATTTCCTTTCCTTTCATTATATTTATATCCTACCTTTCTTCCATCATGGAACCCAAGGTGGTCTACATGAGGTTCCCAGGTAGTCCCTCACCCAGGCATTGGTGAGACTTAGACCTACTAAGCTTCAGCAAGATGGTGGTCTCATGTGCCTTCAGTAGGGCTCTTTCTTTCGCTCATCCAACCAACCCCCTTTTTCTACATTGCTATGGTGAAGGTGGTTCTAGTGTCTCTGCTGCGATTAACTTTGTTGTCGTTGTTGTTTAGTCGTTTAGTCGTGTCCGCCTCTTCATGACCCCATGGACCAGAGCACGCCAGGCACTTCTGTCTTCCACTGCCTCCCGCAGTTTGGTCAAACTCATGCTGGTAGCTTCGAGAAAACTGTCCAACCATCTCGTCCTCTGTCGTCCCCTTCTCCTTGTGCCCTCCATCTTTCCCAACATCAGAGTCTTTTCCAGGGAGTCTTCTCTTCTCATGAGGTGGCCAAAGTATTGGCGCCTCAGCTTCAGGATCTGTCCTTCCAGTGAGCACTCAGGGCTGATTTCCTTAAGAATGGATAGGTTTGTTCTTCTTGCAGTCCATGGGACTCTCAAGAGTCTCCTCCAGCACCATAATTCAAAAGCATCAATTCTTCGGCGATCAGCCTTCTTTATGATCCAGCTCTCACTTCCATACATCACTACTGGGATAACCATAGCTTTTACTATACGGAGCTTTGTTGGCAAGGTGATGTGTCTACTTTTTAAGATGCCGTCTTAAGATGCAATTAACTTAACTGTTATTAAGATGCGATTAACTTAGGTAAGGCAATAATGCAGTTGTGGTTTTTAAATACTGACATCTAGAAATGGGGAGAGGGGGATGTCTCTAAGCACTCTGTCAGAATCAAAAGGGAAGCACTTTTGGTGAGGGCTGAGACACTGCTTGATATTTAGAATGGTCCCTGCTTGATTTGAATCATCCATGTGTCCAGTGCAGGAAACATTTCCCTCAGTCTAATGGATTTTATTTGCTCTTGCTAACATCAGCATATCACTAAATCAAAAGGGCCACACAGAATTATGGTGACCTTAATCATTTCCAGTAGGTGGTCCTTGAATAGCTGGAACCATTCAATTAGTCATGAAAAAGAGGGGGGAATGGCTGCTGAAACACCAGAAGAAAGGAGGAAACAATGGGTGCAAATAGCCATGAAAAGGGTAGGATCAAGGACCCCCCCACCACAAAAAAAAGACACTCCCAAAAATAGAACCTGGAGAAAATTAGCTCACCACTAGTCATAGCCCACTAGCTGAAAAATAATTATTGCAATAATAACCATCTATGTGGTCATTAAGCTACCTGTGCTCATTTGTGCAAGCAATTTACCACATAATATTGCCGTCAATGAAAAACTAACATGTATGTGTGACCTGGCTCTCAACCATTTTCTACTCAGTGGGGCTGTTTCTCTTGGCTTCATCCCAGTTCATAGGCCAATAAATATTTTGCCTTTCACCATACGTAAGCCTGCTATAAATAAAATGTGTAATGAAGATGAAACAGAATTTTGAAATGAGAACTATCTAGGATTTCAGATTCTTTCCCATGAACCACTTGCAGGGGGTGGGCTGGGACTATCTATCTATCTATCTGCCCGCTAATCTCCATCTGCGTTATGTTCATGGGAGCCTAAACGTCTTTTCAACATTGCTTTCACAGAAGGCTCACCACAAAATCATTATACACAGATGCAACAGAAAGATACTGAACTGCTCTCAGAGGCACCTTACATAAGCAGATCCTGCTCATATTTGGTGTTTTTTTTTTAAAAAAACCCATTATTAATTCATATCCTAAAGTGAAGATAAGTAAAAGTTTGGGAGAAATTATGTGAGGATTCATGTCAGAAAAAAAAGCAAACCCTGGAAACTGATGATAGAAAAGAAAAGAAAAGAAAAGAAAAAGAGGCAATTATTCCGTAAGGTATTTGTTGACCTTGAGGATAAGTGTCTAAAGGAGGAAAACCACCAGAGGCCTTATCAGCATGTAACTTTCCATTCAGAATAATTAAAGTACTAACATACTGAGGCTGAATCCCTAACGCACTTAAGAATTCAAGGACTCGGGGAGACTTACTTATGAGAAAACATAAGAATCTAAGAAGAGTCTGCTGGATCAAGCCAATGGCCTATCTAGCCCAGTAGCCTGTTCTCACAGTGGTCAATCGGTAGGAAACTCACAAGCCAGACATAGGTTTAGGATTGTGTTGTAGGTGGAAACCTGGAAGGTGGAACATTAGAAGAGCTCTGCTAGATCAGGCCAAAGGCCTATCTAGTCCAGCTGTTTGTTTTATCTGTGGTCAACCAGGGGCCAATGGGAGGCCTGCATGCAGGTCATGAGGGCAACAGCACACTCTCCACTTGTGATTCCCAGAAACTGGTATTCAGAGGCATGCTGCCTCCAGCAGTGGCGGTAGGACATCGCCATTATGATGAGTAGCCATTGAGTAGCCTTATCCTCCATAAGAAGTGGAAAAGAAGGAGAGAAAGTGGGGGTAGGGAAAGGAGAGGTGCCTACTGGCTTGAAACTCAGTAACACAAGGGCTCCAACCACATGTTGTGTGAAGGTCTGTGATTCTTTTCTCCACAGTTTTTTTTTAAACAAAACCTGAAGTGATTTAGAGAGAATGATGGGTTGGGGAGAGACTGTTTTACTATTTCCCCTCTGGTCCATTTGCAGCTCAAAATCACCTTCCCTGAAGTTGCTTTTTCATCTTATGGGGGAAAGACACGGGGTCTGGCTTCCTCCCACCAACCCATGTTACCCATTGTTAACCAAGGAGCTTGGTGAGGGTGATTTTGAAATGAAAAATAACCAGAGTGTAAAGAATTAAGCAGTTTCTTCCTGCCCATCCTTATTTCTCTCCGTGTTCTGTTCCAGGTGGTGGGCAAAGCCAGCCAGGTGGGGATTCCAGCAGAAGCAGCCCCAAGGCAAGAGTTCAGGTTCTGGGTAGCACCTTGGACAGCGCTAAGTACCGCTCAAGCTGGGGACACATTGTTGGGTGGCTCAGCTATTGCACCAGCAGTAGATAGCTTTAGGCTAAGGGCTTATCTACACATGTTTCCTCCTTGCTTTCCAGGAATAGTCCGCACTTCAAAGCTCCAGGTCCGAATGCTCTTCTTCTTTTTGTTCTGGAGCTTTCCCCACGAAAACCCGCTCTTTACTGCTGAATTGGAGCAAACAGCAATACGCAGAAAACCTGAATTGATGTTTGTTGTGCTTCAGCTTTAAAGAGCGGGTTTTCATGAGGAAAGCTCTGGGGGGTAAAAAAAAGAAAAAGAAGGGAAAAAAGAGTGCTCATACACAGCTTTAAAGTGTGGGTCTCAGGCTAGAAAGCACAGGGCAAAAGGTAAGTGTGGATAATCCCCAAGACTTTAAATAGGGCTACAGCCCAGCCTGGGTGGCTACCTCCACATCTACTGGGAGAATCCTTTGGTAGTTAGAGAAGTCTTGTCTGTTTAAGCAACCCTTGGCTGCAGTAGGGGAGATGGTAGCTTTGCTGTGCCTTGCAGACTAAAGTCTTTGGATGGCAATGCAAGATCTTTAGGCTGGGGAGGCAGTGGCAAGATGTGTTCCTCATGCAGTGGGTCTTTGGGGCAAGTGGGGGGGACTAGGGTTCATGCTGAAGGTAATTCCCACCACCACTCCGTCACCTCATGGCACATGGTGAGTCTGACCCTAGGACCACAACACACAGAAACAGGCTGTTCAGGAAAGAATTGAACTCCATGTAATATGTAGTTTGAGCCTGGATTCCTTGCTTGTTTGTTTAGTTAAGATGTATAATCTCACCTGTCTGGCAAAACTAGGAATTGAGAAATAAAGACATCGCATGAAAGAAGGGTTCAGACAACCCCCACCCATGAATATGTGAGGGAAGTACCTGGGCCACATTGGTTGGACCCAACATCAAGCATATATCCAGTCCATGTGTGAAGAGACTATTCATGTACTGTATACTGATGCATGGACATAAAGCTCTATCATGCAAAGGGCGATCCTACTGGGACAGGATCCCCCCTGTGTGAAGCAGCCATACACACATACAGCATCTTCCAATGTGCTCTGAATGTGTGACTGGTTGTGTGTGTTGTGTGTGTGTGGCTGCTGGGAGCTATTCCTGTGACACCCATTCTGCTTTCTTTCAATATATGTGTGTGTGTCATGATCTGAACCCTGCCTAATAAAAACCTCTGTTAAAATTGAATTGAATTCTGCATTCCTAAACATAACTTCTAGCGAGTGAGCCTCACTTCCGAGCAAACAAGCATAGAACTGACCTGTAGTTTTGTTTGTTTAACACTTAAAATTCACTGGAATTTGCTGTAAGCAATTCACAGCAAGCACCAATGAAGCTGAAGAAGCGAGTAAAGGGAGGAATTGCCTCAAAACCAAGAGAGTTGTAGGTAGAGCCTGATAGACAACTGGGTGGGGCGTCAAGAGGCAGACTAAATGACAAACATCTGTCAAGCCAAGTGGAAAGTAGCCCACCTCCCTTGATTCTGGCCCAAAGATCCCAAGAAGGCAGCTGGAACACTGAAATCTGAGTCAAGCTCAAGGACCTAGCAGCCCTAGCTGCAATGTTTCGTGAATTTTACCTCTGATATTGAGGCTGCAGTCCTCTCTCTGGGAAAAAGCCCCACTGAATTGAATGTTACTTATTTCTGAGGAGAAGTATATGTAATTGCACTGCAACTTCTAGGGTGGCCCCTGTGGTCCATCTCTCTCTCTAGGCTGGTTTCCCCCGTAATGGAGGCGGGGGTTGGGCAACAGTCACTCGTCTCTTGCATTAGCGTTTCCAAGTGGATTGCCATCGACCGCTTTTCAAATCCAAAGCATAATGTTGCTGAAAACACTCTTTTGCTGCTGATGGACCCGCAAGAGGAGGTATTGCATTTTTAGTAACAGTTGAATGGCTTTTATGGAGCATGTGGGGATTTGGGGCATTAAAAATGCTAACATGTATAAAATGTAAAATGTTAATATTATATAAATAGTGCTAGAAGGGGGGAAAGCCCTGAAGTTGATTTATTGGCGGGCTGGAAAATGTGTGCATCTTCCTGAGATACAAAAATGAAGGCAAGTCATTAATGGGTTGCTGTTTCAGTATTGCTTGATAAGCAGTAAACAAACAGGATGTTTTCTTGTGACAAATGCCTTTCCATTATTCTTCCAGATACTCAAGAAAATAGAACACCAGGAGAAGGGAAAAGCAGAATACTGAATGTGGGTGTACTGGAACCTGTCTGAGGGCTAATCTAGGCCTACAAAAACATTACATGACAGAGTTCCCGGGAATCACAGTTTTGCCACCCCACTGAGAACAAGACCTCACTCCAAATTAGGACTGAGTAAACTGAGTAAACTGTATCTTAAAAAGCAGAGACATCACCTTGCCAACAAAGGTCCATATAGTAAAAGCTATGGTTTTCCCAGTAGTGATGTATGGAAGTGAGAGCTGGACCATAAAGAAGGCTGATCACCAAAGAATTGATGCTTTTGAATTATGGTGCTGGAGGAGACTCTTGAGAGTCCCATGGACTGCAAGAAGATCAAACCTCTCCATTCTTAAGGAAATCAGCCCTGAGTGCTCACTGGAAGGACAGATCCTGAAGCTGAGACTCCAATACTTTGGCCAGCTCATGAGAAGAGAAGACTTCCTGGAAAAGACCCTGGTGCTTGGAAAGATGGAGGGCACAAGGAGAAGGGGACAACAGAGGACAAGATGGTTGGATAGTGTTCTTGAAGCTAGCAGCATGAGTGTGACTAAACTGCGGGAGGCAGTGGAAGACAGGAGTGCCTGGCGTGCTCTGGTCCATGGGGTCACGAAGAGTTGGACATGACTAAATGACTAAACAACAACAACAAAACTGTACCCTGTGGGGGGGTGGGGTGGGGAGCATCTCAACAGTTTGGCCAAAATTACACCAGATGACATTTTCCACAAGGCCCCAGTACATAGCTTTGTTCTGGGGGAATACGGCTCCTGCAATGGCAGCTGTAGAATTGTTTTGGGACATTCTGGGAAGAAATTGCAGCATTTTGGGGGCCAGAAAGTACTTTCCATATGAAGAAGTTTCAGTAACAAAACCCTCACCTGCAGCATGTAGCAGAGATCATTGAAATGTATAGTTGGAAGGGTCATCTAGCCCAAACCCCCTGCAATGCAAGAATGTTTTGCCCAACTCGCCACCCTAAGATTAAGCGTCTCCTGCTCTACCAACTGAGCTATTGTTCCTGAGAAGGTTTCCCCTCTTCTGTTCCACTCTTGCTCTACGTGCGTCATGCTCTGTCTACCTTCCGATTTAACTTGAAGCAGTTCTAAAATTAGTTTCAAAATGAGCAAATGAATGTTTTCATTTTGCAACTTTTTCCTCTTTGGCAGTCCACCAGTACACACCTGCATATGCATATGTATTAAATTAGTGCAAAGTAAATAAATAAACCCATCATGCTGTGGTTTTACTGATGCACATGTACTGGTGGGCTTCAGCAACCTGTAAGGAGAATAAAAGGTGTAAAATGATGGCAAGTTGCACATGTGAAGTGGTCTGACCAAGGTTTGGAAATCAAGAATGGTAGACTGATAAAGGACCTCTGACAGTTAAGTCCAGTTGTGAATGACTCTGGGGTTGTGGCGCTCATCTCACTTTACTGGCCAAGGGAGCCGGCATTTTTCTGCAAACAGTTTTTCCGGGTCATGTGGCCAGCATGACTAAGCCCCTTCTGGCGAAAGCAGAGCAGCACATGGAAACACAGTTTACCTTCCCGCCACCTATTTATCTACTTGCACTTTGACGTGCTTTCGAACTGCTAGGTTGGCAGGAGCAGGGACCGAGCAACGGGAGCTCACCCTGTCGTGGGGATTTGAACCGCTGACCTTCTGATCGGCAAGTCCTAGGCTCAGTGCTTTAGACACAGTGCCACCCGCATCCCTTGGTAGAATGGTAGGGATTGCTAAAATGTCATTGTTGCTTCGGCTTGAAAATCAGGAAACCGGAAACAACAAAAATGTGGGGAGAAATTCAGATGGGGAGAATTTCACAAGCATCCCAAGAAAGGGCTCCGAGGCCATCAAATTGCACCTAAAGCAAGATCATACACACCTTAATTCCCTTGAGATTAATCCTCTGATATCCAGATTTCAGTATATCATTACAAGCGGACAACAGGCATAAACTGTGTCAGAACTATCTGCGTAATCCACAGATCTAGATTAGTTAAGCAAGTGAGAGAAACAGAGAGAAACAGACCGCTGTAGCCACCCCCAACGACACGTTCTCAAGATGGAGGGGGAGGGAACAGCTGCAGTCGCCTGCGGTTCCTGCGCAATGTTTGCCATCTTGCCAAAGGTTGCAGGCAGCTTTACCTGCAGCAATTGCATGTTGATTGCCCTCTTAAAAGACAAAGTCCAGCAACTGGAGGAACGTGTAGCTACGCTCCAAAGAATTAGAGAGCTGGAGCTCTTCTTGGAAGCAACAGAGCACACCGTCTCCACCAAGGAGGAGACAGGGGACTCCCCTGAGAAGGACGCTAGTTCACCAACAAAGGAGCCAGATATATGGAGAAACGTGACTCAAAGAAGTAGGAGGCCCAGGGTTCGCTCTGATTGTTCAGAAATACACAATCGCTTTGAGGTCCTCTCCCCTAGCATGGAAGACGAAGAGCAGACTCCATTTGAGGATCTCTCCCTCATTACAGTCGATCAGGTATATGAAGACGAGCAGCAAAGTCAGTCCTCAGGGAATGTGCAGGTGACCTTGGAGCGGACAGCTCACGGAAGAACCCCGACCAAACCTAAGAGGAGGCGTGTAGTGGTGATAGGGGATTCCCTACTGAGGGGAACAGAAGCAGTGATCTGTGGGCCTGACAAGATGTCTCGGGAAGTGTGCTGTCTCCCCGGGGCTAAGATCCAAGATGTAACTGAACGACTGCAAGGAATCATTAAACCCACTGACAAATACCCCTTCCTCTTGGTTCATGTGGGAACCAATGACACTGCAAGCAATAGCCTCCAGAAGATCAAAAGAGACTACGAGGCTCTGGGCAGGAAATTGAAGCAATTAAATGCACAAATTGTCATCTCATCTGTCCTCCCAGTTGAACGACGTGGCCCAGGGAGAGAGGGGAAAATAGTGGAAGTGAACAGCTGGCTTCGCAAATGGTGTAAACAGGAACGGTTTGGATTCTTAGATCACGGACTGCAGTTTCTTGAAGATGGACTTCTGGCAAGCGATGGGCTGCACCTCACAACGGTTGGGAGAAATGTTTTTGCCAAAAATCTCAGAAACCTCATCAGGAGGGCTTTAAACTGACTAATGTGGGGGAGGGAGACAGTGCTCCTGAAGGTAGGAGTCTATCAATTGATGAAGATGATCATCCAAATGTCATAGACCAAATGGAGCAAACAGCACACAGACCTAGTGGTGGGAGGAAAAAATCCTTAAATAAGAGTCACGGGGGAATGATTAATGGACTTCAATGTCTGTACACTAATGCGCAAAGCATGGGAAATAAACAAGATGAGCTTGAGCTCTTGGTACAGCAAACTAAATATGACATAATAGGCATCACTGAAACCTGGTGGGATAAGTCCCACGATTGGAATGTAATAATGGGGGGATACAATCTATTTCAGAGAAACAGACCAGACAAGAAAGGAGGAGGAGTGGCGTTATATGTCAGGGATGTGTATACCTGTGAAGAGATCCAAGATTTAGAACCTCAAAGCCAAAATGAGAGCATTTGGGTCAAAATTAAGGGAGAGAAGAATAACAGTGACCTCATTGTGGGAGTTTACTATAGATCCCCAAGCCAAACGGAGGACATAGATGATGCCTTCCTGGAACAGATGGCCAAGCATGCAAAAGGAAGAGAGATAGTAGTAATGGGGGACTTCAATTACCCGGATATTTGTTGGATGTCAAACTCAGCCAAGAGCATAAGGTCAAACAGATTCCTCACTGGCCTTGCAGACAACTTCATTGTCCAGAAAGTGGGAGAAGCAACAAGAGGAACAGCCATTTTAGATCTGGTCCTAACCAATGTTGATGACCTGGTTAGTGGGGTAGAAGTGGAAGGATCATTAGGCGCGAGTGATCATGCTCTTCTGAAGTTTACTATACAGCGGAAAGGAGCAGCCAAGCATACTAGGACTCAATTTCTTGACTTTAAGAAAACCGACTTCATAAAACTTAGGGAAGTGCTGGGTGAGATCCCATGGACAGTAATACTAAAAGGAAAGGGAGTTCATGATGGCTGGGAGTTTGTTAAGAGGGAGATAGTAAAAGCACAACTTCAGGCAATACCAATGAGACGGAAACATGGAAGGTGCCTAAAGAAGCCAGGGTGGCTATCTAAAGAACTTTTAACTGAGTTAAGATTAAAAAAGGATGTGTACAAAAAATGGAAAAGGGGGGAAACCACCAAAGAGGAATTCAAACAAATTGCCAGCACATGTAGACACAAAGTCAGAAAAGCTAAAGCACAGAATGAACTCAGGCTTGCTAGAGAGGTTAAAAGCAACAAAAAAGGCTTTTATGGGTATGTTCATAGCAAAAGGAAGAACAAAGAAACAGTGGGGTCACTCAGAGGAGAAGATGGTGAAATGCAAACAGGGGACACAGAAAGAGCTGAACTCCTCAATGCCTTCTTTGCCTCAGTCTTCTCCGATAAAGAAAACAATGCCCGACCTGAAGAATTTGAAGCAAATGATTCAGCAAAGGAAACACAGCCCAGAATAACTAAGGAGATAGTACAAGAATACTTGGCTAGTTTAGATGTATTCAAGTCTCCAGGGCCAGATGAACTGCACCCAAGAGTATTAAAAGAACTGGCAGATGTGATCTCAGAACCACTGGCAGTCATCTTTGAGAATTCCTGGAGAACGGGCGAAGTCCCGGCAGACTGGAGGAGGGCAAATGTTGTCCCTATTTTCAAAAAGGGGAAAAGAGAGGACCCAAATAATTACCGCCCAGTCAGTCTGACATCAATACCAGGGAAGATTCTGGAGCAGATCATTAAGCAAACAGTCTGTGAGCACCTAGAAAGGAATGCTGTGATCACCAATAGTCAGCATGGATTTCTGAAAAATAAGTCATGTCAGACTAACCTGATCTCGTTTTTTGACAGAATTACAAGCCTGGTAGATGAAGGGAACGCAGTGGATGTAGCCTACCTTGATTTCAGCAAGGCATTTGACAAGGTGCCTCATGATATTCTTGTAAAGAAGCTGGTAAAATGTGGTCTTGACTATGCTACCACTCAGTGGATTTGTAACTGGCTGACTGACCGAACCCAAAGGGTGCTCATCAATGGTTCCTCTTCATCCTGGAGAAGAGTGACTAGTGGGGTGCCACGGGTTCTGTCTTGGGCCCGGTCTTATTCAACATCTTTATCAACGACTTGGATGATGGACTCAAGGGCATCCTGATCAAATTTGCAGATGACACCAAATTGGGAGGGGTGGCTAACACCCCAGAGGACAGGATCACACTTCAAAACGACCTTGACAGATTAGAGAACTGGGCCAAAACAAACAAGATGAATTTTAACAGGGAGAAATGTAAAGTATTGCACTTGGGCAAAAAAAATGAGAGGCACAAATACAAGATGGGGGACACCTGGCTTGAGAGCAGTACATGTGAAAAGGATCTAGGAGTCTTGGTTGACCACAAACTTGAAATGAGCCAACAGTGTGACGCGGCAGCTAAAAAAGCCAATGCAATTCTGGGCTGCATCAATAGGAGTATAGCATCTAGATCAAGGGAAGTAATAGTGCCACTGTATTCTGCTCTGGTCAGACCTCACCTGGAGTACTGTGTCCAGTTCTGGGCACCACAGTTCAAGAAGGACACTGACAAACTGGAACGTGTCCAGAGGAGGGCAACCAAAATGGTCAAAGGCCTGGAAACGATGCCTTATGAGGAACGGCTAAGGGAGCTGGGCATGTTTAGCCTGGAGAAGAGGAGGTTAAGGGGTGATATGATAGCCATGTTCAAATATATAAAAGGATGTCACATAGAGGAGGGAGAAAGGTTGTTTTCTGCTGCTCCAGAGAAGCGGACACGGAGCAATGGATCCAAACTACAAGAAAGAAGATTCCACCTAAACATTAGGAAGAACTTCCTGACAGTAAGAGCTGTTCGACAGTGGAATTTGCTGCCAAGGAGTGTGGTGGAGTCTCCTTCTTTGGAGGTCTTTAAGCAGAGGCTTGACAACCATATGTCAGGAGTGCTCTGATGGTGTTTCCTGCTTGGCAGGGGGTTGGACTCGATGGCCCTTGTGGTCTCTTCCAACTCTAGGATTCTATGATTCTATGATTCTATGATTCTACAGACCCTGATGCAAAATGAATCAAAGCTACTTGTCCTGCCTTCTTGCAGAGGAACTCCTTCGACCTTGGCCAAATTTGGCAGAATGTTGCTTTTATGCTTTGTTTAAAAAAATATTATTAAAGCAGAGCAACCTTTGCTGAGAACCAGCTGCTGCCTGTAAACTGAGCACTGCAGGGGGAGAATAAATTACCCATATAGACAGTTCCACGGAATGGCGTGAGGAATGCAGCAAATCACATAAAAAGCTGAGTGAGCCCATGGCCCCAAAGAGAGGTTGTAACGAGGAGCACATCATGTTACCCTAGAGCTCAAATGTTCAGCCTTCTTATTTTAATGCTAAGTATGTGGAACATGGGAATGGGCCCTGGGCAGCTTGACCTCCACTTAAGAGGCAGAAGCATGCACAGAATGTAATTTTCTTTGACTGCAGGCATTTTGGAACTGGATTCTGAAACTCCACAGGCAAACTCTAGACCTGCCCGTTGTCAAAGGTCTTGCTTTTCAGATGGCCTCTCTTCAGAGCTGATTCCCATTCTGGGGAAAGATCAGCTCCCATTTGTTCCTGGTTATCTTTGGTGAGCCCAGAGAGTCAGTTCTTTGCAAAAGTAGCTGCTCACCTGCTCTTTTCAGTGTGTGTGGATGTGTGTGAGGGCATAGTGGCAGACTTCACAAACCTCATGCACATTCATTTACTGTCCAGGTTCTGAAAAACGTGCTAGCATGTGTACCGCTCAAGACCCACACATACTTTTTTCACCATTCAGGGTCACATTATGTCTGGGAACCCCTTCTTTCTTAGAAGTATAGGTGGGTGGCAGAGGGGGAATAGGGAGTTTAGAAAGGGGTGGCCACAAGCACTGAGCCAAAAACAGACTTTCACTATGGTTGAAAAACACTTCATAGTCCTCTGACTGGATACCTTCTATGTCCAGAGGGAAACTTCACAGGGTCTTTAAAGTGAAGGCAGTAAGCCTGAAATGAACATTTGGTGTCTTTGCAAGTAATGATGTGATAAGCACCTAAATCTTCAAATGTTTAAGTGTGTCTCATTTAGTGTGAAATTAAAGCTATTGTTCTGTTGAAGGTATGCAATTACTTTACTCCCTCTGACATAAATATCTAGCATAACTAAACCACATTTTACTGACTGATTTCAGCTTTCAAAATAGCTAGAAGAGGACAGAGGGGAAAAGGACTGGCCAGCAAATACATAAAGAGAGAAGAGACAGAGTGAACCTCCCAGGTGTATAATATGCCAAACAGCAGCCCGTGCAAGCTTGTGAGGGGTCAGAAGGCAGGTGATTGATGGTGCCAGCTTACAGTACAGCATACTTGCCAAGTAACTGAGTTGCTAACAAGTACAGAATGTGTGCATTGCAGTAGATGGGTGTTACAAAGAGTACACACTGAAGACAATTCTTGAAAAAAAAGTAGTTTTGTAGTCCAAGCTGAGAGGGGGGGTAAGAGGACAGCTCACATGGTAATGATGGAAACTCATTGTTTATAGACATAAAGATGAAGATTTGTTCAAATGCCACAGTGATATTTCTACCATTGCTAATTCTACTTCAGCTGGGCCAGCATGTTCTGAAAGTACAGTGCTGTGTACACAATTTAATGCTCTGTGATAGGGGAAGGACAGGCTAGAATAAATTGTACTGCAATCTGAGCTATATTATCTTCCAAAATTAAGGAACTTAAAAGAGGTCATGAAGGCCAATCTTTTCTCAGTAACCATGTCATCATGCACAGGTGACATATAAGCTTTGGATAGGCTTTATGCTATATTTTTCATCGCAGCCATCCTGTCATATTTATTCATAACATAGGGATCTTCAGCCATGAGGTATTCCCATAGACTATGGCTCTTGCAGATAGTTCATGGAATGCCTGTAGTTTTCAGTAGTGTAGTTCAGATTTGAGGTTGCACTACAGTTTCAGATATTTTTTGCTCCATGACTAGATACTCAGAAATCTCCTGATATGTGTGGCTCCCATCAAAACCTGACAAGGTCCATTCCTCTTGCTTAAAATTATCCAAAGCTCCACAGTTTCTCTTGACTATGTTGCGTACCAATTTAACTCCTCTAGGTTTGAGGGTTCTTCTCATTGTTCATGCCTGTGCCTTGTGAAAATCTGATTTTACCCCTTATTTGAGGCTTGGTTAAGCAAAATCTCTCTTTGGAGTTTCTGCACGTCTGATAAGATCTGATTCAGTGGGTAAGATTGGATTTTCACATGGCACAGCTACAGAACAATGAGAAAAGTCTCCCGGCCCTGGGGGAATTAATCAGTACACAATACAATCAAAACATGGGTCAAGCAAAAGTGTAGATGAGTCCTTATACATAATGTCAAACCATGGCTTGTTCATTTGACTGCATTAGTTCTCTGAAGTTATAGGTAGCACTGGGAAACATATGTTTCAGATCATATTCAGATTTAGTCCACAGCTGAATGAAGATTCCCCAGACTCGGGAGCAAAGAAACTTCGCAAACTCGGAGAAGCTCCTCAACCTGATTGAGTAAACATTTACACAGACTCTTTTTATTTCCTTTCTGCAAGGAATTCCCTTAAACTGTCACCCTACCTCACCCTAGCCAGTGGTGGACTTTGGGCTCTCAAATTTCAACCACTCATTGTGCAATGCTAAAATTCTGTACCCCATTGTTTTTGGATGTTCTGTGGTGTTTCACCTAGGGTAACTGCACCAGCCACACTACCCTAAAACCACCTCTGCCCTAGCCTTGCCTGCAGTTATATACATGGGTCAGACAAGGTGAAGCTGTCGCTTCAGGGGGCAGGGGATGGAGCGGCCCCTGTCCCCCAATTCCTCTCTGAGTCAGTGTCTCCTGGGGACAAATATCCCTCTTTCCTTTTGCTGCTGGAGGAGCCTGACTAGAGAAAGCACGGAGGCTTTTGCACACTAAAATAAATGGTCCTTGCCTAAGGGCTTCTCAGCCTCATTGAATGTGGCAAGGAAAGCAGAGCCCTTTGTTCAAGCGAACTATCAGAGCGCCATCTTCTTTCGGGCAAGCATGAAGTTTACTGTTTAATTCTATAGGATCAATTGTGAAAGCATCCTGAGGCTGTTAAAATGCATTTGAACTTTTCAAGATGATTAGTTCAATCCCAGAGTGGAAAAGAAAAAGTACAGTAAAGATCCTATTATAATCTAAATTCTCTCTCTCTCTCTCTCTCTCTCTCTCTCTCTTGTCTGTTTTAAAAGTCAATCCCACACAATCCGGCAACTCTGTATTTTATGTTGCTGAAAACACATGTCTTTACAGTTTTGTGCCAGATTATGGGGAAGAACAGCAAATTTTGGGAGTGCTCAAAAGTGCTGGGCCACTCACAAGCATATTATTTTATTGTTTACTCAAAAAGTATCATAGCATTGTAGAGTTGGATCATCTAATCCAGGCATGTCCAACTTTCAAAAGACTGAGCTCTACTTCCACTATAAAAAAGCTTTCAGGGATCTACCAAAGTTGTTGAGCTTTTTTTAGAAAGTCGACTACTTCTTTAGGCAGTCTACCGCGATTTACACCCCGCAATCTGCCAGTAAGAAACATTCAGACAGAAGAGCATTTCAATACCTTGAGTGCTGGGATAGCTCAATCAGTAGAGCATGAGACACTAAATCTGAGGGTTGTGGTTTCAAGACTTATGTTGGACAGAAGATTCCTGCATTGCCAGGGTTTTGACTAGATGACCCTTGTGGTCCCTGCCAATTCTATGATTCCATATAATCTTCATTTTTCATTTCTCCCCTGGAAGCCTGATCACTTGTGTTTCTAATGCTTTCTAATTTATGAGAAAGGAGAGTTAACAATGTTTCATCCATCTATCTGTTGAGGGCAGTGGTCTGAATTCAATAACATTTGAAAGAGAAATGAATTTGTAATCATTAAACCAAGCAATCAAGGTAGAACAAACTGTTTTCTGGGCTTTACCAGCCCAACTTGTACAAATAGATATTTTCCGTGCTTAAAAAATATGAAAACATCACCCCTGAAGTGACTGTGTGTTTTGAAGGGAGGGGGTTTTTGGGAATAGCTTAGTTGAGTAGGAAAGTTGAAAATAACGCCAATATATTTCACATCTGGCAACCAATGTGCCCCTATGGTTTCAGATAGTGCACGGGTAGGTGAGTCAAAAAAGCCTGAGACACAAATTTTCACGGCCCTCTTGCGGCTATGGTGGCTCATTTACCAAAAACAATGCAATTAGCGTCAGCTATGGGAATGTATACTTGATTCTGACTGAACTAAGCCTCCTAGGAGAATTGAGTGTGCACTTCCAGAGTTACCATATTTTTCGTCCCATAGGACGCACCTAGTTTTTTTGGGGGGGGGAAATAAAGGAAAAATTTTCAAAATAAGGTTACTTGCGTGGCGAGTTCCCGCCCCCCACCAGGATAAATAAAGACACGAGACACCATAATTTAAGGTTAAATGGGCGAATTAGGCCACAACTTTATTGAATTCAGGAATGAGAGGCATTAGCTTAGGCATTGGTCCTATCGACTATCTGGCTCCAGCCCATTTGCTGGAGACACAGGAAGGGTTAACACCACAGAGGGGGAGTCTCCTGCTGAGGCACGTCAACTAGGAGCTCCCCCGGGTCACCGCTCTGGGGCGTGCCTTTGGCCCACACCTCCATAGGCTTCGGACAGGGCCACGCCCCCCGGAGTCCTTTATCGGACCACCCTTCGTTCACTGGGGGGAGGTGATGGCGTTCCTCCCCCCCCACCCATCCTCTTAACCCCTTCTTACCAATGCCTAACCGCCACACGAGCAATCGCTCGCCGCCAATACTCTCATGCCTGAAACCAATCACTTATCCCCTTTGCTATATCCATCAGCCAAACATCATTTCCAGCATCCGACAGATGCACGCCATCAAACCGGTAGAGGGCCTCACAGTATGCCCGGGTGTTCAATTACCTTCCCGCCCAGGGCTGCCACTCTACGCACCACCGCCCAATCCAAGGCTTTCCTAGCCCTATTCATGGCTATCGGGCACCTGCAGTCTCTCCAGACCCGCCTCTCCATCAACGAGGCCCAAATAATTGTGACGTTCGGGTAAGAGGCCTTAAGCTCCTCAAAGTCACTAAATATGTGCCACTGCAAATCAACTGCCTTTCTGTAAGCTAGGTCATTTTCTCCTAATTGTATCAGTAAAGCATCTGGGGGGCCCTCTGCTGCTGCTCTGGCCTTAATTGTGGGCAACATCTCGGCCCAGCGCATTCCCCTCTGAGAGACCCAAGATAACGTGATGTCAGACGGTAAGCCAAGGCCGAGCCCCCTCTGCGCCGGCCCTAAATAGGGCAGGCCACGCCCCCCAGCCAGCCGATTGGCTGGCTGAGGGGAAGACACACCGGGATTCCCCTGTTCTTGCGGGGGCTGAACCAGCCCCCGCTCACGTGGGGGTGGGCGTGAAGCCTGCAACCCCACCTCCTGGGCAGGCCGGAAGTGGCTTTGCCAAAGAGAGCAAGAGAGATGCCTCCTGATTTTTTCTCTTTCTTGCCAGGACTGTACTCCTAACCCCTGCCTTTGCTGTCACATTTCAGTCTGATTATTCTTTCTATACCTCCCTGCTTGTTCTAAGATCGTGGAGTCAAATTCCAGTAACTCCTTTGTAGAGGCAGTGGAAACCCATCAATTTTTCTTTATTAAGGGAGAGTGCTGTAAATCAGTGTTCCCTGAGGGGGATGCTGCACTGAGCAGCAGAATTGACTGAGAGTCTCCCTCCCAGCCTCTCCTCATGCTCTGGTTTGGTGCATTAAGCGATTGTGCCTGAATCTGCTCAACACTGAGCACAAGAGGAATGTTAAGCAGACTTGTCCTGGCACAGCATCTCTCCTAACAATGAAGTCATTCTTGAGGGTTTATTTTTATTTTTTGCAATTCTCACTGGAGCTTCCTAAAACCAATTGTTGCTTATCTGCCTTATCAGGGACAAGCTGAGCTTATTCTTAAGCTAAAAAGACCTCCATGCAACAACCCTCAAACTCCCCCAACCGCCTTCTCTGCTCTTCCCCCCTTGTTTTTGCATTCAAGCAGTTCCCCTTGAATGAGGCAAGCGCCTCATTTTACATGAGACGGGGGCCACCGGCCTTGACAGTAGAAGCCACTCCTGAAATACTTCTTATTTATTAGGTGTCTGCAGGTGGAGGTAATGAATGAACGAACAAATGAATGAATGAGCGAGGCAGTGAGCAAATGAATGAATGACTAAGAGGCTCAGGACAGCAGTTCCAAATGAAGGTTGTCCAAACAGATAGCAGAACAGCTTCTGCAAAGTTTGTGTGCTCTCCTCTCACATATCACACAAAACATGTGCAAAGTGCTAATGCAAACTGGAAATTATGTTTCCCCAATCCTAATGACATTTCAAGCTGCATCCCATTGACCCACTGGGAGATCCCACATCTCAGCATTCAACAGGATGGCCATTCTTGTTTTGCTCCCTTAAGTGAGAGCTTTGGAACTTGCAGGAATCTAATCTTTTTGTTCACAGCTATTACACAGAACTACAAATTTAGGGCTGCATTGACTAGTCTTCACCTTACAATTTCAGGTCGAAATTAGCAAAATCAGCAAGGAGGAAAATTTCCCTGAAAAAGACTTAAATTGCCTGTTTGCCTTTGTCACAGAGAGATGGGAAGTTGAGGGCTAAATTACAGAAAATGCCAAAGATGTTTTAAGTTTGACCTTGGGTTGCAACCAGAGGCCCCCATGCTCCTTTCTGCAACTCTTCCTCTTTCCTCCGGACTTCCTGAATATACAATCAAGGTGGGTGTTTGTTTTGCCTCCGCCACATCCTGATTCAGTTTAGGCCTCTGTGCCAATTGCACAAGCAAAGATCTAGAAATCCTTAGCCAAGTCCTGTGCTAGGTGTCTTCAGTTGGAGTTAGCTAGTGAAGTTCCATGAAGTCTGCGCAGGAGAGGTTTTATTAAGAATGTGAACTATGAGACAAGGAGGGAAAGCAGGATGGTAATTTAAGAAAATACACATGAAAGAACTAGGTAACTTATGGAAGACTATTGGGGAAGGGTCATAGCTTCAGTCCCTGGCATCTTCTGGTGGATTGGGAATGTCTGCAGGGTACAATCCCAGACCCTCCAAGTGTCTCTATTTTCCAGGGATGTCCCTGATTTACAGAAGCTATCCCAGTTTCTGATTTGATCCCAGAATGTCTCATTTTTCCTTAGGGTGTCCCTGTTTTCATTGGAGAAATGTTGGAGGGTATGCAATCCTAAACTACATAGACCTGAGGTATAAGGCAGCTTCCTAGAATCATAGAATCACTGAATGGAATGGGCCCTGAGGGTCATTTAATCCAACCTCCTTCAATGGATGGTCTATTGGAGAGTCTCAGCATTCACACAGGTAGGGACATCCAACATAGATTGCAGCACACAGTATACTTCAGTGGCCAAGGTAGGAACAAAGGAAAAGAGGCACTCCATTCATGGTATTTGCCTCCATGTGACAAGCTGCCTGGAACAACCAATGGAGGTGAGGCTGGGAAGGTGTTAATGAAGGAAGCTCCTGACAGACAGAACACATCCAGATTCTCTTTGTCAGATTCTCTACTCAAAATTGACCTGGTTACTCCCCAATAAATGGGCCAAGTCCTCAAAAAAGAGAGAGAAGCATTCTTTGACACTGCCAAAAATGCTCAAAACTCACAGTGCATAGTTTTGTCTTGGCCTTAAAACAATGCAAGTTTTCACCATGGGAGTCATCTCAGAATTGCACTTGTGGAGAAAAAGGCTACATTGTCTTTTCAACAATTGCATTTCCCTTCCTCTGACTTCCCAGATATGTTGACAAAATAAAAAAGGAAAATGTCATCTAGGCCTTACATCTTTAATTAGTTGGCTCGTTTCCTCATCAATTGGAGAAGGGATGAGCAACTTAATTTGACTTCCTGGTGCTTTCCACTCCTGATAGTGATGGGCCTTCTGTTATGTTTCTACATTGTTGGATGGATTGAATAGAAACCCATGCTCCTCCCTCTGCAAATCAAACACGACGTATTTGGTGGCTACTACATCCTGATTAAACAAGAAGGATACACTTTGATGCCTAGCAGGTAGCCTGCTGCTTGGATGACTCAGCCACTGGTGCTGTCTATTCTGAAGTAAGGCTTGCTTTTATTTCTTGTGTGCATGCTTTAATCTCTCATTTTCTAGGTCAACTAAGAGATGTTTTGACCCTGAGGCAATGTTTCTTGCATTCTGCATATTGAAAGTTTCAACTTCCCTGAGTTTCTTCTTCCCTTCTGGTGGGAGAAGTTCCTGGTTTCATTTCAGAGGGATTTATGTTTAGTCTGCTCATTCCTTCATTAGTTCTTTCTTAATTGCCTTATACCTTTATATAAAAAGGAACAACAAATTCCTTTGCCCTTGGGCAACTTTGGGAAGACCAAGTCCTCCTCTTAGGCTTAGATCTGCACAGCGGGGGGGGCAGCATCCTTGCAGTCACACGTTGCTTTCAAACCCTACAAAATGCAGGGTGATCTAGGACTAGGCAGGGTAGACTTCAAACCTATGGGATCTACTTTGTTTCTTCCCTAGAACCACCAAGGTCCATCAAAAGCAGCCAAGCAGGCTTAGTAACCTTCGGGTATAGGGCGGAATAGAAATTAAATAATTAAATAAATAAAAATAGTTTTTGGCACCCGTGCCAGCTATAGAGCTGAAATGGTGTGCCTGAATGGGTTCCCAGGCATCTGTTGTACAGTAAGCATAGCCAAGAAACAGAATTCTGTGTTAAACTGGGCAAATGAGGGTTTGGGGCTATGCAGATAGGAGCCGCTTCATCCTTGATGACTTCTGTTAGGATCCAGGGCACAAATGAATTGGTTGGGCACCATTAAGGAGGACAAAACCTACCCACCTTTCCAGCACTGGGATCTCCAGGAGCAGATCTGGCGCTGCCCACGAGGCATCTCTTTGTCATGCAGATAAACAAGCTGCCTTCCGTTCCTCCAGTGAAAAACGAAAAACACTGTGCAATGAACAGTTCCTCCCTCCATCCTTTCTCTATCTTTTTGACAAACATTTTACAAGTCAACAATCAATGTGTCTTCTTCTTCTTCTTCTTCTTCTTCTTCTTCTTCTTCTTCTTCTTCTTCTGTCACTAGTAGCCGAGTAAGATTGTCTTCCATAAACATGGTTTTAACAATGAGTCCATAAGTTCCTTGAGTCAGAACGACTGAATCTGTATCCACGGCCCATGTGCTGGTTCATGACTAGGGGCTTCTAGATTTCATGATCCTGCCTCCGTTACCATTTGCCAATCGCCATGGGACTTTTGGGGTTTGGGTTGGGTTTTTGGAAGACACCTGTGCGTGAATTTGTTTTATGTGTGTAGATCAGTGCACGCTGACCAACGCACAGTCTTCGCAGCAGGGCTCTGTTCCGATGGCATGAAGTAGTCACGACGAACCGGTAGATCCCATCTGCTGCAGCCTTCATCTGCCTTCACAGCCGTTGTAACATACCACTTGTTATTATCCACCTGTTCTGCAGTTGAGAACTTCTTGGATCATTCTTTGTCTAGCTCCTTCCCTTTGACCTTACCACCTTCGGTGACCCTGCTGCGAGTACAAGCTTCCTGACGGCTTCGCTCACAAGGGTCATAGGAACGTGCAAGCCCACTCACTACGACAAGGTGATGATCCAGCGAGTGAGTACAATGAATGTGTACATTGACAATGGAAGGAACTAGCTTTGGTGTACGTTTATCACAGTTGCATTCCACCTGACCTCCTGGGATTTTAGAGTGACACCCTTAGGGATCTATCCTGTTTATATTGAACCCTGTAAGGTAGACGAGAGAGCCCAAAGAAGCAACTTTGCAGAAAATAATGTTCTTCTCTTGACAGTAGTACTTTCCACTTAAAAAAAAAAAATCAAGTCATTCACAAATCTGTCTGTTCTAGAACTTAGATCTCTGAACTGAGTCATCATTGTGCTATTGGCTTCTAAGCAATTGACACTGAGAATCTCTCAGCTTGCTCCTCAAAGGCAGTGTAGATTCTGGTGGATCAAGGGCTTTAAGCAGCACATGTGATGTTTAGTCACACATTTTCTTTTCCTCTTTCTCAGAGTTGCGGGTGGGGGGGAGAGGAGTCTTCTTAATTTCTCCCCCCTCCAGACACAGTTCTTATTGTCTCCTACAGAGCTGACCTTGAATGTTCTGTGCTGCCAACTGCTACCCAGACTACTAGCTTTTACAGTAGACCAAAGATATATATATATTTTTTAAAATTCTTAACTCCAGAAGTCAATGCCTGTTTCTAGATCTTCTGCCACATCACTAGCTTCCTGGCCCTGCTGCTGCTTACTGGGAGGCGGCAGGGAGGCCTGGGTTATGCATTCTGGGTGTGGATATTAGGAGGTGTTCAGTTACTCAAATCTGTTGCTTAATGGTTAGTTAAGCAACTGAGAAAGTATGGCATAGCCCATAGGCTAGGGATGGGGAAAGTTTTTCAGTCTAAGGGGCATATTGCCTTCTGGGGACCTCCCACTGGCCACATGGCAGCGATAGTCAGAGCCAGAGGCAAAAGTGAGCAGAGCAACCGGTAGGGCTGCCACCACTCCCTTTGTTCCAGGGGAACCCAGAGTCACAACCCAGGGAGAAGGGTGTGTCTCGTTAACCTGGCAATTCCCCCCCTCTACAAGCTGAAACCACAGACTTGCAGACAGAAATTCTCACGGTAGAGCGTAACTAAGCGGAAGGCTAGGATCTAGCTATTCCCTCGGAAAGGCACAAATACCAAACAGGTTCTTCTTTAAAAGTTTATTTTAAAAGAATAACACAAAACATGTTGAAAATCAACAGGCACTTCTTATGAGTCTTACAAACAAGAAAATAAAAACGCTGTATAATCTAACTAGCTTTACATACTCACAACAATACTCAGTTAGGGTAGTCAAAGTCTTTTCAAGCATCTGCGTACTGAAGATGTCTGAAGATTTCCATCTCAAAGGACGAAACGACGGCTATAGATGGATGTTACAGCCGGGCATCTTTGCAAGTTGCAGAGCAATGGCAGAGAGCAATTCACAAACAATTCCTTGATCCTTTTATTTACAATTCTTACTTTGCGTCGTAACTTGTTAGCCAATCAGAAAGTCCTAATTGATCAATTTACCCTTTTGCAGCTGGGTCAGTTTTAGGTTCGAGCCCTTTTGTGTGGTAGGCTAGTTTCTACACACACATGCACATGCACACGCACATGCACACACACAGAGAGCTCTATACTCCATCTAGGCAAGAGGCAATGTCAGAGTTCAAGGAGACATTCCAGCCATTCAAAAAAACTCTGAGTGTGGAACGTGGCCAGGGAGGGATTTGGGCCTGAGGTTCCTCTCTCTTCCCAAACCCTGGATGGGACAGCAGGGAGACAGATCTCCAGGACACTGAACCTTTCATTCAAAGCAACTGCTGGTGGAATGTATCCTCTACACCAGTTCTCTCAGAGGCCTCTTGCTCTGAGTCTAGACCCATTCAGCACGTGGTGCCAATGTGTGGGAAAGTGTCTGGAGACCACCAATTATGCTTGAGGATGCTAAGAGATGGGTAGGCACTCTCCAAGGGGTCTGAAATCTGTGACAGTTTGCTCAAGAGCTGCCTTCCCATGACTTCTGCAGCTGGAAAGGCTTTCCCTGCTGTGCAATAATGGTTTTTTTGTGGGGTGGGGGCAGTGTGTTCATAGCATTTGCTCTGGCCTCCATCACCTTCACTGTAGCAAACTTGTTACTGTCCATTGTTGTGAAAACTGCTTTGTCTTCTAGAAGTGTTATAAGTTATTTTTGGTTTACATCTTTGTTGCAAAACTGCTTTAAAAGGAAAAAAAGATAAACACAAGAAGTCTTATCTTTGACCAAAATGACCAAAACTAGTCTTTCAGTTATAGAAAAGCACTTCTTGCTTATCTCGGATTGAAGAGCAAGAATCTATTGTATTTTTCTCTTTCCAATTTTTCTGTATTCTCATGATTTTGTTAGCACTTATCTTTCCTTCTTTATTTCACAGCTGCCTGACCATTTAAAAGAATACCCCCAGCTTCCCAACTATGTGTGGCCAGCACCATAACCTTTGCACATTAATGTACTGGCTCCTAGATGACTCAGAGAGAAGTACAGATGCCCAGTAAGTTTAAATCCTCAACTAAATGTCCGTTATCATGAAAACACAGTCTGGGCCACAGACCCTTCTGCTGCTGCTGCAGGCGGGAGGGCTATTGCCTCAGCACACTTATATATTTATGTATGAAACCTCCTTATACACCCTTGCAACTGACTTTTAATTGAATTTCTAAGACAGTGGTGGTCTCCATTTTAGCCAGTGTGTCAAATCAGAAGCACAATATAGTGCCACAAAATTGCACCCTATTGCACATATTATGGTCCACTGAGTTGGGGAGCAGGCCAGAGCTTAGGCCTGATCTGAGGTTGCATAATGTGCTGCACCTCTTCAGATTGCAACCACAGTTTTCAATTATCTCCAACATCAACCCCTCTCCTCCCCCCCAACAAGTAGAAAACCAGCAAAGTGGGCCATGTGCTAGGCTAGAACTGTCTGCACTAGTAGTGTAGTTGCAATGAGTCTTTCACACGGGAGAACACAGGAAAGTGGTACCCACACACCACATGATCTAAAGTTGCAGAATCCACTCTAACATGGGCTCACCATTCTGCCAAGTCTTCTTGCTGCAAGTGATGACCAGGCCTCAAGGGCAGACTACTATGTGGTCTGACTCTCTTCCACAATCAGGCCCACAACACTCTCTCCTCATGCCACACCTCTAAGTGTGCCTGTGCAGGTTGGCTGCCCATATTCAGAACAATTCAATTGTTGACAGGCAAGTCTACCAAAGACCAGCCTCCCCCACCTCAGGTCTGCCTTTGCCCAAAAGAGAATAGCTTTGTGCAAATTAAATATTATGTCAGACATTCAGTTACTGTAATCCAAAAGTTTGGATTCACCTAGCAAGAACTCTATTCATCAATCGTTTGAGACCAAACCAACTCGTGGACCTTGACCTGATGATAGTGAACCATGCATGTGGATCTGCCTTCTTGAAAATCTGCTATGGTCTGAGGATTCATGCAACGAAAGCTATTCACAACTGCTTTGCTTGAAAATGTAAGAGGCTAAGCGAATGTGTGAAAAGCTCTGGGTGAAAAGCTCGTGGAGAGCTTTGAGGTGCCATTTCTCACCTGGCCCCACAGTCAAAATCTCTTGCAGCTTGAGGCAAGACACTATCATATTGGATGAAGTCAGGCCACAACTTTATTGACTCCAGATGTATGAGATTTGGCATAGGCATTAGGCAGACCCCACCCCTTCCGGCACACTCGCCAGAAAAACTTACATTTTGGGACCAACCAGAAACGAGAGAGTTCCTGACCTGCATCAACATAGCTACCTCATTCAGTGCTCTCTGAATCAGGGTCTCTATGGTATGTGGCTGGCTGCTGTGTGAGGTGGGATGCTGCGTAAAATGAGGTGTTGTTGTTGTTGTTTAGTCGTTTAGTCGTGTCCGACTCTTCGTGACCCCATGGACCAGAGCACGCCAGGCACTCCTGTCTTCCACTGCCTCTTCTCATATAAAGTAGGAAGGCAGGAAAGCTTCTTTCCTTCCTCACATGGTGCTCCCAGGCACCCATGTTCCTGACGCTGTTAGTTCTGGGTTCTCTCCTCTTGTGGTGCCCCAGATGTCTTATTGTCCCTCCATGGATTGATTGCTCCTGAAACACACTTGCTTGCAATCTACCAGAGGATTGTATTTCCCCTTAGTACAGCAATTGCCGAACTGCATGTCACAGGAGAACTAATAGCTTTCCATGAGTAATTAAATTCTGTCCTCCCCCAATTGAGGAGGCTGCCCATTGCATCTGTGCATGATTTATTGTTCTGTCCTTGTCGCCTTTCTAATTAGCCACTTCTGGGGTGGGAGGGATTATTTTGCCGCGTGGTTAGATTATTCTGTCACTCTTGATGCAGAGATAGGCAGCAGAATCTGCCCCCTCCACAGGAGGCTGGCACTAGTGATGTTGTACAAGTCACTGTTCTGAGCTTGCTTGTGCCAACCAGGAGGTGTGGTCAAATAGGCAACTTCTGCAAAAAGACAGGAGATGTGTTCATCCGACTGTGAGTACCTCTTTCTCTATGTTCACTTTAAAACAACACCTTTTGGGAGTGAAGCATGACTCCAGTTTTAATTCAGAAGGAAAAACTGTGCCTTTGGCTTTCAGAAGTTTTGGAAATGGTGCCAGCACCTGTTGCCCCTGAAGCAATCAAGGGCAAGACTGCGACCTCCTGTTTTCTTGAAATGACGCCATTGCAAGAACAACAAACATACTCATTGTTGCCCCTGTGGTTGTCTCTACCAGCAGCTGCAATGGCAAGTATTATAATTCTGGTGCCTCTTTGTATTATGGGGCTCTCAACCCTTTTATTAGAATAACTGTTTTTCCTAACGTGGCCGTCATCACCTCATTATAATTCCATTACCTTTCTCCATCCCAGCTCCATTACCTTTAACAACAACTGCCTTACAATCCATTATCTTCCTTATCATCTCCTGTGCAGTTGTTATCCTCACCTCCTCGTTTGCAATCATCACCTCACCACAATTACAGTCCCATTATCTTTATCACTACTCTGTTACAGCCCTAATTATATCCATTACCATTTTCCTATCTCTCTCTTTCTTGCAAATCCGTATCTTCACTAATAATAATAATAATAATAATAATAATAATAATAATAAAAATCCTCATCTCTCTGGCCACCCCATTGCAACTCAGGCATCTTCTTCATTTTATCCATACCTGTAGGATAGTTTCATACTTGCAATTATTTTCTCATTTCAAAATTATTGTCATTCATTGTCGGAGTTGTCTTCGTCCATTGCTGTTTTGCAAGTTGCACTTGGTGCATGGGAATCAGAATTGAATATGACAGGCACACTATCTATTTCATTCGCCCCCCTCTTGGTGCTCCTTCCATATTGATAATACCTTCACCTTTGTTGTCATCATCTTTACCATAATCCAACATTACGTTCACCCCTGTTCTGGTCACAATTATTTCCATTATCCTCTCTGTTATCATCTCCATTGCAAATTGTACAGCAGCTTTTTCATAATAATCTGTGTCCCATTTCTACCAACTTCTCTTCCAGCCGAACATGAAGCTCCCGCCACCTCTGTGTTTCAATGCCATTAGTTTAATCATCAATGGTTCTCTGCCGTATTGCCATTCCATTCCCTCATTATCCCTCTTACAGCCAGCTGCTCCTGCACGACAGTGCTATTTCCCCCCATTTGGTATCCATGTTATAATTTTCTCCAGTTGCAATGGAAAACACCTCCAACACTCATTGTGCTATTAATTAGCAATTTAATTCTTCAACATGCCTGACAAATACCAAGTGCTATGATAACTATATTCACTTCAGACCTTCCTCAGCATTGCCCAAGGTCCTCTCAGATCTCCTCCATAACCTCAACAACACCTGCCCACAAACTATTATCTTTCTCATCTCCTGTTCCTTTAGATCACGCAATGAGATCTTACTAATCAGGGATCATGTGCTGAGTGTGATAATGCCATGATGCGAAGAAGTCGGTGAGATTTGGTTATGTTCCACCCTTTATTCAAAACCATCCTCCTCCACTGGCATTATTCTTTTGCCACACTTTGTGGCAGATTACTGGTATCTCCTGCCTCTGTCACCAGTATAGTATGAAAAGCCCAGGGAGAAACCATTGATTAACTACTAAACAAATTAGTAAGGCCCTGTCCTAAACATTCAGCACCAGGAGTTCACAGACAGAAATAACAGTTTGGTGTCCTTCATTTCTGCAATTTATTCCAATAGCAGGATTTATTCTTCCAATACCGGAAATGTACTTGGCTGCAACTCTAATTCAAAACTGCAAACTCTTCTGAGAGGTGCCCCAGCACCCATTTGCCAGCTACTGTTGTACTCAGAGTGCAACATGAAATCCTTTCACATATGTCAGCGATTTGGCAGGGTGCAATATTCTCCTAAAGCCTCTGTTTTTTCTGCCTTGTTCTTTTAGCAAAGTTGCCACAAGAAAGTGAATGCTACCAAGTAAGAGTCTTCCTGGCTTCCCACACCTCACCCCACCCCACCCCACCCCACCCCACCAACCATGTGTTAGAAATATTTACCTTTATGAATTGGGACACCTTTTCAATTGATCAAAAGGTTTTTAGTCAAATAGTACAACAGATTAAGTGATTAAATAGTGCAGTCCTAGAAGACATGAATATAATTGAGAAAATAATAATAATAATAATAATAATAATAATAATAATAATGGTCCTTTTTATAGTATAATTATTTCCCCCTGAAATTTGAGAATTTTGGCAAGCAGCTCAAAATCTGTCATTTGTAATTGATTGCTTTTCCATTTAGAAACTGAGGATAATCATGAATCCAGTGAATGTGTTTGGAAGTGCCATTCATTTACATGATCATCCAGTGCTGCTTTACACAAGCATGTGCACTGATGTGGCCATGCTGTGCATATGTGCCATGCCTCCTGTCATACGTAAGAGGGGGGAATCACTTCTTTTTACCGCATGTACCTTGTGTGCTGAGCTCAGTTGGGTCCCTCTGTGCAAAAAACCTGCCAGATTCCCTCTCGCACATGGTCTGCACCACCTGGCTCTTGGAGCATTAGCAGGATACCCTGAGGCTGGGATGAGTATTTGTCAATCTCAAACAAACGAGGAACTTTATTTTGATTGATTGGTGGCATTGCTTGACCACACTTCCTCCCACAGGAGCCCAGGGTGGTTTTCAACATGGTCAAATAACCAATTACAACAACAACAACAACAATAAAACCACACATTTAAACTTATCTGCCAAAAACTTTTCAACCAATTTCTTTTGTAATGCAGCAAACAAAAAAATACAAGTAAAAGATGCAGAATTACCTTCAGCATCGCAAAGCCCAAGCAACAGATGCGCCTTCGAATTATGCCCAGAGATCATCAGGGCATTATTTGTAGCTCTATAGAAGAGGAGCTACGTTAAGCATTTTGGCGTCAGGCCTTTCAGAGCTTTATACACCAGGACCAACACCTCGAATGGAGCTCAGCAGCTCACTGCAGCCAGTATCCTATGTTTTCAGTATCAGTGAAATGTACTTCATTTATTCGATTCCTTAGATTTATCACAAGATCTCAGGGCAGCTCACAAGATGAAAATACTTCCAATCTGTTGCACTGGTTTGTAGCCTTGTGGCTGCATTCTGCACTAACCACCTTGAAGAGTAGCTCCACACAGTGCATTGCAGTAGTCCAGCTGTAAGATTTACTAGAACATAGATGGCTGAAGTAAGGCTATCCAAATCCAGGGACAGCCATAGCTGACAAACCATCCAGAGCTGGACATAGGTATTCCCTGCCGCTGAAGCCACTGAGGATTCTAGCAACAGCATTGGATCAATATTAATTAATTACTTACCCCCAATTACTTAATTAATTCCCTTTTATATATCACTTTCCAGCCTCCCCTCTGGAGCTCAAGGTGGGATATGTGGTTTTCCCCTCCCCAAGTTATCTTGCAACAGCAACCCTGTGAGGCAGGTTAGGTTGAGAGGCAGTGATTGGCCCAAGGTCACCAGTACCTGGGGGTTTGAACCATTGTCTCCCAAGTCATAGTCTACAGTTCATAGGTTCCCCTTGCAGAACAGGTCATCTTTGTAATTCCCATTCACATGAACTCCCTACCAACAGCACCTCTCTCTTTTCAGGATTCAGTCTCAGGGTTTGTTGCTCTCATGACTGTCTCCAGACATTAGTCCACTCTGCAGAGTTTGAAGCAGGCAGTACCAGGCAGCAACAACTCCCTGGAGGATAGCGGTAACAAGAAAGGGGTGGAAAGTGCCAATAGAAGAAGAAGAGTTTGGATTTGATATCCCGCTTTATCACTACCCGAAAGAGTCTCAAAGCGGCTAACATTCTCCTTTCCCTTCCTCCCCCACAACGAACTGTGAGGTGAGTGGGGCTGAGAGACTTCAGAGAAGTGTGACTGGCCCAAGGCCACCCAGCAGCTGCATGTGGAGGAGCGGGGAATTGAACCTGGTTCACCGGATTACGAGTCTACTGCTCTTAACCACTACACCACACTGGCCCACATAGCCAGCAGAGAAAGGAAAGGCAGAGAAACAGAAGCAATAACAGGTGCAGCCTTAATCTCCTACCAATAAGCCCCAGATTCCACAGACTTTCAAAGTAATTAAGGCTGGGCAGAACAACCTGCCTCTGCTACGTGGCGTTTTAACCATAGACGGCTCCTGCAATTTACTCCACAGCAAGAGGGTGGTAGTGTTTACTGATTCCATACTGCATCATAGCCACCATATCTTGGGGTGTGCCGATCAGAAGGTTGGCGGTTCGAATCCCCATGACGGGGTGAGCTCCTGTTGTCCGGTCCCTGCTCCTGCCAACCTAGCAGTTCAAAAGCATGCCCCCCCAAAAGTGTAAGTAGATAAATATGTACCACTCCGGGAGGAAGGTAAATGGCATTTCCGTGCGCTGCTCTGGTTCGCCAGAAGCGGCTTAGTCATGCTGGCCACATGACCCAGAAGCTGTATGCCGGCTCCCTCGGCCAGTAAAGCGAGATGAGTGCTGCAAATCCAGAGTCGTCCGCAACTGGACCCAATGGTCAGGGATCCCTTTACCTTTACCTTTACTGCATCATAGTCACCATATCTTGGGGTGTGGATTTTTCAAGGAGGGATGGCCTTGATCCAGCAAGAATAGTTAAAAACAAACACCCTCCCCTTTTCTGGATTGGAGCAGTTCAGGATGTGAAATGAGAGTCTCATGCAAGCTGCTGGTGGGCTGGGGAAGCCGCACTAGATGCCCACTTCAAATGCCCCAATGTATCTCAGGCACAACATCTCCCTTTCTTTACTGGAAGTCTCTGTATATTTCCAGGGTGGACCCAGGTCCTGTAGTAAAGCAGGGCTTCCACATGGAGAATGTTTTCACCTATGTCAAAAGTTGTGTGGTTCTGCCCCAGATTCTGGTGAGGGTGGAACTCTGATGCACTCCTAAAGATAACTAGCCTAACTGAGGAAAATTAACATAGGCTATACTTTGATCTACATAAATGACATTTCCCCCTCCCAGAGTTAAGAGAATTACACATGAATATTGGTGGCTTGGGGTGTTTGAATAACAACACAATTACCGTTTATATCACATATTTGAAGTTTCAAAATACTTCTTATCTCGGTCAGCCCTGGAAAGCAGAATAAAATTAGCTACGTATTGCAATGGAAAGGGGGAATGGAAGTTGAGAGGATAACGAAATATTGGAAGGGAGAAAGGCACCAGAGTCGTGGAAAGAAGCCTACATAACACTTATACCGAAAACAGAGACTGAAAAGACACAGCTTAAGAACTACTGCCCCATATCGCTGCTTAATGTGGATTACAAAATTTTTGCAGATATTTTGGCTAAAAGATTAAAAAAGGTGTTGGTAGAAGAAATTCATAAAGACCAAGCGGGCTTTCTCCCGGGCAGACATCTGTCTGATAACATGAGGAATATAATTAATATTCTAGAAAAACTACAAGTGAATATCAACACTAAGGCAGTTTTGATATTTGTGGATGCAGAGAAAGCCTTTGACAATATTTCTTGGAGTTTTATGAAGAAGAATCTACAGGGGATGGGGGTAGGTCAAGGGTTTGAAAACGGTATAGGTGCAATTTATTCAGAACAAAAGGCAAAATTAATTGTGAACAATGTAGTGACAGAAGAGTTTAAGATTGAGAAAGGGACACGGCAAGGCTGCCCAATTTCTTCATTGCTCTTTATATCGGTCCTTGAGGTTTTGTTAAACATGATAAGAAAGGACCAAGAGGTTAAAGGTATACAAGTGGGAGCTAAACAATACAAACTGAAAGCATTTGCTGACGATCTAGTATTGACTTTACAGGAGCCAGAATCCAGTACTAAAAGGGTATTGGAACTGATTCAGGAATTCGGACAGGTAGCAGGTTTTAAGCTGAATAAAATGAAAACTAAGGTTTTAGAGAAAAATTTAACTGTGAATGAGAGAGAGAAGTTTCAGGAGGAGACAGGATTAACACTGGTTAAGAAAGTGAAATATTTAGGGGTTAACATGACTGCCAAAAATGTGAATTTATTTAAGGATAATTATGAAAAATGTTGGATCGAAGTGAAAAAGGATTTAGAAATATGGACAAATTTGAAGTTATCACTGTTAGTTCGAATTGCTGTGATAAAAATGAATGTGCTGCCAAGGATGTTGTTTCTGTTCCAAACATTACAAATTTTGGATAAGATGGATTGTTTCAAGAAGTGGCAGAAAGATATTTCCAGAGTTGTCTGGCAGGGCAAGAAGCCTCGAATAAAATTTAAGATATTAACTGATGCTAAAGAAAGAGGTGGATTTGCCCTGCCAGACCTTAAACTTTACTATGAATCAGCTGCTTTTTGTTGGCTGAGAGAATGGCTGCTACTTGAAAACACTGACGTGTTGGACCTAGAAGGTTTCAATAATGTATTTGGTTGGCATGCATATTTGTGGTACGATAAGGTAAAAGTACATAAAGCGTTTAAAAATCATATTGTTAGAAAACCATTGTTTAATGTTTGGATAAGATATAAAGATTTGTTAGAAAAGAAAACCCCAAGATGGTTGTCACCAATGGAAGCGAAGGCACAGAAAAAACTCAATATGGAGGCCAAATGGCCGAAATATTGGGAAATTCTGGAACAAGATGGAGACAGACTAAAACTGCAGAGTTTTGAAAAATTGAAAAATAAAGTGCGAGATTGGCTCCATTATTACCAAATAATGGAGGCATACAATTTGGACAAAAAAGTTGGTTTCCAGGTGGAAAAATCAAAATTGGAAACAGAACTGTTAAATCCAAAAATCAAGAATTTGTCAAGAATGTATAACTTGCTGTTGAAATGGAATACTCAGGATGAAACAGTGAAATCAGCTATGATTAAATGGGCACAAGATGTTGGACATAATATAATGATGGCTGACTGGGAACAGTTATGGACCACAGGTATGAAATTCACGGCATGTAATGTCCTAACAGAAAATTTAATGAAAATGATTTATAGGTGGTACATGACACCAGTCAAGCTTGCAAAAATTTACCATTTGCCCGGCAACAAATGTTGGAAATGTAATGAGACTGAAGGTACATTCTTTCACCTTTGGTGGACATGCCCAAGGATTAAGACATTCTGGGAGATGATTTATAATGAATTGAAAAAGGTATTCAAATATACCTTCCTGAAGAAACCAGAGGCCTTTCTCCTGGGCATGGTCGGCCAATTGGTGCCAAAGAAGGATAGAACTTTTTTTATGTATGCAACAACAGCAGCAAGAATACATATCGCAAAGTATTGGAAGACACAAGATTTACCCACCCGGGAAGAATGGCAGATGAAGTTGATGGACTATATGGAACTGGTGGAAATGACTGGCAGAATCCGAGACCAGGGAGAAGAGTTGGTGGAAGAAGACTGGAAAAAGTTTAAAGACTATTTACAGAAACACTGTAAAATTAATGAATGTTAGAAAAATGTTGGAATGAAATTATATGGCTTTGGTAGAAATGTTACAAGGAATTAAGTATAAATAGATTAATAGAGTATTAAAGGAAAAAATAAGGTTAGAATGTGTTAAGATAATTATAGGATAGAAAACAGACGAAGATGGAAAGGAATTGCTGAAACAATTAACAGAAGTGGAATACAAAAAGGGAGGTGGGAGGAGGTCGTGGAAATAAGTGAATGAAAGATAAGATATTGAAATTGTTTGATTTATTTTAAACTGTCTTTGTTTTGTTTTGTTAGTTTAATGTATTTAATGTGTTCTATGTGTCAATGTTATGTAGTGTTTTTTTATTGTGTTGTATTGTATTGTATTGTTTTTGTAGTGTTTAAATTGTTAGAAAAGTAATAAATATTAAATTTTTTTAAAAAAAGGAAGTTGAGAGGATAGTGCCTATCTGCTGAGTCTATGGTTGAGATGAGATTCAAAGTGGGCCCACACGGCTCGTACTGTTAGACACGGCCCTCAAACCAGCTCAGCACCATTAACTGCCCACAGAGAAAGCATAGCCACCCCATAGCTCTTCAGCACTTTGCCACCTTACTTTACTTGTTGCTGACGCCCCTAAATCAAATTTCTATCTGGCTTAGAATGCAAGCAGGACTAAAATTGTGGATGCCAGGTGGAACCATGCACATGCCTCACACACGCAAAGCTACGGCCTGGGACAAATGCACCTTTTCGCCCTATGAACACGGTCGGTTCTCTAACATAACTGCGCAAATGTCTCTACTCCTTGGAAGCCTCTTTACGTGATAAATTAAACCAAAGTTTCTCTGGAGACCATAAAGCAAGGGGAGGAGGGAATGTTTAAAAGAGGAAAGCATACCAACAAAATAACTCATTCTTAGAAGAGTTTTGCACAGTCTCAGCTGTTTATCATACCCACAGCAGGCACCTCACAAAGGAGAAAAAGAAATATAGAACATCTGGAAACCTCTGAAATTAAAAGGAAGCCCAAGTTTGTGTCTCCTTCCACCAAGCAAAGAGTTATGGTGAGTACTGTAGGGACATGGCTGTGTTTTATGATAGGCTTTTGAAGCCCTGGAAATGTTCAGTTAGGTTAGTAAATAATTCAAAAAATGATTTGTGCCAGCCCATCAGAGATCACATAATGCAGGAGTAGAGCATGCATTCCCCGGCATGAGTGAGCACAGTAATATGCTTTTATTGCCAGTCACGTAATAACCCACGTCCTTAGGTACCTTATTAAAAACAACATTGTTAGTGCTGTAGCTTCCTCATGTCAGCCACGTTAGGCCTTCTATTCTGCGCTTATGCTTTGTGAAATCCAACACTGGCATTAGGGGGTGGCACTTGTGGGCAGCAGCTGGGGCCCCAGAGCCCTGGGAGGGGGTCCCACTACCCCTCTGGACTGCCTCTGCTTGCTTGCTCACCTGCCTGCCCACGCAGTAGACGCTGCGGCTTGGTATTCGGACCCAATTGTTCCCTGGCATCTGAAAGTGGCAGGGTCTGAAGCTGGGATTTAATGCGTGCTCACCTTTAACTCCAGTCCTTCCCATTCTCTGCATGACCAGTTCTTCTTTATACTGGTTTGGCGGGAAAGGAGAAGCACACTGGGTATATAAAAACTAGCCCTGCACAACCTGTGACCCTTTGAACTAAATGCAACCCACACGTCACACATCGCAGCCTTTAGAGATGCTTGCTCTACATTTGGATGGCGAGCTGAATTTGGTGGGTCTCAAGCTGCACACGCTTTATCTAACTGCAACACCAAGGAAAGGAGATGGAGCCCACATGCAGGGGGGCTCCACAACAGACTGGGATCCAAGAACCTAAAGGGGACAAGAGTCCCGTCATTACGAATCCTCCAGGAGGTTTAATGAAAGGCGGCAGGGATAGTGTGGAGAATGGAATTCCCTTCTATGTGGACCTCGAGCTTCTCCCAGAACTAAAGAGACAAGTTGCTACACACTGAATGATGGGAGGAAAGGGGTGGGGAGAATCAAGAAGGCCCAGTACCTGCTGAAACAGGCTGTTTGATGTTCACCTCTGTGACTCGTTCCTTGATTCAGTTCTCCAAAGCAAGCAGCCTCTTTATCAAGTCAACACTCCACAGCCGCCTAGAGAGAGAGCAAAGAGAAAAGGAAGAGATTAAATCTTCTCATTCAAAGGGGGGAACAAACTTTATATTTTGGGAGAGGAGGTTGCTCTTTTTTTAAAAAAAACAAAACCATTCTACTAAGCTGAAAGAATGTTCAAAACTGCCAGCCTTTTCTTCCACACATTGAAAGTACAAATGGCACCTTTTCATGTCTGAATTTACTCCCCAACACTTGTCCATTGTCAGTGGGGTGTATGGGGTGTTAAGATATGAACTTAGGATACCCCACTGTCGAATTTGGGAACTGGAGAGCTATCAGGTTGCAAGAAATGTGTTATTTTTGGCTATTAAACCAGGGTCACAACAAATGTGGGTTAGATGTTCTCTTCTGAACCTGACCCTGGGATCTAAGATGCAGAAATTTACCTTGTATTTCACCACCAGGGAAGTACAGACAAATCAGCCAGACTAGCAAGGAAGTATATTGAACAATGATAGGCCTGAGCAGGTCATGTGGTACTGTTGACCCTTATAAAAGTTTTCAAGTTAGGCATGCTCACCAGGTTGAGCAAAGTTGGAGGCTGCTATGCTGCGCCCTGTGATAGGCTGCATTTCCCCCTGCCCTTTTGCAAGGAACTTGATTCTATCTGCTACACCCAACCCACTAGCGTGGTCTTTGCCAATCTGATATACATGTTTTGGACCACCTCTCCCACCAGACTAAGCTAGCAGTGCTGTTGGTGCCTGGAAAGCTGCATCAGGCTGGCAAAGACTGCACTAGAGTTTCTGAAGGCTTCCTAAGGCCTGGCACCTGTTATGGGGGCAAAGACTGGGAGTGCAGGGAGTGACAGGTTAGGGAGGTGGCCTTGATAGGGCAGAGCCTGGGTTACTCGTGTGTGGAAGAGGGAGAGGGAGCAGCACCCTGTGAATCAGGTTTCACAGTTTGTGGTGGGCAAGAAACTGGATCCCATGGACAAAATTCAGGATCAGTAGCAAATGTTCAGTCCATTTGCACACATCACTTTACAAAAGTCAGGTCAGATGGTACTATTCAGGTACTATTGTACAAACCAGTCAGGTCAGATGTGTTTTAATTTGTTGGAAGCCACCCAGAGTGGCTGGGGAAACCCAGCCAGATGAGTGGGGTATAAACAACAACAATTGCTACTACTGGTACTACTACTATATGTGTATTTCATATTTCTTTGGAATGGTGGCAGAAAGCCACCACCCCGGAACTCCCCTGACCTTGCCACTGCCACATAGTCCAGTCCTGATAAGTGCAGAAATGCTCCAACCCTACACACCTCGAGTCACTGCTGGAAGCATCCAGGGAGGCTAAACAACTTCAGGGCGGAGTCTGATCAGCTTCGGTATGGACCCGAAAGTTCTCAAGCCAAACAGAAAATAGCTTGCACCCTTGCATCTGGCTCCTCCACCTGACTATTTTCTGCTTCCTTGATGACTTGGAGAAGAGAAGAGTCCACAACTGAAACCTCAGATCAGTGCCTGAAGCCTGCTAGCCCCATCACCTCATTTTTAGACAGTGGGCAACTGAGCCTTTACAGAACTTCAGTATGAAAAACACTCCCTCTTTATTTTTTAAAAAAAGGCTGCTGAGGTTTTTGCATATACAACCATAAGCCACAAGCAGGAGGGAAGCCAGCTACAAGCCATCAGCGAGAGGAGAGCAAGAGTCTTCTCAGCAAATAAGGCTTCTCACCACCACTGCTGGTCAGCCTTATCCTGAGGGGAAGCACTTGACCTCACTGTACTGGCAGAGGAATGCCCTATTTGCCTTCAGAGTCCTGGAGTCACCCTGCTTGTTCTGCCGGCAAAGTTCACCTACTGCGGACTCAGACCATCACGTTCCAGTTCCCACGGCTGTCACCCAACGTGAATCTCCATTGGCTACAGCAGCAGAAGCCTCATGGGCAGCAGCTGAAAAATCCCAAGGACAGGGAGATGGTTGCATTTTGCTCTACTTCTGCTGTTGTTGGCGACTGCCTTGTACATCACTTGTCAGAAGGACAGACCACAAGTTTAGCTTAATAATTTATAAAGTATAGCTCTGGTGTAGGTATTCCTATTAGATCAGGGCTCTCCTGTATAATGGATGTGTATGTGTATTTTAATAAACTGAACAGAGTAAAAGGTTATGAGTCATTGTGTGTGTGTGTGTGTGTGTGTGTGACCGTAATAGTGTTTAGCTTAGTTTTCTTAGTTGCTATTCTGCTAATATTGTTTTACAGATCATAAATGCCTTCTTGATTTGTTATGCTGGAGTCAATTGGGTCGTGCCTCTACAGCAGTGACCAGAGGAGGAATGACCCCTGGGAGGAGTGCAAAAAGAAGAAATGCAATGGTATACCAGCACAACGGGACACCTTCATCTGCCCCAGCTGCAACAAAACATGTCTCTCCCACTTCAGTCTCTGCAGCCACAGCAGGTGCTGTAACTCTCCAACATTTTGACTTCACCTGTGAAGGCACACTCTTCCATTGTCTCCTGAGACAGGCGGATGCCAACCAAACCATATAATATGATTTACACTGTAATTGCAATGTATAGCTTACTTTTTAGTTGTTGGTTTGTTAATACAGTAGTGTTTTATAGATTGTAACTGTTTGTTAATTATATTATTTATGCTGTACTTGTGATGTTCTATTGTGTTGTTGTTATTTATTGTTTGTAAGCCACTTCTGGATTCTTTTGAATGGAAAGCAGCGTAGAAATCCATCCATCAGGTAAGTTTTCCCCACCTATTGGCATAAACAGAACCATCTTCTATTATACGCTACATTTTTTACCTGCAAGTTTCCTACATACATAGAAGACAACCAGCTCTTGTAGAAACGGGTTGTATTTGATATCACACTCCTGCACAAGCACAGAAATAGAAAGGGACCTGTTACACATCTATTCAGATAATTGCTTCACGCCCGGGTCTCAGAGGAATTGGCAAACACTAAAGGATGAGAAACCAGACAATGCTCTTGTAAGGGAGGCAAATGTTATTAGCTGCATTTCTCAGCCACGGGGATTTGAAAGCAGGGAGAAAGAAAAACAGCCCAATTCAAGAGAGGGGATGGCCCACTGGCCCAGTCCACCACCACAATGCTATTGTTGGCTGGTAGAGCAAAGGCCATTTACTCCAATCACCAGGGACAGCCTCCGTTTCCTAGGACTTGTCTCTTCTATCCTAATTTGAATCTGACAGATAGGAATCACTGGAGCACTAGTGCATTTCCAGCTCAGCTCTAGCCAAGTAAGCAGAGGGACTTTTCAAGGCCACTGCAGATTTCAGCCAAAACTTAGAGTAGGCTTGAGCTGATTGTGAACTGGGGAGGTGAAAGACTGTAGCAGCTGTGCTAATGCTTGCAGCTTTTAATCACACCAGAGTTGGGGGGGGGGGGGAGAAATCAGCTGCTGCTGCTCAACTGTAAGATACAGTGGTACCTCAGGTTACATATGCTTCAGGTTACATACGTTTCAGGTTACGGACTCTGCTAACCCAGAAATAGTGCTTCAGGTTAAGAACTTTGCTTCAAGTTGAGAACAGAAATTGTGCTCCGGCGGCGCAGTGGCAGCAGGAGGCCCCATTAGCTAAAGTGGTGCTTCAGGTTAAGAACAGTTTCAGGTTAAGAACGGACCTCCAGAACGAATTAAGTACTTAACCCGAGGTACCACTGTATAGGAAGTCACTGGATTGCAAGTCTACCATTTTGGAAAGGTGCTGAATTGAAGGGAGGGCTATGAAGTTAAAAAAGGAGAAGGAAAATTCCCAAAGAGAAAAACACCACGTGGAGAAGCAAAAAGCCTTATAACACAGGAAACTGAAGGTGCTTACATACTCTCCTGACTCGTTTCACTAACTGACCAAAGATATTAGCTATTGCAGCTGAATGGACTCTGTAGTTCCCACCAAAGAGCAGAGAAGACAGTGCTATCACGAGTGTAGCGGGTGGAACTGGGATGTGGAGCTAACCCCAGACACTTAGGCAATCCAAGCACTTCTTAGCTAATACCTGACATGATGCTATAAACTTAATACCTTTATGGTCACGACATCCAGCCCCTTCAACCCCCACCCCCCAAATCCTGAGATTGGAATTGACTATCCAAGGTGCAATACATCCTGAAGAGTCTAACAGGTGAGTTCTTTGCATGTCTACTCAGCGTTAAGTCCCACCAGAGTCAATGAGGCTTACTCCTAAGTAGGGATGGGGAGAGATTTGATTCAGTTCATATTTGAATCCAAATCTACCAAATCAACACTTTCTGAAATAATTTGAGAACTTCAAAAGTTGCACTTATCCATATTTTGCGGTGCAGTTCTCCAGTCCAACGATGTCTACAGGAATGGATAAATTTGTGGAAGGTGTGCATAAAAATGAACATATTAATGGAAGTATAAAATGCATTATATTAGAGCTTGCTTTCGAAAATATGCCCATTAGTCAAAACTGCATTTTAAAAACTGGAATTTGAAAAATTAGCACTAAATTGCTGCTGAAAGGTGGAGAACTGAATTTAAAATTGAAAGAATGAGAAAGCAAGAAAACCAAAATCAAAGACCCTCCCATCTCTATTCCTAAGTAAGTGTGTATAAGGATTGCAGGCAAAATGCAGAGCTCTGCAAGAAGCCTGAGGTGGCTTTCAGTTGACTCCCTTCCTTCGGAGCAGAAGCAATTTTCCCCTTCTGGTGGGAGTCTCATTTATGCCTCAGTTCAAGTGTCTTTTGAAATCAGAGATACTTGAAAGGTGACAGAATATAAAGTGCCTGGTGTCAACAACGATGCATGCCATTGTACAATTGTTCTCTGATGCTTATTTTCTGAACTGATGTAGGTCTATGGCATCTATTTAGTTGCTGTGTACTGTTTATAGATTTTATTAAATGATTAATTCAATACCCCAAGCTATCACAACTTCTCATGTTTTTGCAGCATGCTTATCTGGAATCTTTGGTGGGTGCTTTGGTGCATTTTTAGATATTGATATTTGTCTGCTTTCTTCAGTTAATGGATTCTGTAATGTAACAAAGACACCTTGATAGCATTTGGGTTGCTTAGACTGTTAATGTAATTCAGGTGTTGTTTGCTAATTCCATTTTTTTCACACTGAATTAATTTATTTGCCATTTTGGTTTTTATTCGGATCACATCTGTGCATAAATATTTTGCGAACTGAAAGCCAAATTCCTTTTGTGTGGACAAAATAATGTCTTCTGGTGTGGGCCACGATCAAGCCACAACATGGGCACGTTTGAGCATTTTGAGGTAGTGATGGGTAAATCCCCCCTGGCTCATGCTGGGTTGCCTCTGAAATTAGCCAAGCTAATTTATGGAATTAGTTCAGGTTATTTTGAAGCCCATTTGTATTTGTGCCCCTTGGTTATGCAAGAAAGAAGCAAACAAACACCTGGCCCACTGCCAGTTTCCCAAGTCCCTCCCTTTCCTTTCCAATCCCGCATACTGTCCTGTCCTGGTGGTCTGGTGCTGGTAGTAAAAAATAAAAAATAAAAAGGGTAAAGGATCCCTGACAGTTAAATCCAATCGTGAACGACTCTGGGGTTGCGGCGCTCATCTCGCTTTACTGGCCGAGGGAGCCAATGTTTGTCCACAGACAGTTTTTCCAGGTCATGTGGCCAGCATGATTAAGCCGCTTCTGGCGAAACCAGAGCAGTGCATGGAAACGCCATTTACCTTCCCGCCGGAGCAGTAACTGTTTATCTACTTGCACTTTCATGTGCTTTTGAACTGCTAGGTTGGCAGGATCAGGGACTGAGCAACAAGAGCTCACCCTGTCGTGGGGATTCGAACCACCAACCTTCTGATCAGCAAGCCCAAGAGGCTCAGTGCTTTAGACCACAGCACCACCCACTGGTGGTAGCTGCAAGCTATTGGGGAAGGCAAGGGAGGGACGTCTCTTCCTCCTCTCCTCTCCCCTGGTTAAGTCCCTGGAGAAACCATTTCCCAAGGCCAGTGTAGTGCCAGTGTCCATGTGAAAGAAGAGATTTCCCAAGGGCTCTTTATGACTTTATGGCCTGATGTTCTGCTATGCATGGGGTGCCAAAGTAGAAGGAGGCCTCCATGCTGTATTCTTGCCACTGCTGTGCAGTGACTAAATTGGGTTTAAAGGAGTAGGGAGAGGAATGGGGGGCAGTCTGTGGGTGAGATGTCTCCAGGCAGTTGGGTTTCGAGGAGAATGCCCATTTAACCCAGACCAAAGTCCTAGTTGGAGAAAAACACAAGAGGCATAATCCTTGTTTCATAGTATTATAGACCCCCTGAAACTTGCACCATGAAGCCCAGAAGTACATGTTTGATGACCTAACAATTTTGAGGTTATTGTGGTTGCCAGTCCTCAGTGTCCGACCTTAAGTATCCTCATTCTCAGATAGCTTCAGGGTGAGGGGCCAGAATCAAGGGAGAGAGGCTATTTTCTGTTTGGCTCGAGATTGCCATGTCTAACCTGAGGCAACAGGAGGGGTGACCTTGGGTAATTTTCTGTAATATGGCACCCAGTGTGAAGCCAAAAATTGGTGCCTCTCAATTATGGATCTTCTCAATTTTGGGAACTGCCAATATTGCCCTAAATCCTACGTTGGCAAAAGGTGCAGCTAGCCGCTACACCTCACTAGTCTAGCACTATGTGGTGCTTCCTAGGTGTCAATTTAGGTGCCAGTCTTATGGGCTCAGCAGCAAGCTCCCAGGCCCCAGCTGCTGATTCTTAGGGTTTGCGTCTCAAGAGACCTACCGATCTTAGGAGGCAGGGGAAGGTGGGGCGGAACGACATAATGGGGATATAAGGTCACAAGAAGATTAGAATGGTCTTCTTGTTGAATCAGAACAATACACAGAATATACTCCTGGTGGATGTTGCTCCTAGCTGTTGTTTTAAAAGTGCAGCATGGATGGGCCTCTTTCAGTGCCATCTGCTTTGTTAACCTGGCAGGTACTTTCTTCTATATCCTCTCCCAATAGATGATTTCCATTATACACAGGTGTCTACAAATTAGAAATAATTCATTACTTTCCAGTGAGGAGTTTAAATGGGCTTCATGAACTCCGTAGAGTTACCTCCCATTATCTGTCTCTGCAGATCTGCAGGGCTGCTGTGTGTAATCTGTCTGCAGCCCAGTTTGCGGCTCCTAACGCTTGTCTCTGCCCCCTTTTTGTCTCTCAGCTCCCCAGAGAAAAGAGCCCTTTGGCAAAATCTCTGCCACACAGCCTTCTCAAGCTCCTGGCTCTTGCACGGATCAGAAACCAGTTTTATGAGCTCCGGTTCTCTCTTGCATTAAAAAGGCCTCTGGTGTAAAGTGGTTACAAGACTGCAAAATGTGAAATGCCACATTGAGAAAGGGAAGACCTCAGAGAGCACTTAAATGCAGTTTAATTACATTCCTTCTACACCAGTCAGGGGGGCAATTTACCATCCAAAGTCATATGCTTTGCTCAGAAAAACAAAACTAAGCACAAGCATTGCTCCCGCTCACGGCTGATCTTTCCTGAGGATGTGATCTGCCTGTGCACTAATAGCTGTTTTTCATACAATTTCAGATGCTCGGCATAAAGTGTCAGAATAGAGGATGCATATTTTGATCATCACATTGGTATCCTGCCCTTCCTCCAAACCTGTGAGATAGCCTTAAAAATGGTACCTTGCCCAGTGTTATCCTCTGAGCTTCATGGCTGAGAAGAGTATTCTGAAATGAGGTCTTCCCTGTCCAAGTCCAACACTTAATCCACGGCAGTCATGTTCAGACCCATTTTCAGAGACCATGGATTCAGTCCTACCCTTCAGTCCTCCCCAATACCGAGAATAGGAGGCATGAAATTGTCATTTGGGTGAAACCAGGCTACAACAAATGGAAGAGGTTTGGCACAGGCATTGGGTAGACCCCACCCCTTCCGGCCCGCCTGCCAGAAGAACTTACATTTGGGGGTCAACTGGAAACGAGGGTGCCCCTGACCTACATCAAGGAGTAACTCCCCCACTGGATTGCACCTGGGGAGTGCTGTCTGGGGCACCCAGACAGAAGCATCTTCCCTGGATCCCTTTAATGGGATACCCCATTTCAGATGGGCCAGGTAGAGGCTACAACCTCCCCTCCGTCCAAGACGACGCTTATCCAGTGATGCAATGGCATCTACCAGGAAGGGGGAGAGGACTTCTGCCCTGAATACCTGGATATCAGCAATCAGAAAAATTTTTTTTATTGTTGAAATACATTAATATAGTAAGCCTTTTCGTTATGTGGGGCTTATGCTCTAGGGATTGCACCTAAAGCCAAAACTGTGTATAGTCAAAACACATTGGGTGCAAAGAAAGGTGGGATAGCCAAAGCCTTTCCCCCCAGACAACAGCCTCCTTTTAGTTTTAAAAAAACTTGGCGAAAAAGGGTTACATGTGTTCACTGAAACAACAATGGCATACCCTCCACATTTTCCAAAGACAGTCCTGGAATTACAGAAGCTGTCCCGGTTTCTGATTTGATCCCGGAATGTCCCACTTTTCCTTTTTCCTCCCTTCCATGTCTCAGGGAACAATTAAAAGTGGTGGGTGGGTGTGTAGGTTCACAAGCAGAGTCCTGTTTTTACTGAAAATAAAATTTCTGCACCAAATGAAGGAAATGGTGAAGCTGGCCTACGGTGCCCTTCCTATAATTTTGAAGGAAAATGTCACCAATCCACTATAAGTTCTTTGATTGCAATGCTTCAGCAGTTTTTTTAGAAAACACACGGAATGTTTATTCGTTTAATGTAAATGGAGCCTTACACTGTCTACTGAGAAGTAAGTCCCACTGTTTTCAATGGAGCTTACTCCCAGGTAACTGTGTAAAGACTATGCAGCCTTACACTGCAATCCTAAGCATTTTTACTCAAAACTAAGTCCCACTGAGTTCAATAGGATTTACTCTCTGGTATGTTCCCGATCAATCCCACAGTTTCCATTATCATAGAATCATAGAATCATAGAGTTGGAAGAGACCACAAGGGCCATCGAGTCCAACCCCCTGCCAAGCAGGAAACACCATCAGAGCACTCCTGACATATGGTTGTCAAGCCTCTGCTTAAAGACCTCCAAAGAAGGAGACTCCACCACACTCCTTGGCAGCAAATTCCACTGTCGAACAGCTCTTACTGTCAGGAAGTTCTTCCTAATGTTTAGGTGGAATCTTCTTTCTTGTAGTTTGGATCCATTGCTCCGTGTCCGCTTCTCTGGAGCAGCAGAAAACAACCTTTCTCCCTCCTCTATGTGACATCCTTTTCTATATTTGAACATGTCTATCATATCACCCCTTAACCTCCTCTTCTCCAGGCTAAACATGCCCAGCTCCCTTAGCCATTCCTCATAAGGCATCGTTTCCAGGCCTTTGACCATTTTGGTTGCCCTCCTCTGGACACGTTCCAGTTTGTCAGTGTCCTTCTTGAACTGTGGTGCCCAGAACTGGACACAGTACTCCAGGTGAGGTCTGACCAGAGCAGAATACAGTGGCACTATTACTTACAATACTATCGTTATCGTTATTGTTATTTTTGTTATTGTTATATCCTGCCTTTTCCCCTGACAGGGACTCAAGGTAGCTTACAGCTAAAATTTTATTTCATTCCGTTTATCTGTTGAAGGTGCTGTACATGATCTCTTCCCTTGCACATTTTTTTCTTTACAACAATCCTATGGGGTAGGTTAGACTGGAGGGTTGTAATTCGCTCGATGTGACAGGTGTATATGTTTATACGATGAATATATGTGCGGCAAGATCAAAGGCGGGAGACGCTTCCTGATGTAGAATATAATGTTCCTATTTTCATCAGAGAAATGTGGGAGGATGTGCAACAGACAGACACAGGCCACAACTGAATGAATTTGATGGGTCCGAAGGGTGGACTAAGCATGATGTGGCAGCCATATTTGTTGTTCGTGCAGTTGCTCTGATCACAACCAAAGTGGATGAGTGTGTGAAGGGCAATTACATTTTGCTATAAAAATGTGCCTGGGTGAGGGGAGCCCTTTCCTTAACTCCTTGCCCTCTGTTGCCTCCGGTCATTTCCTCCCAGCTTGACTCTGATCCTAGAAGCAAGCCAAGCCAAGGTGAAAAGACTTGAGTTGATGATGGAAGAAAGAAACATAAGGTGTGTGGGGGGGGGGGAGCTGCAGGCTTTTGCAACCCTCATTTATGATCCCCTCTTGTTATAAACATTAAATCCCATTGCCTACTTCATGTGCCAATGGGGCAGACACAAGAATAGTTTGGCCCTCAGACAGAAGTCATGGGTAACTTTCTGGACTTTTCTTCTTCCAGTGCCAGAGTCTGAGAATTCCTGCTGTACTGCAGGCAGCAAGGTGGGCTTCTGGGGTTACCATCCAGGCATGGATCAGGCCCATTTGGCTCCAGCGGTCTTCAGTAGGAGTGGGCTTCCAGGCCATTGCCAGGCCCCACCCCCAACTCTTTGGTTTTTGTACTGATTTATGGCTCTGTGTGTAGATTTTTGCATTATGAGACATTCCTCCCGCCTCTGTGTTGGATTTATGAGCAGAGGCAGTGTTTGGAAATGGTTTCCTGTAGGAATTAATTCATTTTTAATCAGCTGAGCATAATGATTTGAAATAAATGATCTTCCTGAACTGAGGTTAATCAGCTCTGAATGGGCCTTTTCCATTATGTTATTTAGAGAGGGTATATTATAGAAATACTGTTATAGGCCTTATTTAATCATCTGTTTGTTTCACTGTGTACACAGTTTTTAATGGACTGCTCAAGATTTAATGCGAGGAAGCTTTATTTTTATTATTTGTAGGGGATTTAGTGCTGACAAAAGGTGCAGGATTGATAGCACCAAAGGCAGAAACAATCTATTTCTTTGTATTTTGCACTACCCTTAGCATACCAAGCTAACAGAGCCATGTGCTACTGAGGAACAGACTTCTGTAGCCTCCTTTCTGTACGCTGGTATACTGGTGGCAAGATGAAGTGCGGTTTTTTTGTTTTTTGTTTTTTTGTGCTACTAAATAAACAGACACCAAGGCATATTAACAAACAAGCACAAAACCTGGCATAGATTTCTGCCCCCAGTACCATAGTTTTTGAAGAATGGTGATGCATGCAGAATTTTAGTATCTGCCACAAACTTTGGATGCCAAAGTTTGTGACTGATTCTAGGTTCTCAGGCTTAGCGTTTTATTCCCATTACCAGTCTCCAAAGGAAAATTTCTCATCCTGATGCCCCGAAATGTTGGAAAACATTTTAAAGCAAAGAATATAGAAGTCTTCAGTAACCATTTTCAGGGCGCTCTCTTGACCTCTCCTGACACTCTCCCTACATTTCCCTTCCCTGAGCCAGGCCCACACCCTGAACTCACTCACTCACTCACTCACTCACCCACTCACTCACTCACAGCTCTCCTTTTGCCACCATGCTGCCACATGCTTAAAAGAAAGAAAATCCATTGATAACTCAAAGATGGGTTCAAAATAAAGCACACAAACAAAGGTAACTTATTCCACATTTACCTAGATGATGTATTCAGTGATTTCATCCAATGTGTGTGTGTATTAAGTGGCTGAGAGGTTTGGCATCTTTGAGGCAGGGCTGTCACAGCCCTGTTCTGGATCAGCCTCCTGAGCACACAGAAGAAAGAGTGATGCCAACCATCTTTCTCCACCATCTTCCCACTTCTCCCCACAGTTCATGGGCATGTGCCACTGTCCTCACTTCCTGCAGGCAGCTGGTGACCCCACTGCAGGCAGCTGTTGCATTCTACGCACAAGATAGAGCAAATCGACAGCGCCCTGTACTGCCTTGCTGACTGTGTTCAGTAAACTCTTGGCTCTCTTGCCCATAGGCAACTGCTGCTTTTGTTGCATAGAAAGGACAATAGATTGGTGCTATTTACAGTTATTTGGAATTCCAAACTAATTCACCAGGTTCAATTTTGGACACAGATAATATTGATTTGTTGCTGCAGTCAATTATCTGGAACTTTTGTTGTCTGATTCTACTTGATTTTTCCATCAGGGGAAAATACGTTTCAGTAACTGGAGGCCCAAACTCTTGCACAAGGTAGGGAGAGAAGGGCGAACCCCCCAGAGACTGAGCGCTTGTAAGAATGTGTGTCTGAATGTGGGAGTCTGTCAGCATTTCCTTATTCTCACTGAGATGCAGATTCTTATCTACACAGCCAGTCAACACGCACACATTGAACTGCCAGTATAAAGCAAAACAGATTATGTAACTGCTTTTTCCAGGAAGAAAAAGAACACATGTGCACAGAAAGACTAGGATATCTGAAGCACTCTTCAGACTTTCCATGGAGATATCTGAGATACAGAGATGCTGGCAAATTCCTCCTCAACTGAATTTCAGCGAATCAATAATTCTGTCGTCTGGGTGAAGACTGCATGTAATGTGCTTCACTCACCTGGCAGCAAAGGATTCTGAATCCCTACAGTTTTCCTTTCTGAATACTCTGCAAAATCCGAATATATGTTTTTGTACGCATGGCACCACTGAAAACCATTTTAAATTGTACTTGGTTGGTTGTTGCACATCGAGATCCCCAAGACCCCCCCCCCAAAGAAAAACACAATTGACACTTAATTTTTGTTTAAGGTTTTTGGCATAATTTTGGCCACAACTTTATTCAAATTACAGCAATGTGAGTGGTTGCTTAGGCATTGGTAGCACTAACTGACCCCGCACGGGGACAGCTCTGACATTTGCACTCCGTGCGAAGTCAGCAAGGGTAAGTCACCTGGGGAGAGAGACGGGACTGGGAACCATGCCTCACCTCTCCCCAGCATGCTCCCAGGGGCTTGCGTGGCCCTAGCCCCTTGCCAGGGGGTTTCGGACAAAAGCATGGGGAGCCCCTGGGTTCCTTTAACAGAAAACCCTTGAAGCAGCAGCAGCCGCATTTTGGAGGGGCAGGCACAGCCGAATCCATACCCCCCCACCAACCAATTCCAAGACCAATGCCTAACCGCAAACCTTACAAGTTGTGACGATTTGCTACGCAGTAGGCAAAAACCAAGTGGCACACACTAATCAGCCAAATGGACAAAATTCCTACCGGGCCCCTGCCCCAAAGCAGACGACCCCATGACAGGCATAGCAAGGTCAAGCAAACAGCCTAAAATTAGGGAAGGGAGGGCAGGTGATCCGAAATAAGCAGCGAAAAGAGGAAGAGAGGATAAGCAGCGAAAAGAGGAAGTTCTTCGCTGCGAGCATTGTATTTAACAAATAGGGCTGTCAATCAGCAAATGGCAACATCTAGATTTCCCCAGTAACAGCCCGCCCCTGCTTAAAGGATGGCCAAACTATTTGCCTAGTAACAGTGAGGTGTCTTGTCAGCCCCGCCCGCAACCTGTGCTCTCCATGAGGGAGAACACACTTTCTCTTCATAGAGCCTTGCAGTGCAAGAGAGGTCTACCACTGCACACAAGAAAAAAAGACTGCTCATGCACAAAGTGCCAGCAACTCCCCCATGGGGAAACCCTGAAGGACACTGGGTTTTGGTCTTGGGATTTGGATGGAGGACCCCAAAGGGCTTGGGAGGGCAGGGTCTGTGTACAGGTGGGTTAACTTGCATGTTGGGTCAAGAGAGAGATGGGCCCTGCAGGATTGTGGGGAATCAAAGTGGAAAGCTGCAAAAATCCATTGGTGTGGCACATTCCTGTCTTTGTGGAGGGTTTTGGGTCCGGGTAGGGGCAGCAACGTCATGGAATGTGTGCAAGATACAATCAGGGGAAATGCAAGATACAATAAGGGGAAATGGCCAAAACAGCAAAGTCTGCTCTGCTTGGCTGGGCTGCTCATGTAATTCACAGGCATTGATGACTGCTTCAGCAAGAGTAGGAGCCTTATATGATATAAACTGCAGTACACATGCCTGAAGTGGACCTGGCTTTGTAAATGCAGGCAGCCTGTGTCGGAGGTTCTCATCTTATGCTCCAAACTGAAGACGAAATGGGGAAGGGGGAGTATTGCTGCTGAGTAAGTAATGCAGTGAGCAATATGAGCTGGGCAAACTCACATTCCCTCCTAGATTATTATTTTTTTAAAAAAGTTGTGGCCATTTTTAATCCAGATCGTAGTCTGTTTGAGGTCATGTTATCACCCCTTAATTTAACCACTGCCAGCGGGAGGTGGGACTGGGACTGGGGCCACAACCAGCATTGTAGCCCAGCTCTACACTTAACAAAAAATATTTTTTTAATAAAATTTAATGCAGTATCTGCAAACAAGAATACAGTGGTACCTCGGGTTACATACGCTTCAGGTTACATACGCTTCAGGTTACACACTCCACTAAGCCAGAAATAGTGCTTCAGGTTAAGAACTTTGCTTCAGGATGATAACAGAAATTGTGCTCCGGCAGCACAGCAGCAGCAGGAGGCCCCATTAGCTAAAGTGGTGCTTCAGGTTAAGGACAGTTTCAGGTTAAGTACGGACCTCCGGAACGAATTAAGTACTTAACCTGTAGTACCACTGTAAACATAGCACTGAGTTTATAGTATCATTTTACATAATCTCAAAACATAAATGGTCAATGTAGGCTATCCACAGACATGTTTGTGAAATTGGTGGTATAAATTTGCTATCTTGCATATGAAAAGAAGGGGGGGGCATAGGTTTCATCATAGGTGTCTCTCTTTATAACACTTGAAACAGTCATGTCCCAGATATTCTTGAACCATACCTCAAGGGGTAGCTCAACCTGGGATTTCCAGGATAATTATGACACCATTAGTCATTACTTGCTTCTGCTATCCCTAATTTTATAGTGAGAGCTCCTTGGGGCAAGCATTTGACCATTTGACTTTTGCTTATGCCACATTGTGAAACACCATATACACCAGGGATCGGCAACTGGCTGCCTGTGGCTTAAACCATGCCCCATGAGTACAACCACCCCCCTATCCCCAGAGCCAAGAGAAATACATTGGGAGGAGTGGTGGCCATGGGACATGTCACCAGCTCTTGTTAGAACCCAGCCTGCCACCATCCAACCCAACCTTAACATGGGTTCCCCGTAAAACTAGTTGTTGAAAAGGGATGTGCAAAGGTGGCACAATGAATATAATACGATTCATCCTTAATAAGGAAGAAGAGCGCTGATGGGTCAGGCCATTGGAGTGGGTTGGGTTTTTCTCTAGCCCAGCACCCTGTTCCCAAGAGTGGCCAGCCAGATGCTTCTGAGAGGTCCACATGTGGGTTGTGATGACCACAGCTCTCCCCCATTATTTCTTCCCAGGCATTTTGGATATCCACAGGTCCACTGCCTCTATGCATGCAGAGTCCATTTAGGTATCCAGAGATTAATGGTAATTGATAGACCTCTCTCCTCCATGAATTCATCTCAACCCCTTTTAAAGCAATTTAATCCATGGGCCACCACCGTCTCTGTAAGAACACAATAATTTACAGAAGAAGTAGAAAAAGCTGTTAAGAGTGAAAGGGAGAGACCTGATTGAGGCTGAAACAGCTACAAAATGGGCATAACTCTCCAAGAATATTTCCCAGGCACAAACTCAGCTGAAATGGCCAGAAGCTGCACTCTAGAGCAACTCCTATTCGTATAAATGAGCTTGGGCAAAATCATTTCCCAATGGGCTGCATTCAGTAAATGGGAACGGGGCGGGGTGTGTGTGTGCCCATAAATAATCTTGCAGTGCAAAAGTCCTCTGTGGCTTTTTGCATTGCAGCCTCCCCTTCACCGGTTGCCAGTTAGCATGCATATATGGGCCTATTGAACCCCTAGAGGTGTTCAGTGATAAAGGTTAGGTATTTCCTTGATGAGCTGTGAAATATCAAGACTGTTTCACCTTGACTGCACATAAAGCAGCTAAAAACAACTTCTGCATGAGGACTGTGTATGTGTCTTCCACCTCTGTTCTCCAGCAACAGAGGGATTTGTTTTCAAGGCAGTGGGTGGGTGTTCTAACCATTGCGAATGTTGCTTCTGAATGTTATTCTCAGGGCATGTGCAAATTAGAAGCTGAAAATGCAGCCAGGTCATTCCCCCCTGATGTGTTTCAAATCTCCTTTTACATTGCTGGGCACACTATTACCTGATTTACTTCCTATACCTGCAACCCCTCGAACTGCTAGTCAATGAAGCCATCGTCTGCGCATGCCCAACAGATATCTAAAATGTGCACATCTCAGCTTGTATTCATTGGGCCACCTGTGCACATCCCTGTTCAACAACTAGTTTTACTGGAGAACCATGTTAGCGTTGGGTTGGATGGTGGCAGGCTGGGTTCTAACAAGGGCTGGTGACACATCCCATGGACACCACTCCTCACAATGTATCCCCTTGGTTCTGGGGATAGGCTGGTGGTTGAACTCATGAGGCAAGATTTAAGCCAAAGGCTGCCAATTGCTGATCCCTGGTGTACAGTGTGGACAGCAGCAGAGCATATGCCCACGCTGCCCAGGGTGGGTGCGCTCCTGAGGGGCGTGGGGCGTGGAGGGTGCCCTCCCAGGCGCAGGATAACTGCTCGGGTGCATGGAGTGGCATGTGCCCTGCAGCTGGGAGTGGAGCGAGCTGCCCACAGGGGCGGAGTGAGCCGCGGACATTCGGCACGCTGTAAGCCTGTGACTCCCAAGCCTCCCCCAAGCTGTCAAAATGAAGGGGGAAGGGGGGAATACTGCCAGCAAAGCGGCGCAGCTCCCCCCTTCCCCCAATGGTAGGCTTGAGAGTCACGGGCGGGCTGGTGGTGCGCCAAATGTCACCCCCCACTGGGGTGGTCCGCCCCCCTTTCCTCTGCCCCTGAGTGTGGCATAAGCCAAAGGCAAGTCTTGCCACCCAAGGAACTTTGTTTTGAACCGCAGGTCCAACCACTCCCATGAACCTCCCTTTGGGCAAGTGGATCAGGACAGTTCTCACTGCAAAATTAGGAATAGGCAGTGCTTTTTTCTGGAGGTACACGAGGGTATGCAGTACTGACACCTTTTTTTCTAGAAGAAAAGCCCTGGGGATAGGAGAAGCAAGGAGTGACTAATGAAGTCATAATTATCTAAGAGGGAATGCAAATTTGTCCAGCTTATTGTTTTGAATTGGATGGAAGCTGGTTTGAAGGAATGTGCATCAATCAACAGCCTTTCTTAAGGAACTACAGGATAGATATGGACCATGGGTAGGCAAAGTAAGGCCCGGAGGCCGGATCCGGCCCAATCGCCTTCTAAATCTTGGAATCAGCGTGTTTTTACATGAATAGAATGTGTGCTTTTATTTAAAATGCATCTCTGGGTTATTTGTGGGGCATAGGAATTCTTCTTTTCCCCCTCCAAAATATAGTCTGGCCCCCAACAAGGTCTGAGGGACAGTGGACCAGCCCCCTGCTGAAAAAGTTTGCTGATCCCTGATAGGGTCTCTGGCTAACACCATGTGTATTCAACTTCAGACCCCAGTGGTGCAAGTGGGAGTAAATACTAATGTATATGCCAGCTCACTTTCATCATGCCTTTTGAGCTAGGCTCAGGGCCAAACTGCATATGACAGTAAATGTGCCATTGCTTTTAGCCTGTCAGCAAACAGCATCAGCTGAAAGTAAAGGTAAAGGTAAAGGTACCCCTGCCCGTACGGGCCAGTCTTGACAGACTCTAGGGTTGTGTGCTCATCTCACTCTATAGGCCGGGAGCCAGCGCTGTCCGCAGACACTTCCGGGTCACGTGGCCAGCATGACAAGCTGCATCTGGCGAGCCAGCGCAGCACACGGAACGCCGTTTACCTTCCCGCTGGTAAGCGGTCCCTATTTATCTACTTGCACCCGGGGGTGCTTTTGAACTACTAGGTTGGCAGGTGCTGGGACCGAACGACGGGAGCGCACCCCGCCGCGGGGATTCGAACCGCCGACCATGCAATTGGCAAGTCCTTTTTTTAAAAAAAAATGATATTTATTAAGAATTTTAAAATTACAGGAAAAACAAGAGAACAAGAGAAAAAGAAGGAAAAAACAGACAAAAGAAAAACAAACCACAATCAAACAATACAAATTGATAAAAATCAAAATCAAAAAACAACAACAAAACACGTGACACATCACAATCAAAAAGCAAAAATAAACCACAAAAATTTAAAAACAAATCCAATATTCCCAAATCCTTAACTGTCATTACCTTATTTCATCGACCTCCTCACTCCTCCCTTTTTTGCATTCTAGTTGTTAATTATCACAGCAAATCCTTTCCATTTTTCATAGTATTCTGTCATTAAATTACCTTAATCTATTTTAACCTTATCTTACTATAAAAGATCCTAAAACTTAAAACTTAGATCTTATTTATACCAATTTCTCATAACCATAACATATTCTTACATAATTCTTTTAACATTTCTGCTAGAGCCAAATAATTTCGTTCCAACATTTTTCCAACATTCATCAATTTTATAAAACAATCCTAATAATTTTTTTTAAAACTTTCTTCCAATCTTCATCCAACGTCTCTTCCTCCTGGTCCCGGGTTTTGTCAGTCCTTTCTATCCCATCCATCTAGCTCATTAACCTGGTAATCTTATGTCCGAGGCCCTTAAGTCTCTTCCATGTCCCTTCCGCAGATCTTCTTCATATTTATACCTGTACTTTACTTTGTCTCCTACTCCTTTCACTCGTGGAAATTCCAACTTGACAGTATTTTTGTCCCTTCTCGACAAATCAGCCCCTTTTCCATAGTCCACACTAAACTCCATGTGGTATTTAAAAACAGGTATTTAAAAACAAATCTGGCTTTTTCCAAGTTCATTTGTCAGATCCAACAACTCATGTTCCTGCTGGGCCACAGCTCCCTCCATCTCTGCCACCCGAGGTCCAGCAACATACTCCTCCCTCATCTGATCTGTCAGAGCACACTCCTGAGTTGATTCCTGGGTGGGTTCTATATAGTTACCCACTACCTGTCCAAAATTTCTGATCGCAACAGTCATCAAGTCCGTCTTCTCATGTAACTGTTCCAATAAGGCACTTGTTTTGCAGAAAGCATGCACCAGAGCTTCTGAATACATTGTTATGCAAGGTCAGAAGTCTGTTCCCACGATCTTAATCTGTTGCAGCTGCAGAGCTCCCCAGTTCAAATTTAGTAACAGTTTCACAGGCTCCCTCTAGGGGAAGAACTTCTATTTGTATCCATCTCTTTTCTTTTTTTTTTTCTTTTAAAAGCAGATCTAACAACAAAGTTTCCTTTTTCATATATTTTGTCAATATTTGTTCCTTTAAAATGCGAAGGAGAACAATGGAATCACTATGTTTCTCTTCTTTTAACTGTCTGTCAAAGACGTTTGTCTATAGTCAATGAACTTCCCAAAAACGTCAGTCCTGACACCCCGCTCTCAGGTTCAAGACGGTGGAAAATTACTTTTCTTTACACTCTCTTCTGCAGGTTTAAACAGTCCGGAAAAAATCCCCCCTCTTCTCCTGCTTCCGAAGGGGGTTCAACAATTTTAGATGATGAAAGTTAATCCTTTACAAACGATTTTCTGAACTCTAGTTTGCCATGTCTTTGCTTTAATCTATCTACAAGAAACGGAAGGCTGACTTCCTGTTTAGACCTTCCCGTTACAGTGCCAAATTAAGAAGAATTTCTTAGTCCAATTTTCCTTTCTACTCACAAGTCGTTGTTTAAAGTCCAATTGTCCGAAATTAAGCTACTCACGGGTAGTTGTTTTAGTAGCCAAATTGTCCCAGGAAAAAGGCAGCGCTCTCCGGCAACGGCTGTGCGGCTTCGCTCCACGGAGGAAGCAGTTGACTCTCAGCACCGCGCCACTTGCCCCTCTTCACTCTGGAGCCCGTAGCTGGGTTCCTTTACGAGTTGGGGGGGCGCGAAAGGTGCCCGCTGAGTCCCATGGTCACAGGCTTCATCCGCCTGTGATTTTTCAAAGGGTCCCCGCTTCGCCGTAGCGGGAAAGACCCGTTTTCCGTGGAGCCAGTCCCTCCGGATCAGAGGGAATCTGCCATTACCGATGGCGCCACCCCGGAAGTCCGCAATCGGCAAGTCCTAGGCGCTGCGGTTTTACCCACAGCGCCACCAGCTGAAAGTAGGCCCCAGTAATTAAGGAATCACAGCAGTTCTGGAGGAGGAGTTTAACCCTCCCCTCCCCTCCTGCAATCCTAATGAACGTTGCTCATCCATAGCTGCTATTGGCATTGAGAGAGAATCTTTGATTAGTGCAGATGGGGTATTTCCTCCCAATGCCAATAGCAGTCTCAGAAGAAGGGGCGGGGAGGGGAGGAACAGGTTATACACCTGTTACAATAAGTACAACTCCACCCCACTCTGAATGTAGGTGCTATTTGCAGTTTTTAAAATGTGAAAATTAAATCACAGTCATGTGCAGTTGGAACCTTAAACTCCTATTCCCCTGAGGGGAGGATTGAAAACAGAATGTATATAAACCGAAGCTGCAAAATTTGAATAAAACTTATTGCTTAGTCCTGCTAGTCATGCAGAAGTGCGCGACATGGGTCACACACAGTCAGAGTTTCTTGCAAAAATAGAAACCAGATCCTTTCTAGACGTAATGTTGCCCTGTCCCTTGACCTCTCCTTGTAAAGAGGTGTTGCATGTTAGTGTGACACACCAATTCAGTTTTACATCAAAAGTGTCAATGAGGATGGCACTGGGAGTGAATCATTCTGCCATAAAGCATTACTAAGGAAACAATGCAGAACAGATACCTGGCACATTGAAAAGCTCTCTCATATATTGAAGGGGGAGTAATGGGAAAGGGATAGCATGACTCTCCACATAATCTCTGCTTGCAGCAGAACCTTTTGCATTTTTATTCAGTGTAGGTGTTGGATCTGGGAACAAAGCAGCATTCTTCTTAACTATAAAATAATCAATAACATCATAGGGTTTAGCAGAGTAGATCTCTCTCAAACTCTTTCATGCTTCCTCTCTTCACTGATGGCTCTTATATAAGGCATTCAGAACACAGCTTCTAAGAATCATTAGTGGTTTCTTTTAAAAGTAAGCAGATAAGTAAGCAAGAAAGAAATTGATGTGCTTATGACTGGAGATGCAAAGTTTCATGCTAAGCCTGTGAGCTTAGTCTATTAAGTCTATGGGCTGCATCATGTGTGACTCCTGTTAGCTTAGTTTTGTTCAGCGTGGCTCATGTTTGTCCATGTTGCTTTATGACAAAAAGCAAACAGTGAGAAGCACTAATGGGCAGGGGCTACGCAAAACCATTGATGCCTTTTGTAAATACCTATTTATTTAAACATATGCAAACTGAGGATGGGGGAACCAGAAAGCATCACAGACAGACCATGGGATGTAAAACAACACCAGTCTTCCAAAGCAGATATTCAAAGCTTTCTCTGCACACTCCACCACTACCAAAATATCCTGCAGATTTAGAAACATTATATGATCATTAGCAGGCATTCAGGTGAAAAGATGGTCTTTTGGTCATTATAATATCACTGCTGAGTTGTGTGTGAGTGTGTGCTGCATAGGTAGTTTTAGGTGAGCAGGAAAGAGAGTTCAGTATGTGAGGAGGGAATGTGCTTTAATAGAGAATTGTAGTAGCTGTGGCTTCTATCACAGGTCATATCCAGGCTGGCTGACCCAAGGCATATTGGCACCTTAGAGGAACCAAAAAATGGCACCCCTTCCCTGCCGGAAAAGATGGAGTGAGTTAATATCTGCTGCAGGAACCACAGGGCAATAAAGATCTGCATTGGGATCCTGCCACCCAAGGCATTCACCTCTCCTTCCCTCATGGGTGGGCCAGCCGTGGGCCCCATTCCCACCGCACACTTAAAGCACATGGCTTCCCCAGTGTATTTGCATTGTCATACCTGCCAGAAATACTAACTTAGCAGCACATTTTCATTATGATTGTTAACTCGTTAAATTTACAAAATGCTATTTGTTATTGTCCTTACAGTTCCTTCATGATAGAGGTCACAGTTCCACCTGTTTTATTAGGGATGCACATAAATATCTGTGATTTTCTTTTTCAGGAGTGATTATTTAAAAACATGTTCATAGTTTTAGATGGTTAGCGATTGTTTCTTCTTTTCTCTCTCTCCTACATTTCCACGTGAGTTTGTAATTGCTTTTTTAAAAAGCTCCTCATGAAAATTCATCAGCATTTTAGTACAAATTTCTCCTAATATATTCAGATTTGTAGGCAATTTTGCCTAATCACATTTTTGAAAAGCACTTCCTCCTAATATACTACATTTTTGTATGTTATTTTTGCTAATACATGTATTTTTGTACACACTGCTTGATTAGAGAACTGCAGTGGAAAACCTGAGAAGTGAGATTTTTTTTGAAGGATTGCTGTGTTCCCATATTGTTTCAGAAAGCGTGACTTGGATAGGTTTGTCTTGGAATGTGAACTGAATTGAAGGCCCCCCCCCCTCCCCAATGCCTACATACAACACAAGCCTGTCACCTTCTGTGCAGGGCAAGAAATTGCACTAGTGACAATTTGTGTAACATTTATTGCCTCAGAAATTATGCACAGTGTGCGGTGCAGTCCCTACACAGAGGCTCATCTTCAGACTTTACATTCCTTGCAGGGTGAGGGAGCCAGACCAGTTCCCCCACCTTGTGAAGGACACATTGCCTAGAATGAGGCCTGAATATTCTCTGCTACCTGCGCATTCTATTTCTGCACACAGAAATAGAAGTAGCAGCTGCCATAAAGTATAGCAGGCCCTGGGTTTGACTCATGATGGAGTGGGAAATTCTGAAGGGAAGGCATTTGTACATATTCTCAACTCCCTCAAGTTCCGATTAACCTCCATCACAAGTTCAAACTGCTTCTACCATATCTAGAGTCTGCCTTCACCCTTACAATCCCATTCCATGTGCCTTTTTTTAAAAAAAGTAATTTTTAATGTTTTCAAGTGAACATCAGATAAACCACTACAAATAAACGCACATAAACTATTCTTAGTATGTCGAGTAGAGCTGTAGCAATTATCGCATACATTCCTTACAGATCTTATGAACTTTAACCAGATACGGGTCTCGGTTATAAGAATATATTCTCACTAATTACCCATTAACTACATAGCCTGGCCACAAAGCAGCCTGCAACACCTGCGTATGATATCTTTCACTATTCCTGTTTATATACCTAATAAATGGGAACCAGAATTTGGCAAGCTGATCATGGTTCAACTTAGAAGAGGGCGATATCCCAAACTCTGTTCATCTACTCCTCTCTTTCAGAGGCCTTCTCTGCCTTCATCTACTGTACCTTCATATGGTAGTAGCTGTCACTTTGTTCAGGAACCTTACCTATCAGCACTGACCTTCTGCTTGAAGAAGCTTTCAAGTAACCCCAGGACGACCAAAGACACAGTGTGAAAACCATGGTGCTAACATGCTGACCAGCTTGCATGGGTGCCGGCCAGAAGGCTGAATTCCCTCACTGGAAACATTCCAGGAGCCACATGTTAGTGGTGGGTGAGGCCAGAGGCAAAAGGGCTGGCTCACCCATGAGACAGGCTGAAGCACCTGCCTTGGGTGGCAGAATCTACAAGGCAGTGCCCTCATGGGCATCCTGCCGGGCCTAGCTGCTGTTGGGGTCACATGGTTGCAACTGCTTCATCCGGTGAGATCTCGTGAGAGTTCTATGAGATTCCACCGGAAGCCATCACCACATAATCCTGGCAAGCAAGGCTTTGTTGAGGATGACAGGGAAGCAACACCTTCCCATTTTGCCTCAGGTGGCAAAATGGCCCGTCCCACCTCTGGTTGTGGCCGTCCTGAAGATTAGATAGGAGAGGGGGCCACATTCAGCCTCAGGACCTGAGATTTTCCTCTACTGGTAACTATACACTAGGCTATAGACCATTTGAAATTCATGTGCAAGCACTATGTGACTGCTGAGTTACATTACAACTACATTTCTTACAAGGAGCACTGCATCGTAAGTTAAGATATTCCAATCACTGCACTACTTCTAATTACAAAGGTTAGTAAATCACCCAGAGTTGAGAATTATGCAACATAATAATAATAAAAACAAGTAACTAATAGGCACTGGGGAGGTAACAATCTTGTTCTTGACACAGCATGGGCAAGCTCTATTTTGAGACACCAGAATGCAAGTCAGCATTTTGGCTTCCCAAGAGACACAGGAGGCGTTTGGAATTGTTTGAAATTGATGTTTCTTCAGAAAGCTGCAGCTTTATGACTTAATCAATAGAAGCGTACCAGCCATCATTTGAGCATCTCGGAGATGGATGCCTGGTTTCAGGAAACACATTTACTTAGCAATCCTGTTCAATGGCAAATAGGCCCAGTGGGCACACAAAGCAATTACTTGAAGGGCTAGGCCACTGATGGCTTTGCTTCCCAGGTCCCAGGGTTTGTACCATAGAGCCAGTGTAAATTTACCTCAGCCCTGTGCAAGGTCGACTCTCAGACCCAACATGGCCTCTGGCCTGAAGTCCCCTTATGCCCAGAGGAACACTCTGTAGACATGTTTTGAGGAGTGACTGCTGCCTCCAGGCCAGAGGAGATTGCTCTGATATGTTCCTTGGATTTGGAGGACATCTTCCCAGTACAGTCCCCATTGCCCCCATGCCATAGGAGCCAATGGCTGCAATGTCAGACAATGGCCTTTTAAAATAATGGCTAGATCCCCAGAAGTAGGCAGATTTAATCATAAGGCTGCAGAAGGCCACTGACCTCTGCAGAGACAGCTCTGCTTTGGTCGAGGGAAATGCTTCATGCTGAACCTTACAAGCTGCTCTGTCCAAAGCGCTGATAAGACTCTGCCTTGCTGAACCTGATGGAACCCTGTTTGTAAGTGCCTCTGCAACTGGCTGCTGCTTTTGCTTATGGTCCTAGAGGCTTTGCAACTCAGATGGAGGTGTCTGGAAGGAGCTCAGTTGCAGAGCCTGGCAGCAGGGGCTGTGAAGGGGGCAACACCTGGTGTGTGTGTGTGTATTGTAAAGAGATTTCAAAATTCTCAGTGACTGATCTCCAGTGCATGATTATTTTCCTCTTACGCACCCATATCAGCTCATAAACCCCTGCATGTTTCTCAGTCACTCTAGAAGAGGAGTGAGAATGGAGAAAATGCGTCACTGGACAGTTAGAATGCGGAGGGAAGGCTTGGGATGGGCTCTGGCGCTTCTCACTCTGCATCTTGAGATTTAATTCCTTTCCCTGGAGACTCCAAGAGGGAGGCTAAAACCAGCTGTGAGTCAAACCCCCAACCTTTGTAATCACTATTCCTTTGGATTTAACAGTTGTGCAAGAGACAGAAAATCAACAATTGAGCTTTTTCTTACCTCAAAATCACCACCCTCAGCACATCAGCCCCAGCCGACATGCATTTGGGCTGGGAGGTGGATCTGAGGACTCAGTAAATGCACTTCTTGCAATTAGACTTCCTAGAGTACCAATCTTACATAGATTGGTGGTTGCAAGAATTATATGGTGTCTTTTTTGCAAATCTTTGCAGCTGCGCTGAGTCCCACAAAACACAAATAGCCAAATAAAGTGGGTATGTTATAAAATGTTTAATGTGTAACCTGCAAACCATGATCTATAGACTACAGAATGTTTGTCAGGGGATTAAACAGTTATCTCAAGTTGGTTCATTGCATGCATAAATGTGTACACACCTAATTTAACCACCACTCTTCATCTTGCAAAAGCAATGACCTTGCTCTGAAGCCTGCAAAAAGTTTATTGGCGAGAATGAAGCATATACATGCGCTGCATATACTGAGCCGTACATTTTACTTCACTGTAAACATTTAACAGTCCTTTAAGATGAACAGTGAGAAACACAGCCTAAGCCAGAAATAAGAATGATACGCTCTATAAATGCTTGGAGTGACTACAGGCAAGGGAGGTTAAAGAGATAAATTGCGCTGGTGTAGTTTTCTCACCCCCATGACATGACAGTCTGCATCTACCAAAACTCCACCCCCTGCAAAGGTAAAGGACCCGACGCTTCATTGCATTTCATCACTCAGTGGGTGCTAGAGGGAGAATTTTGACTGTTTTGCTCTACAATGGCCATTGCCACTGGCACCACAGACAGGGAAAGGCAATTCAGAAATACTGTGAGAAATATGCAAGGACACTAATACAGTGCTTTTCCTGCTACAAGCTGAAAGCACTGCACCTCACAGTAATTCTTGCGGCAGCCATGTAGCCACTACTATGATCCCATATATATTGCAGATGGGGGTGAGGGTTAGAAACAATGAGAAGCTTGCCTAAGGCCATCCAGAGAGTTCACGGCTAAGCTGGTATTTGTCCTGGGAGATTTCCCAGATCACAGTTCAGCACTTATAACCACTGTGTCATACCAGCTCTATTAATTTTTCCGAGAGAGAGAGAGAGAGAGAGAGAGAGAGAGAGAGAGAGAGAAACAGATCTTTGTACAACTGTGAATAGGTCAGAAGCTATATGCCTGTCATACTGTATCTGTGATTGAAAAAAGTATATACTGTAGCTTCCTGGGCTGTTATCATGACATTTTCCACTAAGACCTGCGCCTAGAAAGTGTGGAGTGAGCAGAAAACCTCTCAGACCCATGCTTTCTAGGCATCAGACAAGCAGATGTGTGGACGAGCCCCTGGTCCAGGCTGCTGTGCATCAATGCATCTGCCATAGCACCCTTCATCTTATTTAGGCCACTGGTCCCATCACCTCCTGGCAAATAGAAGGGGGAGAAATGGAGGCATGGACTCCATGATCACTGCAGATGGTGACAGCAGTCACAAAATTAAAAGACGCCTGCTTCTTGGGAGAAAAGCAATGACAAACTTAGACAGCGTCTTAAAAAGCAGAGACATCACCTTGCCAACAAAGGTCCGTATAGTTAAAACTATGGTTTTCCCAGTAGTGATGTATGGAAGTGAGAGCTGGACCATAAAGAAGGCTGATTGCCAAAGAATTGATGCTTTTGAATTCTGGTGCTGGAGGAGACTCTTGAAAGTCCCATGGACTGCGAGAAGATCAAACCTATCCATTCTGAAGGAAATCAGCCCTGAGTGCTCACTGGAAGGACAGATCCTGAAGCTGAGGCTCCAAGACTTTGGCCACCTCATGAGAAGAGAAGACTCCCTGGAAAAGACCCTGATGTTGGGAAAGATTGAGGGCACAAGGAGAAGGGAACGACAGAGGACGAGATGGTTGGACAGTGTTCTCGAAGCTACCAGCATGAGTTTGACCAAACTGCGGGAGGCAGTAGAAGACAGGAGTGCCTGGTGTGCTCTGGTCCATGGGGTCACAAAGAGTCAGATACGACTAAACGACTAAACAACAACAAAATTTGTATTTACATTTATGTCCCACTTTTCCTCCAAGGAGCTCAAGGTGGCATACATGGTTCCCCCCTCCCCATTTTATCTCCACAGCAGCCCTGCAAGGTGAGGCTGAGGGTTGTAAATTAGGCTGAGAGACAGTGATTGGTCAAAAGCCACCCAGTGAGCTTCATGGCTGAGGAAGGGTTTGAACCCAGGTCTCTCATGTCCTAGCTGCCAGATAAACAGAACATAGACTCGTAGAACTGCAGAGTTGGAAGGGATCCCAACAAGCCAAGGGTCTTTAACCTGGCTGCTTTTATTTTGGAGAAGCAGCATGTGCTGAACCCCATGCCAGGTTTCTGCTGACAGTTGCTCCCCACCTGCCTTCATTTTGTTCCCATGGATCCTGTTTTCACCATAAGCAGCACTTTGGGGGTCAAAAAACAACAAGGAGAGAAGGATTTGCAGCAGAAAACTGGCTAGGTTCCCAATCCTTGTTGGGAACAAGTTCTGGACCGGTTCTTTCCAAAGCATCTTTTTTCTCAAAAATAAAACAGCCTGTCTAAGCATGCTCCTTTAAAGACATAAAGCCACAAGTAGTTCAGGCGCGGTTGCCAGTAAGACGAAGATTTTAAATTGCAATAAAGCACTGGAAATTTAGAACATTAATTGTGCATTTATGGAAAAGAATGATTGCTTCAGAGCCACAGGGCTCCAAATTCTGCAGCAGACTGACACTGGATTGCTGCGTGCAACATAAAATTCTCCATACAAAGGATAGCAGAGGACAAATTGCCCTGCTAATTGAAGTCTGAAGTTTTGCTCATGCTAATTACAATGCAGGCAGAGCCAGGTGACTCTGAGGATAATGATATAATATCAGTTCTTAGCACTTGTCCCTCTCCTTCTGTTTCCACAGCTCAGAACTAATTAATGTTCTTTATGCTTTTGGGGAGCTACAGAAGTTCGGCCATTAAAAATGACCTGCTGGAGTAAAAGCAGGTTGGGGTCTCATTTTCCTGTCTCACAGAAAAAAACTAAAACAGGTTTTGTAAAATGTTTCCTTCCAACATACTGTGGTTTTTGAATATGCTGATTCCAAAGGCTTCTGAACTGCATATTAGCAGAAAAACCATTATCCAAGAGCCAGTCCTTATGTAGCCAAAACAGCACAAGAGTAATCTGGCTTGGGGGAACCCAATTCCAGAAAACCTTTTGGGCAGGGGCTAAAATGAGGAGACTCAATAGAGCGCAGGTGTGCCAGCTCCAGGGAGGTGAGCCCTTTTGGAGAGGCCTTGTATTTTGGGGGGTAGGGGCTCCCCCCATGTCCAAAAATCACAGAGGTGAAGGATAGAGCTGACCATGTCACTGCTCCAGTGGTCAACTCCTCCTCCTGTTCCTGTGGAGGGGAAGGAGAGTTGAAGCAGCCTTCCACTGGTGGTGGCACGAAGAGGAGAAGGAGGAGCTGCCAGTCACTGGAACCGCTCTGTGGCCACCACGGTCGACTCCACCCCCGACTCCTGATGTCTTGATATCACGTGTGATGTTGGGACATTCATGCATGTGACTTTGTCCCCCCCCCCATCACCCTTGCAAGCTGGCACCTCTGCATACCCTCCATAACAGAGAAGATCCATTTGGGGTGCCTAATTTTGGCCTCACACAGAGCACCATATTATGAAAGCTTACCAAAGTCCGCCCTGAGACATGTCACTGAGCTAACATACTGTATTTATGAATCTTAGAAGGTGATCTCCTTGGGGCAGGGAACTGTTATTTTGTAAACCAATACGCACATTGATGGTTCCAAATACATACTACATATATACAGACCTACATAAAGCTGCTGGTTCATGGCAGAAACTTACATGGCATTGCACCTGGGCCAAATGTCCCTTCTGTATATTGGATGGTCTATCCACGAGCATCTTTCCAGCTCAGCAGAATTCGTTGCCATCGACAGAAGAGGGGAAAGCCCCGTCTTAGTGCCTGTGGCTTGTTAGCCGTCAGAGTGTAAAAGGCCCTGCCTGGGACTGGGAGAGGTTCAGTAAGTTCTGTCCTCTGAAAGGCCATGCAATTAATATCAAGACCTTTGTGCGAATGGCATGTCTAAGGAGTGAGTGGTCGGGCCGCGTTCGTTTGAGGAGGAAGGAAGCATTTGTTTACGCTTGGTATCTTTCTGCTGCAGGAAATTAGCATGACGTGAATCTTGCTTTTGGAAGGGATATATCTTCGGGTCCAGGCTGTAAAATAAATGTCAGGGTAGATGGCTCTGAAAAATAAAAAATAAAATACAAATGCCTGCAGAATAAATATCAACTTGGCTGAATACAGATGAAGTGCTTCCCTTGAGCAAATCCCAAAAGTGCTAAAATGACAAGGGGGGAAATGGAAAAGGCTGGAGGGGGGAGGGCTGCTGTGTGCAGAGTTAAGGGAAAGCAGACCCAGCACTGCACAAAATGGGTGTGTTGACATAAAATAGGTGTGTGGTGCAGCAGCGGGATTATTTTGCGTAGACCATGGAAATTCAGGCTCAAATCCGTGCCCAGCCTCAAAGCCCTGGCCATTCTCTGCTAGCCTAACCTGCCTCAAAGGGTTGTTGTAAGAAAAAAGTGGGGGCTGTGCACATCCTGAGCTCCTGGAAGAGGAAGTGGGCGGGACAAAAATGATAATCTGTGCATAAAAATAAAAGCACTGTAGGACTGGTTCCCACCAGTGAGAGAAATAAGCACATTCCCAAACTGCGTCAAAAAGAAGAGTTAACTCCATGGGCTGAAGATTTTAATTCAGTTTCAGAATACCTGCTGTCATGCTCACAGTAAATAGAAGCAAAACAAAGCAGGAACTGGCAAGGTTAAAGAGCCTCACTCCTTTTACTACCTCTTAGTTAATAGCAAAATTGCTATTATTGTGGCAACTGGGGTCTGTGAGGAAGAAGAGATTTTCTATTCAAGCTCTCTCTCTCGCTCTCTCTCTCTCTCTCTCTCTCTCTCTCTCTCTCTCTGGCTGGGTCTCATACCCAGAGGTTGCATTAATTTTTACTCCACAGATGTGTATGACAACCATTCCCTTATACAGAAGGAAGTAAATTCTTCTCACCATTAGGGTGAAGTCAAAGTTTTCTTTTTGGTGGTCCCAGACATTAAGGTTGCTCCTATGGACATGCCCCCCATGCTGGGTTTTATTTCTTGATCACACTAACATGTGACAGAATTCTGTCACTACACAAACACACACACACACACACACACCACAAACACAAACAACGCAAACACAAACAAACACAGTATTCTTCCGTCAAATCCCTGTCACAGGTTAGGTGACAGAGGCAGTTCTTTGACTTCCATGCTACCTCTTTGACAGATGTCATTTCCTAAGGGTATTAACTGCCAGAGGATGACATATAACTCTGTTGCCAAGAGGCTCCAGCCCCTATCTGCTGGGTGGAGTCTTTGAGTTAAGACGCAGCTTTGATGGCACCCTCATAGGATCAGCTTGTCTCAGCATCAGCAGAAGGCAGGCTCTTCCTGAGACCTTGTGTTGTTCTCCCTTGGTTCCTGTCTTCTTGGAACAAGCTCACAGGGCAAACTAACAACAAGCCAGGCTGGACCGACAGAGGGAGATGATAAGGTGAGAAAAAGCAGCTTCAGGTCATGGAGCAATGCAGATCACTGGGCAAGGCAAACTCCTGGGCTACAAACATGACTATCCCAAGGGCATAAAACCATAGGGCAAGACGTGACCTGAAATCTGTTGCTGTGCCGTGAAGGTAAGGCACACACCAGCCTACTTGTGTTGTGTCTCATCTGGAAAGCTGGAACAAAGAAGCCTCCTATCCCTCAGAAGTGCAAGACTGGTTCAGAAATTGTATACTTAAATAAATAAATGCAATATATAGACAATTAGGGATATTAGTTCCCAGCATTCTGCCTCTCTGTAACATGACAGCTGTGTCAAGCAAGGAAGTAGTGTTGAGGAAATGGACAAAATAAACAAGGCATTAGATATAGGCAACCCCCTTTTTGTGTGGAGGTTGCATTCTGGGTCATTGCACGCTTACATAAAATTGTGTGCAACTGAAACACCACATTCTGCCCCTGCCCCCACCCTGCCCTTTAGTAGTGCATTTTATTATGTTTCCGGGTCACTTCCGGGTTTGGCACTGTGTGTGTGTGTGCGCGCAATCACACACATATTGGTTGCACCTAAAATGGGCGTTTCCTGGACACCCTTCTCCTTTCCCCAAAACCAATTAATGGGATGGTGAAGGAAGCACACATGTGGACAACCCTGCTGGATCTAGAGTATCACTTTGCCTGGAAAGGTTGAAGGCAGTATATCAGATACAGTCTGCCTCCAACTTTCCAGGCCATCTGCCAGCTAAATTGAGAGACTATACCACTCAGAGGCCTCAGTAAAGCCCCTGACTGCCTTTCTGGATATCCACAGGACACATGCACCCAGATCCTCTTGTGAAGGTATTTTACAATAATAGAAGCAATGAAATTACATGGAGTTTTGCACCCCAGCTGCGCCACTTGTCCAGAGGACATGATTCTCTTTGCCTGCTTCGTCATCGGCCAAGGATTAAGGATGGGCTGCGTTTGCAAAGCAATCGATCAAAATGCATTGCATACATTAGCCATAGGTCATTGCAATCAACAGAGGAGAAAGGAACATGCATCAAGGAAATGAGATGCAGCTATCATTCTAGCCTTGCTGCTGTCACAGCAACTGGTAGAACCTTGTGGGTGAAGGCATGGTCCTACCTATTAAGAAGACACTCGAGTTCCTGGTGAAAAGGCCAAGAGCAGAGATGGCACAGTGATGTGGCAGGCGGACATTGCAATTCTGTTGCTATGGATCATTATCCCGAACCCACCTTCTGTATAAATGTATGTGGAACTAATTAAGAGGGCTAGGACAGCATTCAGGGAGAGAAACTTGGTGACATGGAGAGAAGGCACAGGTTAAGGGGACAGATGTCAGGAAGTGATTCAGCACAGAAAATACAGAAAGAGAGCAGGTGGATCAGAGAGAGTTAGGAGTTAAAGAAGCTTGATTAAATAAAGTTCTTTGTTTTATAGTACTTCAGCCTGATCCTTGGTGACAATTAGCTGCACTTGAAACACCTTCTTCCTGATTAGTCTTAGTTACTTTCCCTCAGAAAACTTTACAAGCACCAGGGTGTGTCTGTTCTTGCGCAAAGTAACCAGAAGTTTAAGGATAGGGATATGCATTTGAAAATCAGGGGCAAATCTATATTTACATACATGCTCCCAAGCATATCCCATTTATGCCTGCGGTTCCAAATCAAGGATGTCAGAGACCCTCTGCAAAATTCCCACGGGACAGAAAAGTAGAAAACTCCATGAGCAGGCCTTCCTATAGCAATAGCCTACATAAAATGGGAACATAATGTAATATCTGTCCCTTTTGTGATATATAAGGAGCTATATTTATTATCTTTCACTGAGTCAGTGGACCAGTGATGTCAGACTCTGACTGACAATGTTCTCCCCGTTATGGGCGCCATTGCAAGCTTTAGTAATGTCCATTACAGACTGAAGGAGGCACAGCTCAGTGGAGGCAGAGCAGGCGCCTTGCATGAAGTAGCGTAGCCAGGCAGGGGTGCGGGTGGGGGGCTGCACAGGGCAGGGGGTGGGTCTGTAGGGCATCTCGGGTCTGTAAAGCGGCACAATGACTGCTTGGCATTTCGGGCACTGCAAGGGGGCACTGAAATTGGCAGCTGCAGAATTTTGACAGCTCCCCTTTAAAAAAAAGGTCAAAACTTTGGTTTCCTAAATAAAAGCTCAACAACTTTGGTCCACCCCAGGGCAGGGTTTGCTATGCTGCTGCTTGCATGCGGAAGGTTCCAGCATCACCCTCCACTTAAATACAATCTTTCATTTCCATGCATTCTGCTGGAGAAATAGGAGAAAATGCAGCAACTCTGATGTGTCAGAAATGTTGCTAAAATGTGCCCTTGGAAAAAGATTCTGTGACCCCTGAAATGTGTTGGGCTTACAACAAATGCTGTTTTGAAGCACCTTCGGTTGCTCCCTTCCCATTGTTTGGCCTGTGAGTGGCACAACACCCATTTTGTAGCTGGTTTTCATCATATGGTAGCTTTCCATGCAAACTGAAAGGAGTTTGCATGGAAATGTGCTACCACCAGTGTATTTTAATACCATCTGTGATTATTGCTTTTTTCCTTCTCATTTTCTTGTAATAACTAGTGGCAGTAAGATATGTCCCTGAGGAATGATCACAAGGAGAAGGCAAATGTTCCCCACATGCTTCAACCTAAATGATGGTCCTGCTTCCCAGGTAGAGAGAATTGCTTAGCATTGTTGATTCCTTCTCCCAAGTCATTCCTTCTCCCAAGAGATTCTGGAAATTAGATTTCTGGCAGGGGGTAAGGGTGGCCAAGGATTTGTAACAGAGAATTCTTAGCACCCTCACCAAACTACAATTTCCAGGATAATTTGGGTGAAGCCAGGATAGTTGAACTGCTCTGAAAGCAATGTACATTTATGGTGCAGACATACCCTAAAGATTGCAGTCCTGTTCACACATACTTAGGAGTAAGGCCCACTGAACTCAGGGGAAATTACTTCCAAGTAAACATCCAGGCAGTCTTTCTTGTCGGCTGTTCTTAGGTGAATTCCCCTTGCGAAACCCCAACCCCAACATCTTGCCCCTTTGCTTTTATTGTAGTTCTACCCTAGGAAGCTCATAAATAACCCAGCTACACTCCAGCCCAATTAGGAACTATATATCTTTAGCTGGATGTTTTTTGCTGAAGGCTTTATGCTTGCTTGGTGTCCATCCCTCTCCTTAAACATTCACACAGGTTACTCATCTCCCTATACCTCTTGGCAGCCGTGTCTCTCTTGTTAATGTTTTCTATCTGTCTTGCTGCTTATTTAGCCATCTTGCATCTCTGTCACTTCCCCACATTGTGTTTATCTGCTTGTCTTCTTTTATATTCACCATCCGGCTGCATATTCCCCACCTTCCCCCAGCCTTTAGATTTTCCTATTTATATTCTCATCCCTTCCCTCTCTATCCCCCCTCCTGGACTCTCCAATCCATTTATCAATCTTGTTTACTCTCCCTGCCACCCTTTTGGCTCTCTCATTAGTGGGAATGCACATCCTTCCCTATTCTTTCTCTCTCTCTGCCCTTCTGCTGCCCACAGCAGCCGCACTGCCCATTAAAGGATCAGTTGTTTCTAAGCATCCTCCAGGGCCGTTGTTCTCTGCCCAACGGTACCAGGGCTGAAGACAGAGGCAGAGCTGCCCCTTCTAATCCCTGATCACCTGTGGTGCAGTGGAGGAGAATGGGAAATTAAAAGGGGAGGCACAAGGATATTGCATTGAATAGGGGTTACTGTTGCTCCAGAAGTTATGGCATTGTGGGTTTTTCTTTTCCCCTTTCAAGCTGCCAGGCTGAAAGCACAGATGATGTGAAGGAAGAACTCAGGGGGGAAACTTGGGTTTGTCATTGAAAGAGACTCAAGAGGGTCCCACCCATGCCATGCAGCTAAATGCTCAGTTAAAGCACATTGCTCCCCCTCCCCCCAAAAAAAACAACAACCCTAGGCACTGTAGTTTGTTAAAGGTGCTGGGAACTGTAGTTCTGTGGTGGGTGAACTACAGTGCCCAGGATTCTTTAGGGTGAAGCTATGTGATTTGAATATGTGGTATGGATGTGCCTGAGAAGTCACAGTAGCCAGCCTAGGGCTCCTTGTGGTTTTCTAGGGTAGATCTGTTTACAGACACAAGTTTGTCCACATTTCCTGATCACAGTTTACATAGAATAATAGAATCATAGAATTGTAGAGTTGGGAGGGACCACTAGGATGATCTAGTTCAGCTCCTGCAATGCAGGAATCTTTCACCCAATGTGGGGCTTGAACCCATGGCCCCGAGATCAAGAGTCTCAAGCTCTACTGACTGAGCCTCATGTTTAAGTATACATTTCAGTAACACACCTACATGTGTAGTGCATGATGTGCCCCTGAGCAAAGTGAGGGTGGCTTCCGATCTTCACTTATCACCTACATGGAAGTCACAATTTGTAATTTGTGTGATGCCTTGTAAAAGGTGTAACCATAGCTGAGAAAGCACCCCGTTTTCCCTCCGCCACCAGGGGAAACAGTGGCACTACACAAGGTTAAAAAAGAGAGGATATTAGCACAATAAGTGTTTTTCATCCCACATAAAGGGCTCCTTCCTGGTCCCAAAATGGAAACTGGAGAAACATTTGACAGAGCGCTATTGGCTACCTATATTTCCACTGTCCCTTTCTCTACCTTTGCCAAGTTGCCATCCAAGTTTTATGGCCTGAGCAATCCCTATTGCTGTATCAAGCTGGTTTCCTCCCAACTGGCAACTGTCCAACCTCACCATCTGTACTTGACAGCCAGCAAATGGTTCCTGGCCAACTTCAGCATCAACATTTGCACTGCCCAGACTTGGAGCCTCGCCAGCCTCCCAGACGGCAGCCTATGATCCATCCCCAGCTCTGCCAGGTTTAAGGTTGGAAATTTATGGGTTCCTTTATTAACATTTATCAAGTTTACAGTGGTTAATTCTGGAGCCTTTGCCCACTTAGCAGAAAATAACCCATTAGTTTAGCTACGGTATGTGCTTTTTAGCTTCCTGCCACATCGTTGAGTCATGGTGGATTTGCCTGTCTTCCCAACTAGTTGGGAGTTGGCACCCAGGAGTTGATGGAAATCCATTCCTCTTACATCCATGAAACAGCCTGCTAAAGATTGCAACAATTGCTCACTGTGTACATTTATAAGACAACCTTTCTGAAGTTTGGTAGATGGACACCTAGTAAGAGGTGGCTATAGGGAGAGAGCAGTTGGAGCACATCATGATGGCTCAGTGGCTTCGTCAGCTGAAATCCTTGGAGAAACCTAATGGAACCAAGGGGTTTGTGAGTTAGAAAGGCAAATGAGAAGAGAAGCTGTGATGTCTTGAGTTAGATTTCATTGAAACCAAAGGTGTTAGGAACCTGTTGAAGTTCCACACAGGTGCTGAAGTAGCAGTCTTGTTTCCTTCTCCCTCCTACCTCTCTCTGACACACATATACATTCACCCTACAACCCAGATTTCCCCAGGTCATTGCCCCTTTGTTTCTTCCTCCTCCAGGAGAGCCTGCCAAACTGAGCCCGATCCAGACAACACTGTGGGGCTCATGACAAGCTCTTTGTCATTTCGGAAGATATTGTCCTTCTTTTTAACCAGAACCTTCTTCGTTCTAGAGTTTAAAAAACCCCACTGGAACTCCCAGCAGACATATGGGGACACAAGACTTACTGCCCTATCGAGAGCTGATGACTCAGCCTTTAAGGCAAATGGCAGCTCTGCACAATCCATATATGCCATGTAGTGGATGGAGCAAAGGAGCAAAGGACCCCCCAGATGTGGCCCCTTCAGCTCTCATCATCCCTGACCACTGGCTGTACTGGATGGGACTGATGGGAGGTGGAGTCCTAGGACATCTGGAGGGCATTGTGTTGCCTACTCTAGGGACAGAGAATTGGACGTGGCTAAAAACGAATTTAGATTAGCCCCTCTTAACAGGAAAGAACGTTCCATGGTATATTGGCACAATGTAAAGTGTTTGGGCATAGTCATACACACGGTTGTTGTGGTTGTTGTTTTCTAACCATCATTACTACTGTTCCAAGCCATCACCCAGTCTTGGTACTATCAACTGGGGGGGGGGGGGGTTGCAGATTAGAACTCATTCAGCTTTTAAAAATACTTTCTAGTGTTCTGATTAGTAACCTGCACAGGTTACTGGAGATTGGATGGCTTGATTGCCTTGCAATACTCACAAGAGTCTGTCGACACAGACTGTTGCTCTTTAGACAATTCTGACATTACGGGATATATGTGTTATTAAGAGCAATGGGGATGCCCAAAGGGCAAGGCTGGTTTCCTGCATGACTCCCAGCCTGGAATCTTAGGCGTTCAGTTCATTAGGCCAGAGAAAGACAGCTTAAAGAACACACTTCTGGTGGGAATTCCCACAAGGCCTATCGTTCAATTACAAAGGAAAGAAAGTTAAAATAAGAACTGTTCAAGATAAAGAGCAATTTTTAGAAGTGAATGAAGAAGACCTAGTGAAGGAGGTGGTGGCAGAGGAACCAACCCCAGAAGAAAAGGGCGTTACGGACATTTTAAATTTGACATTCGGACTTAAATCACCGACCGAGGACGAACAACTGCTTGGAGCAGTTGGAGGGGTGAACAAATAACAACAAGATGGCTCTGCAATTTCTGAGCTGGAATTGTAATGGTTTAAATCTTCCCAGAAAAAGACGAGCTGTCTTTCATATTTTGAAAAAAGAACAATTGGACTTGATTTGTTTACAAGAAACCCATGTGACCAGGGTCCACAGGAAATTACTTATCAATAAAAGACTAGGACAGGAATTTATATCATCAGACAAAGTTAAGAAAAGAGGAGTGGTAATATATGCAAAGGAAAAATTAGCCCCAAAATTGATGTTTAAAGATGAACAAGGAAGATTTTTGGCTATTGAAATACAAGCTCAAGGAGAAAAATTTTTGATACTAGGGATCTATGCACCAAATGATGGGAAGTCAGAATTCTTCAAGAAATTGCATGAAATTTTGTTGGACTATTTAGACTATAATTTAATTATGATGGGAGATATGAATGGAGTAGTCTCTACAAACATGGACAAGGCACAAAGACTGGTAGTCTCTAAGGATGGGAGACTACCAAAGACATTTTTTGAAATGACTGACAATATGGACTTAATTGATATTTGGAGATCAAAGAACCCTCTAGAAAGAGAGGGAACTTTCTTCTCTGAAGCGAAAATGACATGGACAAGAATTGACCAAATATGGGTAACTAGTGGAATGGCTCCAAAGATAAAGAAAGTGGAAATCTGTCCAAAGACGTGCTCCGACCATAACGCCATAAAGATGGAGATGAGGTTAACAACAGCTGGTTCTTTTAGATGGAGGATGAATGACACTCTTTTTAGAGATGAAGAGGTCTATAAAAAGGCCCAAAAGACTTTGAGAGACTATTTTGAGATAAATCTGAAAACAGAGGTGGAAAAAAGAACAATTTGGGATGCAAGTAAAGCTGTGATGCGAGGCTTCCTAATACAACAGAACTCTATAAAGAAGAAGAAACAAAATGAGAAGAAGGACAAAATTTTGGAAAAGATAAGAGAAGAGGAAAAAAAGTTGAGGTCTAAACCAAAGTCTCAGGAGATCTTGAGAGAAATTAAGGTGTATCAGACACAATATTTGGAACTGATGAATCAAGAAATAGAATGGAAAATTAAACAAATGAGACAAAGGACCTTTGAATCTGCAGATAAATGTGGGAAGCTTCTGGCATGGCAATTGAGGAAAAGACAAAAATTAAATACGGTTACCAATTTAGAGGTGGAAGGAAAGAGTATTAACAAGCCAAATGAAATTAGAAACTGTTTTCAGAGTTTCTTCAGAAGATTATATTCACAGGGCCCGGTGAATGAGGGAGAAATAGAGGAGTTTCTCAAGAAATACGGATTACAAAAAATTTCACAACAGAGTAAAATAGACCTGAATCAGAAAATAACTGAGCAAGAAATAGAGGGTGCCATTCAAAATATGCAACTGGGAAAATCTCCAGGACCAGATGGACTGACTTCCAGATATTACAAAGCTTTGAAGGAGTGGTTGATACAACCTTTGAAGGAAGTATGTAATGAAATACTAGAGGGGAAACAGGCACCTGAATCGTGGAAAGAAGCGTATATTACACTTATCCCAAAGACAGAGACTGAAAAGACTCAGATCAAGAACTACCGCCCTATATCACTACTTAATGTGGATTACAAAATTTTTGCAGACATTTTAGCAAAAAGATTGAAAAAAGTGTTGGTGGGGGAGATTCATAAGGACCAAGCAGGCTTTCTCCCAGGAAGACATTTGTCAGATAATGTGAGGAACATAATAGACATTATGGAATTATTAGAAGTTAATAGAAACACTAAGGCAGTTTTGATATTTGTGGATGCGGAGAAAGCCTTTGACAATATTTCTTGGAGTTTTATGAAGAAGAATCTACAAGGGATGGGGGTAGGTCAAGGTTTTGAGAATGGTATAGGTGCAATATATTCTGAACAAAAGGCTAAATTAATTGTAAATAATGTGGTAACTGAAGTGATTCAGATAGAAAAAGGGACACGACAGGGGTGCCCAATATCTCCATTGCTTTTTATATCAGTCCTGGAGGTTTTGTTAAATATGATCAGAAAAGACCAGTTGGTTAAGGGGGTTCAGGTTGGAGCAAAACATTATAAACTGAAGGCTTTCGCAGATGACTTAGTATTAACTTTGCAAGAGCCATACACTAGTACGAAAAGGGTTTTGGAACTAATTCAAGAATTTGGTCAAGTTGCAGGTTTTAAATTAAACAAACAAAAAACTAAAGTGCTGGAGAAAAATCTAACAGCTATGGAAAGAGAGCAGTTTCAAAAGGAAACAGGATTAGCTGTGGTTAACAAAGTGAAATACTTGGGGATTAATATGACATCTAAAAATGTGAATCTATTTAAAGATAATTATGAGAAATGTTGGATGGAAGTTAAGAAAGATCTAGAAGTTTGGTCAAATTTGAAGCTTTCCTTGTTAGGCCGAATTGCTGTTATTAAGATGAATGTTTTGCCTAGAATGTTGTTTTTATTTCAGGCTTTGCAGATTTTGGACAAAATGGACTGTTTCAAGAGGTGGCAGAAAGATATATCTAAATTTGTCTGGCAGGGCAAAAAGCCCAGAATAAAATTTAAGATACTTACGGATGCAAAAGAAAGAGGGGGGTTTGCCCTGCCGGACTTAAAGTTGTATTATGAATCAGCAGCTTTTTGCTGGTTGAAAGATTGGCTGCTCCTTGAGAATACAGACATTTTGGATTTGGAAGGGTTCAATAATACCTTCGGATGGCATGCTTATATATGGTATGACAAGGTAAAGGCCCATAAAGGTTTTAAGAATCATATTGTTAGGAAAGCTTTATATAATGTTTGGATTAGATACAAAGACTTGTTGGAAAACAAAACCCCAAGGTGGCTGTCGCCAATGGAAGCTAAAGGGCTGAAAAAACTTAATATGGAATCGAAATGGCCAAAATATGGGGAAATTCTAGAGCAAGTGGGAGATAAGGTAAAACTACAGAGCTATGAAAAATTGAAGCCTAAAGTTCGAGATTGGCTCCATTATTATCAAATAATGGAGGTTTTTAAACAAGACAGAAAAATTGGCTTCCAGGTGGAAAGATCCAAATTAGAAACGGAACTGTTAGAACCCAATACTAAAACTTTGTCAAGAATGTATAACTTGTTGCTGAAGTGGAATACACAGGATGAGACGGTTAAGTCAGCTATGATTAAATGGGCACAGGATTTTGGTTATAACATTATGTTTGCTGACTGGGAAAAGTTATGGACGACCGGTATAAAGTTTACGGCATGTAATGCCTTAAGAGAAAATATTATGAAAATGATCTACAGGTGGTACATGACACCAGTCAAGCTTGCAAAAATTTATCATTTGCCCGATAATAAATGCTGGAAATGTAAAGAAACTGAAGGTACATTCTTTCATCTTTGGTGGACTTGCCCAAGGATTAAAGACTTCTGGGAGATGATTTATAATGAATTGAAAAAGGTATTTAAGTATACCTTTCTTAAGAAACCAGAGGCTTTTCTCCTGGGCATGGCTGACCAATTGGTGTTAAAGAAGGACAGAACTTTTTTTATGTACGCCACAACAGCAGCAAGAGTCCTTATAGCAAAATATTGGAAGACACAAGAACTACCCACACTGGAAGAATGGCAGACGAAGGTGATTGACTATATGGGACTAGCTGAGATGACCGGCAGAATCCGAGACCAAGGAAAAGAGACAGTGGAGGAAGACTGGAAGAAATTTAAAGTCTATCTTAAGAATTACTATAAAGTAAATGAATGCTAAAACGCCAAGGTTAAGAAATTATGAGGTTACTGCTGTATGGATTTGGTAACGACAAGAGGGTTTAAAGGTCAATTAATTAAAATTTGAAGTGAGGATTTGCTGGAAGAAATTTGAAAACAAGGATGCAGAAAGGGAGGGTACGGGGAAGTCGGAGAGAACAGGGTTATGAAAAGAAGGAATTGAAATTTTACATGTTTATGTGTTTGTTTGTTATTGTATTGTGTTTTGTATGTGTTAACTAAGTGTTAAAAAAACCAATAAAAATATTTAAAAAAATAAAATAAAGAACACACTTCTATCCCTTATGATTACAAGTATATTTCTGAAATGATGGGGATGGGTGACCCAAGGAAAGTCTCATACTACTACTTCAGGGTGGGGGGAGGGCACATGGCATAACCTGCAGTTTGAGCAATGAAGCAATAGCGACTGTCTCAGAGCATGACTGAAGCAGCTGCCTTAGGGGGCAGAGTCTTGTGGGGTGGTAGCTCCATGTGTTAGGATTCTTGCTCCGTGCTTGCAGTCATGGGATTGTTGTCTATCACATGACGGTGTATGTTTTCAATCCACAGTGTGGGAAGTAACGGAGCTAAGTTAGAATGCTCTGAGTGTATTATAAGTAAATAAAGTAGATTAGCCAAAATGCTGAGCTATTGAGTTTGTTATGCAAACTCCCAAAACTCTGCAGGTTCCTAAGCGTGCTAATGCCTCTTGGCATCAGTCGCTGTGAAGTTCGGGCTAGAGAAAGTTTTTGAAGCTCCCAAACAATCGACCAGGAAGGAGAGAACATGCCAGTCGGGCATGTGTCTCTGCCAGGGTCCTACATGTGAGCAGGACGACCCTAACACCATGAGTGTTCCACCCACCTCCTGCTGTCAAAGTTGTACAGGAGCAGCAGTGGTACAACCCTGGTAAGCAAGGCTTTGGAGAGAGGCGGCAGGGAGGCAGCAAAATAGGCTGAGCTGCTCCTTCAGGCAGGTGTAAATACATCCCAACTGTCTAGTCTAGGTAACAGGCTCCAGACCCCCTAGACATCCACATGATATAATTTCAGTGGAGTGTGGAGTGTAACTGGGACTGGGAGATAGGTCTCAAAGAGTTTACACCCCAGATCCTGGGTTCCTATGATGTACTATTGAAGGGGCTCTAGCCATACTCTTTGTGCTGTTCTATCTCACCCTTTTCTCTGTTCTGTTCTCAGCTATCCTCTCTGCCTATGGTAAGCTAGAGTATGGCCCTAAGAGACTCCCTGCTGACCTGGAGTGCATAGCCTGCTCCCCTCAAGTATAATTATTTTAAGACCAACAAGCAAAAGACAAAACAACATGTGCAGCAGCTTAAGGAATCTTCATTAATTTGCTCACTAAACAGATGTCTGGAGAAGTTATGGATCAACACTGAAAGCGGGTGAGATTGAAAAGTTTAAGAAACATTGTGGGCTAAAGAATTTAAAATGGAAATGCTCTGGTGTCTAATGTCCAAGAGATGGGGACAATTTCCTTATCTCTCTGCGTGACTGCAATCCTGTGAACATTATTTTGGAGCTCCCACCAAGTCCAAGTGAACATGCTGTGAATCACCTCCATTCGCAATCCCTCATTTATTCTCCCTTCCCTTGGTCTGCATTTGCAAGTGTCCTTTGCCCTTCCCTTCCTTTCATTTTACTAGCCCATTACTTTTGCAACGAGGACCTAACCCATGTATCTGGCAAGTTGAATGAATATTTTTACTGATGCTGATTGGCATTTGTATCTACAATCAAATAATATTTGCATAATGTATTCAATTTGCATAATTCCTTCAATTCATGGTCAACTCTCGGTCTGGCTTTCCAGTCACTCAATTTTGGTTGTTGACTTCCAGTAATCTCCCACAATTTCTGCAATTAATTCACATTTATAGACATTTAGGCTGGGTTGTTTCACTTTTCATACTCTGCTCAAAAGATTGAAGACCATTCAGAGCAGGAGAAGAAGAGGCCCTTGTGGCGCTGAGACTGAAGGAGTCACTATTCCATTAAGGCAGTCCCCTACAGCAGTGACTCCTTGTTCTGTTCCAGGCAGTGATCTCAGTCAGATGTGATCTGAGCCTGAGGAAGGGGATGCTAGGCATGAGTTTGGAATCCAGGAAGAGAAGGGAGGCAAAGTCAGGCAAGTCCAAGTTCAGTCCCCAGTGAGACAAGAGAAGCAAAGCGGAGGTCAGATTCCAATATGGCAAAACAGGCAGCACCCTGGATAGCTTTGTGCGATGCTCTAGCTTGCAAGTCATACACGACCAGGCTCAAATGTTGATTCAGTGCAAGCCAGCCCAGAGCTGCAACTCCATCTGCTTCAGTAGCTATTGATTCAGGTAGCACAGAGGAGATCTTGGCTATGTAGGGGCTCCTGGGGCTTAGTTCTCAGAATCTGAGGATGGCAACATGACCTCTCCAGGCTGTCAAAACAGGCTCCTCCTGCACTGAAGTTCCTGGCATAGAAGGGACAACCAGAGCTGGTTTTGAAGGCAGATCCTTCTTTAACTATGATCCTTCCTCTGAATCTCTAGTTGTGCACCTCAAAGATGGAGAGTCAGATCTTGGGCTCATGATGACACCCCTTTGGAAAAGGTCATGAGCCACAATCATCTCAGAGATCTCATGACCCCTGAGAGCCTACTATACCTCACAACAGAGAGAAGGGTCATGCATCTCCAGAGACCGAACCTGAGATTTGGCAGCTTAGAACTTTCGGGTGAATCTGAATCAAACAAGTTGCACAGATCAGAGCTTTCATCCAAAATGCCACCTCTACATTCCTTGCAGCTGTACTAGCCATTTCCATGCTATGTTTGGGCATGCAACTACTATGTTGGGTACTGCATATGATTGGAGCAGCTCCTGCTGTTTCTGGGATCTTTCCTAGATCCTGCTTCTCTGACTAGATGGTTGAGAACCTGGCCCAGTGTCTTTGCTATCTTAGACTTGCTCCCTGCCATTTGCTCCCACAGCTTGCCACTGGTCAACCTCTGCTCCCTAGTTTGCCCAGAGGTCCGGGGACTAGTGGTCCATGTGCAATAAGACAAGTCCTAGAAATATTATCACTGCCATGGAATTATTAATAGAACAGGCGCTACCCCCAGGTCAGAATCGAACAATCCTAGCTGCACCCTAGGGGCCAAAAATTCTAATTTAGCATGCAAGGTTTTCGTTTTCATTTTTTAGCTTCTTTCCTGCTGCCAGGAGCTGCCAGGGCTTGAGATAGGTCTGCTTGCAGCTTCCCTGTGTGGCCACCCACTGAGCTGCATGTTGCAGCCTCTGCCTAGGCTGTTTAGCACCTCAGACTGACTCTGCCTAGCCTGGGTGGCCACTGGATCCTTTGGGACACAAAGGATTAGAGGAGAGCTTCCAGTACTGTTTAAGCCTTGCTTGAGCGACAAGATGCCCCTGGGCTCTGGTGCCTTCCTGCACGCTTTGGTTACCCTTTATTTCTGTCTTGCTCTTCAGTCCCGAGTTCTGGTCTGCTTCCAAGTTTGTCCTGCTTTTCTCGGTTCTGCTTCCAAGTTTGTCCTATGGTGATAACTTAGTCTTTGGTCATGACCACAGGCTTTGTCCCACAACTCCTGGTCTCCTCCACCTGGCTGATCTCAGATTGATGCCTCCAACCCAGTCCAACCCCTGTCTTTCAGATAATACAGAAAGGTGCAAGGACTTTGAAAATATGTATGTTTCAATTAATGGCTCAGGATCCCAGGTGGTCATTTAGGAAAACAGAAGACACTGAATGGGTGGGGAGCCCAGATTAGTGAATCAGTCCTGATCAGATAATGATCCTGAACAACATAGGGAGGGAAAATCTGTTGGCTGCACACTAAGCATAGCCAGAATTGTCTGGGGCAGAAGGAAAAAGTTGTCATGGTTCAGCAGGAACTCAACAGATAAACAGGGCAGAGATGGAAAGTAGGTCAGTGCTGGAATGCAGCACATACCAGGATTCAAATGCTGGCTGATCAGTGCTGAAAGATGGAGAGACATGAGATGGATGGGAAGCGGCCCTTCAGTTTTTGGATGGTTTGTGTATATTCCAAAATTCCACAAAAGCAACAGCATGAAACATCCAGTGCAAAATTCAACTTCCTGATAAAACAAATTCAGCTTTCCTTCTTTTTAAATAGCAACTTTCTAGCCTTTATGTTTGCAAAGGTATGGCTGGAGTTATGTTGGTAATGACCAGTGAATATTGGGCGTTTAGAGGAGTTGTGGATTGTGATCTCCATGGCCAAAACCAGTGACGCTTCACAGCCCAGGGTCTATTTTTTGCCCCTCCCCATGAATAGCAGCAGAAGACAAAATAAGTTATTAAAAATACTAGCAAGTACAAAATAAATCATGCAATATAATATAAATCATACCCATTCCCAAATTTGACTTGATTAAATAGTCTATAGAATCTGTATTATAAAGTTCATATAGTCCTGGTTTCAGGCTTTTCCTGCCTCAGTAGTTCTCTGTTACAGTCAGGTGACATCAGAAGGTCAGTCTCTGGCATAGTCAGATATAAATACCCCAAATCTCTAGGGGTATTCATTGACTGTGTGTGCACTTGAAATAGCAAGGCAAATTGAGGTAATTTAGTCTTCCATGTTACTGAACCATGCCAGGGAGTGCTCAACCTAAATAGTTCTGTTGCCTTGTCCCGTCCCCCCCCCCAATAAATGCACAGCCACACATGCCTTTTATTTTCTGACAAATGAAATCCATCAGACTGAGGAAATGCCCAGAGCTCAGGAGGGCAGAGTGTGGGGGTATCTTCTGCTCTCACCGGCAGACAGTTCTAACTTTTAATCACATAAAACTATTTTTCTGGTGTGCTCCAATTATGGTGATTTGGGGGAGGGTAGCCTGTAATTTGTAGGAGGGATGAATAAGTGAATGTCTGAGTGGTCCTTCTTCTCTGGGTTTTGCCTGTGAGAGTGTGGCATAACTGACAGAGTTAAACTATTGGGATGGCCTGACTCACTCCCAGTTGTTCTCCCCCCACCCCCAACAAACAATTAAAAATCACAGGGTGTATTCAATATGGTGCTAAGTTAAAGTCACTTAGTTGTAAACTTGTTCCACCAACAAAATGTTTTGCACCAGTGGAAAGTTACTGAGCAAGTGGAAGCATAAGCAGCTTGCTGGTAAAAGGTAAAGGGACCCCTGACCATTAGGTCCCGTCGCGGATGACTCTGGGGTTGCAGTGCTCATTTCACTTTACTGGCCAAGGGAGCCGGCATTTGTCCGCAGACAGCTTCCAGGTCACGTGGCCGGTATGACTAAACCGCTTCTGGCGAACCAGAGCAGCACACGGAAACGCTGTTTACCTTCCCACCAGAGCTGTACCTATTTATCTACTTGCACTTCATGCTTTCGAACTGCTAGGTTGGCAGGAGCTGGGACTGAGCAACAGGAGCTCACCCTGTCGCGGGGATTCAAACTGCTGACCTTCTGATTGGCAAGCCCTAGGCTCTGTGGTTTAGACCATAGCACCACCCACATGTATTAAACGAGCCCCAAAATTTAACATGCTATTAACATGCCACCCACAACCAGCAAGTTTCCACTGTGCAACTGTTGTGTTGGATTCCTCCATTGTGTAACATTAAATCTCACCCACCCACCAGCATAAGAGCCCCTTCACTGGTAGACATAGAACTTTGGATACAACCCATAGCTCCTTTCCTTTAAAATCACCCAGCATGATAGCCCCTGGACCAACTTGCCCGAATTTTTGCAGGTTTCTTACCCTGGGGCACCTTCTTCATGTTCCCAGTTTTCAAGATGACACCCTCTATAAAAAAACAGGGGATGTAATGTGATAATCTACCCTGCCCCCAAAGGCCCAGGAGAACCACTGAACCTATCTTTCTGAAATTTGGCAAGCTTTGTCCCCTCAGAAGGGGCACTCATACTTGCAATTTGCATCCAATTCAGGCATAAAATAAAAAAGTTAGGTACTTGTTAAAAATGGTATTTAAAGCAGGGGTGGGGAGCCTACAGCCCTCCAGATGTTGCTGAAATAAATCTCTCACAATCCCTAACCATTTGCCCTGCTTTCTGTGGGTGATGGGATTTGTACTTGCAACACCTGGAAGGGTCCAGGCTTCCCAACTCCTCATTTAAGTTTCCCTGCATTAAAACGCCAGATGAAAATGTTGAAAATGCAGCAGACTTAATTTACTCTGGAGGAGCCAGAGCAATTTTCATTGCCTGAAAATTTCACCCACTTAAGTGAAAATAAAATAAAATAAAAGATACAGCTGTTTTTAGATTTCTCATTAATGAAGGCAAAACAAAGCTTTGGAATTAATAGATCTGAATCGTGAATAGAATCAGAATGACATTCAGCAGATCCAAAACAGATCAGCTTGCTTCCCAGTGCTACAAACAGAGATACAAAGCGAAGTTGCTGCACACCCCTACAAAAATCCTGCTTTCCCTTAGTCTGAGCACCTGTGGTTGTCTATGCCGCTGGAGTAACCACTTTCAGCCAGCCAGCCAGCCAGCCCCTGTGCTTGAGTAATTTCACCGTCTTTGGGTCTGAGAGTCTGACATGCCTCCTTTCTCTGCAGTTTCCACAACAGCAGGTGCTGCGGAGAAAACAGCAGTGGAAGAATCTGCTGAAGCCTGACAGCTTCAATCCACCTAAGGCAGAGAAGAACGTGTTTCAATTTTAGGCCTTAATTTCATAGGGGTAATTAAGTGGGATGCAGGTGGCACTGTGGGTTAAACCACAGAGCCTAGGACTTGCTGATCAGAAGGTTGCGGTTCAAATCCCCGTGATGAGGTGAGCTCCCATTGCTCGGTCCCTGCTCCTGCCAACCTACCAGTTCGAAAGCACGTCAAAGTGCAAGTAGATAAATAGGTACCGCTCTGGCGGGAAGGTAAACGGCGTTTCCGTGTGCTGCTCTGGTTCGCCAGAAGCGGCTTAGTCATGCTGGCCACATGACCCGGAAGCTGCACGCCGGCTCCCTCGGCCAATAAAGCCAGATGAGCGCCGCAACCCCAGAGTCAGCCATGACTGGACCTAATGGTCAGGGGTCCCCTTTACCTTTAATTAAGTGCCCAGAGAGGTTTGTGCCCATTTTGGAGAGCCCCGGCCTATGCCTCCCTGGCTGTTACTACCTTCCTTTTCTCCTGCTCCCAGGAGCTCTTTGTCTGTCTGCCCTGCCATCTCCTGTCCTCGCCCCCCATTAACAGTGCCTGGTGGTTTCAGTCCAGCCATGGGGAATGGAAAAATACATGATGGGTCACTGCTGAGGACGCTGGCAGGTCACTTCAGGGCAGCTCTGTCTTATGGGAGTGGCAAGAAGGGGAGCACTGTGCTGTGTCTCTCCAAACATGGTAAGAGACCATTTGGGAAGGTTCATAACACTCTAATATGCACGTGTTAGGGAGACACTGTTCAGGAAGACAACTGGCGATGAGGTGCACGCTGCTGGAATGACAATTCTCTCTATGATGAGTAACAAGTTGTGTGGCAATGAGCATGTGGACCTTGTGTCACCGCCATTGCAGTTCTGGTTAGGTTAGGGGTTGCCTAGTCTTGGGGGTTGCCTGGAGATCCAGAGCTTTAGCCTCATCTCCAGGGGAAGGAGGAAGATCTCACAGCAAGGGGGTGGAACCAAGGAAACGGGATAGTTTCAGCTTGGTTTGAGGGGTTCTGCCATCTTCTTCAGCCCACCTTGTTCAGCAAACTTTGTCTCTGAGGCAACAGGAAGAGCTACACCCTTCCCCAAGGTTGCTGGTGGCTGATCAAGTGTCACCTCTGCCCCTGCCAGGGCCCATGATGCCCTGCCTCTATGATGCCAGATACTACACCTTCATTCACAGGCTTGGCCCCCTGCACCTGAGACTCTTTAGCAAGTCCTTTAGCACACGCTAGTGAAATTCACAGGCAGAGCAAGTGTGTGGAATCTCTTGTGGGCTGGTGCCGACAGCTTTCCTGTTTGACCGGAAGTGCAAATGGAATGACCTTTACAATTCTTTTCATAAAGAAACCCCTCAAAGTTATGAAACGAAAATAATATTTCATATTTAATAGACCCATCCTCGTTTTACCTACCCCTAGATGAGAGGTGTCCACACATGGTGGTCTAAGAGCACTGTTGTCCTTACATTCCAAGGCTGAGGTGGCAGCAGAGCCGTCTTTCCCATAGGGCTTAGTGGTGCGTCGCGCCAGGGCGCCGGCCTCTCAGGGGTGCCCCAGCAAGTGGCAGAGCTGTGCGGCTTTGCTGGCGGCCTCCCCTTTCCCTCCATGCCCGCCAGCTGTGCCCCGCCAACCATAAGGCTGGCGGGCATGCAGCTTCCCTCCCAAGCCTCTGCAGGGATCGCTCTCCTCCCGAGGAGGCTTGGGAGGGGCGCAACTTCACTCCCAAGCCTCTGCAGGGATCGCTCTCCTGCAGCAGCATGGGGGACAGTTGCGCCCCCCTCGATGGCTGGCAGTGTGCAGCTACGGCCACCCCAACACTATCCGTGGTACGGTAATTTGGGGGTGCTGGGCAGATATTTGCACCCAAGTGCCACATCTGCTAAAGACGGCCCTGGGTGGTAGAATTCTGGATTGCACCACTTCTGTTTTGGATGCAGGTGGAGTAAGAGCTATGCTGCGTTGTGTTTGTGGCCATGGGGCTGATCAGTTGAGCTGGAAAAAGAAGTGGTTCAGTCCAAGAATCTTCTACCTGAGCTGAACACTTTGTTGCTTATCACTTGAAGAATGACTTTAACATTCCATTCATAACGTACATTTTCTTTTAGCTTTTCTCAACAATGAAAATGACATAGCAAGGAATTAGGAGGACAGAAAAGGGGTTTTATATTTTAAAAAAAAATCCCTGAAAATAACCAAGATATGTGCCTGCCACTCAGTTTAGCATCACTAGGTTTGGTTTGCAGAATCCTGACGTATTTCCCTGGTTTTGTCTTTGAAAACAGAGACCTTCAGGAGCTAGAAATATATAAGGAGGAAACCCAGGGAGAAAGAGACTGTAAAAAAGAAGCAGGCGTAGGAGTCTGTCACTGATGCCTGAAATCTGTCTGCCATAAACCCAGTTGCTGAGACAAATGCCCCATAATAGAAGCTTCAGTTTGTGATGGTGCCCTTGCAAAGTGGGGATGAGCCCGTCTCTTAGCTGCTAGCTGAGCTTTCCTGTCTAGTTTAGGTCCCCTACAATAACATGTCCTCCTTCTCAGCAGGCTTTGAGAAAGAGATGAGATATTTCACACCAAAGGCTGCGCTGACAATGGCACTGAATTCTTTTTATTGGACTCTCTGTTTCCCACTGCAATTACCCTCTGTAAAGGCAGCTCAGCAGAGTTTGGCTCTGTGGTGGGGCTGTGAATAATTCTCTAGCAGGGCTCCCTTGGAGACCCTTCAGGGCTTGGAAGAGTCTGAAACTTACGATCTCAAACTAGATGTGATGAAGGAGATATGTGCAGGATTTCCCAATAGAATTGCTTTTGTTCTGTTACTAAAATGTGGTTGCAAGGAGCTTTGAGTTCGAGCAGAGCATTGGCACAGGGAGCAAGGCTTAACCCTTTCCCTGTGAAGTGTCTGTGTGACCAAAATCACATTGGATCCCAGCTCCTTTCCTACAAGCACTGGGAAGAAGTAATCCTGGCCCTGAATACTTTTTCTCCTTGTGAGAAAAAGCACCAGAGGATTTTTTATTGGGAACAGTGTGAAGAGTGAAGCCCATTCTTCCACTGCTGCTCTGATCAAGTACAGAGGACAGCCCTCCCCACACAGCTTCATTTTGGTTTTAAAAGCAACAATAATAAAAACAGCAACAACAACAACAGAACCATTGGGAAACTCATTATGTCTCTCTCATGTCATTTCTAGATCAACCCTGAACCAGCAAAGTAATAATTTCTAGTAACAGTAGCCCATACAAGGAAATGGGAAGGTATCTGTTTGCTTGCTGATGTGATTTCTGCACCACCCTTTGTCAAAAGAGATCTCAGGAGGGTTTACATTTCTGTCCAGTTAAAACATCAAAATACACAGTAACACATCAAAATATGAACAAATACCAAGTCAAAAGCTGCACCACTTAAAACAATCCAAATAATTACACAAAACCATAGGAAGAATCCTAAATCACAAAAAGCAGCATTACTCTTGGCCCACACAGTTGGTTAAAGGGGCGCATTTTTGCACTGTGCCTGAAAACTCAAGAAGGGAAGAACAAAGTGAACCACCCAGGGTGACAGATTCACAAGATGGGATGCCACAACCAAAAGAGCCTTCCCTCACATTCCTCCCTCACATGCTATGCTTGTTCACAGAATCACCTCGCCAGCAGATAGTAAAGCATGGGATGACAGGCACTGAGAGAAGGACTTCGTTAAGTACTTGTGATGTAGGGGGAGATTTTGCTATCAATATTGTCCTGACTTTATGCCTTCAGATTGTACTCATCATGCTTTTCAGCTATTCTCCTGTGCCTCTGGTGTGCTGAATGATAATGAAACACATCCTTGGTGAAGCAATGGGTTTCCATGCTACTAAAAGGTAAAGGTACCCCTGACCTTTAGGTCCAGTTGTGGATGACTTTGGGATTGCGGCGCTCATCTCGCTTTACTGGCCAAGGGAGCCGGCGTTTGTCCACAGTTTTTCCGGGTCATGTGGCCAGCATGACTAAGCCACTTCTGGTGAACCAGAGTAGCACACGGAAATGGTGTTTACCTTCCTGCTGGAGTGGTACCTATTTATCTACTTGCACTTGGTGTGCTTTCGAACTGCTAGGCAGGCAGGAGCTGGGACAGAGCAATGGGAGCTCACCCTGTCGCGGGGATTCGAACTGCCGACCTTCCGATTGGCAAGCCCTAGGCTCTGTGGTTTAGACCACAGCGTCACCCGCGTCCCTTTTCCATGCTACTAAATGAGTATTATTACATACCACACTGAAACAGGTAGTAAATTGAAACATTTCCCCTCATTGTTCTTGCTCATTTTCCCTTTCTGTCCCTTCCTCCTTCCTGTTTATTCCCTTGCAAGGAGTGCCCACTAGGAAACACATGTGACAGTCTCCTCAAGAGTGTGCTCACTGCTTCTTTCTCCAATTTAAATACAGGCTGCCTCCGTAAGGAATGCATCCTTTGAAAACTCATGGGGCATATACTTCAAATCACTAGGTTGTTTCTATCATGAATATAGCTCTTAGAATATGTATCATCTGCTACAGGAAGGTAACTGTTGGATTTCTAACTCCCCGCTACCTCTGGTGCAGGCTATAGGATGCTCAGGAAAACATCAGGTACATACATTTTTCAGAATTCAATATGAAATTGCACACTTTGCCCATATATATATATGCAAACATTATCTGGCAGGAGAACTGCATCACAAAATCACAAGTGCAAATTTCAAAAGATAGCTGTGTTTTGTTCTGCATGTTTAGCTATTGAATCAAATTACTCCTCCATCCCTAACTGGGACCAATCCAAACCCAATGGTTTTGCCAGCTCCAGCCTGGTGCAGCAATCGAGTCAGGACTGGACCTGATCATTCTGCCCTCCCACCTTCCTCTGTGACTGCCATGAGCAGTGGATGTGACTGCTGCTGCACCATTCCACAAAGCCCCATCTACAGGAGGGGGGAGGTTGGATTGAGCCCTATTTCAATAAATTATATTCTATTGTCCTTTTCACACAGAGACATCTTTAGCTAGGAGTTGGGGGAGAAAGGCAGGCTGCTTTTCAGGTATTTCCTAGCCATTCATAGAATCATAGAATCATAGAGTTGGAAGAGACCACAAGGGCCATCGAGTCCAACCCCCTGCCAAGCAGGAAACACCATCAGAGCACTCCTGACATATGGTTGTCAAGCCTCTGCTTAAAGACCTCCAAAGAAGGAGACTCCACCACACTCCTTGGCAGCAAATTCCACTGTCAAACAGCTCTTACTGTCAGGAAGTTCTTCCTAATGTTTAGGTGGAATCTTCTTTCTTGTAGTTTGGATCCATTGCTCCGTGTCCGCTTCTCTGGAGCAGCAGAAAACAACCTTTCTCCCTCCTCTATGTGACATCCTTTTATATATTTGAACATGGCTATCATATCACCCCTTAACCTCCTCTTCTCCAGGCTAAACATGCCCAGCTCCCTTAGCCGTTCCTCATAAGGCATCGTTTCCAGGCCTTTGACCATTTTGGTTGCCCTCCTCTGGACACGTTCCAGTTTTTCAATGTCCTTCTTGAACTGTGGTGCCCAGAACTGGACACAGTACTCCAGGTGAGGTCTGACCAGAGCAGAATACAGTGGCACTATTACTTCCCTTGATCTAGATGCTATACTCCTATTGATGCAGCCCAGGATTGCATTGGCTTTTTTAGCTGCCGCATCACACTGTTGGCTCATGTCAAGTTTGTGGTCAACCAAGACTCCTAGATCCTTTTCACATGTACTGCTCTCAAGCCAGGTGTCACCCATCTTGTATTTGTGCCTCTCATTTTTTTTGCCCAAGTGCAATACTTTACATTTCTCCCTGTTAAAATTCATCTTGTTTGTTTTGGCCCAGTTCTCTAATCTGTCAAGGTCGTTTTGAAGTGTGATCCTGTCCTCTGGGGTGTTAGCCACTCCTCCCAGTTTGGTGTCATCTGCAAATTTGATCAGGATGCCCTTGAGTCCATCATCCAAGTCGTTGATAAAGATGTTGAATAAGACCGGGCCCAAGACAGAACCCTGTGGCACCCCACTAGTCACTCTTCTCCAGGATGAAGAGGAACCATTGATGAGCACCCTTTGGGTTCGGTCAGTCAACCAGTTACAAATCCACTGAGTGGTAGCATAGTCAAGACCGCATTTTACCAGCTTCTTTACAAGAATATCATGGGGCACCTTGTCAAATGCCTTGCTGAAATCAAGGTAGGCTACACCCACTGTGTTCCCTTCATCTACCAGGCTTATAATTCTGTCAAAAAACGAGATCAGGTTAGTCTGACTTGACTTATTTTTCAGAAATCCATGCTGACTATTGGTGATCACAGCATTCCTTTCTAGGTGCTCACAGACTGTTTGCTTAATGATCTGCTCCAGAATCTTCCCTGGTATTGATGTCAGACTGACTGGGCGGTAATTATTTGGGTCCTCTCTTTTCCCCTTTTTGAAAATAGGGACAACATTTGCCCTCCTCCAGTCTGCCGGGACTTCGCCTGTTCTCCAGGAATTCTCAAAGATGACTGCCAGTGGTTCTGAGATCACATCTGCCAGTTCTTTTAATACTCTTGGATGCAGTTCATCTGGCCCTGGAGACTTGAATACATCTAAACTAGCCAAGTATTCAGAAGGCTTAAGGAAAATAGCTTAATATTTATTCCTCATGAAAACCCATTATGTATGTACAACTGTTGTAAAAATGCATAAATAAATATATATATAAAAGAGAAAGCCCATTATTGGAGTAACTCTGGCCAGGAATGGTCCCAAGGCAATACGTACCGATAGCACCGAAATCTGATGGCAAAAATCACTACAACAGGCTGTATTGTAGCAGAACTAAAGCCAAAACTAGGACGATCACAGTAACCTTCCAGCTTCTATTTCTGACACAGATCTTGCCGCTCCACTGATGTTAACAATTACCCTAAACTTTCCTGATTTACTTTCAGGTTGGGGAAACAAGTAATTGGCTGCTGGATGCACAACTCCGGAGCAAGCTGGGGTGGGAGGTGGATACATAGAGGCTGAATGTACATCTGTATAGTACAGCCCCACATCCTTTCAATGAGATCTGTATCCCCATTCCTAATTTGTGCAGATTGTCAACATGTATGTAGCAGCCTGCTGCAATAATGCACCTCAGTTTCCACAACTGCTTTACAGCCCAACAACTCTGAAGGTGCAGAAATTATTTGGAAAAACAAGCTTAAATGCAGGGGAGCAGGTGATCCATCCCCAAACCAATGCTTGTCCTAGGCAATTTGTTGTCATGTGAAATAAATAATGGCCCCAGACAGGGATGTACGCCGCTGGGCAGAAGCAGATCCAGCCAGTTAAATGGTTCTCAGGTGGACCATTAGGATGAAGGTGGGAATATGTGCGCCACCCCATCCAGAATGACTGACAGCAAGCCTCGAGCATCTGTTCTGCTGTATGGAAGCCACTGGTATTTCTTGGAATTTTAAGAAGCACTGACCCTGAAGCCCACCCATTACCCAAAGGTGAGAGCTGGTAGCCCTTAAATTGCCAGATAGAAGTCTCTGCAGCAAACAATCACTGCTACAGGGGTGTGTGTGAAGATGTTGAATTAAATATGTCACTCCCTTTAAGTTTTGTTTTGCTTTTAAATGTTCTTATGCCAGTGTGGGTAGCAGGACGTAAGTATAGTGGAACCTCGGGTTACGTACCGTCCTCCTTACAAACACTTCGGGTAACAAGCTCCACTAACCCGGAAGTAGATGCTCCTGGTAGTGAACTTTGCCCCGGGATGCCAGCGGAAGTCGCGCACCGGCGGCTCGGCGGCAGCAGGAGGCCCCATTAGGTTAAGAACGGTTTCGGGTTAAGAACGGACCTCCGGAACGAATTAAGTTCATAACCTGAGGTACCACTGCAATGCGAATTCGCCTAAGAACTGGTTACGTTCTATCACTTTATCTCATACAACATCAGAACCGATGTAGGGCCTGTTTTTTTATTTAAGAGTTTGTTGATGTGTTCATGCACATGACTGCATTTTCAAAGAGTAAAGCAGTATGTGGTGTTCAATGTGCATGACTGCTCATGCGTATGATACACTGTCGGGGAGGGAAAGCTAATGATACATGTGCAGGTGGTCCTTGTAAAGGTCTTTGGACAACCGAGTGGCAGATAATGAGCCATGCCATGGCCAGGATCAGGTAACTCAGAATGCCAAAACCTGGAGGAAATTTTGGAAGGAGGGGATTTTGGAAGCACTTCTAGTTCAGAATCAAATAGGAAATCAATGAAGATGACAAAGAATTAGTGTATTGCTCATACCTTGGCTTATTGTGGCCCCCTTCTGCCTTCTTTCATTCCCCCTGCTCCATCTGGCATTCTCCTCCAGTTACTGCTGTCCCACACTTTCTCCTCCCTAAATCTGGAGACTCCTGTGCTTTGAAAAACTGGATAGGATAGCTACATTGATATCATATGGAATCTCTGGGAGGAGATTTGGGAGGGGAAATTGTGGGAAAGTAGTTGGAGGAGAGGGTGGCGCTGTGGCCTAAACCACAGAGCCTAGGACTTGCCGATCAGAAGGTCGGCGGTTCGAATCCCCGCGACGGGGTGAGCTCCCATTGCTTGGTCCCAGCTCCTGCCCACCTAGCAGTTCGAAAGCATGCAGTGCAAGTAGATAAATAGGTACTGCTCCGGCGGAAAGGTAAACGGCGTTTCCGTGCACTGCTCTGGTTTGCCAGAAGCGGCTTAGTCATGCTGGCCACATGACGCGGAAGCTGTACGCCGGCTCCCTCAGCCAGTAAAGTGAGATGAGCACCGCAACCCCAGAGTCATCCGTGACTGGACCTAATGGTCAGGGGTCCCTTTACCTTTACCTAGTTGGAGGAGAATGTTGCATAGATGAGGGAGAATTAAAGGGGATCACAATCACATGAAGCTGAGGTGTACAGTGGTTTTTTGGGCTGCTCCCAGGTAATTTATCGCCTCCTTTCCTAATTTGTATCTCTTATTCTCTGTGACCAAAATGGCAGAAACTCTATTCAGCTGACTGGCATGGCAAATGGATCAGCTCCCTTGCCTTAAGACAGGAGCATTTTCATTACTAGCACTTGACATTATGATTACTGTAATTGCATAACTTACGGCAGTCAGTGCAAGGATTACGATACTTATTCAGTCTTAGGCCTTTCTCGTGTATTGGCCTTGCCTATCTTAATGTCATCCCTCAAACTTAATGTACATAAATGGCTTGTTTCCATTTGTAGCCGGAGGCAATTAAGAAACTAAATACGGCTGTTGCACAGCTGCCGGAAGTCTTTGCTGAGCAGTTAACTGCAGGCCAGCCGGCAGCACTGCAGCAAGGGCTTCCTGCTGCAATCATGTACTCCACCGCTAACAGAGAAGTATGTCAGGAAGTGCAAAAGGCCAGCGGCAAAGCACTTTGGAATGAGGCAAAGAGGGTGTGAAGGCAGCAGCTAAGAGAATTTCACTTCTCATAGGTGCCTGAGAAGGTGCCTTATACCAAGTCAGACTATTGGTCCAGCTAGCTCAGTGTTGTCTCTGCTGCCTGGGATTGCCTCTCCAGGGGTGTAGGCACCAGTCTCTCCCAGCCTGACCTGGAGATGCTGAGAACTGAGCCTGGGACCTTCTGCAGGCAAAGCAGCGTCTCCCTTACTGAGCCCCTCCCTGGGGTGCAGGGTGAACTGGCTGATGGCTTAATTTGAATTCACAATATTTATATTCTAAATATCTGGGGGTGGAATGAGAATTCAGCAATAGATTTCAGATTTGAATATGGGTGACAATGTCCCAGGATGCATTAAAAAAAATGTACTGGGGATTTTGGATTTGGAACTCAAGTCTGGCGCTGTATGGGGAAATGTGGAAGAAAATGATTCTAAAATTGAACTGCAGATTTCTGAGCAATGGCTTTCCAGGGATTTTTAGTCTCTTCTCATGTTCCTGCTTAAAGGAAAGTTTTATAAGGCGTTTACATTTCCATACAGCGTAAGACTCTTCTTATCCCATACATGTGTGTGCAGTCCCAAGGAGGCATAAGAACGCACAGCACTTGGTTCCTGATTGTATCACAGCTGTAAAACGAATTTTGCTAGGAGATAATGGAACCATGCTGAAGCGATATGCAAGCCATACAAAAAAACGTGACACAGCAATTTAACTCAGGAGCTAGAAATGTGTAAAACTCCAAAACAGACATGGCAGATGACTGGTAAAAGATGACTTAAAATAGCTCTACAAGGTGTGTGGTAAGCTTGTGTTCTTTACAAAAGGGTTCAAACATGTTGAATGACATCTTATGCAGGGTCTGGGGCTGCCATCAATATGGGATCCCTATGTGTCCATTTCTCCTCCATTCAACCTATGTTGACAGGGCCAGAACTTGATGGAAGTGACAGCATGATGACATAACAAGAGGTAAGTGCCACTTTGCTGTGACATCATTGTCTTGTGCATTTCCTGCTGTTACTTCATATCATTGGCTACCACTGACAAGCAAAAGGATGCAAGAATCATGGAATCATAGAATTATAGAGTTGGAAGGGACTCCAAGGGTCATCTAGACCAACCCCCGGCAATGCAAGAATCTCAGCTAAAGCATCCATGACAGATGCTCATCCAACCTCTGCTTAAAACCTGCCAAGGAAGGACAATCCACAACGTCCCAAGCAGGGGGACCAGCTTGAGGTGGGGGGTGAAGGGCCCGCAAAATTTTCAAGGAGCTCCCTCAATATTTACCGGCCTGCAGCAGGCCCTGCCAGGTCCTCCCGTGGCTACAACAGGCCCTGCTAGGCCTCCCCCCACTGCTTGACATCATATACATGCGAGCCCCCCACCCCAGTTGGGGAAGCCCCCTGTGCTCCTGAGGGAGAGCCTTCCACTGTCAAACAGCTCTTACTGTCTGAAAGTTCTTCCTTAAGTTTAGCCAGAATCTCCTTTATTGTAATTTGAAGCCACTGGTTCGAGTCCTACACTCCAGAGCAGGAGAAAACAAGCTTGTTCCACCTTCCATGTGAGTAGCCCTTGAGATATTTGAAGATGGCTCTCATATCTCCTCTCAGTCTCCTCTTTTCCAGGCTAAACATATCCAGCTCCTTCAACTGTTCCTCATAAGGCTTTCCTCATAAGGAATGCCCTGCCTGTGGAAAAGTAGGGTGTCAGGGAAAGAGTTCTACCCTTGTCTTCTCCTCATTATGCTTAATCATGTGAGCACCAACAAGCATAGGAACCCTCCCTTCAGCTAAGGTTTCTATCTTACTTTCCCACCAGGGACACAGTTACTCATTTGTTAGACTTGGCATATTTCGTTTGAATGACGTGGTTAATGCTTAATGTGTCACGCTTAATGACATCATTGGGAGTCACCCGTGATATCATCGGAGGGTCACCTCTTGGTCTTCGTTTTGGGCTATTAAAACTCCTGACCTGGCAACCTTACTTCTGCCTGAATTGGGACTTAGAAATATCCTAATTAAAATGCGCCACGGCTTCAATTATCTGGGTCACTGTGCCAGTGGAAAAACAACTAGCTAAATAAGGAATAAATCCTCCCTGCCCAGCTCTCATTTGTTACACTGCCTCACACGTAGTTCTGTCACAGAATAGCTATCACAAAAGCACCTGTTAGAGAACAACAATCTGTAGCAATTTGGCGGGGCCCAACTAGTCCCATAGCCCAGCACATGCTTTGGCTTGCGTAGGGTCTCATCTCTGTTTAACAAGGTCCGGGCGCTGGGGGAAACCTTATCCTGAGGTCTTGGAAAGCTTCTGCCAATTGGAATAGCAACCTTGGGCTGGATGAACTGAAGGGCCTATTTAGGATAAGGCAGCTTCAGATATCCACCTACCAGGGAGTGCACTGGAGGCTGGTGGCACCTAGACTTGGTCCCTGGGTGGAGCCTAGGAGGTGACTCCTTGCGAGGCCCCCATCCTCTTCCTTTGCAAATCAGTAGTGGACCCTTGAGCAGTACAGTTGTACAAATGCTTAGTAGCTAAAAAATTTAGCATTAAACGGGTAGCATGACCTAGGAACCCTATTAAAGAAAAGGAAAAAAGGGCCCAGCCTCTCTGCTCAATCATTTCCCCTTTTCTCCGACTTCCTGTCTGCTAACCTGTCGCAAACGTCAGCCAAACTTTCAATCACTCCATTCACTTGCCAGAGCAAAGGTGGTCCATCAGTTATCCTGGCCTCCAAGCAATTTATGCTATCACTTCTTTCCTGGAAAAAAGTCCTGGAGTTGTGTTCCAATGCACTACTGATAGTTTTCTCCTTTTACTCCTTTTTCACTCATTGCCTTTCTACCTCCTTCTGCATCTTTCCTTTTTCTCTTTTTCCGTTTTCTCCTTTCCCTTTCCATTTTTTTAAAAATGAATGTGGTAAAAGGGATATGACCCACCTCCAATCAGCCATGGCCCATCAGCTAAGGACTGTGGTTTGGCACCCGCTAACATGCTGACATCAGGCCTAAGCCAAGCAAGCAAGATGCAAGGGAAGAGGCAGAGCCAAACTGCAGATTACACAGAACGAGGCAGTCAAATTCCAGGCTGTTATCATTTCAGATGGCAAGTGGGAGATGGTATTTCTGAATGCAAAAGAACAAGAAGTCTCTCTATGTAGTCAACTAGAACACCACAGAGAAATGTTTAGCAAAGCTTTCTCTTGGTGCTATGCTACTTTCGTACACATCAGATCCACACATGGGTCTTTTCCAGGAAATTGCCACAAGAGTGGTAACTTTTTAGACACAGGGGGCATCTATAGTTTCTACAGTCTCCATGGCCAATCATGGCAAGTCAATCTCTCCTTAGGTACAGTGGTACCTTGGTTGGAACTGCTTTGGATTACAACCATTTTGGATTACAACCACGTCAAACCCGGAAGTGCATGTCCCTTTTTTTGGATTACAACCCATTTTTGGGGGGGATGACAACCAATTTTTTTTGGGGGGGGAGGCCCCATTGGCGAAAGCATGCCTTGGATTACAACCTGTTTTGGTTTACAACCGGACCTCTGGAACGGATTATGGTTGTAAACCAAGGCACCACTGTATTTGGCAGAAAGAGCTGTCTGTTTTCATAAGAGAAACCAAAATAGTTTCCACAAGACTAGCAAAACTTCCAAGGCTACATACACACAACTATATAAAAGGAGGGTTTTAGGAAGTGGTGGAAGTCCTGCTCTATTAGCAGAGAGGGATGGCTGCCAATGGGATTACACTCACATGCCCAGCATGGATGTCGCCCCACCCTCCGCAGCGGTCCTCCACTCATGGAGGTAGAGGAACAGGTTGTGTCAGGGGGAGAGCCTGCCTGCTCATGAGGCTCATTGAGGCATTTGCCTCCAGTGGCAGGTTGGGAACAGCTGAGAGGGGTGGCAGATCTGCACCCCTGAGGAGTGCACCACCCCTCCTCCATGTGGGATGTGAAACTCAAGAGCAGTCAGGTACAACATTCCTAGAGTGAACATGTTTACACATGGGGAGGAATGTTTCTCCAGCCAGCAGGTAAACTTCCTGTTTCCTTCTGGGCTGGGACAGACTTCCTCTGCATGTGACTAGAGGTGGGTGTGGCCTCACCTGTGCAGGTAACGACAAAAGCAAAGGGCAGGGCAGCCATCTCTCTCTCTTTCTCCACATGCATCAAAGAAGCAACATCTGCTTAGCCAAAGATGCCCTCTTGGCTTCCAGCCAAGAGAGGTCAAAGGGACTGTCTCCTTATGAGATAGTTTCCAGGTGTATGTTACTTTTCCAAGATAAGTCTGCCTTCTGGGATCCTATTGTGAACAGAATGATGTGTGAGTAAACCTTTTTATACTTTTATAGAAGACTGTGTCGTGTCTTATCCTTTATGAGGGAATAAAGGGAAAATACCAGAACAGTTATTATAGAGGCTTTAGCGAGCCTGAGCAAACGCATCCGCTGCAAGTTTAAATAGGGGGAATGTTACTCTGCTAAATTGTGGAACTTGTTAACACAAGTTGGAAAAGGATATAATCAGACAATATATCCTCTCCTGCATCCCTGAACATTCCCACACTCCACTTGCTCCTCTCTGGCCTCCTTTTTTCTCCCCTGCTGCCTTCAGCACACGGGGGCTTCCCAGTTGCCTTAGGTGGCAGCAGCAGCAGCAGAGAGGGCACAATTTTCTGTTTTGCCTCAGACAGCAAAATGTCCTGGGTTGGCCCTGGTCAGGAGGTTTGGGCATGGATACAAAACTCCCAAAGCCTTGTTCTTTTTTTCCTGAAACACCCACAAAACTGTTGGGACTCCATACCAGGCCTGACGCAGGGAATTCCTTCCTATTGACTTAATCCTGTAAGGGTTAGGAACTGACACCTCAGGTGATTGGGATACTGAGTCACGCTTTCTCAGTACACCCAATGCCGGCTTCCACACTTGGGCCACAGGTGTGTGGGACTGTCCACTGCTCAGAGGAACCTTCTGTGTGAGGAACTACGCGAGGCGGCAGGCAAGGTGCAGGCAGGCAGGCAGCCAGCCAGTCATGCAGGTTAACAGCTGACAGACCTTTGAAAGGTCCATAATGAGAAATGTTTGTGCCAGTCTGCACCGGGGAAGAGGCTGGTGACCCCTGAAATAAAAAGCAGCGGCTGGTGCAGCGACTGCTGAGGAAATGGCAAAGCAGATTACAATGCCGGTCCTGCAATGCACGTCTGTTCTGGGTTGCCACAAGCCATGGGGAGAGCAAGCGAGGAACGTTTTAGCTTGAAGCCCACAATATTATTATGGTGGCATTAGCTCCTAGTCTCCTCGTTGTGACATGACAGCTAGCGGGCTGTACTCAGGAGCAGTGCATCTGGGCTGATTATCTCTCGCTCCCAGCGAGAGCAAATATTGGATTCACTGCTCTATCTTTCTCGGTAGCAGATGGGAAGATTCAGGGCAGCAGTAACCCTCTTCTATCCCATTACCTGGTGGAAGGGAAAGTGGAATGTGGCAGAGGCAGAACAGCTCCGAGCCGCTAACCAGCTGCACTTCCAAAGCCCATTTTTTCTCCCCTCAGAGGTGTGGATGATTGATGAGCAGCTTAGACACCTGCTTGCTGAGGTGCAGCTTTTGGGATCCAAGCAGGAGACCAGGGAGCATCTCCCCATCTCTTGCTCATCATTTTGCAGAGGTTATTTTGCTGTTCAGGCCTGGAGTGGCATCTGGATGGAGTCCGCCTGCAAATTTGCCTGAGGCTTCTGGGTGGGGAAGACCACAAAACCCTCAAGTTAATAGAACCACATATTCTGTGAAAGGGAGCAAAATCTGGGTTATATCGTATGCACAAAATCTTCTTGATGGTGTGACAACCCATCCAAACCTGTGCAGACTTTTAAAGCTGGGGTAGAGTGTTTAATTTTGAGAAGGACTGGGGGCGGGGGGGGGGGGCAGGGCTGAGTTTACATCACAGTTTGCTTGAAAATCTCAGCATAAGGCTTATAGAATATGAAGTGTGCAGTTCTTAGTCATTGGTTGCATAATAGCAAAGTGGAAGAATTCTGTGCATCAGCATGTGTCACTAGGAACCGGACAGTTAAATCTCCTTACCAACCACACTCGCAGTTAGGAACCCTTTCTAGTGTAGCTGTGTGACAACACACACATCCTAGCCCTTGGCTGTGCTGTTCATTCCCAACAGTCTTTTGCCAGCCTGCAAACTGTAAAATTACACTTGTTTGATTATAACTTAGTGGCTGATTTGTGGTCATAATGATAAAAAATTGATTAATTGATTATAAAATTATGGCCCCATGTTGAGGGTGAGTTGGCTGAATCATATTCTGTCTTATAACAATACAGAAGAAGAAGAAGCAATAATAATAATAATAATAATAATAATAATAATAATAATAATAATTAAGCTGCACTGGCTCCCGGTGGAGTACAGGATCAGGTTTAAGGTGCTGGTTTTAACCTTTAAAGCCCTATACGGCTTAGGACCCTCGTACTACGGGACCGCCTCTCCTGGTATGTCCCACAGAGGAACTTACGGTCTTCAAATAAAAACATCCTGAAGGTCCCAGGCCACAGAGAAGTTAGGCTGGCCTCAACTAGAGCCAGGGCTTTTTCGGCTGCGGCTCCAATCTGGTGGAACGCTCTGTCACAAGAGATCAGGGCCCTGCGGGATTTGACATCTTTCCGCAGGGCCTGCAAGACAGAGCTGTTCCACCAGGTCTTTGGTCAGGGCGCAGCCTGACTCCCTCCTTTGGCAATCTTTACAGAACTTAAGCTTAATGGTTGCCATCAATTGGATTTTAATTAATTTTTATAATGAAATGTTTTTAGAATGTTGCACTATTTTATTGTTGTTGAGCCCGGCTTTGGCTGGGGAGGGCGGGATATAAATAAAATTTATTATTATTATTATTATTATTATTATTATTATTGGAGGAGTTATATGGCTTAGAAAATGGTAGAATGGACTGAAACTAGTTCAGGAGAGGTAAATTTGCAGATGGTGCATACTAAATTTGAGGTAGAAAGGATAGAAAGTGACTTATTTTTGTATGAGTTACACATATGACTAATGACTTCATGAAGTTGATGAGTGGTATTCATCCTTCTCCCCGCCTTCCCCAGCTGCCCACAGACTTTGCTGGGGTAGTTTTCCAGGTATAATGCACTTTGGGGGAAATGGGTTATGTTGCGGCAATTACTAAACCAGTGTTTTTATCTAATAGTAGTGTAATATGTTTGCAGTTATTATTAAAAAGGCACTTTTGTATTTCAATTCCCTCAAATACTTGTTTTATTTGTTTTTATATGCTTTCATACTGGATTTATTGGTTTTATGTAGTATGTAGGACTATTATTATTAATTAATTAATTGGTTAATTACCGTAAATTTGTATACTGCTCTTCACCTGAAGATCACAGGGCGATTCACAACATAAAAATACAAAATGGGAACACAAAATACATAATAAAAACAGGAACAAGAACAAAAACAAACCTATAACCCCTCCTCCCACAAACACTTTTAAAAGGACATAGGATGTTCATGAGCCAAAGGCCTGGTTAAAGAGATATGTTTTCATTTAGCACCTAAAGATATGTAATGAAGGCGCCAAGCGAGTCTCCCTGGGGAAAGCACTTCACAAACAGGGAGCCACTGCAGAAAAGGCCCCTTCTCGTGTTGCCACCCTACAAACCTCTTGTAAGGGAGGCACATTAAAAAGAGCCACAGTTGATGATCACAGGATTTGGGTCAGGTTTTTTGTTGGTTGTTTGTAAATTGTATACCACTTAGAAATTTTAAAAATATTAATTGCTTTATAAAAGCTTTAAATAAAATAGCACTTTTTGCAGCCGGCGTTAATTGATGGGAATTCATAAAGCCCTCCTTAAACATGCTTGGTATGAACCTGTTGTGAGAGAAGGCGAAGTAAAGGGTGGGTTAAACGAAACCTCTACATCAAATCTATATCAGCATCTACAAAGGCGCACTCCCTGGAAATATTGCAAAAATGCCCCCTTATACCTCTTGCATGCATTAATTCTTCTCTTGCTTTGTTGGCATGGATGCGGGTCTGAGGGCACATGTCAGGCAAATGTGGTGGTATCGTGTTAAGGTGCCGAGTTTGGGGAGATAATGTTCTTAGAGATATGTAATATCACTGGTCAACATGTCATTCATGAGCTAACTTTATTGAATATACTTCAGGGTCAGAATGCAGATATCTCATTTAATTTTGGTATTAGTTGGAGACTTCCGGGGGCGACAGACATCCAGACTTTTTTGGTTGCTCTTGGTTAAATCCTCTTCTATGCTTTAAACTGTTGATTATATATTCCCATGCTGTATTTTCACAGTATACCTCAATTTTTTATTTTTTATTTTTTTTGGTAAAGAATGTGTTATTTCCAAAAAGAAAAAAGCTCCTGCCTGAGCTTTTGTTTAGACTCATTGCCAGCACCAGCAACTCCCTGCATGATGAGTAAAAATAGCTGAGAGTCAGAGAAGTTCTCTAGGAGAGGGGGACAGTCAGGGAAAGGAAGTGTTTCGTATCTGAAAGAAAAGGGCCAGAGGAGGGAATTTAGAAAGAGTGGAAAAAAATGTTTGTTTGGTGTCTAAGAAAACTGAAAGGAATGTAATAGAAAGGATGGGAGAAAGTAGCAGTTTGTGGAGAGCAAAGAAGATACAAGTTAAGTCTGAAAGAAAGAGAGCAGAAATTGTGAGAGAAGAGTAAAGACTGTCTGAGAGGCGTGGGACATGTGTGAATGTTAAGATATTCAATAAAAGTCCCCTGTTCTTAAAGCCTCTGGGTCAGCAAATTCTTCCTAAAATGGCGAGCTAACTTGAAATACCTCCAGAGCTAATGTCTTCAGAATTACAACTGGAAGCACAATACATTTGACTGAAAGGGTTTTTGCTTGTGGTTAATTGAATATGCGTAAAAGGGTTCAGGACGTGATGAACTCCTGTTGCGCTCCCTACCAGTCTTCCGTGTCTCTGTGTTGCGCATTCCCACCCTCTGACACACATGCAGAGGAAATGGTCTACCCATCTCGCATTTCCTGTCTTTGGTGGCCAATTAAGAGCATCCCTGAGGTTTTTCGTACACAGTATCTTCAGCGCTCTCTAGCAGGCAACCAATTTTGCTGCTCCCAGGGGTGGTAGCTTAAAAGAACCTTTTCTGTACGTGCCTCCTATGGAGGTTCTTGACTGACTTGGGGATTGATTTTGAGTGTGTTGATCTTTGTGCCGATATCTTCCTGCTGTGGCACTAAACCCTGTCAATCTTCTTCTTCCAATAAACAGCCACACTTAATTTCTGCATTCTCCAGTTTCCCCATTTGAGTTGGATTAACCCCTATGATAGGTGAGCTTTAGGACACTGGTACTTGGTGGGCTTTGAAGACACTCGAACTCAGGACACAAGGGAGAAATGTGCTAAGAGGAAGGCATGCTTGGCAAACCCTCACCTTGATCAACTCCTGCCTGGAAACCAATGTCCCCACTGTGGAAGGACGTGTGGATCCAGAATTGGCCTCCACAGTCACTTATGGACTCATTGATAAAACCATGTTTATGGAAGACAATCTTACTCGGCTACGAGGGATCGCCAAAGAAGAAGAAGCTTGGTGAAATGCAATTTTCCTGCTCCCCTGGGGTGAATAGCAATTGCCCTGAGGACAACAGCTGAGTGGCCCTGCACATGGCAAGAACACCCTCAGTGACTGAACCAGGAAATCGGTTCCACTTCCGAGTGGGACCGGGTTGCGCTCAGGCCACCGGGTCCCACCCACCCCCCTCAGCGTGGTGTGGGGTAGCCTCCTGCGTCACACTGAGGGTGGCCCGGCCACGCTATTCACCAGGCGGCCAATCAGGGTGCTGTGGGGGCGTGGCCGGGGCCCATTTAAATGGCGGCGCGACTCTGGGAGCTCCTCTTTCAGCCTCATGCCGCGGATCTCCCGCCCTCCCACCCTCTTTTAGGTAAGCCTTGCTATGGACTTCCGTTGGTCGCCGTTGAGGGGCCTGGTAGGACTTTTTCCACTTGGCAAATTAGCACCAGCCACTTGATTTTTGCCTGCCTCGTAGCAATCGTCACAACTTTGTAAAGTTTGGCAACTAGGCACTGGAATAGTGATGGGGGGGAGGGGAGGGGCGGCCACCACCTGCCCCTCCATGCGTTAAAGGTATCCAGGGGTGTGGATCTTATCTGAAGCCCGGGGAGGGGCTAGGACCATGCCACGACCCCAGTGGGAACCCAGGGGAGATTGAGTCGATCTGCATCAGTCAGGCTTCCCCTACTGGTGGTTTACCCTTCCAGACTTCCTGCAAGGTGGGCTGGAATCAGCTGTAGTCTGTACATGCCAATGCCTAAGCCAATACCACTCACATTCTGTAACCAATAAAGTTGTGGCCTAAATTTTGCCCTTTAACATTAACCTAAATTCTGTGTCCTTGTATCTTTATTCTCTTGGGGGTCTTGAGGCGCAACCTGGTTTTATACTGGAGCTGAGCCCAGGAACATGTGTGGGATTCCCCCCCCCCAAAAAAAAAGTGCCTCTGAGCATGCCTGTCATGTGCTTTTCTTCTCACTATCACATTGCCACACGTGATTTTGGATTCAGAGAGATAGGCTTGGGACTCAGCATTTGGGACTTTTTAGTTGAGAGAGGAAGTGAGTAAGAGGCAACAGAACATAAGTTTATAAAATTATGCCTGGCAGGGACAAAGTAGATAGAGAAAAGTTTCCCCGCTTCTCTCAGAACACCAGAACCTGTGGACATCCAATTCAGTGAATTGTTGAAACATTTAGGAAATAGCTGTCTTACCAATACACTTGTCCACCTCAGTGTCAACGGAAAGATTGCTGGAGCCCAGGTAAAAAAGGTAAAGGGACCCCTGACCATTAGGTCCAGTCGTGGCCGACTCTGGGGTTGCAGCGCTCATCTTGCTTTATTGGCCGAGGGAGCCGGCGTACAGCTTCCGGGTCATGTGGCCAGCATGACTAAGCCGCTTCTGGCGAACCAGAGCAGTGCACGGAAACGCCGCTTACCTTCCCGCCGGAGCGGTACCTATTTATCTACTTGCACTTTGATGTGCTTTCGACTGCTAGGTGGCAGGAGCAGGGACCGAGCAACAGGAGCTCACCCCGTCACGGGGATTCGAACCACGACCTTCTGATCGGCAAATCCTAGGCGCCGTGGTTTAACAAAAGTAAATTAAGTTTTTTAATGAGTGGACTCATTATTTACAGGGAGCCATTTCAAGGTAAGTACATTGTACAATGGGGGCAACCTCTCTTGTGGCTGTCCCTCCTTGTTCCAGTTAAGCTCATATCCTTCCCTGTGTTTGGGTTCTCACACAGATTCCTGGGATGTGAAATTTTACATCAGCTTCTAGATCCCATCCCAGCTCTGCAAACATTCTGACAGACAAAATACACACTTCTGCATCCACAGATGTTGACAGAGTGATGCTGGAAATCCTCCCCCCCTGTGAGCAGTACATGCTCCTCTTCCTACCTGGTGGTGCTGCGCCCATCATCTAGTCATCTGAGCTGGAACTGATTGTGTAAACATTGAAATGAAAAGCAATTTCATGGAGGGAAAAATCCCACAACCTGAAACGGTTTCCATTTTGGGAGATTCAAATTAGACATAGACTTCATTTGGCTTCTGCCATTGCTGGCATCTATCTAATTTAATCTATTAATTGTTGGGGAAGAATCCCTTCCTAGATAACAAATTGCATTGATTTTTGCAAATGGATCCAACAGATTGTTGCCCTTGCAGCATTGCCAGGCTCCCTTTAATCTTTCAGCGGGTGTCTCCAAAATTCCCATCTCACTAATGAGTTTTGAGAGAGAAATATTGCAAACAGTGCCTTGAATTTACAGCCTCGGCTTTTATCTCTGCAAGTGAAAAAATTCGTCAAGGTTCTACTATGCCCACTCAAACATGCTGCTGTTAGTCAGGCCAGAAAAGTCAAAGTTCACCACATCAAAACTGAAAATAATAATAAAAAAATACCAGACTGCTGCCGTCAGATGTTGAGGCAAGCACTTGAAGGATAAAAGTTATTTGATGCTTAATTTGTTTCCAGAAGGTGCTTAAAAGGGTCATGTGAGTGAGACATCTGGGTCCACATGCAATCAGAAGAAGAGCTGAAAGAAATTTGATCCAAGGTGTTGAATAATTTTGAAATATTCTATGACATTTTGTGTATTTTCTAACGATTCGTGGAATATCACTGCATTTGACATCTTATGACACTTCGTGGCTCAGTCCAGCACATCTTCCATGGGCAAAATGCCCACATGTGGAAGATTCCACACAGGCCATAACAGAGCCACGTTTTCCATCCCCACTTTGCATGTGGGCAGTTACAGGAAATGTGCAGAGTTTGCATGCATATCTTATGGGAATCCCTCCAGGGGTGGGATCCAATTCCTCCCAAGGACTGGATTGAGTCATTGGTATTTGACAATGTTCAATTCTATTTGAGATCTGATGTTCTATATATGTTTGAAGCCACCCAGAGTGGCAGGGGCAGCCCAGTCAGATGGGCGGGGTACAAATATCATCATCATCATCATCGACATAAAATGGTATTTAGCAGCTGTGTCATTACTTGACAGCTGACGTGCAATGATATTTCATATTTGACAATATTGCATGGCTGGCATGCAATAGTATTTAGTACTGACTGTCATGGCTGGCATTCAGTAGTATTGAATATCTGCCAGTAGCTGAGAGTCGTCATGTAACGGTATTCAGTATTTCACAAATGACACCAGATTTCATGTTTTGTGCTTGTTGGAACAATCAAGGAAAGCCAACAAGGTTGAAGTACTTCCATTTCAAATGTTGATGTAAAATTTCATATTTAAATCCTGAATTCAAATTTTGAATCTGAAAATTTACACTCGGAGGATTGTTCACACTTCCACTTGTCCCATTGCTTCCCCCTGGGAAAACCCGCTCTTTACTGCTGAATTGGAGCAAATGTCAATCAGGTTTTTAGCAGGTTGGCATTTGCTCTGACTCAGTGGTAAAGAGCAGGTTTTCCCAGGGAAAGTGGTGGGCTAACTGCTTGGACCTGTGCCTAGAAAGCCCAGGACAAGTGGGAAATCGCTCAGACCCCTGCAGCATGGGACAAAGAGTGGACAAACCCTGTGTCTGTGAAGAAAAAGTTAAAATTTCTCAATATTTTGAATTCTTGTGAGCATTTGTGTCAGCTGTGTTCAGAATCCTAACACAGAACCAAAGGGGTCAGCCAGTGATACCAAGCGCCCGTCAGCTGCTACAAAGAACTTATCCTGCGTGTGTTACACACACACACACAAAACCCAACCAGTCTTAGATGGTTATTACTGAGGAGAGAATTTTCTGAAAATTTGGATGTTGAGCTTATCCGTGTGGATTTTTCTACTTGCTTCTTGATCTTAATGAGAAGCAAGTAAGTTTTTTGTTTGTTTTTTTACAGGTTTTGGTAAAAGTACAAACAATACATGCATATTAAATGCATCGTTAAACCTATGGATCATTTTATTTCATGGAAATTATAAAGCTATAGAACAAATAACAATGTATATAGCTGAGCAAAATATTTCTCTATTAATACTTACAGAATCATGCTGCAGAAATATAACACCTCATGCAGCTTGATTTTGTAATAAGTATTAGCTGTATTTTTATCTATCACATACAATTTTACTTATAACCAGCCAGGCTTAATCCAAAAATGCATAAATGGCTTGAACATAAGCAGACATTAAGTGTAAGAAGTTGTCCAATGCAGGCAAAGTTGGATCAGGCCAGAGCCACCATTTGAAGTGGATTCCGCCTTCATATCTAGTTGTTATAGCTGAGTTTTATGCTGCCATCATGAAAGCCTTTCTGTTACACAGAAGTGGCAGTGGAAATAGATGAGTACAGTGGATGCTTGGGTTGCAAATGTGATCTGTGCGGGAAGCACGTTTGCAACCCGCAGCGTCCGCAACCTGCAGCGCCGCGTCTGCACATGCGCAGGTCACGATTTGGCGCTTCTGCGCAAAGCATGCTTTGGCGCTTCTGCACATGCGCAAGCACCAAAACCTGGAAGTAACCTGAAATCGCAACCCGAAATCGCACAACCAGAGATATGACTGTACATGTCACTGAAATAACTGAGAATCCTTGCGCTCTTTTCCTTGCCTCCACTTTCCTCCTATTTCAAATTTCAGATTGTAAGCTCCTTTGGGCAGAGACCTATCACTTGTCTTCAATAGAGTGCCTTGCATACTGATGGGCACTATATAAGCAAATAAACCTAGTGCCCTTTTCAGCTTGGTGTTCTTCAGACAGCTAGGTAAGATGGTTTAACTTGCAGTGGTGTCCAAACTTTCAAAGAGGGCCAGATTTGATGAAGTGAAGGGCTACGAGGGCCAACCAAAGGGCCACCCAAAGTTGTTGATTTTACTCCAAGGTTGTTGAGCTTTTTGTGGATTGAAATTGTTGTTGTTGAGATTTTGCCCCAGGAAATAAACTGCCCCAGGGACTGGATTTAACCGGCCAGTGGGTTTGGACATGCCTGGTTTAAAGTTAGCCCAAAGACAAATTAAGTAACTGCATCTCTTTCTAAAAGGGTTTGAGCAGTCACTCTAATCCCAAGGTAAAAGTCTCTGGTTCCCATGACTACAAGAGCAATATCCAGAGTTCATTGCTTCTAAAGCCAAGTGTGATATTATAATGTTGGCACATTGGGTTTTAAGAACCCCAACCCCCCTTAGTTAGGGATGCTTGAGCAATTTGTTCTTTGTGAATTGTGACATGTGCTGGCCTGAGCCATACCTATGAATGACAAAGCAGTTGGAATTCACACTTCTCTAAATTTTGTGATGCAATTATCAGCTCAGAAAAAGTATACAGTATAGCATGCATATTTTGGAATAAGATATATTTAGAAATGCATACTTTAAGGTAAACAGTGTAGAAATGTATGTTTTGTGAGAAAATGTATTCAAGAATATGTATTATTTCGGTGATGATCTGCTTCACAGACAAAAAGTGTATTTGTGGAGAGAGAGAGAGAGAGAGAGAGAGAGCGAGAGAAAGGGAACGGATAGGAAATGCCCCCTCAGAGTCAGGATATGGCACAGATCAGGGATGGGCACAATCCATCTACTTTCAGTCCTTGTCAGTTTTGCTTCTGTCAATTTTGAAGTCTATTCCGTCCCATTTCTACCTTAATCTGCAAATACCTTTAAACCTACATGAATAAATACAAATTTTGCATGCAGGTTAAAAAACGATGAAGAAGACCAACAGCTTTAGCATGCGCTTATGTGAATAAAATATTGTGGGGGCCCAGGTAAGCCCCACCCCTGATGATCAATCACATGACGCAGTGCGCACTCACCATTTGAATGGGAATGCCCATAAACTTTGTGAGGGCCCAGAACCCTCAAATATTTTATTGTGGGGGCTGAAGCCCCCACGGCCCCTAGGAGTTGGCTCCTATGGTGCCATGTAAGGCATGACAGTAGTTTTGCTAGGTTGTTGCTCTAAAGTAACCAGCTGCAAGTTGCTGCACAGCCATGTTATTTGGGCAAGAAGCAGAATTGTCATGTAACTGAACAGCCTCCTGCTCACGTGCAGGAAATACTTGTCTGTGGGAGGAAAGGCTACACTTGAGTGAGTTCTTAATTGGCTGCATGACTCAGTCCTTGGCCAGGATCTATCTGGATCAAGAATGCGCTTTCTATAGCAAGTGATGTTGTATAAAGATTCTCCAAGGCTGCAAGTGGGTGGGGTGCAAGACTAGCAGGCTTACATGAAATCTCAAAGCTCAAATTACAGACCAGGCGAATGACTATTGGGCTAGCGAAACTGCATACACGGATGCTATTTTCATTTCCAGATCAGGTAACTATATTCCTGTTTGCATGGCAAGTTAGCCCAAACCTTTCTTACGCCCAGATTTATCCAGTTATCAGCAGCTGGCTGGTAGAGGTGCAGATTCTTGGGAGTGGGAAATGGTGCCTGGATTCAGAAAGTCTTGAGCAGCTTCTTTATTTTATTTCTTGTTTTATTTATTAAATAAATTTCTATACCTCCCTTCAGCCGAGGATCACAGGGCGGTTTACAATATAAAAACACAAAAATACATAAAATAGTAACAAACAAAAAAAGTTAGTGAGATCTGCATCTGAATTCATGCCTCACAGAGAGCCATAGAGCAGAAATATAGCAGGTGGCATCTGGTGTTGAAGTTGACCCACGGAAGCCAATGGGTTGAGTCCAACACTGCATAAGTAAACCTCCACTCATGCAATGGCTCTCCCCCTTCCTCTCCTTCCCATTGTGCCCCCTTCCCCACATCCCAAACATGTGCTGTGGTGGGTCCCCCAACCCTCTGGAGCAGATTTTTTAAAAAGGGTGCATAAGAGACTGCACGGGGAGACAAAGGGGAGCCCCACTGTGTGCAGGGAAATCTGTTCCATTCGTGCAATGGCAGAGTTGGATGGAAGTAACTTATGGTACTAAGGGTATTAGTGTACTTATAGTAACTTAGGGGATGCGGGTGGCGCTGTGGGTAAAACCTCAGTGCCTAGGACGTGCTGATCGTCAGGTCGGCGGTTCGAATCCCCGCGGCAGGGTGCGCTCCCGTCGTTCGGTCCCAGCGCCTGCCAACCTAGCAGTTCGAAAGCACCCCCAAGTGCAAGTAGATAAATAGGGACCGCTTACTAGCGGGAAGGTAAACGGCGTTTCCGTGTGCTGCGCTGGCTCGCCAGATGCAGCTTGTCTCGCTGGCCACGTGACCCGGAAGTGTCTCCGGACAGCGCCTGGCCTCTTAAGTGAGATGGGCGCACAACCCCAGAGTCGGACACGACTGGCCCGTACGGGCAGGGGTACCTTTACCTTTAACTTATGGTAAGTGCATTTATTTAGTGGGTCTACTCTGACTATGTCTTTGTTTGATAGCACCTGGTGTCAACATCCAATTGTGTAGCCCAGTTCTTTCCAACCAGTGTGCCGTAGCACCCTGTGGTGCCTTGAATGGTAGTCAGGGGTGCTGTGGGCAACACTGGCCTCTGTCCCTCTTTTCTTCCCTCTCCCCTCTGATGCCCTCTCACATTTCTGCCTCCCAAAGTCTTCCATCCCAAGGTGCGCAAGGTGCTGGCCTCACGTTCACTTTGGCCAGTCTCTGTTGGGCTGCTCAGGTTGGGGGCATCCTCTTCCCAGGCCCCTGTGGGGCGGTGTGAGGAGGGTGGAGGGCTAAGAGACCAGGGTGGTGGAGACTGCTGCCCAGAGGACTCCCAAGGAGAGAAAAGAAGTCCGAGGGAAAACTCCACCAGGGAGGGTGTTCAAAAAGGGGTGGGGAGCTGCTGGCTCTGCAGGCAACAGGTGACATAACTGGGCCTCTGAGGCTTGGAGCACGTTTCCCCACAGGGTAGGACCTATGGACTCCAAAAAATTGAAACCTCTGACGTAGCCTGATCTTCAGATTTATGCCAAGGGTTTCTGAAGGGAAGGCAATGTGAGGTGAAGTCCATGAAGTTTCAGTGCAAGGAAAGTGGAAAACTCGGCAGCACTAAATTGGCAGGGTTTGCAATTCTGCAACCGCCTGGCTGTGTGTGAGTGTTCTGCCTGCTCCTGATTACAATAGTGAGCTGGTTCATCATGCTGGTGCCAATCACAAACTCGAGTTCTGAGGCCTGTGTAAGTGAGGGGACAGCTATGGACATTTACTGCCTTTGCACATGCCATGATTGTGCACAGGGCTGAGTCGCAGTAGGGTCATCCAACAGTTGCTGCTGAGCATCATAATGTGTGCTTGAACCCTGCCTTGACTTTGCCTGGCTCCACTTTGCATTGCTCATCTTTCCTACTTCATTACCAAAATACATAAACAATTGGAAAGGTGATATCCTGGCAAACAGTAGCGGAGGAAGGGGGTGCGGGGGTGCGGTCTGACCAGGGTGTCATTACTGAGGGGGGTGACAAAATGACAAAAATATGAGATTAAAAAAATAAAAATAAAAAATTGGGCTCACGAAACTTTTTAGTTCAGTCAACAAACTTAACGAAATGCGGCTGGCGCTGGGTACCACACTGCAGGGGCCGGCATTTAACCACGGGGCCTGCAGCATGCCAGAGTCACACGTCTCTCCTGGGAGGGACGTGGTGGCTTGGGCGCCTGCAGGCTCCGTGCTACCTGAAACGGCAGCATGGGACTTGCGTCTGCCCTCAGCCTCTCCGTCAGCCACCCTACAGCTGAGGGGGAGGTGGCAGAGAGGCTCCACACAGCACGCCCCACCCCCATGGGCAGCTCACCTTGCCCCCAGCTGCTGGACGCGTGTATCGCACCGGGCACCCGAGCGACTAGCTACGCCGCTGCTGGCTAATAGCATTTACTCCCTTGTCTCCCCCTGCAACCCTGGTACCTGGCAGTCAGGCATTCTCAGTCTACTTCTGCACATCAGTTACAACAGCAACCTGGAGCCAGAGTGCAGGATGAAGCACTTTCCTCTCCTCCAGTTATTAGAGCTCGGCATTGCTGACAGCAGTAACAAGCTTCCGGCTTGTCAAGCAGCTCAGTGGACCAGACGGGCCCCAGCCAGAAGCAAAGGAAGCCAATTCAAGACTGAGCCTGATCAGCGGGCTTGCATCTTCTGAAGGGGCTTAAGGATAACTCCCTGCCTTTGCCCCTTAAACAAAAGGCAGACCGGTATTAACAGGGAGCCCAAGGCTTGCCAGGTAACCATTCATTGCTTAATGAAATGCCAAGTCCCTTATGCTGGAGAGGCCCCAGGATAATGACAGGGTAAGTAGCCAAGCAATAACAAAGTCAGCACGGAGTTTGCTCCTTCTCCCACCTCACAGTCCCCAATTAGAGGAAAAATTGCTACCGGATACATTCATTCCCAGAGAATGGCAAGGAGTCTGTAATTAGGAAGGAGTTGAGTGGTGGGCTGCAGAGTAACAGCTTGGTAGTTACAGTGTAATTAAACAACAATGACATATGATAAGAAATTTCAGTCCATAGTTCAAAGCAAGCTGCCTCCAATTATGGGCAAGCTTTGTTTGCAGTGCTCTGGAAAGACAACAGCTCTCCCTAGTTTACTGCTTAACCCCTGCTTAACCTCTGGTTGTGCTCCTGCTGCAGCACAATTAACACTTGATTAGTAGTAATTTGGTGTCAAATTACTGCTGATACATGAGGATGCTTTGAAGGAGACTGTGCAGATAGTTTGCCAGTGGAGGGCTAACCAAGATGACTCAGGGTCTGGAAACCAAGCCTTATGAGCAACAGTTGAAGGAGCTGGGTATGTTTAGCCTGGAAAAGAGATGACCAAGAGGACATACGATAGCCATTTCAAATATCTCAAGGGCTGTCACATGGAAGAGGGAACAAGCTTGCTTTTGCCTGCTCTGGAGGGTAGACTTGAGGCAAAGTGTAGATAACCCTTGGTGTCCCTTCCAACTCTACAATTCTATGATTTCTGTTCTCCTAGACTTCCACTGGATAACATGCTTGTTCAAGTGTCCCTTTCAAAAGCAGCATTGTCCATTCGCTCCTCCTCCATGGATAGCCTTAAGAAGTGATCAAAGGTTGTCTAGTCCTTCAGTTTCCTGTTTCCTGCAGCAGCCACTGGGAAGTTCACCACCAGGGCATGGGAGCAGCAGTCCTCTCCTCATCTGGGATGCATACTTGGAGACCTAGTCTTGAGCAGCAAGCTCCTATCACTCTAAGAGGTGCCAGAGGATACTGTCCTCAGCCGAATCCCTAACTTTGCCATACCATTCTGCCAAAGACAACCAATTAACTTAATGAAAGTCACAACCACACTTATCTCCTTCTCTGAGACCAGAGGACAGACAATCAATAAAGCTGCATGGCACCAAAGGGTGGGTGCTGGAACTGGAAAGAGGTGGCGGGGGGGGGGGAGCTGTTTCTTACTTATTTTGTGCATGTTGGAGTGTTCCTAGATATTATATTTTTTTTTGAGGATGATGATTTGGAATTAGAGCAAAAGTTTTAATAATGTGAGGCTCCCCTGCCATTCCTTCCTCCCCAGGTTCATTTCAGCTGGAGCTTGTTCTGCCACTAAGTGTTCAGGATTACATTTTTCTTCAGTGGCCACAGAACCTTGTTCAACAATGTGACATATGGGGCCTGCACATATTGGGGCCTCCCAGCTGGAGTTCACAGGAGAGAGCAGCTCTGTAAAATCCTGCTACAGAACGAAGAGACAAGTTCGTGGGGATCGTAAATTCACAGGGGGAGGGTGGGCAGGGAAGAGCAAATAATTGCTGGGAATAGATAACTTATGGCCTGCCTTTCTTGCTATCAGACATCTAGCCAAACTTTTAAAAAATCCTTTGCATTGTTAGACACCTTGAGCAATATTCTGTTGGATAAGTGGGAAGGAAATATTCTTGGTGAATTAACAGTAAATCAACAACACATTCAGAACTACCACATGCATATCCTTCCTGGGAACAAATGAAACCGCTTTGGGCTGCTGAAGTGGGAAGCGCACAATCCCATGCTCTCCCATGCACAAATGAAGGGGTGGGGGAAGCAAAACTGCATTGTAACCAGAAAAGGAGCTCATCAAGGGAGTGGTCAAGCTAGAACCCTTCTCTCGTCAATGATGTTGCCAATTCACTTGTGATATATCTCCTTAGCAAAGTGGCTGTCCAATGAGGCCTTACAAATAGCGGGGGAGAGAAGGTAAGCAAAATGCGAGGGAGATCGTGAAACAGGAAATTGAATGCAGATTTCCAAAAAATAGCAAGGAGAGACAAGAAGGCCTTCTTAAACGAGCATTGCAAAGAAATAGAGGGAAACAATAGAATGGGAAAAACCAGAGATCTTTTCAAGAAAAATGGAGATATAAAAGGAACATTTCATACAAAGATTACCATAATAAAGGACAAAAGCGGTAAGGACCTAGCAGAAGCAGAAGACATCAAGAAGAGTTGGCAAGAATACACAGAGGAATTATACCAGAAAGATATGGATGTCTCGTACACCCCAGGTAGTGTGGTTGCTGACCTTGAGCCAGACATCCCGCAGAGTGAAGTCAAATGGGCCTTAGAAAGCACTGCTAATAACAAGGCCAGTGGAAGTGATGGTATTCCAGCTGAACTATTTAAAATTTTAAAAGATGATGCTGTTAAGGTGCTACACTCAATATGCCAGCAAGTTTGGAAAACTTAGCAGTGGCCAGAGGATTGGAGAAGATCAGTCTACATCCCAATCCCAAAGAAGGGTCGTGCCAAAGAATGCTCCAACTACCGCACAATTGCACTCATTTCACACGCTAGCAAGGTTATGCTTAAAATTCTTCAAGGCAGGCTTAAGCAGTATGTGGACCAAGAACTCCCAGAAGTGCAAGCTGGATTTCAAAGAGGCAGAGGAATCAGAGACCAAATTGCAAACATGCGCTGGATTATGGAGAAAGCTAGAGAGTTCCAGAAAGACATCTACTTCTGCTTCATTGACTATTCAAATACTTTGGCCACCTCATGAGAAGAGAAGACTCCCTGGAAAAGACCCTGATGTTGGGAAAGATTGAGGGCACAAGGAGAAGGGGACGACGGAGGACGAGATGGTTGGACAGTGTTCTTGAAGCTACCAGCATGGGTTTGACCAAACTGCGGGAGGCAGTGGAAGACAGGAGTGCCTGGCGTGCTCTGGTCCATGGGGTCACAAAGAGTCGGACACGACTAAACGACTAAACAACAACTACAACCACCAATTCTTTTCTATTTTTAAGTATCATCTAAAATTAAAAGAATATACAGTGGTACCTCGGGTTACATACGCTTCAGGTTACATACCCTTCAGGTTAAGAACTTTGCTTCAGGATAAGAACGGAAATCGGGCTCCGGTGGCGCGGCAGCAGCAGGAGGCCCCATTAGCTAAAGTGGTGCTTCAGGTTAAGAAGAGTTTCAGGTTAAGAACGGACCTCCGGAATGAATTAAGTACTTAACCCGAGGTACCACTGTAATACAGAAGTGGCAGCCCCCTCTGTCTTCATCCATTTCCTGCCATCTATTCCTCTTCTGCTCACTGTACATAGCTACTCACACAGCAAAGCAGAGACAAGTGGCCAGTAGAAGCAATCACAGGCCTTCTTTTGCACCTTTAATAGTTGCCTTACCTAGAAGAGGGAATGTCAGGTGTGGCTTATATGACAAGATACACCAGCTGAACTCCTCCTTCTTCTATAAAGTAACTTAGGGTAGATTTCCCCGCCCCCATATCACTTTAAGTTATCTCTTTATTCCACGCTTTGGTAATAAACAGCCAATTCTGCTCTACTCATAATAACTATCAAGTTATCGACTGTCTGGCTCTGAAGTGCCCTCTCTGACTGCATGGAGCCCGGAGAGCCCTGTGGTTTTCCCCAGAGCTGAGGGCTATGAAACAATTGCTGAAATGGCTAGAGCACCAGTGGTGGAAAACTCATTCTGAATCCCACCAGACACAGGTTAGAGCTCAACGTCGAGCCTACCAAGTAGCGATAGCAACGGTGAAGATGACCTTCTTCACCGCCTCTATTGCATCTGCAGAAAACAGCAGCAGGAGACTCTTTCAAGTGGTTCACAATCTAATGGAACCACCTTTGCTATCAGGGCCTGGTGAGAACCCCAGAATCTCCTTTCTCAGATTCAGAAAGAGGTAGGTTCTACCATGGTAGCAGGGCCAGGGCAGGAGAGTGCTAGAGTCCTTTGTAGTCAAGTTGCATGAGATTAATTCCAATCTGTTACCTCCAAGGATATGGACAAGCTGCTTGGATGAGTGAAACCAACCACCTGTCTCCTTGATCCTTGCCCATCCTGGCTCATAAAAGCAAGCTGGGAAGGGCTGGGCGATGGGCTCTGCGGGGTGGTGAATGCTTCCCCCTGTGAGGGAGTCTTCCCAGACCTGCTGAAAGAGGCGGTTATTAAACCGCTTCTTAAAAAATCATCTTTGGACCCGGCCAATATAGCCAACTATCGCCCAGTCTCAAATCTTCCATTCTTGGGCAAGATGATTGAGCAGGTGGTTGCTGAACAACTCCAAGCACGCCTGGAGGATGCGGATCATTTGGATCCCTTCAAATCAGGGATCAGGCCTCATCACAGGACTGAAACCGCCTTTGTCGCGCTGGGCGATGATCTCTGGTGGGCTAGGGACAAAGGTGAGAGCAGTTTCCTAGTTCTGCTGGATCTTCCAGTGGCCTTTGATACCATCGACCATGACATCCTTCTGGACTGTCTAGACAAGTTGGGAGCTGAGGGCACTGTTATACAGTGGTTTTATACAGTGGTTCCACTCCTTCCTCCTGGGCCGTGGCCAGAGAGTGATGTTGTGGGGTGAGTGTTCAGACCTTTTGTGGGGTGCCTCAGGGTTTCGTCCTCTCCACCATGCTTTTTAACAGAGTTTAATTTGAGCCCATAATACAAAATTCTAATATTTAACTCTTCAAGGGTCATGTTCCTGTACAGGCTGTTTTTTTTCAGGATCACTTAAGATTTTTCATTATCAGTCAACCTGTGATTACTTAAGTGAGCAGACTTTCAGGAGTTCTTCCAGATGAGGCTTCTTCAGAAGGCCCTGGTCTTAAATTACCGTATTTTTTGTCCTATAGGGCGCACCGGCCCATAGGACGCACCTCGTTTTTTGGGGGGGGAAATGAATTAAAAAAAATTATTTCCCCCCCAGCCGCGGCTGCCGCCCCAAGCCTTGCACGCACCTGCCCGAAGCACGGGGCGCCCTCCGGAGGGCACCCCGTGCTTCGGGCTGCAGGCTGCCGCCCCAAGCCTCGCGCGCCCGGCGGGACCTCCGGGCGTGCGAGGCTTGCGGACACCCGCCTGAAGCACGGGACGCCCTCCGGAGGACGCACTGTGCTTCGGGCTGCAGGCTGCTGCCCGCAAGCCTTGTGAGCCCGCGGGAACTCCCGCCGGGCTTGCAAAGCTTGCGGATAGCTTCCTGAAGCCTGGAGAGCGAGAGGGGTCGGTGCGCACCGATGCCTCTCGCTCTCCAGGCTTCAGCGAAAGCCTGCATTCGCCCCATAGGACGCACCCAGATTTCCCCTTCATTTTTGGAGGGGAAAAATGCGTCCTATGGGGCGAAAAATACGGTACTCCTACTCTTAAAATAAACTGTCTTTATTTAAATGCAGGCTTTGTCTGTCACATCACAATCTGAAAAGACAATTGATGTGGTGGTGCACCCATTCGCCCCACTCTAGCTACAGGGCTGGTATAGGAGTCCTGCTTTTTAAAAAATCTGCCCCTCCTACCTAGGGGCAGAACATGTAGGAGCAGCCAGCAGCATTGCTTCGACTCCTGATTAAGCAGCAGATTTAAAACCAGAAAATCCCTCATTTGCTTGAAATGTTTACCCTTTTATCATCTGCTTTCCACCCACTTCCCCCACCTATGGAAGTGATCCAATAGCTGCTGGTCACTTATTTTAATCACACTTCCTGGAAACCTTGCCTCTCTTTGGAAACTGCCAATTGGCTTTGGGAGGAATAAAGATTTATGCTGTGCCTGAAGGCTCCTTTGTAAGACTGCAGCCTTCTTTGACAACTCCATGTGCAAGTCATCACTCACCTTCCTCCCTAGTGCCAGGAAGTGTCTCTCCAGCCTCCCTCCTGCCCAAATCCTGTTTTGCCAACTTTAGAGCTTTGAAGGCTTCCCTTGCCACCAAAGAGCTGAACTTCTAAGCTTAGGCCTCCATTTCCTAAATAAAACAGGACCACCACGCTGCTCATTCTGAGTCAACACCATCAGATCTATTTCCCACTGAATTTATCTGCAAAATTAACTCTCCTTGAGTAGCTGCTGGTTCAGCTGACAGCACCGGCGCTCCTTTCTCAGAGCCAAACCAGCAGGGAAGTTGTGTTTGAAAATGCAGCAGTATCCAGATGAAAAGCAGTGCGAGGAGGAAGGTCATTCTGGTGTAAATGCTAGGAACCTCGCCTTCTGCCTGTGCTCAGTCAACAGGTTAGGACCTTCTGTTTGCTGCAGGCCACTTCCCAGCTCAAGCCACAGACCCCAAGGCAACAGTGCGGGCGACCCTTCAGGTATGGCTGTTTGGGGTTCCCACCCAGGCCCAACAAAGAGCAGGGGAAATCAGGGAAAGTTTACTTTGGTACTGGGACTGGTAGTGCATATGTGTGTGGTGTTGCACCATTCACACGCCCCCTGGGGCACCATTGGAAGTTCTGTTTTTAGGGCAGTGCCATGGGTATGCATATGGGTTTGCTACATGGCCACATGATAACCTGCCCCTTACAAGAGACAGGTGGAGGCAGCCAGGGTCATTTTCCTACATTGGGTTGGGTTGGGAGATATATGCATGTCCACAGCAGGGCATCAGGATCCTATGTTCTGGCTGCCCCTGTTGTCCACAGTTCCACTTTTCTGGTACCTGCTTTGGCAAATCACTGTCCCTATTTAATTCCCTCATTGTGGACTTTGGGGATGCTTTAGTTAAATATAATAACAAGAATTTATTTGACTTGTTTGCTTGTTCCAGTAGCGGCTAGGGACAGGGGAGAAATGTGATTTGGTTTGCTTTTAAAGCCAATCTATCCAATTGGCACTTTCCAAAACAATATGAGGACTGAAACTCAGCCTGTGCCGAATTCTGCAATGCATATGGACAATCAAGTGATACAGGGAACTGCTTGAAAAAACATGTACATTAGTCAGAACTGCATACAGAAATGTGCTTATAAGGATAAATGGAAGTCCCAATTCATAGGTCCCTGGCATACTAGCCCCTGACTCAGTGGTCTCAGGCCTCATCATGAAACTGGAAGATTGACAGCACATTTGCCTCTGGTGCCACTGGTCTGATGGAACTGGCTGCCCCCTCTTTGTCGGAGTCGAGTCCAGGGTCCTGAGAGGTAGCTCAGAAGATGGGGTTGGAACAATTTGTGGAGGGTCAGTCTATCAATGGCTGTTAGCCATAGTAACTAAGTGGAGCCTCTGCAACCAGAGCAGTCTACCAGATGCTGAGGACAAGCAACAGAGGATGTCAATTTCCTACATGCCGGGACATGGGGCGGTGGGTGGGTGGGTGGGTAGGGGAAACAGCATATGATGCAGCCCCCTTGATGAATCTAAGCAGGGCTGAGTCTGGCCAGGTCCTGGATGGGAGTTCTCTTTGGAAGTTTGGGAGTTCCATGATGGAATAAAGGTAAGCTATAATAAATAATTAAATTAAATTAAATTAATGCCCTTTTGCAAGCTTCCCAGAGGCATTTGGCCAGTGCTATTGGAAACAGAATGCTAAATTAGATGGATCTTTGTTCTGATCCAGCAGGTCTGCTCTTAAGTAATGTGCTAAAGGTTACTTTGCAAAGTAGAGACTGACAAGGTAATTTGTTTTTCAGGTGCCACAGGATTCTGCTGCTCTTGCTGCAAAAGACTAGTGAGCAGCTACCCCTCTGGAATTTGAAGAGGCAATGCGCCAGACCTGAAATTCACATTTAGCCTAGTAAACAACAGGCTAGCAGTTAGTCTGCGGATAACCAGGCATGACAAACCGAGGGTAATTTCTTCTTCAGAAGATGTGCTGCACATCTCAGCTCAGGCTGCCCTCTTATTTGATCCCCTGTAACCTTCTTTCTGCTTTGCAGAATCTTGTGTTCTCTTGTCCATTAAGCAATCATTTTGAGTTGGGTTTTTAGCTGTCCCCATGGAGCACAAGAAAGCAATAAACACAGAAGAAAACACACATGACCCCTGTCTACGTGCCGTGGCTTCCCTTCAACAAGTTTAACCTGGTGTCAGGCATTCACTTAATAGGAAGGAAGTGAGAGTGGGCATCGCTGTGCCTGGCCACTGCTAGTTTTCATTGGCAAGTAAGGATACATTTGCCCTGCTTTTTAGCAGCAACCACCTTTGCTTTTTAAAGGTAGCTGTTGCAAACACACACAGAGCTGTGCTTCCTTGCTTGCTGCCTACAGCATGCTAAAATTTGACTGGGTGGGTGGCAGCAGTGATGGTCAAACTCAGTTTCTCTTTCAAATGACTGTATAGAGAAGTAGTGCAGCAAGGTCACATTTCCCAACTGCTCCTGCCCATGCTGTGGAACCAGAGCTCTGGACCTGGACGGTCTCATTTCCTGGAGTCACAGGTGGTCAGAGGGCTCTTGTGCTCAGCTCCTGCTTGCAAGCTTCCAGTGCGCATCTGGTTGACCACTGTAAGACCAGAATGCTGAGCTAGATGAGCCTTTGACCTGATCCACTCTTCCGTTCTTGAGTTCTGGTGAGTTTTTGGGAAACATGCAACCTTATAGCATGTACACCAAAAGCTGGTCTTGGGATTAGGCCAGAAGGCCGTGTGTTTGGTTCATGTTCCACTTGCTTCAGCATAGGCAGCTGTGTGCAGCCCTCGTTGTTGCAGTAAATCCCAACAGGATGCAGTAAATCCCAACAGGGTTTCTTGGCTAACCAGGGAAAAAGGAGTTAGATAAAATCGCTATAAATTGTTGTGGTGATTCAGAGCTTTAATCTGAAATCAAACTGGATTTGAGGTGGTTGGTGTTTTTAGTAACCTCTCTCTCTTACATCATGGATGTCGGCATATTATCAATGTATGTTCTGTTCTGTATTATTTTATTAAGACTGTTACTACAAGTCCGTCCTTGCCTTTGGCTAGAACAATAAACTTACAACTTCTTGTTGAGTATAATGCCTTGGTCAATGCTTTCCAACCCTGCAATAACTGAGGAACACCTTTGTCACTTTTGCACACTCCAAAAGGTCTCCTTCTGAAGAGTGCAGGACTAGGAATCACCCACCCTCACTTGAGTGTTTCTGTGTACAGTGGTACCTCTGGTTATGAACGGAATCTGTTCTGGAGTTCCGTTCGTAACTGGAAACCACTCGTAACATGAGGCGCCGTTAGCGAAAGTGCGCCTCCCGCTGCGTGCATGCCTCTGGTGCAATTCTCGCTCACATCCCGGGGCAAAGTTTGCAAACAGGAGCGGCTACTTCTGGGTTACCGGAGCTCATAACCCGAAGCGTGCTCAACCAGAGGTACCACTGTAACTCCCTAGCCCTGATGAGGCACCCCTTGCCATGAAACTGGGAAGCGGTGCCCATGCAAGGCCTGCCACCTCCCCCAGATTCCCAGGGCATGTGGGCTCCTTGTGATACCTTGGTATGTATAGCGCAAAGCTCTGCACAAGGACTGTACCTAGGACACTCCCAGTGATCAGAAACCCTGAGTAGATCTTCAGGTTAAACACACAGAGGTCTAACAAAGAACTTGCATGCACAGAGGCATTGGGGAAAGAGCTTGTTCATGCACCCCTGCCCCACCTCCAGTGTTAAGCTTAGACCTGCCCCACCTCCAGTGTTAAGCTTAGAAGGAACATTTTACCATATGTGGTGGGAATGTAAGAAGGTAAAAAGCTTCTGGGAGATGATCCGGGATAATGAGTTAAAGAAAATGTTGAAATATACTTTTGTTAAAAAACCAGAAGCTCTCTTATTGGGAATACTGGATAATGAAATTAGTAAAAAAGATGTGAAATTAGTTTTGTATGCAGTAACAGCAGCCAGAATTTTGCTGGCACAGAAATGGAAACAGGAAGAGATGTCCACGAAAGAAGAATGGAGGATGAAACTGATGGAATACGCAGAAATGGACAGATTGACGGGGAAAATTAGGAACCAACGTGACCAGAGATTCTCCGAGGACTGGAAGAAATTTACAGAGTATATCAAAAATTTCTGTGATGAGCAAATAACGTTCGTTGGCTTTCAAGAAGCTCTGTGAAATTACTGTTAGAAATATTGTTTAAAAAATATGATGTGATTAAGAGTATCTGAGTGCAATATAATATTGGGAAATGTGAGACGAGGATAAAAAAATAAACGGAAAATTATCAGACAAGCTGAGGGAAGTTCTGGAAAAAAGGGTTTAAGTTAAAAATGGATGTATAATTTTGTAAAAATGTTTTTTTTTTAATGGAAAATCTAATAAAAAATATTTATAAGCTTAGACCTGTTCAAGCAAACATCTGGACTGTAAATCAGTGGGAAGGGCCACTGCTCAACCTCCTTTGATAGTCCTTAAATGATTTAATCATTAGCAGAATCAACAGAATTACTGCTTCCCTGATGGGAGTGAAAGGGATGCAGACAAGAGAGAGAAACAAATCATGCAGAGATGCAGCAGACAGCCTCCTCTGTAGGTGGTACTATGGGCTAACAGAAGCCTCTAATCCAGGGGTCAGCAACCTTTTTTAGCCGTGGGCTGGTCGACCATCCCTCAGACCATGTGGTGGGCCAGACTATATTTTTTTTGGGGGGGGATGAGCGAATTCCTATGCCCCACAAATAACCCAGAGATGCGTTTTAAATAAAAGCACACATTCTACTCATGTAAAAACACGCTGATTCCTAGACCGTCCATGGGCTGGAATGAGAAGGCGAATGGGCCGCATCCAGCCCCTGGGCCTTAGGTTGCCTACCCCTGCTCTAATACTTGAATGATTTCCTTCAGTGCACTACTAGAAGCTATCTCATGGCTCTCACTGTTGCTTTCAAGCAATGCCTTGGCAAGCATGTTGGCTGCAGTATCCTGCCTAGAGAGGAGCAGAAATTTTCCTGCTCCCATGTGTTATTGGTGAAACACTCCTCAAGGGAGTGCGCACATGCCACAGGAACCCCAAAGATGAAGCTCTCCATCTAATGTGATGGATCTTTGTTCTGATCCAGCAGGTCTGCTCTTAAGTAAGGTGCTAAAGGTTACTTTGCAAAGCAGAGACTGGGTGATCCATGCGACAGTCATCTCCAGGTTTGACTAATGTAATTCGCTCTACGTGGGGCTGTCCTTGAAGCTGTCCCAGAAACTTCAGAGTGTGCAGAATGCTGCAGCGAGGCTTCTCACGGGGTCTCTGCCATGGCATCACATTCACCCAGTGCTTTTCAAGCTGCACTGGCTCCCGGTGGAGTACAGGGTCAGATTTAAGGTGCTGCTTTTGACCTTTAAAGCCCTTCATGGCCTAGGACCCTCATACCTACGGGACCGCCTCTCCCGGTATGCCCCACAGAGAGCCTCGAGGTCCATAAATAGCAACACCCTAGTGGTCCCGGGCCCTAAGGAAGTTAGATTGGCTTCAACCAGAGCCAGGGCCTTTTCAGCTCTGGCTCCGGCCTGGTGGAACTCTCTGCCTCATGAGACCAGGGCCCTGCAGGATCTGATTTCTTTCTGCAGCGCCTGTAAGACAGAGTTGTTCCGCCTGGCCTTTGGCTTGGAGCCAATTTGATTCCCTCCCTCCCTCTCTTTCTTTTTTCTTTTCCTTCTCCTCCTGCGATGAGGCTATATTTTAATATTTTAATGTTTCAATATTTTAATGTTGTATTTTAATTTTGTTTTTAAGTTGCAATCATTCATCTTGTTTTTATTATTGCTTGTAAGCCGCTCTGAACCTGGCCTTGACTGGGGAGGGCGGGGTATAAATAAAACATTCTTATTCTTATTCTTATTCTTATTCTTATTCTTATTCTTATTCTTATGTGCAGTGAGCAGGTTGATAGCACAAAGCTTGTGGCCAGTCAGATAAGAGCACAGCTCAAAATCCTGCATTTTTCTGCACTGAAAGAATCTGGGCCTATGAAATGCACCACTGTATTCTATTTGTATCTCAATCCTACTCTTGAATTTTATTTTTTTATTTTTAATGGCAAATGGGTTCTGATTGGTCCTTGTGCCCAAATGCTACTGCAGACGCCTGCCGGATTAACTTCCGATCACATTTGTCATGGGTGCGGTGTTGGCAAAGAGGCGCCAGGTTCAGCCATCTACCTTTTTAGCAGTGATGCCGCTGGGGGTGAGGTGGGAGGCTGGCAAGATGATGGCCTGTGTAATTACATTTAATTAAATATTCTGTATCCCAAATTATTTAATTACCGGGGCTTCCCACAGTAGCTGAGCTGACTTAATGAGGGAAGTTATAAAAACTAGAAGGGGACAGATTGCATCACAAATTGTGAATGAAAGGAAGAAGGGAAAGGGGCAGGGCAGCCATTCTGGAAATGAATCTATCATACTGTGGTACAGGAATTAGACTGTGGGGTGGCCACTGCTGATTTTTAGTCTTTAGTAAGGCACTTAATCTCTTTCCAGATGCTTAAAGATGTGTGCACATGTGTGTGATTTCTTGGTCATGCTATGGCTGGTGTGAGTTGTCGGGCTAGCTTGAATCTCTTTGAACATATTTACACCTAAACACTTTTAACTAGAGCTGTGACAGAGCTCTGCAGGAGTCAGACACCCCCCCGGCAGTCAGATTTCAGGGTCAATTGGGTGGTGGTGGTGGTGGTGGTGGTGGTGGTACTGATTGCTGGCCCATGGGGTCAGAGGAGTGGTCCAGAGGCAAGCAAACAAGAGTCAAGTTCCAGAGGTGGATACCAACAACAGAAGCAAGCTTTCGCATTACAATGGCAAGCTTAGTCCAAGGTGCAAGAGGCAGGTAACGCCACCTGAGACAGGCAAGTGATTGAGTTCCAGAAGCCACAAACGAAGTCCAAGGACCAGAGGCAGGAAGTATGCATGTTCCCAAAGCAATGCAGTGCATGAGCTTAGCAAAGGAAAACCTTCTCCAATGCAGAGTCCAGTCTGCCAGCTTTGTATTACGGCTCTCTGAGAAATAAAGAGAATATCACACCCCATTTTCATGTGGGTGCAGCAGTATGTTCTGGAATGCTGGAGCAGGATTTTGGACCTTATACAAAGAAAGAGAGCAGGGAGAAACCATGGCACTGGAAAGGGATGCAGAAGAAGAATATTTAATCTAAAAAATTTAGGGGATAAATGTCTGCTTTTCAGTGTACAGTATACAGAAATGCAGTGCACATATGCAGTGACTGAAAGACTGAATTCACATTGGTTTCAATGAGGCATGAGTGCAATTACTTTTAGCTCAGTTGGGGTCAACCTACCCTTAAGAAACCTGGTTCTGATTAACTGAAATGGTTAGTGCATATTTAGGTAATAATACACAGGCAAAAGCCCTCAGGGCAGGATTACTCAGGGCAGGATTCAGGATTTGGGTACAGATCATGCTCAAAACAATTGCTGAAGAAATGCCTTCATAAAGTAAACGAATACAGTGGTACCCCGGGTTAAGAACTTAATTCGTTCTGGAGATCTGTTCTTAACCTGAAGCACCACTTTAGCTAATGGGGCCTCCTGCTGCTGCCACGCCGCAGCCATGCAATTTCTGTTCTCATCCTGAAGTAAAGTTCTTAACCTGAGGTACTATTTCTGAGTTAGTGGAGTCTATAACCTGAAGCATCTGTAACCTGAAGCATCTGTAACCCGAGGTACCACTGTATAACATTCTGTGAGCAAGAGTTTGTGATAGTTAAATACCAAACAAAAAGACTGATTCTGTTTTTACTCTCCAGCTCAAAAGAGAGAGGATGTATCGGTTCAGTGGGACAGGATTACAAGTGAAAAAAGCCAAGGCTGCAATCCTATACATTTACCTGAGAGTAAAGCTCCTTCAACACAATGGAATACACTTCCTTGGATTGTACAGAACATCTTGGAAGCATTTTATAAGATCACCATCAACAAGATTAGTAAATGACAATAATGCAATGAGCATGACCACCCATAGTTGTGTGTTTGTTTTATTTATTTGAAACTGCCCTCATTCCACACTAGGCCATCTTTTCTAATCTCAGAACAGTGTGCTAGCATAGGGGCAGCAAGGATATGAGGCAATATTGGCAGGCAGCAAGAATCAGAGGTAGAAGTCAGAAGGAGGGGATAAGATGGATGAAGACAATCCTATAAGGTGCCAGGGAGGGATATATCTCAAATCGGGAACTGTAGCAGCCAGCCAGAGCTGCCATTAGGGGGCCCTCAGCATGGGACTGGCCACTGGTCTATTCTCTTTGTGGTACACAATTCTGCCATCCTCCTCGTCTCCATCCCCACTATCCAGGCTATATTCAACTATGTTTCCATGTCAGGTCTTCGGTTAGAGAAGCTCAGTGCATAGAGTAGCAGTTTGGCATGCCTGATCTGCTGACCTCCACCCTTTCTCTGACAGTGCCTCTGGCACATTTGACCATCGTGGGCCTCAGACTTGGACCTTTATTGCAGCCTGTTGCAATGCTAGGCCACAGGCCTAAGAAATACTTTCCTTGTCCTTTGCAAAGTCTCGCCAGTCATGGACTTTGGGCTTTCACCTTTTGGCATGGCCTGTGTGATGCCAAAATTCAGCACCCACCCGCCTCTCACCTTCCGTTGTTCGTCACTGGGCTCCCCTAAGTCCACCTCTGAGTCCTACTGAGATTATTGCTGGGTTTCAGCTCCAGCTAGCTTCACCTTTGAACTTTTATAGTTTCCTCAAGAGCCACAAAGACTAGAAATCTCATTGTTCTAGATTCAGGTAGGTAGCCGTGTTGGTCTGACGCAGTCAATATATGTATATAAATAAAAATAAATGTCCAGTAACACCTTAGAGACCAACAAAGTTTGCTCTTGGTATAAGCTTTCATGTGCATGCAACTTCTCTTTCAAGTCTGTTTCTGAAATTCTTTTGTAATAAGACAGCTTTGAGATCCTGTATTGAATGTCCTGGAGTTGCTGAATTACAACTTATCACTAAACTGAAAACTATGGAGAGACCTGGTCTTAATAGAGATATTGGATTCCTGTCTCATTATATATGCTAATCATTTGCATACTATCCCTTGCTTTTTCCTGTAGGACTAATTGCAGTCGTTAACAGTTGTCAACAGAATAAAAAAAAAATCCTTCCAGTAGCACCTTAGAGACCAACTAAGTTTGTTATTGGTATGAGCTTTCGTGTGCATGCACTCCATACCCCCTGAGTCAATCATCCATCTCCCCTTACCCTCCTGAGAAAAACCCCACCCCACCCTCCCACTATATATAAGGATCCGGTGACTTCTGTTTCAATGTACCCAAAGAAGTGTGCATGCACACGAAAGCTTATACCAAGAACAAACTTAGTTGGTCTCTAAGGTGCTACTGGACTTTTTTAATTATTTTATATATATATTAGAAATCTCATTGTTTCTGCTATTTTTAAGAGGACAATGAGATTCTCAATTATTGGATGCAGCTGGTGCCAGACTTCACATTTCACTGTTTGTATGACAACCACACAGCAAATCAGTATTTTTTCCTCTCAGTTAACCTAAATATGAAGATTACTGAAGGCCTTTTCCGCCTGACAAATTGTCATTATCTGCATACAAATCCCTGCACTTCATTGCCAAGAGTTTTCTGCAATTCTCCGACATTGATACGGATAAGAAAAACAGCTAGTGTGGATGTTTAAACTGTTGATATGTCTAAAGGATTTCAAAAACTCTTGTCATATGAGGTATAAATCAATTGTTAACCGGTACAGTTAGAAAAAACTTCCTGCACAGGAAGGTGACTGCCTAATACTCATAATAGTAGATTTCTACCTGCCGTTGAATCAGTTTAATCCAAACCTGGTCATGCATATTAAAGCTGCGTGAAAAGAATGTATAATTAGCAGATCCCTATGACATGTCACAGACGGTTGTAAGTCACAGTTGTAAACAACACACAGAGCTCCAGAACAATCCATAGTTATTGATCAACCCTTCATTAAACATCCATTAATCATATATCAATTCCCACCCTAAAAAAAAGATTTATAAATGGGAACATAATGGGTGACTCTCCTGTGACACCTAGCTGAAAAAATCTTTTCTTGTTCCAAAGCTATGTGCTTACAAACTTCTGCTTAGGTTCCATTTGACTTTCACACAATGTTGATCCCATGCAATGGTGTTGGGGTGAATTTGTCACACCCAACTTGCTCCCAGTAAGATTCAGATGAGAGGGGCATCTTTAGTCCTTTATTGGGGCTCAGGATTTGGGTGACTTCCAGCAATGGAATAGGAAACGGACTATTGCATGCACAATTGCTAGAATGAAATGGAGGAAGAGGGTTCTCCTTTTCTCCTAAGGAAAAAAGAAGCAGCAATGGGTTTAAATTGCCAGAACGCAGATTTTGAATACTAGAAGAAAATATCGAGATTATATGAGCAATTCATCTGTACCTACTGCTGAATCCTGCCTCAAGCGAAATTTTGCTGTGAACTTAGAGGTTCCCCCTCAAGCATAACATCTGAGGAATTTTGAGGGAAAGGGAATAAAGAGTTTTGATATAGCACATGAAAAAAAATTCTGGGAGGTTTTGCACTTTCTGAATTTCCTGATGATAAATTAGCACTTGGAATGGAAAGGAAAGTCACAGACAGTTCTGAAGAAACTCCAGGACTAAAAGCCAGCCTTGGTAGCCATGCAACCACCTTCAACCTTCCTCCCACCAGCCAGGTCTTATGACCCAGGGCTCTGAATCTCCATTCTTGGAGGAAAGTCATGGGAAGCAGAGGACATCTTACTGAAAGCAGCAAAACTAGACAGTACCTCTCTGTAAGAATGCCAGATATCCTGAAGCTCAGATCCTGAGACAAAGAATAGATCCTGGGAGTCAAAGGTGGCGCTTGACAGATCAGACAGTAGAACATGCATGGTGGGGAAAAGGTGGCCCTGGTTTGGCTAATTCTTCAGTGTCATCTCTGAATTCACAGGAACTGCTCCCGGGCTTGCAGATACTGTTATACAGGCACAACCTAGCTGTCTCTCCAACACTGGGGGACACTCAGGGAAACTTTGTGCTACTGGAGAGCATGAATTGAGGTCATGGAACCATTTTCTTTGGAGGTTATCAAAGCCTGGATGGGGAACAAACAGTTTAGGATGCTTTTGGTATAGCGTAAACCTGCACAACTCGAAGCTCGGCACTGAGTAATGTAGCAGCAGCAGCAAAATACCATAATTTAGCATGTTATACTGGGTAATAGGGAGGCCACATCCTAATTTTTATTTACTGCCACAGCATGTCAGGATCTGGTTATAAGATGCCACACCTCCAGAAACTTGAGGAGCTTCAAGTCTTTTGAAAGACAATTAACCGAGTTGCACGTAGACCTTTTGTGTAGTTAAAAAGAGTTAAAGAGATTGTTTTGCGCCATGTTAAACATGCAAGTGTCAAACCTCCCTTTGGTCTTATCAAAACTCCTTGTATTTTGTGTGTGTAGGGCCCCCTCTCTTATTGACTTTGCTTTAGATGAAATTCAGTGGCAATTCTAATGTTAAATAAAATGCAATCACTCCTGTGTGTCATACAGTTTGGACAGAAATTGTACAAGAATTTAGCATAGAAAGTGGTGGAAGCAGATAACAAAGCTAATTGAAAAGGCCAGAGGAATTTAAAGCAAGAAGAATGAAATAATGGAATGGCTAATGTCTCCAGTTGCCCTCCAACCAGGGTGGGATGCAATATCTTGATGATTCATCTAATAGCAGTGCCCTTGCAACCAGAACAGTGGTAATTCATTCACAATGCTGCTGTGCTAGAGAGTCCACAGCCAGCAGAAAGAGGAACAACCAAGTTTATAGTGGGAAAGAAAGAAAAGAGGGAAAATGGCAACATATATTTTAAGTCAGGCCTGCTCAATGGTTGGTCTGGGTGTACCTAACCTTACCTTAACAGAGAAGCTAGGAAGCACAGACCTTATGTGCTTGGCTAGAAGTTCTGAGACCTCTGTGTAAATCACTTCAGTGAAGCTATTTAAAGGATGAGAAGCACATCAGTTAAACAAAATTAAACTGTGATGAATCACACCAATCACAGCCCAAGTACCATGTAAAATCATTTAATCTCCTGTTTCTGCTACAAGAACATTCTTGAAGAGCTCTGGTTGATCAGAGCAGAGGCCCATCCCGTCTAGCTTATGGGAAGCCCACAAGCACAACATGAGCCCAACTGCCCTCTGCCCTCTTGTGATTCTCAGCAGCTGGCATTCAGATGAATCCTTCCTGCGAAGTTGGATGTAGTTCATAGCCATCATGGCTAATGGCCATTCATAGCCTTCTTGTCTTCCATGAATGTGTATAATCCCCTTTTAAAGCCATACAGGTTGGTGCCCATCAGTGCATCTCCTAGCGGCAAATGCCCATAGTTTAACAATATGTTATTGCTTTCTGTCCTGCATCACTCATCATTTAGCTCAATTGGATGACCTTGGGTTCTAGGGCTATGAGAGAGGGCAAAGACCTTCTCCCTATCTACTTTATCCACAACATACCTGATTTTATAACCTCTTCCAATGTCCCTTCTTACTTGGTCTTTTTCCCCAAATGAAAAAGTCCTAAATGTTGTAACCTTTCCTTATAGAGGAGGTGCTTTACAGTTCTTCCTTGATTACTGGGACTGTAAAAGCTGCCAGTAGAGACATCACCTTGCCAACAAAGGTCCGTATAGTAAAAGCTATGGTTGTCCCAGTAGTGATGTATGGAAGTGAAAGCTGGACCATAAAGAAGGCTGATCGCCGAAGAATTGATGCTTTGGAATTATGGTGCTGGAGGAGACTCTTGAGAGTCCCATGGACTGCAAGAAGATCAAACCTCTCCATTCTTAAGGAAATCAGCCCTGGAAGGACAGATCCTGAAGCTGGGACTCCAGTGCTTTGGCCACCTCATGAGAAGAGAAGACTCCCTGGAAAAGACCCTGATGTTGGGAAAGATGGAGGGCACAAGGAGAAGGGGACGACAAAGGACGAGATGGTTGGATAGTGTTCTCAAAGTTACCAGCATGAGTTTGACTAAACTGCGGGAGGCAGTGGAAGACGGAAGTGCCTGGCGTGCTCTGGTCCAGGGGGTCACAAAGAGTCGGACACGACTAAACAACAACAACAAAAGCTGCCAGCAGGAAATACCATGCATGAATGGGAGGTTTGGCCTTGCAGATCACAAATAGATGACCTGTATCACAGCCTATAAGGTTACCTATGCTTTGGGTGTCATCATCAGCACCTCTCCACCAGCAGTTCTTTTGCCACAACCAAAAGGACTGGCACAAGAAGATCCTGCCTGCACACAGCACACATGTGGTGCATGCCTGTCACACATGACTGTGCCTTGAGTATCTCCGAGGACCAGTTGCTCTCCACTTTGAGAACCTTCAGTGCCTTCAGTTTAACTGGCCTTCCCTACAAATCTCTGGCTGGCCTCTCGCAGCCCACTTCCCCAAAGTGACAAGCAAAAGGAATTGCGCTCAGATTACTTTTCCTGCCAGAAAGAAAGATGCCTTCAAAGCAGAAAATGACAAACATGTATCAAGTGCTTGAGGAGTTTATCCTGCTGAATTATCAAGTGTGTCCTTGCTTGTGTGGGATCAAGATATGTCAGCTTCGTGTGGCATCCACTATGATTTCTGTAACTGTGCCAATCTATCCTCCCAACTCTGTCTCTGCCCTGCTTATTCAGCTATCCATGAGTGTGTCTCTCAGCTCACTTCCTCTCTGTCTTGTTTCCCTATCAATGCTGTTTGTTTGTCCTATCTGAGCCATTAATATGCCGGCCGTCCTCTATCTGTCCTATCCATCTCTTGCCTAAGTCAGTGGATGCTTAAGCCTTCGTGCTCAAAGTTTAACAAGGCATCATCTGAAGGAAGGGTGCTCAGCTGATTCTTCCTCTGTGGTTTTTTGTTTGGTTGGTTGGGGGCTTTTTTTGCACCTTGTGCATTGTTTTGCACAGAATTGCAAAACTGTACTGGGAAACTATAATGGCTGGAGACAGACATTACTGTAGTTTTTCAAGGAGCTGAAAAGTGTTTCTTTTTGGACAGACACTGCCTTGGTTTATCTCTCGTTTCTGTCAAAGCCTTTCTGCTTACTTCTGCAGCTACAACATCAAGCCACGTTCCCCCCTTTCCTTCCTCCACCCCCTCAATATCCAGCCTGATGAAGAGCTCTGAAGGTCTCAGAATGTGGCTCACTATTTTGTGACATTTTGGTTGGCCCCAACTGGATTGCCTGACTGGGGAGTTTGGAGTTTTCTTCTTCTAATAGACCAACATGGCTTCCTTTCCTTTTTGTGAGCTTTCCACAAGGGATTGCAGTCGTGAGTTGAGGAATTGTGGGACAGGGCTGCCCTTTTGCAGAAAATGACACCCACTCCCTTTTTCTCCCCCACCCTCAAAGAGAAACATACCCTGGAGATGGACAATTTAACTGAAAGGACTGAGCAGCCCCGCTGCCCTGACATTCCTCCACTTAAAGTGACAGCTTCTCACTGTTGCCTATCATTAAAAAATACACAGTGGTGTATTTTACCCACAACTGCTACGCAGCAGACACATTTCTTTGGTGTTCACATTCCTTCCTTTAAGGGCCAAACTACACCTGGTGTTAAATGCACCTTTGTCTCTAAAGCGCAAGTTGCTGTTGTTTTAATGTTTGGAGCTATGGTAAATAATGGGCTTAAAGCAGGCATGGGGGGTGGAGTTTAGCCCCTTCCTTCCCTTCCTGTTCTCTTGTGGAATGACTGCTCCCCACCTCAAAAGGGGGGCGCTTTCTGCGGGGTCACGCGCAGCCACCTGACCCCTGGCAGTTCAGCCTGGCTTTGCCTCCCCAAGCTGGATACCTGGAGGTTCCCACCTAACCTCAGACAGTTAGCCAATCCCAGCTGGGGAGGTGTTGCCAGGGAAATGGACCAGGTAGGGTTAGGACCACCCTGCAGACACAATAGAGGGTGGGATTTACCTGGGAGTCCTCAGTTAGCTCCAGAGCTTTTCCCACTCGGCCCTCCCTCAGTTTACGCCTTCCTTTTGCAGGCTAACCTCTTCTTTACAGGTATGTGGGTGCTGCTACGGTCATTGATGGTTGCTGTTGAGGGACTGGGAAGGAATTTCCCTGCACTGGCAGGTTTTGCCTTCCCCATAGCAAAAACGTCGCACCTTTGGCGGTTTCAGGCCTTGGGCGGAATCCTTAAGTCTATCTTCCCTAAATGGGGGGGGGCATGAAGTGGTGACCCTTGCTCCCCCTGTGGCAGTGATCCCAGGGTCTCCCATTAAAGGGGTTGTGTGGCAGGGAGTCACTGGCCATAAACCGTTAGGTTGTCAGTGCTCTCCCCTGCGTTGCGGCAAAATGGGGGGTGGCCTCTCTGCTTGAACATTCTCCAGTGCCAGCCCAATCCCCACACAGTTTGGATAACCCTGATGTTCCCCAGATCCCCGGACAGGGACTGGGAGGGATAAACGCCCAATGCCTGAGCCAAGGTCTCCCTACATCTGAAAGTTTAATAAAGTTGTGGCCAATTTTAATCCCATAACACGTTGTCATGAGTCATTATTTCTCCCGGGGGGGGGGGTCACCTGGGGTCAGGGGGGTCTCCACCTGGCCACGCAAAATCCCTCCACTGACACCATTATTCACCTGAAGCAGGGCCAAAAATCCCTCTTGGCATCTGAAAAGGAGTGTCTGCATAACCGAGGCTACCTGATCAGGTTGAGTACCTTCATGCATGCCATGGTATAAATGTAAAAATATCTTTTTGTCCACCTCACTGATGTGAGTTGTCCAAAAGAGGGCCATGGCTTCCTCCACATGTAAAGTTAAAAGTGGGGTAATTTTATGTGTTTCTCTCTTCAGGGGCACATGTGAGTTGTGCCTTTAGCTTTATTGTGGTTGCTTTTAGATTTATAGCCACCCTGTGGATCCAGTTGGCTAAGAAGAGGGACAAGGGTGTTTATTTCTACATATATTTCCAAATTTTACTGTTCTGGACTACTGCAGAGGGGGCTGGGATGATTGGCAAGGAACTGGCCACTGGTCACTTCATAAAATGTTATTTAAAGTATTGAATACACAGACAATAAAACATAAGCAATTTTCCACAGTTAAAATGCTCTCCTTTCAGGGGCACTGCCCTCTTACCCTCCCCCCACCCTTCTCTCACAGTATTTCAGGCGATGGCCCTGCTGTGAGTCACGCAGGCATATCAGAAGGAGCATGGGTCTCTGGGGATCATAATAAGACCTTTATAATATCAGGAAGGCAACAGTAAAAACAAGTTCTTGTTGAGCCCCCTGGTGAGCTCTTCCTGGTCTTAGTGACTCACTCCCTCTGGTAAATGCAGCCATTGTTGTACAGCCATAGAGGATGATTTATGCAGACTTGCAAAGGCAAGGAAGTGAAATAAACCCTACACTGCCTTTACAAAGCAAAGATCTTCAGAGGTTGATGCCTGCATGATAGTAGGAGACACAGAGCCAAATGATGTTGAGTTGACGCCTCAAAACTGCTATTGATTGATGCATTTTGGATGCAAAAGAGCTCAAACCTTAGGCATTCTTGATACTGCACATTCATTTATGTGCAAAGACCAGGGTGTAACATTAGGGAGTTCAGCCTGTGTTTCATGAGTTCCAATCGACCACAGTCAGCAGAGGTTCCAGTCCAGGTTTTTACCCAAAACTGGGGACCTCTAGAGAGACTAGGCCCAGGAGCAATTGAAAATATAGATTTCCGGTGAGCTTATCTCATGCCTAACCTGTGTTAGGTTTGTTCTCAATAGTGTTCTCAATATAAGTGGCTTGGTTTCCATCCTTCATGTAAAGGTTTTTTCTGACACAGGCTTTTTTCCATATGAGAAGCAACAGGCCTAGAACAATGGAATGTGAAGGAACCTTGCAGATAAGACCCCCTGGCAGAGTTTATTCAGTTTATTAAAATCTCACTTGGTTTTAATAATTACCACACATGGGAGGATAATCAGTCCCCTCCCCTTTAGTAATATTCTCTCTACGAAAAGGGCCCTTCCGTTTTGGAGATCATTTGTGTGGTTAGGGCAAGCAGGGATGAAAATACCCACTTTCTTTGACGTTTCAGCAGCCATGAACTCACAAGGTAGCCTTAAGCTGCATACACACTATAGAGGTAACTGCAGACACAAAAGTTGTTGAGCTTTTTTGGCTGAAGTTGTTCAGTTTTGCCTGACGTTGTTGCGCTTTTTTGGGCAAAAACATAAAGAAGAAGAAGAAGAAGAAGAAGAAGAAGAAGAAGAAGAAGAAGAAGAAGAAGAAGAACAACAACAACAACAACAACAACAACAACAACTAAGGAGAGTGCCAACATGGGTTGACATATGTCTGGATCTTTCCAAACATTTTTACGATTTCTGCAGTATTCCTGCTATGGCAAGCCTAGCTTTACACATTTGAAAAATAAAATTAAGGGGGTGGAAAGGAGGTAAGCATCCGGGAGAAAAGACTTTGGCAATCCCACCTGCCATTGAACCCAATGTGTTTTGACTATACATGATTTGGGCTTTACATGCTATCCCTGGAACATAAAATTGCAAGTCGGCTGTACCTTCAGTTCCCCCTAACTTGCCCCCAAATAATCTCAAACTGAAGTCACCTTAAATTAAGTTATTTCCCCAAATAACCCACCCAGTAATCCAATTCAGATTCTCCTGAATTCATTACCCACCAGAAACATTTGGCATGCTTACAAAACATTTTGGGGCTCGGCCTGCACCCCATGGGACCACTCTTAGAAACATCTCTGCAACAAGGGGAGCCTTCTAGGTTGCATTTGTCATGGTGGGTCACAATATCTGTGCTGCCTGGCCTGAAGCGAAGTTTGAGGAGAATTTGGCAGCACCTGCCTGGGCAAAACACTTGATGAACTTTGAGGTTCTGGTTCTGGTTTGGACTAAGATCCAAAGAAAGTAAGGGGAGATTTTAAAAGGCTTTTAATAAACTAGTAAAACTGCTTAGGGCATGGCCCTACCAGAAAGATGCCTTTCCTATAAAATCAGGCTGCACAAATGTGAAGCCTTAGGGTCCAGGCAAAGAAGCATGACAAGAACAACAGGTCTTGGCTGGAACACAACAGAAGGAAGGTGTCCACAGTAAAAAGCACCACTGTTGTAAGGATTACAGGATAATAAAAGTACAACAACTCTGTAAGGTGGCTCAACATTATTATCCCTATATGGCAGGTGAGGACTTTCAAGCAGAGAGAGAAGCTCTGATCCAAGTCTCCCTCCCCACACCCAAACCCCTGCACATGGCTGTCTAATTAAACAAAGCAAGACACCAGGGGAGCTCCTATCCTGGCGGCTTTCCTGCATTCTGCCCTCTTTGGCCCTTAGGCAAGGCACCACGCTCTCAGACTTCGCTCCCCATATGCTATGGGAGGAAGATAATTATACCGCCCTGCCTTGCAGGGCCTTTCTAGGATTGCTGAGATAATTAATGTGAAGTGCTTTGAGCACTTGAAATGTGCTATATTAATTACAACTCCTTGTCTACCATCCATTTCTAGGGGAAGCAATGTAAATGCATATGCAAATGGTCTTAATTTGCATGGTTCAGTCAGATCATGCTAAATTGGAGCACCATTCGAAATTCGGTGGGGATGCTCACTGCACACTCTGCCTTGCCCCCCCTTTCTCCACCCCACTTATGCTAGGACCCCATTGTTCCTAAGGTTTCCCCACAATTCAAGCTACAGTCTTCCGCTGAAACCCAATGCCTGCTTGACGGATTTATTTAAGTGCATTTGCAGCCAAGTCTGCCCATATTATGCCTTCTGAAACGAAAGCAAGTAAGGTTTTCTTCCAAACCTTCCCTGCTTCCCTTCATGCAAATTAACTCCACGTTCCTTCGTGAAGCACGTCGGCTTCGTGATTCTGCAGAGGAAGATATCAGGAGAGTGTAATTAAGCAAGGATGAGCAAGCGGGAGTCAGGCCTGGCTGGAGGTTGTAAGCAATGAGGAATGGCACTGATGGTTCCCCACTGCATTAAGAACCCATTTATCCTGCCATTAGAATGGCTCCCTTTGTGAGGCAACGTTGTGCAAGTTGGCAGTGTGTGTGTGTGCGTGTGGGTCCTTCCAGCTGACAGCTCCAAAGCAAACATTGCCACAGAGATGTAACATCTGACAGTGATGGATGTGAAGGGTGCTCAGGTGGAACATTGGTTCGAGCGCTGAATTCCGATCCCTGCTTGCATCCCCAGCTGGGGGTGCCATTTCAGATATCAAAGCTGGGTGTCTCTGCGTGGGGAGTGGATGGGTAGCAGCATGAGCATTCTCAGCAAAGTTTTAAAAGCTCCACACCACCACAGCCGATGTTTTGTTTTAAAAAGTAATGTTGCCCTGAGAGGGCAGAGTTAAAATGAAGAGCACTCTGGCCTCTATCACAAGGCAGGGGACTCACTGAGAGCTGCTGGGTTGTATGTATGCGTGCCTTTAACATCAGAGAAGCTCATCCGTGCCAAACTGTTCATGCAGCTGAGATGATGTAACTTTAAAACTTGGTGCCTGGATTTGCTTGCTTTCTTCTTCCCTCTGCATTTCCATTTCCTTTTGTGCCATTTCTATTATAGTAGCAGTTTGTGGGAGGATGCAGGTGGCGCTGTGGTCTAAACCACAGAACCTAGGGCTTGACGATTGAAAGGTCAGCGGTTCGAATCCCTGCGACAGGGTGAGCTCCCATTGTTCAGTCCCTGCTCCTGCCCACCTAGCAGTTCAAAAGCACATCAAAGTGCAAGTAGATAAATAGGTACCGCTCCGGCGGGAAGGTAAACTGTGTTTCTGTGCGCTGCTCTGGTTTCGCCAGACGCAGCTTAGTCATGCTGGCCACATGACCTGGAAAAACTGTCTGTGGACAAATGCCGGCTCCCTCAGCCAGTAAAGCGAGATGATTGCTGCAACCCCAGAGTCATCCGTGACTGGACTTAACAGTCAGGGGTCCTTTACCTTTACCAGTTTGTGGACAAGGACTGTCTCATCTTTAAGGCTGCAAACCTACACACACTTAGCCAGGAGGAAATCCCAGTGACTAGGCATGTAAAGCATTGCATGGTTAATTTGTGTGCAGCCCTTAGACAATGTTAGGCACTTTATAAGTGAACAATAACAAGGTTAATCATTAAGTATATTGCCTCACTTTTTAATCCATTCATTGTGGTTACATTTATATGTCTCATAATAAGCTATAGAGGTATTTATATCACTATTAAATATGACACTACCCAATATATTTTTAAAAAACAAATTACAGTATGTTCTTTTTACATAGACTTCAGCCTTTTATAGCTTCATTTTTTTAAAATAATATTTATTACTTTTCCAACAATTTAAACACTACAAAAACAATACAATACAATACAAAAACACTACATAACATTGACACATTAAACACATTAAACTAACAAAACAAAACAAAAACAATAAAATAAATCAAACAATTTCAATATCCCATCTTTCATTCACTTATTTCCACGACCTCCTCACACCTCCCTTTTTGTATTCCACTTCTGTTAATTGTTTCAGCAATTCCTTTCCATCTTCCTCTGTTTTCTATCCTATAATTATCTTAACACATTCTAACCTTATTTTTTCCTTTAATACTCTATTAATCTATTTATACTTAATTCCTTATAACATTTCTACTAAAGCCATATAACTTCATTCCAGCATTTTTCTAACATTCATTAATTTTACAGTATTTCTGTAAATAGTCTTTAAACTTTTTCCAGTCTTCTTCCACCAACTCTTCCCCCTGGTCTCGGATTCGGCCAGTCATTTCCGCCAATTCCATATAAGCCATCAATTTCATCTGCCATTCTTCCTGGGTGGGTAAATCTTGTGTCTTTCAATACTTCGCGATAAGTATTCTTGCTGCTGTTGTTGCATACATAAAAAAGGTTCTATCCTTCTTTGGCACCAATTGGCCGACCATGCCCAGGAGAAAGGCCTCTGGTTTCTTCAGGAAGGTATATTTAAATACCTTTTTCATTTCATTATAAATCATCTCCCAGTATGTCTTAATCCTTGGGCTCCGGCGGGAAGGTAAATGGTGTTTCCGTGCGCTGCTCTGGTTTTGCCAGAATGACCCAGAAGCTGTCTGTGGAGAAACGCCAGCTCCCTCAGCCTATAGAGTGTGTGCAAACCCAGAGTTGTCCACGACTGGACCTAACGGTCAGGGGTACCTTTACCTTTACCATTTTAGCTAATGGGGCCTCCTGCTGCCACCGCGCAACCGCACAATTTCTGTTCTCATCCTGAAGCAAAGTTCTTAACCCGAGGTACTATTTCTGGGTTAGCGGAGTCCATAACCCGAAGTGTTTGTAACCCGAGGTACCACTGTACTTTAGGTAGATTTAAACCCAGTGGTGGAACTGGAATAACGGGGGGGGGGATCTAATTCAGTCAAATGAGTGACTCTTGGAGTGCTTGGGTAAGCAGAAAGGTAAAGACTGCAGGGAACCCCAGGGACCTCACAGTGAGGCAGAGCACAGCCGTCATAGCTAACAGCCACCAATAGCCCTCTCTTCCATGAATTTATCTAATCCTCTCTTAAAGCCATCCAAATCAGTGGTCAACACAGTTTAACTATGTGCTGTGTTTTTATTTGTCCAGAATCTTCCAACATTCAGCTTCACTGGATGTCCACAATCTCTGGGGGTTAAGAGAGAGGGAGAGAAAGAAATCTGTATCCCTTTCCCCCATGCCATGCATAGTTTTATAAACTTATGTCATGTCCCTTCTCATTTTCCTTACCATACATGCTCAGAGTGTATCTTACCCATAGTCTTGAAAAGAAAAGTTTGTAGTGCTATTAAGTAATTATCTAACTTTTGGCAGGGATATGCTCTGGCACTGTTAGGAAGCGGAACATAGGAGTCTAATTTCTCTCTCTCTGGACCCTTGTTGAATTAATATCTGAATGTAGCCTTTAGGAAATGAGATTCTCATTACCCATTGGTACTTTCATGGCTTGTCATGCATTTGCAAACAGCAAGGATGTTCACCTTGGAGAGGTGGCTTGAAGCCAGCTGGATTAACTACATACTCTGCTTAAATTCCCTTTGCATTTTAAATAGATACAGTATTTTTATTCACTCCCCTGCCTTCATCTGCTGCACCGTGTAGCTCTGCTCTCTTAATCAGGCATGCCATCTCATCACAGAAGTGGCTACGTTTCGTTGCCAGTTGATGAAGAATAATTCAGTAGAATTTGCTTAAACTACTCTGAGATCTTTTAAGATGAACGCTAGGTACATGGGTGCTGTATGCACAACAAATGTGCTTGCCCTGTTTTTGCACACATTTCAATGGGGTTTCCACAGAAGAGTTTCATGGTGGGTTGTGAACTATGCCTGTTTTAAAATATCTGATACCAACAAGCCAAATGTGTTTCTCTATGTCAAACAAGTCAGGGATGAGTCCTGTCCTCCTCCAAAAATTAAAATGACAGGGAATGTTAGCACTGGGCATGGTAGCCAAAGCCGATTCTACTCCTTCCTTCCACTGCATACGGAGTGTGTCAAAGGGAGATTGTACCTGCCGGTCCTGTCCTCCCCATGTGCAGCAGAAGGAGGCAAAGGGGCCTCCTGGTAAACCTTGGCTGTGCAGAGATTTTTTTTAAGGCCCTGTTGAGTGCAGGCTGTCAATCTAACCAACACAATGCAGAAGTGGGAAAGTGGTGGAGTAAACAAGCAAATCCAGGCAGTAATTATTCCTAAAGTTACCCAAATGTCCAGGTGGCACAGGCACTTAGGGAGGGACTGCTGGATTAGGCCAGGGGCTCATCCTGCTCATAGGTCCGCTCACACCTTTTGGTGCCACAGCATTGCAAGACGGCTAAGGCTTCACCGGGGCCCCGAGGAGGGAACTGGAACAGCGGTGCCCTTCCTGATAGACGGTGGGGGCTTAAGCCCCCTCCGCCTATCAGGAACTGGATCCTAGCCTGCACTCAGCTTTGGCTAATGGGGACTTGGGCTGTGCCAGGAGGAGGAGCCGACGGAGCAGGTAAGCTTCCCTCAGATCCACCCCTTGTCCATTTAAGCAGCCCACACCTGGGGCACTACCTGTTTCTTCCTGCGCCGGGTTTTCCCCACTCACCCACCCATCCTCGGTTTAAGCTTATAGTCAATGACTTTGCTGTGGCTACGGTGGTCACTGTTCTTTATGGGGTCGGGTAGGAATTTGCCCACTGGGCTAATTGGCTCTCACCCGGTGGTTTTGCCTACCTCATAGCAATCGTCACAACTGGTTGGGCATTGGGGAAATCCTTTGTTTTGGATGGAGGGGAGGTTGTAGTCTCCCCAGCCCCTCCAAACTCTGGGGTATCCCGTTAAAGGGATCCGGGGGGAGTGGCCATGTCTGCGTGCCCAGGCGGGGCCAGGGCCGAAGGAACTCTCCCAGACAGCGGTCTCTGTGGGGGTCACCCTATTTGAGGTAAGTCTCAGGAACCCCCGCCTGGATTGACCACGTGTCACTTCCAGCTGGTGGGCCGGAAGTATTTAGATTGCCCCATGCCCAAGCCAAACCTCTTTCATCTGTATTCAATAAAGTTGTGGCCTGTTTTGACCCCAAAACCAGCCTCATTGGTCTCTTATTTGCATGGGTTGGGGAACCTGATGCCTGTCCTGCAATACCTGAGTACAACAGCACTCTTCCGCTTCTGTCTCCCCCAGCCTAACAGCAACTGACAGGCAGAAGAATACAGCCTTCGATGGTGGAGGTACAATATAGCCTCTGTGACTAGTAGTCATAAATAGTCCTCCATGATTTTTTTCTAACCCTATTTTAAAGCCATTCAACTTGGTGGCCATCACTGCCTCACGTGACAGAGAGTTTCATTATGTAGAGGAGCACTTTTTGGGAGGAGAGGAGGATCCAGATGGCCGTGAATCCCAGACAGTTGATGGAGGTGGAGCAATCCTGATTCACTTTACCCTCCACTGCTGCTGCTGCTGCTGCTAATAGCATTTCTAGGAAAGGCCTCAGGGAATAAGAAGATAGTGTACGTGGAGCACTTTGAATGTGGGAAATCATTATCTAAGTAACCAGGGTAATGCTCCTGTAGATCTCCTACACAGTCTCATAATATTTACTGGGAAATGAATCCTGAGATAAAATTTTCCTTCAAAGTGAAATGAACTTCCTGAGCTCACTTTAAAAAAAAAAAAAGTCCACACATTTAATGCTCACAAATTGAAATGCACATTGTAAAAACCCATTGTCCGTGTGTATAATTTGGCTCTTGATGGAAAAACCAGAGGTTTCTCTTCCCTGCCCCAACTCAGCCTGGAAAAATAAATAAATCAATTCTTAATTTGAAAGTTGCAGCCCAGACATGGGTTTAATGGGTAGCTCTGGGCAAATCAATTGCTCAGCATCAGCAGTTCCCACATTGTAAAATGGGAATGATAATGACTCACCTCACAGGGTTATATGACACTGGTGTTAAGGGCCACAGCATAAAAAACCTGCTTTGCAGAGCTATGTGGATTCGTCACATTGAAAAACACCTGCCTGCAATGGGAAATCCACTCTGGGTGAAGAATTCAGACCAGGTACATGGAGACGATAAGAGTCCTGAGGTGGTATCACTGTATCAAAGTGCTGAGAAGGGCAGCCTTTCCCCATTATAAAAGCACCACAACTCTGTGTAAGCAAAACACAGGCAGTTCAGAAAGAATAATCATAATGCACCCCTCTCCCTGCTCGGCTGCTTGTCTTGTGTCAGGAAGGAGAGCAATAAAAGTATCTGTAACACCCCAACGCAGTCACACCTAGACCGGAAATGGTATAGTCAGTTTTGCTGCCTCTTCCTCATGGGTAGGCAAACTAAGGCCCGGGGGCCGGATCCGGCCCAATCGCCTTCTAAATCCAGCCTGTGGACGGTCCAGGAATCAGCGTGTTTTTACATGAGTAGAATGTGTCCTTTTATTTAAAATGCATCTCTGGGTTATTTGCGGGGCATAGGAATTTGTTCATTTTCTCTCTCCACAATGTAGTCCGGCCCCCCACAAGGTCTGAGGGACAGTGGACCGGCCCCTGCTGCAAAAGTTTGCTGACCCCTGCTCTTCCTCAAAGTCTGCTGAATTTGCAGCTCCAGCCTCAGTGAACCTTCTAATGTTGTCCTTATCTTTACAAAGGACATAGAGTTACTGAAATGCCTCTTCAGCTCTCTAGGTAAACTGCTCATCAGAGAATCATAGAATGAGTTGGAAGGGACTCCAAGTGTCATTTAGCCCAACCCCCATTGCAGGAATCTCAACTGAAGCATCCATGACGGATGGCCATCCAGCCGCTGCTTAAGAACTTCCAGTGAAGGAGAATCCATAATCTCCCAAGCACACGTCCTGGGTTCCACCAACTTGGGGGGAGGCAGTGTGCACATGTGATGTTACACAGCAGGAGGAGACCCGCCAGAGCCCACCACAAGCTGCGGAATATTGAGGGGGCCTGGCCCTCTCCTTGAAATTTTGAGGCCACCCCCAGGTGGTGCCTCTGCTCCCAAGGGAGTCTGGTCCATTGCCAAACATCTATTGTGGTACGTAATTGGCCTTCAAACTGCAGGAGGTAGATTTAGAGCGTTGAGTGTTCCCCCATGGGAATAAAAACATTCAGGGAGGAGGCTAGTCTTCAGCCGTTCACCCTGACAGATGTATCCAGAGTAACACTAAATGGCAGAAAGTGAGGAGGAATTAAAGAACCTCTTAATGGTCTGAAGCTCAACATCAAAAAAACTAAGATCATGGCCACTGGGCCCATCACCTCCTGGCAAGTAGAAGGGGATGAAATGGAGCCATTGAGAGATTTTACTTTCTTGGGCTCTATGATCACTGTAGATGTTGACAGCAGTCACGAAATTAAAAGATGCCTGCTTCTTGGGGCAAAAGCAATGATAAACCTAGATAGCATCTTAAAAAGCTGAGACTTGCCAACAAAGGTCCGTATAGTTAAAGCTATGATTTTCCCAGTAGTGATGTATGAAAGTGAGAGCTGGACCATAAAGAAGGCTGATTGCTGAAGAATTGATGCTTTTGAATTATGGTGCTGGAAGAGACTCTTGAGAGTCCCATGGACTGCAAGAAGATCAAACCGATCCATTCTTAGGGAAATCAGCCCTGAGTGCTCACTGGAAAGACAGATCCTGAAGCTGAGGCTCCAATACTTTGGCCACCTCATGAGAAGAGAAGACTCCCTGGAAACGACCCTGATGTTGGGAAAAATTGAGGGCACAAGGAGAAGGGGACGACAGAAGACAAGATGGTTGGACAGTGTTCTTGAAGCTACTATCATGAGTCTGACCAAACTGTGGGAGGCAGTGGAAGACAGGAGTGCCTGCCGTGCTCTGGTCCATGGGGTCACAAAGAGTCAGACACGACTAAATGACTAAACAACAACAACAACAACACTAAATAAAGTGTCCCATCAGCAAAATGACTTTTCTCCTCCTCCCCTTTCCCTATGTGACCCCTAAACCCATTATAGTGTTCTTACAACCCTCTGGAGTATATCTGGGGAAGCTTTAGGCACGACCCCCACATAAGTTGTGGGCTTACTATATGGAACTTGATACCTAATTGCTTTCTACTAACATTCAGCCATTGTCCTAGAACTTCCGGATCCTGAATGACAGATGTGGTCTTCATTGAGTCAGCAAACCAGAGGTTCTGGCCTACCTTTACAGAATACCTGTGTTTTCTAATATTGATTCTGTACTACTGAATTCTACAGGATACCTGGTACCACATGTAGAATTTTAATACCTGGAATTTATTTGTTTTTTAGATCACATTTCATTTTTTAGAAAAAGAAAGTGGGGTTCTGTCCCTTGGAGTTTTGAAGATACAGCTGGGTAAAGTCTGCAAAATGGCAAGTGTTCAGAGAGCAGAGTTTCTAAGCCCTGTATGGCTCTCTGTTAATCACTCCTCCTGGCCTCCCCCTCTCATGTTTCTCTGTCTATGCTGTCTTGCTGGCTTTTACCACACACAGTTACAAATTCTGCAGAAAGCCATGTCAGAATAAAGAGTGATAGCCTTGTACAATATACACAATTCTACGAAAATGGATTTCTTTGTGAAATTGATTGCGATCACAAAATTAGAATGTGGGCATCTCTCTGGAATGAGGGGTGGAAAAGCTGCTTATTTCACTGCTAGTAAGATTGGTTCAGATTCCAACTGCTTACAGTAAGGAGGAAAAGAAGGGGGGTCTGGCAGGTAACTAATCCTCAAATGTTTTAGTGGTCAGTGAGCAGCCATTTCGCACTCAGAAAGGTGCAGAGGAGTCAGGGGAGACGAATTGCATCTCTACTTAAACAATGAAAACATCAATAATGCCCTGTTAGCTAAACACCTAAGCGCTGTATCTCCCTCTCTTTTTGCTCCTGTAGAGCAGAATATAGGAGAACTGTCTGTTGTGATTAAGTTGCTGAAACTGCACCTGTTTCCCCTCCTCCTTTGCCCCCTGGGACATTACCCATATTTTTCCCCCTTACTAAGCAAAATGTGCCTTACAAGCTAATGGAAGTAAATCTGATGGAGTTCAAGAAGACTTACTTCCAAGTAAATGTGGCTAGCCTTGCAGCCTAAACCAGACTCCCTTGCACTTGGCCTCCCTGGAGCTGTTGTCAAAGTATCCTATTAAAAACCCAGGGCCCACCTTCCACCTCTGTCTCCCTGAAGTGTAAAATGGGATCCAGGGTGGATTTGTGCAGGTGAAGGTGTGGGCCTATGCAAATGGAAGCTGGCTTAATCCTCAATGGCAAAACCAACAGGGGTGGAGGAGGCAGACCCCAAGGTCACCAAGGAAAGTCACCAATATTTCCCTTGATGAAATTCCTTTGCTTTTGTCACACAAGAAAATGGTTGTCATGCAAAAAAGCAGAGCATTGCACTTGGAGAAGCAGTTGTGAAATCCAAAACAGCTGAGGTTGCCGTAATATGGATGGCACTATACACACAATAACAATTCGCAATTTGCAGCTCTTCTTTTCTCCATTTCCACTTTCTCTCCATCTCCTCTGCCCTCCTTGGCTTTTTCTCTCCCACTGCCACCTCTCCCTTGTCCTGTCCTCCTCCACCACATTGCTTTACGTTGTCTCCCTCCTTATCTCTCCCAGTTCTGCTTTCCACACTCTGCCCTCCCATCTCCTAGTTTGTTTACATGCCAAAATGCTTGTCCAGGTCAGACATGTTTTCCTGATAAGGACATTTTCATTGATCGCATGAAAGCAAATACTCAGGAGTGGCAGATATTTTCCTCTGGGGGGATCAATAATGGCTCAGATTTTCTCTTCGCACCACCACCATTTATTGCCCTTGAGTGCAACCTGGGATGTGAGGATTGAGGTCTCACAGCTCATGCTCTTTCCCTAAAAGAGCCTGTGGCTGATGTAGAAGAATTCAAGTGTTTGCTACAACTGTGGGAGATTAATGGAAAGAAAGTCCATCGGTGGAAGCAATTTATTCCCCGGTGGGTCAACAAGGAGTACACAGACCATACTTCTTCTGGAAAGACAGGCCAGGAGAAAGGAAGATAGATGCACAAGCCCTGAACTGTCATGTACCCAGATATAGCCACCTTAAACACCACAGTAAACTCTACCTTTCATAAGATTTTGCTTTCCAAAGTTGGCTAATGGAGAGCAGTGGCCAACAAACTAAGATGTAAAGTTTATTTTCAACTTTTCCAGTTAACTCCTCTGCTATATACTCATTAGGTGGTCTTAGGCAGGCTAGTCTCAGCCCCGCAGCCCATCTGCAACCCACTATTAAGGGTTGTGGTGAGATTGCTGAGATCTTTGGAGCTTTGAACACTCAACAAGCGCTATAGAACTTTGCTGATATTAGTTAACATACACTGCAGCTTGTTTGAATTGGACTGAAAATTCTACTGCCCAGGCTAATTTTCTTTTCCAGTGGGGTTTCTCCCTTCCCTTAGGTCTTTAGGCATTTTCTCACCCTTGGTCAAGAACTGATCTAACTTCATGCTGCTGCTCACCAGTGCTTGCCTGATGCTGCCTGCCCGTGCCTAGTATCTCCAGCCGAATTTTAAAAACCAGCTCAAATGTTTCCAAATTCTTGAAGGTAGTAACAAGGGCAAGCGCAGGAGCATGGTAATTGCCATGACTGAGCACTCAAGTCTTTTGTAAAAAGATTAAACTTTTAATTTTCTTTTTTGGCATTTGGCAGAATTAGCCCTGTCTATAGGGGCTACCATGTCTCTAAACTGTATATATCTATGTGAAATAATAAAGAAAATTATGGGCAATTTAGTTTTGAAATGCATGTCAACTGGATTTCTGGAGATCTGTGCTTTCTGGATTTGGATCCAGGGTGCATCTGAACTGGTCCAGACCAAATTGGGTCTAATCTGGATTTAGAAGCTGGGGCCACAAATTGGATTGGTAGCCTGTGCACAGACCTAATGTCATGTATATGTAACTACGTTACGTTGTACTATTTTGTTTGTGACATTTTGGCTGCAACATTTGAATGCACTTTTCCAGCATCAAGTTCTAAGAGCGTTGTATGTTTAATAAGCCAGAGAAATGTAGCTGCAATGCTATTGAGTGGTGGAGCTTCATGTTCCGGCACTGGGGGCGGAGAGCAGGTGGGGGTGTGGTGCACGTGCTGGGGGCGTGGTGCCCAGTATGGAGGGACAGCCACAATGACACCCCACCGGGATCGTGGTCCGGGGATGGTGCGCTCCCCCACCCCCCCTTCCTTCACCAATGATGCTATTATCAAATTTGTTGCCTCTTTCAAAGCCTAGGGGTTTTGCAGCAGTGTAACTGTCAGGAAGGGATGCGGGTGGCGCTGTGGTCTAAACCACAGAGCCTAGGTCGGTGGTTCGAGGCCCCGCGACGGGGTGAGCTCCCATTGCTCAGTCCCAGCTCCTGCAAACCTAGCAGTTTGAAAGCACGTCAAAGTGCAAGTAGATAAATAGGTACTGCTCCAGTGGGAAGGTAAACGGCGTTTCCGTGCGTTGCTCTGGTTCACCAGAAGCGGCTTAGTCATGCTGGCCACATGGCCTGGAAAAACTGTCTGCAGACAAATACCGACTCCCTCGGCCAGTAAAGCGAGATGAGCGCTGCAACCCCAGAGTCGTCCGCAACTGGACTCAGGGGTCCCTTTACCTTTAAATTTCAGGAACAACTTTATTTTAAACACTGCTTTTAAAATCTTTTGAAATAAAATATCCCCCACCCACTGGAAAAATGGACACATTCTTCCCCATATTTTCGAAGCGCTTGTTTTTCCTGCATGCCCCTCACCTTGTTCTGAGCCTTTACATCTCCAGCCCCTCCTCTTTACCACTAGCTCCTCCCCTAACCCTTTACTGCTGGGCAATGCTCCAAGGCTATCAAGCCTATCAGGTTTTTAAATTGTTTATTTGTTTATTTACTGCTTGATGCCAAGACTATGTCCAAGCAGTTTTCAAAACATAAAACCTGGTTCCACTGCATTGTTAAAATTCAGCATAATTAAAAATACACCATAATTAAAAAGCTAAATAAAACAGTCCTATTAAAATGTAAACTTCTATGATTAAAATATGCAATAAAAATCCCATTAAAACAGCACAGCAATTAAAACAGGAGAGTCAGGTCAAGAGATCGTGCGAATGTCTGTCTAAGCAGATGCCTCTTCTAAAGCCAGCAGAATGCCAATACAGGTGGGGATTCTAGAATTTCAGCAAGTTCTTTCCACCACATCAACGCCACCAGTAAGAAAGCCAGCTTCATCAGACACGTGTGTGACATCATACGTGTGATGCACCAATGTGACGTCATATGCATGACACACAACACACACATGATGTTGCACCGTCAGGAGGAGGATGAGTGGGGAGCCCAGTGTAGGATGGCTTCCTTTCTCATGCTCAGGAGGAGTCTGCCACTGAACCACGCCATGCTTGGTCTCCTCTGCTCCTTCAACATTGAGGGGTCCAGCCCCCTGCCAGCAAACACTGGGCGTGCTGAAGACCCCACTGCCCTTAGGAGTTGGTCTCCTGGCCGCTGTATTTGGGGCTGAGCAGGATTTTCTTCCACCTGGCAAATTGGCATCAGCCAATTGGTTTTCGCCTGCCTCACAACTTTGTGCAGTTGGGCATTGTGTAAGCCAATGGCTGGAAGGGAGGTTGTAGCCTCTGCCTGTCCTTTCTTGGTTTGGGAAAGCAAACAAACAAACAAACAAACAAACAATCACCAGACTCTGGCTTGTGACATCACAAGATCCATCTGTGGGATACTGGCAACCTGGCAGCTCTAACTGTTTTCTAGTGATCAGATCAGTGCCAGCTTGCTGTTTACAGCTGAGAAATGGGAGTATAAAACACTCCTGCCTCCGGTTGGCACTTGCTGGTGACATAACATATATGTTCATAGTCCAAGGGCACTATCCAGAACAATAAGAAAGCTTGCTGTGCATGGAGCAGGTCTATTTTTTATTTTCGTTTTTGCAAAGACAGAAAAATAATAATGGCTGTGTTCAAGGAAGTGCTAGGCAGAGTTCCAAGGCTAGAGGTACTAATGGGGTAAGGAGACTGAGGTGGATAGGAGTTCCTTAAGGTGGAGCTACAAAAGGCAACATCACAAGAAAGGGTCAAAAGAGAAAGAAAAATGCGAGCCTGGTTAAAGTAATAATAGTACGTGGGAGGGAGGGCTGGTCACCAAATGTCAGGAAAGCAGAAATTCTGAAAAAGCTGAGGTTGAGGTGGGAAGCTAAGAGTAGCAAACAAAAAGCTCCCGCTCCCCCACACCCAGGTACACTTGAAGCAAGACCAAGGAAACAGTTGGGATGGTGAAATGCTTAGAGATGGCAAAGTCCTATTTTGCATGCCTCTTCCTCTCCCAAAGGAGGGATGCAGGTGGCGCTGTGGGTTAAACCGAAGAGCCTAGGACTTGCTGATCAGAAGGTCAGCGGTTCGAATCCCTGCGACGAGGTGAGCTCCTGTTGCTCGGTCCCTGCTCCTGCCAACCTAGCAGTTCGAAAGCATGTCAAAGTGCAAGTAGATAAATAGGTATTGCTCCAGCGGGAAGGTAAATGGCGTTTCCGTGTGCTGCTCTGGTTCGCCAGAAGCGGCGTAGTCATGCTGGTCACATGACCCGGAAGCTGTATGCCAGCTCCCTCGGCCAATAAAGCGAGATGAGTGCCGCAACCCCAGAGTCGGCCACGACTGGACCTAATGGTCAGGGGTCCCTTTACCTTTTAACTCCTCTCCCAAAAGGAAAACCATGCAGCCTTGTAGAAGTGGAATAAAAACTACTGAGAGATCAGGATCGATCATTTCATTTCTATGCCGCTTTAGATTTTTAAGGAAATTCTGAAAACAACCCAGAATAAAACATTGCTGAATAAAGTCAAGTAAACATAACAAGCAACATAACGGGAAACAAAAATATTATCTTATAGATTTTAAAATAACACATTACGAAGGATGTCAACTATGAAGTGCACGTTCAATGCCACAAAATCAACCCCCCAAAATATATTAACTTAAGCATTTCAAAAGAAAACTTTACTAAAGGAAGTTAAATATAAAATGCACATTTAAAACAGCATAAAAGCATAATTGATAAGGTCAGGAAATACCTTGCTATCGGTCTGATGAACCTAGGGTACTAATTGTTGGGTTTTCTTAATATTGAGGTGGTCGATGGTGCTACTCAGAAGTGTGTGTTTGTAGTCTTGATCTGCATGGCAGCACACCTGTGAGCTCTTGACAATTCAACACACCTGTGCTCTCTTGACAATTTAACTAATTAGAGGGGGAGTTTACCTGCTGCACCGAACGCTGTGATGTGATGGGGCAATTGATTATTTGAAAACTGTATTTAAGTTGATCAAATGTTTTGTATAGTGCTGGTGTGGAGTGGTGATTTGCAGCTGTTTGATTATTATATATTCAAAAACAAAAATAAGCAAAGATATTGTGGGCAGCCTTTTATTTAAACGCCCCAGTCACTGCGTACACTCTGTTGGCGAAGAAGTCCAACACTAATAGCCTAATCCTAAGAAGCTTTACTCAGAAGGAAGTTCAATGGGTCTTACTTCCAGGAATGTGGTCAAAGGATTGCAGCAAAGAGAGTCCCAAATTAGCTATAAATATACATGGATGGGATCTGAACTGGCAGTGATGGACCAGGAAAAACATCTTGTGGTCATGGCGGACAGCTCAATAAAGAGGTCAATTCAATGTGCAGCAGCTGCGAAATAGGCAATTCCATGCTAGGGATCGCTAGGAAAGGGATCAAGAATAAAACTGTCAATATCATAATAGCTTTCTATAAATCTCTGCCGAGGCCACATTCAAATAATGTGAACAGGTCTGGATGCCCCATTTCCAAAGGGGTATTGTTGAGCTGGAAAATGGCAAGCAAGATGAGCAGCGGAAGGCACCAAGGAGACCTTTATTCTAAGGAAAAGCTAAATGTTTGGAGCTGTTTTAGTGTTGAGGGAAGATTAATGGGGGCAAAAATGGAGGTTTATAAAATTATTCTTGGTGTGGAGAAATTGAATAGAGTTTTTTCTCCCTCTCTCACGATACTAGAACTTGAGAAAAACCCAGTCAAATTGGCTGGCAGGAGATTCAGGAAGGACAGAGGGAAGTACTTTGCAGAGAATTTAAATAATTTATGGCAGTGTGTTATATACCTTATGTTGATGGCCCCACCCCTGAGAGCTTTAAAGAAGAAGCTACTGCTTGCTCATGAGTAGCCCAGCCAGTAATCTGCTGTAGTGGAGGTTGGCAAAGGTAGGGCTGATGAGAGGCTGCAAGCCTCCAGTCTCCTCCTCCTCCTCCTAGTGGCTTATAAGCCTCAGAGAAAAGACATGTATTTACTCCTTCCTATTGGTCTGATAAAACAAAAAGGGGAATGCAGCCAGGCCCATTCCTAAAAGAGAGTCTGGGATCCCAGGGCTGTGATACAGAAATTAGAAAAATTCTGGGAAGAGAGAATTATCAATGGCTTGTAACAGGGTAGCCAACATGGGGCCCAGTGTTGTTGGACTCCAACACCTATCAGCCCAGCCAGCATGTTCAGGGGAGATGGGAGTTGTAGTCCAGCAGCACCTGGAAGACACTCCACTGGCTATGCTTGGTTTATAGTTATTGTGGCTATGTGGTATCTCCATGTGCAGAGGCAATGTGCCTCTGAATGCCAGCTGTGTGGCAAACATCAGCTCTCTTCCACTGGTGCTTTCCAATTTGTTTGTGGGCTGCTGTGGGAAGTGGTATGCTGGGCTCAGTGCTCTAATTCAACAGGGCTCCTTGTTGTTTTGTTTTGTTCCCTCCACTCAATGGCTTGAAGATGCCTTGGTGTGTTAGGCTGCAGGCATTGAGCCTACAGGACGGCCAAGGTGGCCTTCTGCCTAGGCGGCTCTCCTAGTGCCTCTGAGCAACCTGATACCTGGCTTTTCCCCATCTGGGAAAGGGCTGCGGCTCAGGGTTAGATCAGATGCTTTGCCTGCATAAGATCCCATCATCCAGGTGTGAGGAGCCCTTGGCCCTCCAGATGTTGCTACACTACAACTCCCACTACCCCTGGTCATTAGAACTGCTTGCTAAAACTGATGGAAGTCAGAGTTCAGCAACATCTGGAGGGCCTAAGGCTTCCCACACCTGCCATAGTCGGTCCCTGAAAACTGAAGGCAGGGCGGGCAGAAATTCCAGCCTGAAGCCCTGGAGAGGTGCTGTCAAGGGTTGGCAGAATTGGGCTGGATGGGCCAATGGTCTGATCTGATGTAAGACAGTTTCCTAATAATCTTTTGAAAGTTATGCACTTTTAAATAGGGTTAAATCAATATTGGTTAAATCAAGCAATTAAAACACACTCACAACCTTTTAAGCATCCAAAATGGTGTCCTGCTTCATTAGGTAGTGGGTTTTTTATCTATTAAAAAACAAACCCATTATAAGAAACTTATAAAAACTGTTCATGGCAATCACCATCTTAAGAGGAATTCCCCCTTCTCCCTCCAAAACAAAGGAATGCCTGTTCTAAGATGATACATTAGTGCATTGTAGAAGTCACAATCTAAAACAGGTGGGAAACCTATGGCCTACTCCAGTTCCCATCAGCCCCAGCCAGTGTCACCAGGAGTCAGGAGGGATGGGAGTTGCAGTCCAGCAACAGCTGAAGGAGCACAGGATCCCCACCCTAGTCTAAATACAAAGTATTCTTCAAAACTGTTTTGCTTATTTAGCTGAATTTATCAATTTATCAAGTAATGTTACTTAAGTAATGTGATCTTTGATGCCCCTCTTCCTAAGATGACACCCAAAAGTGGTGCTCCTTTAGGAACCCCAGTTATGCTCCTTCTATATACAGTCCCATTGTTCAGTCCCTGCTCCTGCCCACCTAGCAGTTCGAAAGCACGTCGAAGTGCAAGTAGATAAATAGGTACCGCTCCAGCGGGAAGGTAAACGGTGTTTCCATGCGCTGCTCTGGTTCGCCAGAAGCGGCTTAGTCATGCTGGCCACATGACTTGGAAAAACTGTCTGCGGACAAACACCGGCTCCCTTGGCCAGTAAAGCGAGATGAGCGCCGCAACCCCAGAGTCGTCCGTGACTGGACCTAACGGTCAGGGGTCCCTTTACCTATATACAGTGAGAGGAATTGGGACCAGGGAAGCGTCTGCTTTTGCATCTTCCTTAGCTGAAGCCACAGCCATAAGCCCCTTGAACCACCCAATTCTGAGCTGCAGGAGAAATTGAATCCTATTCTGGCAAATGGCCCATTCAAGGCCTGCTCTCAAGCCCTTCTAAATCTTTTCAGGTTGGTCTGGTGTCCCTTGGAATTTCCTCAGGCTCTGCATTCTCAAAGACTCAAGCCAGCCCCTTCCCTGCTCTGGCCAATGTCGCACAATCACACTCCCGGAGGAGCCTTGCCTACCCTTCCTTCTCTGGCCTGTTAATGCACTCTGAATGAGGGAGCAAATGCATTTCTATAGCGAGTGATTTAGCCGCAAATCCCCAATCAATAAAGAGAAATTTAAAGGGATTAAGCTTTTCCAACCTCTGCCGCAAATTAGACGGTCCCCAGGAGGTTCTCAGTTGCCAGAGTCCTTCGTATGTCACACTACTGACCCCTCCCTGTGACTTGCTCAGGAAAAGCCCCTTAAAGCCATTGGGCTGACTGTTTTGTTCCTAAGCATGTGTGGAGAAATGCAGCTAAAACCCAGAACTGTGCCTAACGATCAGGACTTGCGGCAAAATCACTGTTTGGGTCATCTTTGTTCCTTCTCGCGTGCGTGTACGATCACTGGCTGCATGACAAGATGGCAAAAGTTTCCTGACCTGGCTTGGACTGTGCTTGCAGTGGACAAAACTTCCCAGCACTTTTTAATGGGACAACCACTCCCTTTCTGAGGTGGGTTCTAGATTGGGGTGTTTACTTTCATGAGGGAGAAGGATAGGTAGGCAAGTACCTGAGAAGTTTGGGAGAGGGGTTGGATGACCTTACTTTACATATGAGGTGGCCAATGGTTGATTCTCCCCATTATATCCCACCCCTTGGCAGCCACTGGATTCTCCTTCTTCACTGTCTTTTTTGTACTGTCTCTGCAGTGGCTGGCAAGGCTATTTTTTTAAGAGGGAGGGAGGCTGTGGGAACAGAGACTAAAGTACTAAAAACTCTGCAAAGACAGCATTTTGTTAGCTTTGTTCAGCGGCTGGTGAGGCTCCCCCCCCCTTAAGTATTGAGGAAACTACTCTCCCAGTGCCCATGGAATGGCTCCTGGGGCACCAGTGGTGGAGAATGGAAGACTGTGGAGGTGTCAGTGGCTACAAGGAGGATGTGCCAATGGGCGGACTTGTTGCTGCACCTGTGGATCTGCCTCTCTGCCTGCAGAGGGTGGAGATCTGCTGTATCCTATGGCTCCTAGAACAGGACACCCATGTGCAAATCCACTCTCAGCCACAAACTCCGAGTGTGACTTTGACCCAGGTCATTCTCGGCCTAAGCTGCAGCCTCAGATGCTTGCAAAGATAAAGCAGCAGCAGTGACTCTGTACACTGCTCTGACCTCCTTGGGGGAAGGATTGGATGGGGAAAATATAATAATAAATGCAGCCTGACAGATCCTGAGAGCTACTGTATGTCAGCTGCCAGAAGGTGTCAAACACTGACTACTCTTGCAAAATCTTTGGACATCTGATGTCAAATATAAAATATTGCACACTCAGAGCATGTTTTGAAAATGTTCACCATAAAAAAATGTGCAGAGAGGAATTTGGAAGTGGTGGTGAGGATTCATTCAGCTCTAGCGGCAAGTCAACAAGTTCCCTTTCACCCCCTTGATGTTGAGCTGCTAGTGATACACACTTTGGGGCCCACATTCTAAGCATTGTGCCCACATCCCATGCTACTCTTTCATGCTTGCTTATTCAACCACATTTATATGAACATTTATGCTACATTATCTTCAGTGGGACGCGGGCGGCGCTGTGGGTAAAACCTCAGCGCCTAGGACTTGTCGATCATATGGTCGGCGGTTCGAATGCCCGCGGCAGGGTGCGCTCCCATCGTTCGGTCCCAGCGCCTGCCAACCTAGCAGTTCGAAAGCACCCCCGGGTGCAAGTAGATAAATAGGGACCGCTTACTAGCGGGAAGGTAAACGGCGTTCCGTGTGCTGCGCTGGCTCGCCAGATGCAGCTTGTCACGCTGGCCACGTGACCCGGAAGTGTCTGCGGACAGCGCTGGCTCCCGGCCTATAGAGTGAGATGAGCGCACAACCCTAGAGTCTGGCAAGACTGGCCCGTATGGGCAGGGGTACCTTTACCTTTACTATCTTCAGTGGCGGATTGCATGGTGGGCCGCCAGCACTCAAGTGACCTCATGACAGCAAAGTCACTGTTGCTTTTTTGGGAAGGAAAGAGGAAGAGATGAGGGAGCAGGGAGATCAGCAAGGCATGTTAGTCTTCCTTCCTCATGGGGGAAAAAGGGTGACTCCACTACATGTTATGTTACACGCAGACCCCACTTAGCAAATGCAATGCATTCCCTGGAAATCGTTCGTTAGGCGAGTATTTCCATAGCGAGTCCACAATTTGTGTTGATTCCTATGGGAACATTTCTACTCTGTGATTTGTTGACGCTCTCTCTCCCCTCTCACCATGGTTTATTCTTGAAATGGCTGCAAACGAAACAGCAAAAGAGGGACAAAGGATATAATTATTTGTCTGAGCTCTCCTGCTTCCTGATTTGTCTGATACCACTCGTTTGATTGCTCCCTGCTTGACTGAAAATGGCGGCTGCTGACCAGCAAAGCACAAACAAGTGGGCAAACTCTGGCTGTTCAGAAACCTGACTCTGCAGAGTGTATAGCAAGGTTTGGGCCAAATTCTTTACGTTTGGATGAGTGAAATTTCACATAGCGAGCTGGCTGATGGCAGGACCTGTGCGTATTTATATAGCACAATCATTGTGTTTACAGCTTATGGGTGCACAGAGGAGGTTACAATTTAAAAATTGACACAGGAGAAATAGAGGCAGGCAGCAGAGGCAGTAGTAAACAATAACCACAAACATGTGGCTATATTATTTGCAGGAACTTAGGCTTAGTTACAGGATGTAACAGTTGGACGTGGGAACTGGAGGGTTTTGCTCAAGGAGGGATCTGAATAAAGCAGAAGAGTTGGTATTGTGTTGGTGCTAAAAATTGGGAACCTGATGCAGAAATGCAGAGAACTGAAGAGTAAAAAAAATAGAAACTGAGAGAGGCCAAAACTGACGGCACTACCTATGCCTAGTTCCAAGCACATGGGGCAGCAAGGGGGAAAGGATAGAGACTTTTGAGGGAGCAGACCACCTTTTGAGAGCAGAGGCTGGTACAACAGGAAGCATGGATAGCTCAGATGGTTAGAGCATGGTGCTGATGCCAAGGCTACAGGTTCAATCCCCACATAGGACAGCTGCATATTCCTGCATTTCAGGGGGTTTGACTTGATGATCCTTGGGTTCCCTTCAAACTCTATGATTCTGTTATCTATGAACAAAGAAAACAGGCAGGGATATTGGGATGTAATGATGGTGATATTGCAAGGGGGAGGCAAGGAGATGGAAGGCGCTGAAGTCTGCTTTGAAGGGGCTTGTTCTAGATGTGGGAGCAGCTAGACAGCCTACACAGGGATTTAACATTGTCAGGGTTTGGTGAATTCTAGACAGGGAAATAGTTTGCAGTTTCATGTCCATCAGATCCCACACTGGTGGAGACAATTATACAGAAGGAGTAAAATGATCTTTAGATGGCTGTGAGTGGGATTTCAACAAGTGGCTTGGTGGTGATAGCCTCCGCAGCACCTTTTTGATCTATTGATTCAGACTGCTTGCCTCAGCTACAGCCCTTTCAATAAATCAGCCCATTCACAAGACACACAAAGAAGATTTTTGGTGCCTGCTAAGTGCTAGGAAGGAACTGTGCAATGCTGGCACCGAGGGCCAGGCTCCCGGGATGCTCAAAGGACGGATCAATTGCAAGCGCAATTGCAGATCTTTTCAGGATCAAGGCAGAGTATGAGCTTAGGACCCAGGGATGTATTAACACCTAGAATCTGGTGTCCAACCTGCTGCCCTCTCAGAACTTAATTTTGATAAGGATAGCAACATGTTGTTATTAATTTCAGGTGTTAAGATGTGTGCCAGACTCCTCTAATCCCTGCATCCAGCAAGCATTAGAATTTAATCAAAGCTTCTAATTCTTGGATAAGCCAGGCTAGCTTCCTGTTGAGGTGATAGCCTGGATGATGAGCCATTAAGGGGGAATTAAGGGGCTCTGTGGGAGATGGCAAATGGGTGGGACCCTCAAGCCTCCTCCCTCAACTTGCAGATAGCAAGAAGGAATAAAGCCAGAGTTTAGAGCAGAGAGTGGAGAGCTGTGATGTGACCTAGGAAGGAAGCAGCAAGCTGGAGAGAGAGACAGAGCAATGCTTGAGAGCAATAGCTGTTTTCTGTTTGAATCCAAGTGTGTGGCTATAGGAGAAGCAATACCTTCTTGGTGAGCCCCTCCATCATAAGCTCAGGTTGTCTATATGTGTAAATAAACCACATATCCTAAAGATACCACAGTCTCCACCGTGCCTCATTTCCAAAAGTAAACATGAATCCTGGGTAAGCACCCGGATCCCCTAGAATCTCACACTGCTCAGAGATTGGGGTGGCAAACAACACTCTCTCTTCTCTGAGTTGTCCTAAAATGAAGTCTCCCACTTGGACAAAACAAGGAAAGTCAAGGGAAGTTAAATGAGTTTTTGACTAAGGCTGACAAAATGGCTCATTGTTTGGGGAAGCACTTTCAGCATTGTCAAAAAGAACCCCTGCCTTTTTTAAAAAAGTGGATTTTTCAAGAATACATTCCTGTTCATCTTACACCCCCAGCTCCCTCCCTCCCTCTCTCTCATCTTTCTTTAAGGTCACTGCAGTTATCACATAGGTCAATCAGATATTTATTTTTGACCTTACATTGTGATGTCATCTCATTTGCTTGATCCCATTTTGGTGGGATCACCCATATGAATGGGATGCGGGTGGCGCTGTGGGTAAAACCTCAGTGCCTAGGACTTGCCGATCGCATGGTCGGCAGTTCGAATCCCCGCGGCGGAGTGAGCTCCCGTCTTTCGGTCCCAGCTCCTGCCCACCTAGCAATTCGAAAGCACCCCTAAGTGCAAGTAGATAAATAGGTACCACTTTATAGGGGGAAGGTAAATGGTGTTTCCGTGTGCCGCGCTGGTGTTGGCTTGCCAGAGCAGCTTCGTCACGCTGGCCACGTGACCCGGAAGTGTCTCCGGACAGCGCTGGCCCCCGGCCTCTAGAGTGAGATGGGCGCACAACCCTAGAGTCGGACACAACTGGCCCGTACGGGCAGGGGTACCTTTACCTTTACCCATATGAATAATCCAAGATGATACAGGAGCCAGAAAAAGCTGAGGGAGAATGGCAATGAAGCACAGCAGGCAGAAATAACAATGGCACTAAAAAGGATATGGCAAAATAGTGGGTATTTTCACAACGTTTTTCGGGATTTTTTTCCAGCTGTTCTCAGTTTCAAAATAGAAAAAAGCTGGAGGTTTTCCAAGACCAGTACTAATTGTGTATTTTGCTAGCCTAGAGTCAGAGGCCCACGCTTCACTGGCATTTGCACTTATTTCCCAATGAAATCTATGGGAAACAGAAATGTTCCATCCCAGCCATTTGCCTGCTGTGCTGGCTTTCAATTTGCACAGAACATTACAAAATGTTACCCCACCTTAACTTGTGGGCTGAAGCGGTGGAGACCATTTTACCACCAGTAGCCTAGGCCTCTGAGTATTGCAGTTAAACAGGTATGAGGTGTTGTTAGCCCCCACATACATTGGTCTGTTTTTTGGAGCAGCCTCTCCACCTCAATGAGCTTGCTGCTCTGGTGTGGAAAATTTAATGTTGTCAGGAAATTAAGGGCTTGGTTGTCAATTATTCCATTAGTGAAGCCTGTATGCCACAGGCTGAGCAAAACTCTAGAGGCTGCCAAAACTGGCTGAATAAATACTTATTTAGCTGGTGACAGGAATGTTCTCAGGTGAAGCGGAGCTGGTTTTCCCCCTTCCTCTACGGACCTTTCCCTCCATTTTGAGGATTTTTGATCTGCAGGTTCCAGACCAATCACACGACACTAACATCATAGAACAACTGAAACAGGGCAGAAGTAAAATAAGATGAACGTACACACTCCACATATTCAAAGGACATCCCGCCCCTCAGTCTTAAACTGTAGTTTGAGAAGAGTTCCTGGGAACTGTAACTCTGTGTGGCGAATATGACAGTGGCCAGAATTCTTTGAGGGGAAATGAGCTTTGAATGTGTTTTAAAAGAATTGTGTGTAAACAGCCAAAATAGAAACCACTCCTTGCCCGTTAGAAGAAAAAGTGCAAGTTTTGAGACCTTACGATACGATACGATACGATACGATACGATATAATAACCTTTATTGTCATTGTCCCATACAGAACAATGAAATTGAAAAAAATCTACATCAGACATTCAAAAACCCACAAGCCTGCTATCCCAGCTATCCTAGCCTGGTTAGCCCCTAAAAACTCTGATACCCCATAATTGAATACAATATACTCACATAAAGACTACCTTACACTGCGTTTAAAACCAAAATCGCATTTGGATAGAAACTGTTTCTCAGGCGGCTAGTCCTAGTCTTTATAACCCTGTACCATCTTCCAGAAGGCAGAAGCTGAAAGAGATCATCTCTGCAGCTTTCTTATGGCACCTGGAAGCATAGATTTAATCCAAGGTGGGAAGAATGCACCCAATTATTCTCTCCACAGTCTTTACAACCCTGGACAGCATTGTTTTTCCCCTTATGGCTGGGATGGGGAATTGCCTTTGGACTGAGAGTTGCATTTCCTCCTGCTGAACCTTCCAAGCGCATGTGCAGTGGGGGGCAGAGCAAGGTGACGTTCCAACCCAACAAAAGTTGGACACTTTTGTATATGCTCTCTCTCACACAGGGCTCACACACACCGTCTGCCCTGCACTTTCTAGGCAAAGGTTCACACTTTCCTGGTTTGTGTCTAAGCACTTTTTTTTTTGCCCTGCCACTTTCCCCAGGAAAATTTGATCTTTGCTGAATCAGAGCAAACTGCAATTCAGTTTTTCTGCAGATTGCCTTAAAGAGCGGTTTTTCACCTAGAAATGTGGAGTAAAGGTGAGTGTGGATGAGCCCTGCCCACCACAAGTACTCCTCTGCTGTCAATCGAGGCAAGCAATGGACATTATCAAAGTTCAAGGACACGCTCCTGACAAGCTAAAGGCCACAAGGAGGGCACAGAGCAGCGCCACTGAAAGGGTAGCCCAAGCGCCATGACCCAGGAAGAGTCTTGAGAGCCTGATCCTGTTCTGACCACTTGTGCAGAGAGTGGGGATGAAAAGTAATCAGGAGCAGGGAAAAAGCAAAAGTCAAGCTGGACGTGGGAAACTTGGTGAAATATCTGTGTGGGTCTGAGAGACGGAGGTTTGACTACTCTTCTTCTGAACTTCTGGAAACATTACAAGGCGGCTGAGTGGCGTGTGCATGTTCTTGGTTTAACTTCCTCCCTCCCTGTCTTTTTTTACAACATGGGGGCGGGTGTCTCCAGAACTACTCGCCTCTTGCTTTCCCTGAAATGATCTTGAAGCACCTCAGGATGTGTGGCTGTCCTGGAAGCTGCCTTCAGAGAGAGCATTGGGCAGAGAGTGTCATACTACTACTACTACTACTACTACTACTACTACTACTACTATTATTTTACTGTTATTACTATCATCATCACCACCATCATCAAAAGAGATTATCAGAGCCTTTTAAGAAAAATCCTCAGGCACTCTTCTTTTTAAAAAGATAACCTGACAGTCTCATGGTTATTTCTGAAAGTGTGGGAGGCAGAGTAGCACCAGAGACTGGTGTGAAGCTGAGAAAAGAAGAAGCAAGAAGCAAGTAAGAGCAAGAATAGACCAGATACCAAAATTTCACTGAGCTTCCCCTGCCGGACTTTGTTTGTTTGTTTAGCACATATAGTTTCCTTAAAGTGCTCTCTCTGCAGGGATGGTTAAATAAAGAAAGAGTAAAAATATCAACACAGCACTAGTTTTAACTGTTTTAAGGGCCTAAATTGGGCATTTTTAATCTTGCCATGCCTACCTCTGCTTCTGCACTGAGGGCAAGACGAACTTTGCTGACCTCCTGCTTCGTCCTTTATAGAGTGGATGACACTTTACTGAAGTTTGAAACATACACTAATGTTGTCGTTGCGTAGCACACAGGCGCACACAACACACAGACACACAAAAAGAACACACACTGATGGAGGAGAGTTTTGTTTGGCTTTTTTAAAACAAACTGACTTAATTTGCACCTTCTGAATTAATCTATAGGTCAGAATGTACTTATCCCCCAGTCAGCTCTCAACCCAACGCACATCCCAACATTTAAAAAATAAAACAACAGTTTAATACAGAAATGGTACAGAATGGACTTGTGTCTTTTCTTTGTCTTTCAAGCTCAAAATATTGGTGTTAGCATTGATTTATCTCTCTATTTTTCTCTAGCCCCTTCTCCTGCTAAATCTCATCACCTCCATCTTCATGACAAATTCATGGCGGATCAGGCTGTCAGAGGAAACTAGTCATGATGGTTATATTGCTTCCAGTATCTGAAGCAACTTGCCTCTGAATAACAGCTGTCGGGGATCGCAAGCGAGAAAATGCATTTCCACTCATGTCCTGCTCATGATATGAGAACAGAATGCCGCACTTTGGTCTGAACCAGCAAGACTCCTCTTATGTGCGTATGTGCAAAATGGACATGGCCCAAAAACAGACCGATCCATTTATGCCTACTCAGGGAAACACACAGAGAGAAATTGAGCCAGAGTGATGAAAGGCATTGAGGGGACTCAATACAAAATATAACCAAACAAAAGCAAGAGAAAATTTTAGAAGAGGACTGTAGAAAATCATGGCTGTGGATTAGAATAAGAAGGTCACGCAAGCAAAACACAACCTCTTTTACCTCCACAGCTCTTTCAAAGGTGCTACTCCTAGAGTCAACTTGCAAAGGTGCACTGAAACCCCTAGAGCAATTTCCAATATGTTACGTCATTGTCCTTCCCAGAAGCCCTGTGTTTGGCAAGCCCAGGTAAAATCATTCCCTGGATGGTAACAACAGCTTTCGGTCACAAAGCTACACCTTCCACCACACATTTTCCAAACATGCTTCCAAACTGTGGCAGACCTTGGTGTCTCAGATTTCATGGGTGCCCTGTGTGACACCAAAATCCAGAGCCCCTCCCGCCTCTCCCCTTCCATCATAGTTGCAGCACCTGCTGTTATGCCCCCAAAGCTCCATGCCTGGTGCAACTGAACCGGTCATGTTTCATGGGCTGACTGGATGCAGTACAGTGGTAGGCAGTGGTAGGCATTGGGGGGGGGCAGTATCCAGCACCCCCTTCTCTGCTTCTCCTGAACTCTTTGACTTTAATTAGATTCTGGATAAGAGGGTTAAGCACATTATGTTAGATCACATAATCAAATTAGCAAATATTTGCATAATCAGTGTAATTTGCATGCTCTTTCTTCTTTCCTTCCCAGTCGTGGAATTCTGGAAGTCCACTTGCAGCAAGGAAGTATCCCTCACTACTATTTGATTGTTCTACGCAGGGCTGCCCTTGAAACTGCCCCACAAACTCCAGCAGGTGCAGAATGCTGCAGCGAGGCTCCTCATGGGGTCTCTGCCATGGGACCATATTCACCCAGTGCTTTACCAGTTGCACTGGCTCCCAGTGGAGTATAGGGTCAGGTTCAAGGTGCTGGTTTTGACCTTTAAAGCCCTTTGTGGCTTAGGGCCCTCGTATTTACGGGACCGCCTCTCCTGGTATGCCCCGCAGAGGACCCTAAGGTCCATGAATAACCACAGTTTAGAGGTCCCGGGCCCTAAGGAAGTCAGACTATCCTCCACCAGGGCCAGGGCCTTTTCAGTGATGGCTCTGACCTGGTGGAATGCTCTGTCCCATGAGACTAGGGCCCTGCAGGATTTAACCTCCTTCTGTTGGGTCTGTAAGACAGAGCTATTCTGCCTGGCCTTTAATTTGAATTCAGCTTGATCTTTTATTTCCCTTCTCTTCCCTCCCCCTCCCCTTTTATGAAGATCACCCGCTCTGGGACCCCACAGCTAATTCTCCTCGCCTTCTCGCTGGCCCAAGTAGGACTAATTCAGCCAGCTAGCCCTGGTGACTATCTAATGCTTATTAGATGGATTTCCCCCAAATTGATTTATGAACGTAGAATGTTACAGTTTTTATACTGTATTTTATGCTGCTTCTACAATTAAATGTTTTAAATTTGCTGTTAGCTGCCCTGAGCCCAGTTTTCTGAACCGGGAAGGGCAGGGTATAAATAACAAATTATTATTATTTATTATATGTTTTTGAGAAAAGAAGAAACTTGCATGGGAGAAAATCTGAATTTAGCATTTTCGGTTGCAGCAGGTGGCAAAGAGACCTTTGCTGTTATGTAGACGGTATGGGAGCACAGCAATCTTAATATCACTTGGAGTCCAGAAAGTGGGCTGGAATATCTTTTCCTCCATGCATAAGAAATCGCAGCTGACTCAAGCTTTGCATGACACACCAGGACTGCTGTAAACTACTGGCAGCAGTTTCACTGGGGGAGACCTGGAATAGCGGAGCAGATGGAGTAATCCTCTGCTTGAGATGGCTTCCTGCAGATGTGATAGCATTCTCTGTCCTGCAGCCTCAGCATTAAACCAGAAGCAAAAGCATAGAAAGGCCTCAATAAACCTACAGACTAAAAAGTATAGAATGGTCAGAGCAATAATTATTTCAGGTATATTCTCTCTCTCGCTCTCTCTCCCTTCTTGCAAGAGCAACTCTGACTAATGTGAAGTTTGGAAAATTCTACCCAAAGAGCAGTATTAAACCAATAAAAGGGCACAATGTTCTTTTCTTTCTTTCTTTTTCCTTAAAAATGGATTTATATTGAAGTTTTCCAAAATTAACAACACATGAGATCAAATGTAAAGCAATGCCACAGTCCAGGAAGTAGATACCAATACACAAAACATATAGAGAACAGGCTGTGTTTAATAATAATAATAATAATAATAATAATAATAATAATAATAAATTTATTTATACCCCGCCCATCTGGCTGGGCTTCCCCAGCCACTCTGGGCAGCTTCCAAAAAAAATATTAAAATACTATAATACATCAAACATTCAAAACTTCCCTAAACAGGGCTGCCTTCAGATGTCTTCTAAAAGTCTGGTAGTTGTTGTTCTCTTTGACATCTGGTGGGAGGGCGTTCCACAGGGCAGGCGCCACTACCAAGAAGGCCCTCTGCCTGGTTCCCTGTAACTTGGCTTCTTGCAGTGAGGGAACCGCCAGAAGGCCCTCGGCGCTGGACCTCAATGTCCGGGCAGAACGATGGGGGTAGAGACGCTCCTTCAGGTATACTGAATCGAGGCCATTTAGGGCTTTCAAGGTCAGCACCAACACTTTGAATTGTGCTCGGAAACGTACTGGGAGCCAATGTAGGTGAAGCAGTGAAACTCTGGGCAGAAAAGTTGTTGAGCTTTTGGGGCAAAATCACTTATAAAAAAAATGCTGATTTTGAGCTATTTTTATAGAAAAACAGCACTGCCAACACGGGCTGCCATGCGTCCCGGTCATTTGCCCAAATTCCACCAGGACACTGCTGCCGACTGTTGTGTTCTGGATATGTCCGGAAAAATCTGGACTATGACAACCCTATCATATTTAATTTTAAAAAATCCTTCCAGTAGCACTTTAGAGACCAACTAAGTTTGCTATTGGTATGAGCTTTCGTGTGCATACAGAAGTGTGGAAGGAAGTTTTTTATTTGGTTTTGACTATGGCAGACCAACACGGCTACCTACCTGTAACTATCATAACTATTTCATGGTGCCAGTAACAGCAAGTGAAGGCAGAATAATGAACGTGAACATTTTTACAAGGGGTGCCCATACTCCAAACTATGTTTTGCAGTATAGTTCAAAAACTCAATAATGCTCAAAATACATTCGGAATTGGGGGGGGGGATGATAAACTGAACGTGTTTACATTGCAGTGCTACTTTCAAATATTCAATTTTTTTTTGTATTTTCTGAACGTGCTTCAATAAGGCCGTATTAGGAAAATAAGAGCTGAATGAAATTTGTGCAGATTAGATAATCAGGCACTCACAAACTCTTCCTAGTTGTTGTCTAGTGGAGTTGCCAGGCCCTTTAGGCTGACCTGAAGTCTCCAGGTTTGCCTGCCTCCCTCCAGGTGGCAGGGGGAGGTCTTGGATCTCCAGGTGCCCAAAAGTGCATTAATATATATATATTTAATTTAGAAAAGCTTCAGCCCTGCAGGACCTGCCTGCAAATCATTGCACAGGGTCTCAGGGGCGTCTCCTCTCCTCCCCTCCCTCTTCCCCACTCCCAATTAACCTCTCTCTCCAGGGCTCAGTGGTGCGAGGGAATGCAGAGGAAGAAAAAGAACTGGGCTGGGCTCAAGAGGAGGAATGGATTGTGAATGTACATGTGCCCCTGGCGCAAGGTGCCCCGCTGTGGAAGCATGTGGAGCACCTAAAGAGCAGGAGCTGAGTTCTGCTGCCTCTGCTACCCACAGTATCTCCATGGTGGCCTGTGATGACATCACAGTGCTATGTCACTAATAGGATTTGACTATATGCTAATGCCACTGAGGGCAAAGAAAGCTTATTTGGAGAAATGTTGATATCAAAATCCCTTTGGTTTCTCTCAAAATTCATCAGACATTTGGTCTTCCAGAAACCTTGCAGATTTGGTTTGAATTTAACTTATTTTGCTGCTTTTGAGGAACCTGAAGCATAACAGCCTAGGTCACCTCAAGCCACCGCAATGGCTTACAGTGAAACTAGGACAGAGAGAGAGACCAAAACTGAAGAGGAATCAATGATGTTTCTCACTGCACGGCTAACAGCAAAGTGTCTCAAGAGTCTGGGCAAAAGTGCAGAATTATACAGGACATTCATGTTTATGGAGAATTATGGGGAACATCAGAGGCACCTGATAAGAGTATGAAACAGTGTAATGCAGATGTAATTTCGTGCTGACAAATGCCAAGCCAGGAGTAATCCACAGTGATGGGGTTCTATATTAACTGTAACTACTCTGGGACTGAAAAATGATTGGCAACCCAAAGCACGAATTTGGGCTGCACTAAGGGAAAGGGAAAGTAGTCGAATGACATTATATAAATCAATGGAACACCATCTCCTGCAATACAGTGTGCAAAAGTGGTCCATCTTCTCTCCCGCTCCACCTCCTTCCACTGCTAAAGTGAGAGCAGAAATAGACTGGGATGATAGAAGGGCAATGATCATTACGAGTCCCATATGAAGGGACAACCAAGCCAGAAATGTTGCAGACTGGAGAGGGACGAGTGAGAAACTGAGAGAGAGATATTTGGAGCGCCTGCTTCTTTGCTTTTTCTTGGTGCAGAACGGAGGGGACACCCTTTCCAGCCAAAGCATTACAGGTCTAAGGGGATGAAAGGGGATGAGAGCCACAGAACATGAATAATTCATCCATCCAATAGACAAGGTAAAGCAGGGTAGGGAACAGTAGCCCAGCAGCCCAATCTAGCCCCTAGAACAGGAGTAGCTAGCCTGAGGCCCATTGGCCATGTCTGCCTTCCCAAAGACCCCTCCCATCATCATTTACCATTAAAAGTTTAAAAAGTTGCTTTTTAAAGCATTCATTGACTGTTTCCTTGTTTCCATCACTGTGCTGCCATAATGCCAGAAGGTTCCTCCCCAGATTTCCCCCTTTATTTATTTACACATACACACACAGTATATCTATATATCTAGATCTAGATCTTCATCTAAAACGTACTCACTGCTCCTGTTAGTACCCGAATGCGCTGCTGTGAGGTCAAAGTGGGTCCCCTTCTGGGATTCTGTAATACCAAAAAAGATCCCCAAAACAAAACCCCTTTTGGCCTCACAGACCCAAAGCCCCTCAAAGCTCTTTTAAACATGTACTGTAGTATGAATGTCATGGTGAAGATATAAAAATGATTTCAAATAATGTAGAACAGGAAAGTCTTTGGGAAGGCAGCCTTGAGAATTGCAGTTCTCACCATGCCCACTTTACACTTTAGCCATGTCTTTCTTGGCATGTGGCCCCAAATGGTTGACCTCTCAGCCTGAAAAAGGGGAACCACCATCTCTGCCCTTGGTGGGGCCATTAGCATCTCCCTGGTCCAGAGGATTCCACCCCTTTAAAAATACTTTAGTAATTTCATTTTATCCCAAACTGAGACACAGACAAAGGGCTCTTTCATCCCCATCCTGCTCCCAGGATGATCAGTGGCACACATTCCATGAAGAGTTCTCCCACTATGTAGAGCAGGCGATTTCTCTTTTAGGCCTCTATTATACTTTATATATTGCTTTGCCTGCTCATCGACAGTGGAATCCACCCATGCCAATTAGATAATCTGTCTGCCTTACTCGCCCGCTCCATACCACCAGTCACAAGCTGACCCAAGACATATTGGCACCTGAGGCAAACCACAAAATGGTGCCTCCCATCGGAAAGGAAGGGGTGAGAGATGTTCTACATCATGAACAAGGAGGGGGATAAAGACCTACTGCACATCAAAATCTGTTGCCCCTGTGGATCCCACCACTTGAGGCTGTCACCTCCCTTTGCCTTGTGGGGGGCCAGCCCTGGCCAGCCAGCCCTGAGAGGAACCACTTCTGCTGTTTTGTAGACAATCAGCAATGGTGGCTAAAATGGAAGCTGAGATCTCAGATAACTGTGAAAGAGAAACATGAGTGTCTTCCCTCTGTGACCTGTGAAGGAAAATGAAACCTATCATTCCCTACCCTCTGGCCTCACACCAATCTCCATTTCAACTCCCCCTCAGTCTGCCCCTCTCCTTTCTAACAGGGGGGGAAAGTGGGGTGGGAGCAGAGAGAGAGAGAGAGAGTTGTAAACACATCACATCAATCTGCAACGACTTGGAAAAACCTGCCCCGCCGAGATGGATTTTTTAATTGGATTGTGACAAACATTTAATACCTAATAGAGCTCGCGCTGGCACAGTTAATTAAAAATGTGACTAATCCAATTCACTTGTGGGAACTCGCGATGAGGGAAGGGACTTCAAACTGAGCACATTGGGGAGGACTGTGTGTGTCGTCAAGTGGGGAGTGGTGGCATGCCAGTAAACCCCTGAACTGCCACTGCCATTCATTTCTATTGGTGCACACAGCAGTTGAAGAAATATAAAATATGAGCAAGATTTCAGTTCCCTCGGAGTCACCCTGTTTTTAAAACTTGGAAGGTCCAGATGAAAACAGAACAAGGCTTGGTCTCCGTAGAGTTTCTTTGCATCAGTTTATAATTTATTTCGTTACCTGCAGACAGCTGGCTTGTTAGTGGGTCTTTTGCAGGAGGAAGGTGGTTACTGCATATGAGAATGGCAAGTGACAGGAGCTAGTGCTGTGTATATATTATTGGCAGTGACATGGTCTCTCACAGGAGAGCATGGGCATCAGCTTGTCCGGAAGCCATTGCACCTGCTGCTAGAACTGCCACAACATTTTTGCAAAAATGGGAGAATTCTGCACAATGTCCAGTTTTGCTGTGCACATTACAAACTCAAACTTTCCCAAAATGAAAGTCAGAATTTTAGTTCTTTAGACTTGTTTGCCTCTCTCAGTTGTGTTAATTCTGGCAGGCATCTAATATGAAATCTCATTAATTGCCAGTGATCATGTCTGCTGGTGTAGTGCAGATCAGAGGTCCCTAGCTTGAATCTCACCTCTGCTGTGATGAACTCTGCAAAAGGCATTTTTGCCTTTTTGGATGGCTCAGTTGGTTAGAGCATGATGCTGATAATGCCAGGTTTGCAAGTTTGATCCCCGTATGGGACAGCAGCATATTCTATGATTATATAAGCCCTTCTTTCTCATATTGCAATCCTATGCATATCAACTCAGAAGTCAGTCCCACTTAATTCAAGCAGACTTTCTTTCAACCTTCCAAGGACTAGGGTTGCCATATTTCAAAAAGTAAAGTTCCTGTGTTGAGCTTTTTTCTTTTGAAAACCCACCAAAATTGCTGAGCTTTTTGGGGGAAACATCGCGTTGCCATCACGCAACATCCTAAATCTGGGTTTCCCCTGATGCAACTTTTACACCTGAAAACCAGGACGTGTCCGGAATTTTCCTGACGTATGGCAAACCTACCAAGGACCATGTGTCAATGGCCTAAAATGTACAGAGCAGGAATGTTAAATGTTACCTTTCTACAGTAGCTAGTTTCTATACATGGTCACATAGTCCTCTCAATCCCTCTTCCAGGCAAGAAAATGGCATCAATCAGAGGTGGATTTTGGTAATATGCCACCGTGAGTGAGGACAAAATTTGATCGCCCCCCCCCCAATATTTTTTATTTTCATGATAATTCATTTTGCTACAGTTGTTTTTTAATGGATCTTCTCAGCAAGTACCCTGTGGGGGGGGGACCCCCTTGCACCACCCTACATCTGACACTGCTTTAATGGAGTTCAAGAACACATGCCAGCCAGACATACACACTTGAGTTGTGAAGCATGGCCAGTGAGGGGTGTGGCCTGGGGAGAGGGGGTGTGACCAAAGGCCAGATAGGCCCAGAGGTCTGCATTTGGCCTCCAGCCTGGAGGTTTCCCACCACTGGTGCAGAGAATTGCAGCCTCAGTCTATGAATTGCAGTATGCGGGTAGTGGTGACCAAGCTTAGTGGGATGTTTTAAGTCTGGGTTGCAACAACATCGTGCATGGAAGTGCTCTGAATGTTCTGAGGTGTTATAGAAGTGTTGTTGTCTGCTGCACAAAATTACCCTTTATTAAATTTCCCCAATAATTATACTGCCTGAATAATAAGCAATTAGTAATATATGATCAGCCTTCAAGTACAGTGAGGTACTAAAAAATCTCTTTGAGATGCTGTCAAATGTAAAGCCAGCCATTAGATACTACATCCCACTGGATTCTAAGTTTCAAATACCATTAGATATTAAAATACCTCATGTCATGTATGAATTCCTGTCATATGCCATATTGTAGCAGCTATCAAAAGCTGTCAAATATCAATTACTGAAAGAAAATATCATTTGACACCAAATGCTAATAAAGAATTTTCATGAATATTCAACATATATTTGGGTGCTCAAATAAAATGAATGAATGTTTGACATCAGCATCTACAGAAGAGTTTTTTTGCTATACATATCAGCCCTATCTACCAATGTTATACAGTGGTACCTCGGGTTAAGAACTTAATTCGTTCCGGAGGTCCGTTCTTAACATGAAACTGTTCTTAACCTGAGGTACCACTTTAGCTAATGGGGCCTCCCACTGCCGCCGCCTTGTGATTTCTGTTCTCATCCTGAAGCAAAGTTCTTAACCCGAGTTACTATTTCTGGGTTAGCGGAGTCTGTAACCTGAAGCGTCTGTAACCCGAGGTACCACTGTATGACATGAAACCCTCCGTGATGAGCTTTGGTGACCCTGGATCAAGCCAGATTCCAGCCCCCTGCTGAAAGGCATTTAGGCATATGCTGAGTTCAGCACACCTGACCTAAAAATTAACACATGCAAATTTAGTTGCTAAATACAGGATACTCAACTCCTCAGTGGGATTCATCCACACAATGGGAGCTCACCCCTTCGTGGGGATTCAAGCCGTTGACCTTCTGATCCGTAAGCCCAAGAAGCTCAGTGGTTTAGACCACAGTGCCACCTGCATCCCTTTACTTTTTTTTTTTTTTTAACTCAGCTCCCCAGTGGGATCCATCCACACAATGGTAAGGAGATTTGAAGGCAGACAGCAGACATGGATGCCTAGGCTCAGATAATGGCTCACTATCACAAGTCTTTCACCCTTTTGTTAAGCAAACAGGATGCCCAGTTTTAGCCATTTCTCCCTATTCTGGAAGGAATTATGAAAATTGTAGAAATCATGCAGTCCACAGCCCAGGTACAAATCCCAGGAGGTAGGGATTGTCCTGATAAATAGGAGGAGCATGTTCCATTGCAGCTTTTCCTGGTAGCTAGTTAGTAACTTTTTTGGTTTGTTTGCTTTGGTTTGGACTCTGCCTCGGCAGCCACTGTAGGCCCTATACAAGGGAGGCAAAAGTGCTGCAAGTCCATCATCTGCAGCTCAGTTTGAGGACTGAGTTGTTCTGAGAAGCAAAGAGTGGTGGCGGAGTAGATATTCAAAGAGACTTTTCTAGCTGTCCTGCCTAACATTGCAGCAAAGTTTCTTCTTCAATTCCCATGGCCAGGTGAGAAAACGGAGACAAAGGCGGAGACAAAGGATGAGACGGAGGAAGAGAGGAATTTAGAGTGTGTGCACAGAGCCAGCACATCAGACAAGGAGAGTTGTCTGCTTCCAGACAATAGAAGCTTAAGTGTTTACAATAGTTATCTTTCCTCAGTATCAGAAAGGATAAAATGTACCCATAGGAGAACAGTTCTAAGGTTGTGTAGGTCTCCCTCTGTGCTCTGCTGTCAGGAAAGTGTTGTTGCAAGAAATGGCAAGAATAAAAAGGATGCTGTTCAAAGGAAGGCAGCATTTCGTGTTCACTGCTGGGGGAACTGTTGTGAACCGTGTTCACCATGACTGCCGAGGTCTGGCCAGCATCCATTCAAAAAGGGGGAGGAAAGGCCCTAAGCTGCAAAAGTGACAATTTGGTTGGGTGTGTGTTTTAATTGTCTGCACCTGCTGCTTTCATAGGAAAGCATCCCTCTCTGCCTCACCCCTTTCCCCCCATGGCTCAGTCCTGTGAATGGAGTGTGCCCCTCAGGGTAGGGCCAGAGAGCCACTGGGTCCATTCTGGCTGTGCAATTTCCCTACTTCTACACAGTATAGATTAGTTGATGTCATGTTTCAGAGCTGAGAATATTTGGGGTTGGGACTGGACACCATGTGCAGAAATCAAATGATGGGCTCTGGCTCAGAGGACTCAGATCTGAAGATCTAGTTTTCTCTTGGAGTTTCTATGCAGCAGAGTAAACTGATTGCTTTGTGCTCCTTTGTGTTGAACGTGCTCTCAGGCAAAACTAGAGACCAGAATCCGCAAATCTGTGTGTGGATCCCTGGCTTTGGGAAATGGTCCTTTAACACCAAGAATTGCAACAATTTAGCCTCATCCTTGAGCATGCTATGCTTCTTATGCAAATTTTGAAGTTCTTCTTTTCATTGCTGTTTACATGTCATGCAAAATTGATTTCCTTAAAAGAAACCAAAAGCCTATTTCCTAACAATTTTACTGCATTGCTGGGGCTGAGGACTTAAACTCCGGTCCACACTCAAAACATTTGGTTGAGCTTGTGCTATTGACCAACTGATCACTTTGCAGGTTTTACAGAAGAATGAAGGCACCTTCAAATCCTAGCAAGCAGTTAGAAGAATGCTAATTTTAAAGTATTGCTCATTAAAGCCCCAGTTGGAATGGTGTCCAATTGCTAGTAGTTTCGTGATCTTTTAAATATTTCAGAGGAACCAGCTGAGGGAGCAAGCTGAGGAGCTCAGTGTCAATTCTTCCTTGAGCTCCTTGTCTCTCCCCAGGGACACAGTGAAATAAGAAAACAGCTGCTCTGGAAGTTTCGCACCTTAGACAAAAATTAAGCTAGCATCCTGTAATGGCCACGGCTGCCTTGTGACAACAAGGCTGGCTCTCTTCAGCTTTGAAGCCAATTCTGACCCCATCCCAGGTCCTTCTCAAAAGTCCCCTCTGCGAATTTTGCTAGAAAATAGTCTTCAAAAATTCTCAGGTTTGCGAATGCTGGGCAGATGTTCAGTGGATATTGATATTCAGTATCTGCATTCTGGCATTCAGCAGCTTCTCAGCTGACAGCAAACTTTTTTTATTCAGGAAGGGCCATTAAGCTGTTACAGGCAACATACTCTCTGGCCACCTATGTCACTCTGCACAAGAGCCAAAGCTATGACGGATTGTCTAATAACTCAGTGTAAGCTAGTGTGGCAGACAAGGCCTCCTGGGAAAGGCAGGCACAAACTGACATTCATCATTCATGTGAAGTTTTCTCTAGTCTGTTGGGAGGTTTTTTGTTTGTTTTAAATGAGAAATAATTCCAAACAACAAAACCATTGACAAACGGCTATAACAAGTTAAGGACAGAGCTCCCAAAATATGTACAGACCTTTCAAATGCTAAACAGAGGTGACACTGACACCATTTCAGATGTTACACAGCAATTAATTTCCAGTATAGACAAACTAGTCAAGTCCTACAGGTATCACCAGCTGCCTGGTGGGTGGAAGAGAAAATAATGAGAAAATAAACTGTGTTTGAACATTATCAAAGGGGATAGAGGACTTCACTGACATTCTCATGGATGGGGCGTGCAGGGCTTTTGATGTGCTTTCCTTCCTTTTGCGGTGCCTGAGGGCGTGTTTGTGAGTACCCTTTCCTTCATTCCACAAAGTGTCTCTCTGGTGGGCTGCACTCTGCAGCCTACCTAGGTGTCTGTGCTTCTGGGAAAGCCCAGGGGGGAAGAGGTCATAGTCCCATGGGACTATTTGAGACCAGGAAGCATGGGCGACCACAGAGGATTGCAGAGTGCTGGAGATATGTATGTTTACTGGAAAGTAACACACATAGGCACCCCCTTTGCATAATCTGGTACTGAGAGCTTTGCTTCTGCCAGACCTAGAGAGAGCAGCTATGTTAATTTCAGGGAATGGCTAGATGAGGAGAAGTGGTGCAAACTGCCTGACCATAAGCCCCCAAGGGAAAGCACAGAGGAAGAAGATTTGGATTCGGGCTCCTGGGGTGGAGAATTGGACACACCCCAAAGAAGGGAAAGAGCTGGGAGGTACTAGAGACTGGGAGGTTGGAGAATGAGGAAAGGGGGGAGGAGCAGGTGCCCCAGCATGCAGCAAAGACTGGAGTCAGACTAAGCAGCTTCACCACAGAGCCCCCCTGACAGTGTTTCTACTGACAGCCTGCCTGCTCCTCCCACGTCCAGATCATGGTGTTTGATGCACATCACAGAGCAGAGAGACAGGCGGAGACAGAGAGGGTCCCTTAGGGCTCACCGTAGACAGAGGGAGGGACCTGACACAGAGGGAATGGACTGAAGTGGGAGGTGCAAAACAGTCTGTGCAACTGCTTGCTGTAGTGGAGCATATCTCAGGAGTCTCTGGATATTTCCTGTTCTGATTCCTTAATAAAATGACTAACTGCAAGTTAGCTGGTATTGCCTTGTCTCTCTCTGATCTGCAAACAAACTGTGCTTCATGTCAGTTAAGTGATAATAATACTAATAATTCTATTATTTGTACCCACCCATTTTGAAATGATTGCTGCACAGGATATGTTTTATTATACAGCTTCCCCTCCCCGAAAAAGAATCATACTGCCCCAAAAGCATTGGGAGGTTTAAAGAAATAGGGAAACATTACTTTTAGGCATGGATTTACAATAAAATATTCTGGGCATAATTCAGCCAAAGTTAAGCCATTTTAAGATCCATTCCATTGGGGAAGGTTTAAGCATGTGCTTTGGAATGGGTGTGAAAGTGCTTAACTTTGGTTGGACTGTGCCATGCGTTTTTTTCCATTCCTGTGCAATAAAATATTCTTTACTGAGAGCTACAGCTATCCATTTGCCCACCGTCTTCTTCATATACCTACTATGTATTATCCATTGTGTTTGATGTTCACCAGAACATATCTTCCTATATACATAAAAATGCAAGGTTGTCATCACACTGCAGTTTGTGTGACATAGGTGGGAGACGCTTCATGGAGTAGTTTGCCAAATTGTTCTGTGAAGCGTCTCAGCCTTCAATGCAGCTGCAGCAAAGTAAAGTTGGATGGATCAAGATATTTCCAATAATAAATGTGTCAGTTTCGCATGTTATTAAACCACCCATTTGCACATGCTTCTCAACTTTAAGTGTACGTTTTGATATGTTATTGAGCTGTGAACAGTTTTGCAAAATTCAGAGAAGTGTAAAAACTTTGTAGTGGCCTAGGAAAAGAAAATCAGATTGGTTCTTTTAAAAAAATGTGGAACAAACAAAATCCTCAGTCATTTCTACTGAAGATGCGGCATTTAAAGAAGGGGGACAGTGCAGTTAGGACCAACATCAACATTAAGGGTGTGAACTCTTTCCTCCACTCACTCCTTCCAGGTGAGACAGGGTGATCTTCCATATCCCAATGGGAAGAGTGACCAACAGCTAAACTAGTGCTTCCCACAATTTGAGAGGTCCCATCACAGCAGGATTCAGTCTGAAGGCCACATTCTTTTCTAAGTAGGGGGATAGATGCCAGTAATGTGTAGGGCCAGAAGCAAAGGAGGGCACAACAAACAATGTGAATTCTACATGTGTAGTTTCTGCACACACTTGCACACCCCTCTTAGCCCTCCATCCAGACAAGCAAGAAGTCAAGGACACATTCCAGCCATGCAAAGCCAGGGGCAGTGCCTGGAGATAATGGGTGTAGCTAGGGAGGGGCATTGTGCGTGTAGAGCCCCAAGGCTTTGATAGCTTCATTTCACCCCACTGATGTCCCCACCGCCTGCATAGCAGGCATCTTGCCAGAGCCCAGAGCCCAGATCTACTCTCATATCAGGCCATTTGAAAGGATTTTCATTCTACATTTCCAGTAAATGCAGGACTTACAACAACTGCTCAGACTGTCAGTGGGAAAACGATGAACTTCCCAGACAGAAGGGCCTGCAATCCCCCTTCTGGTGTAGGCCAGAAATTATAGACGAGTCCTGTGTAGCACAACACAGGGCCAGCTGCAACAACATCTGTATGCTGCTCACAGCCAACCCCCCTCCCAGTTTATAAATAAAACAAGTGAAGTTATTTTGGCCCCAGACATGGCGATGTCTCTCGAAACACAGAGATGCTCTTTCGCTGTGTCCCTGCAATGTCCCAGTTCATTGTTATTCTTCGGCAGCAAACAGAACTTGGATTGAACAAGGTACCCATCTGCAGCCACAAGAGAAAAGAGACTCTCTCTTCATATTACTGTAATAAATAGGAGCTTTCAGGCATCCAAACAGGGAACAAAAGAAGGACTGGACACAGGGGAGGAGAGGGTAGCCCAGAGGAAGGGAACGAGAGGGGCAGAGTCGGGAAAGCTATTACTAAAGTTAAGGAATTGTTGGTGCAAAAAAGGAGAACTGCAGGAAAGGAAGAGAGACCATTGTGCGACATTAGGAGAGTGGAGAAAAAATAGAGGCAATGAATTAATGTTGATTCTCATGCACAAAGCATCATCAGCACAAGCACGAGAACATAAGACAACAATTGCTGGGTCAGACTTGTGGCCCATCTAGTCCACCACTCTGTTCTCACAGTAGCCAACCAGTTGCCTTTGGAAAACCCACAAATAGGATCTGACTGCAACAGCCCTCTCCCCTCTATTCAATTTCTTAGCAACCAGAATTCTGAAGCAAATTAGGCAGGGCTTTCAACTGGCCAGGAAGGACCCAGAAAAAGTTGAGAATCTCTAGTGCTCACGGACCTTTTCCATCTGCAACCGGCACTGATGAGTTGATCACCATACCTCAGGTGCTTCTCCCTGGCCTCATGCCAGGGAATCTACTGCCTCACTGATGAGTTGCAAAACACACTGTGAGCTTTCCCCGAACATGTCATTAAAAATCCCTGGCACTTTTCATAAAAGTTTGAAGCTTTCAAGCTGGCTGCGTTCCAACCTAGGTAATTGCATTTTGTCCACCTAAACTCACATTGCAGTTCCACCTGGATATTCTATGCTCTGCTTCTTAGCCTGCAGGGAACTCAGCAGTGACAGCCTGGTCTGTGGAACTGCCTTCCTTGTGGGAGGGCCAGATTAAGGCCTTCAGAGTCCATAAGCATTTAAAAAATGTTGGTACCCCCTAGATATCTAATTCAAAATATAAACAATAATACACTGCAAAATTTTATTTTTTGAAATGAAACAAAACCTACAGTATAATGGAAACTAATGTTTACTTTTGCATACTTCCACTTTATTTATATTTGAAAAACATTCTCCTGCTTTTTCTAGTTGCAAAGTCTTTGATCAGATCCTCAAAACTATCTTATGAAACACATCTGCTTCTATATTTAGCAGAGATAAGGCATCCAGCCTGCCTTGTTGCATAGTTGTTCTATTGGGGTTTTTAACATACTCCAGCTGAGAAAATGAATGCTCAGCTGAGCAATCTGTGGCCATTAATGTTAAAAATTCAGCAAAGGGAAATTTCTGTGGTGTCCCCCTTCCCCTGATGCCCTGAGCACATGCTTAGTTTGCTTCATGGTTAATTCAGCCCTACTTGCAAATTAAGATTTGTGCAAAGAGTCTCTACAAGTGAGGGTGATCTTCTTGCTGGAGGGATCAGGAATGGCTCTCCACTCAAGGTATGTTGGCATCACCACTGTGAGCAAGGAGGGATGAATCTGCCAGTTTGGGTGTCTTTCAGTTTTTCATTGTTCCAATGTTTAGTTCACCACATTTCCACATCAGTTTGTGAACATAAGTGAGAGAGCCACCTAAGGAGCCCTGTGTGAGGACTTCTGCTTGTCGGGAGACATGTGCAGACTAGAGAGACCTTCTGGAAAGTTGCCCTTGACTGTGCCGTGTCAGGAGATGTGGTGTGGACCAGATCTGCCTCCTCCTCCCATGCTGTAGGTGAACTTCTGGAAGCCAGCCAGCCAGCCAACTTCTGGAAGTGCCATGGCAGAAGGAGGAAGGTGAGCAGTGACATGCTGGCTTGCACCACAGTATGGAACCAAAAAATGCCCATCATTTGGTCCCACGCTCTGGCCAAAATGGGCATCTGCGTTTGGGATCAATCCGGGATGTCCCAGTTCAATCAGGACACTTGAGGGCTATAGATACATGTTGAAATAATGGTGCAGACTTTCCTTTTGAAAATTCTCATTAGAATTTTGGCTTTTGCAAGCAAACATTCTGGCATCTGGTCCAGAGGTCAAAAAGACTAGCCAGGCTGATTTTTCTACTGGTTGGTTTTCTGAGCCTAACCGCAAACCCCTCATTCCCCATGCTTTTTTAATTTACTAATTTTATCATCAGCATAGGTCTGCCTTCCTTCTTTCAAGCCCCGCCACCCACCCAAATATAAACCATGTCCAAATCAACCTCAGAAACACAATGCTTAGTATTTGGACTTATTTATTTCACTTGCAATTTCTCAGCTCTCATCATCCAGAGGGAAATCACAGCACATGTTAATCTTTGTTCTCCTGCCATTAGTCTTCATTATGTGAAAACCAATGCACAGAAATGACACTTTGCCGGGTGCAGATTCTCAGCAAATTGAGCTCTTGCTCATTCAAACATTACTGCCATTGCTATTGGCTTGGCAGATTCCATATGGGATGGTATGCTTTTGCAGGTTGTTTAAAAAAACACACGCATGTAACTTAGCAGCAGAGCTGGTTTTAGACACTTCAGCAAACTGTGAGGAACAAGGACCAAGTAGTAAACCCATTGCCTGCCAGGTTAGAGGTGCTCCTGGGAAGGTTTGGGTGGTAGGGTTGTGCTAGCAGATGATGACCTCTGATCTTGCCTTATTTATTTACTTATTCACTTATTTATTTATTTTGTATATATACTGCCCCTCATTTGCAGTTCCAGTGGCAGTTCACAGCATAAAATAACAATTTAAAAACCACAAAATACAAAGTGAAAATAAGAACAACAAACCAACAATCCTCTCTCCCACAGCACATTTAAAAGGGCATTGGATATTAATCAGCCTAAGGCCTGGATGAAGAGGAATGTTTTCACCTGTAGACTAAAGGTGAGTCTGCCTGGAGAAAACATTCCACAACTGGCGAGACACCACAGAAAAGGCCTGTTCTCATGCTGCCACTCTCTGGATTTTTTGTGGGGGACGCACACGAAGGTGGGCTTCAGAGGGTGATCTCAGGGTCTGGGTAGGTTCATATGGGCAGAGGCGGTCCTTGAGGTATTGTGGTCCTGAGCCATTTAAGGCTTTTAAAGTCAAAACCAGCACTTTGAATTGGGTCTGGAAACTAATTGGCAGCCAGTGCAGTCGGATCAGGATCAGTGTAATGTGCTCAAACCATCTTGCCCCAGTGAGCAACTTGGCTGCTGAATTCAGCACAGCTGAAATTTCCAAACCAACTTCAGAGGCAGTCCTCTGTATAATGTGCTGCAGTATCTAATGTAGATCTTACCAGAGTACAGTGGTACCTCGGGTTAAGAACGTAATTCGTTCTGGAGGTCCATTCTTAACCTGAAAGTGTTCTTAACCTGAGGTACCACTTTAACCAATGGGGCCTCCCACTGCTGCCGCACAGTTTCTGTTCTCATCCTGAAGCAAAGCTCTTAACCTGAGGTACTATTTCTGGGTTAGCGGAGTCTGTAACCTGAAGTGCCTGTAACCTGAAGCGCCTGTAACCCAAGGTACCACTGTATAGACAATAGTAGTTGGACTGTCCCTGTTCAGATAGGGGCGCAGCTGGGCCACCAGCCAAAGTTGATGGAAGGCACTCTGCGCCACTGAAGCCACCTGAGCATCAGATGACAGCAATGGGCCCAGAAGAATCCCCCAAGTTGGATATCCACTCCTTCAGAGGGAGTGTAACCCCACCAAGTGGAGTGGGCAACCTCCCGGCCACCCAGTCTAGGGAACCACCAACTAACAGTGCCTCAGTTTGCTTGATTGTTTAAATGCAGAATATTTTCATGTGTGGTGAAGTGCAGTATGGCAGGGCAGGGGAATCAGTGGCTCTCCAGGTGCTCTTCCCTCCAACTCCTTCATTCCTGACCATTTGCCATGCTGGCTGCAGCTGATCGGAGCTGGCGTCCAATAATCGGCTCCCCACACCTGCTGTAGAACTCTGGGCAGGATGAGTTAAAAACAACTCGGGATATATATTTAGTTTTCATGCCATGCAGCCCTATAACATGGTTATTTGGGCATAAGCTCCATTGTGTTCAGTGAGACCTTGTCCTGGGGAGATGTGCACAGGACAGGGGTTGATCACATATCTCCTTGTAACAGCTGGTGTGGAGTTAGCATCTAAATGGAAATGATTGATTTCTGGATTAAGAAAACATGGAATATTCTGAGCAAGATCCAGCCACAGGTAAGCACTTTTAAGACCCTGCCACAGGGAAGTTAAGAACATGCTGACATCTCTCCCATTCAAATCAATAGGACTTTTAAAAAAGCTTAACTTTGGATGCGTCCCACACATTAGTAACAAAACTGACTCCAAGGCTACAGATTTAAAAAGGCGGAAAAACATGTAGCCCCGCTAGCTCACTTGCATGCGGGGTGGGGGGGCAGTATGTTTTTTCATTTCATTGCATATGACTGTAATGGCAGGGAAAGAACTATGCCAGCTCCAGGACTGGCAGTGTTTCGGGCTGATTGTGTGGGCATGCCAGGGAAACAAGGGGGCTTTGCATCTACCAGATCCGCAGCTGCCCCCACAAGCGCCGGATGGGTTGCCCTGATTTGCTTACACTGGACGGATCTTCAGCCTCGTGTCCAATCTAGTCAAAAACCTATTTGGGTGGGGAGAGCACTGGCTCATTCTTCCCATGCTTGTCACACTACATGCCTTAGGTGAACAATACAAATGCCACATACGAAGCTGCCTTATCAAGAGTCAATTCACTGTCCAGTAACATCTCCTCTCAGGAGCACAGGCTGGGGCATGTTGAGCTCAGCTGGTGCCGCAAGTCTTTTTCATGGAGGAATGCCGTGGGCTGCTTGCATGGCAGTGAGCTATGTAGCAGTGTGCTGTAGCAGTGAGCTATGACTCTCCCATATATTTTTATGCAATTGTCAGATAAGCAAACATTGTCAAAGTGTGAGGTAGCTTTCCTTGGGGTGCTCAAGCAACAGCCTCACAATTTCTAGCATAATTTTACAAGTCTGAATACATTGTGTGTGATCGGTATGTTGGACATGTTGAAAGCACCAAACAGAGGAGAATCTGCTTGTTTCCACATACTGTAGTTTTAATTTTGGTGGAGCTGTTAATTTGGTGACCATTTATACCCAAGTGGCCCTACTCCTTTTCACTGATCAGCTGTAAGCCTGAGTAAGGAGCCACCAGGAAAGCCACCTCTTTCATTTATGTGAATTACATTTGATGAAGGGACACGGGTGACGCTGTGGGTTAAACCACTGAGCCTAGGGCTTGCCAATCAGAAGGTCGGCGGTTCGAATCCCCACGATGGCGTGAGCTTCCGTTGCTTGGTCCCAGCTCCTGCCCACCTAGCAGTTCGAAAGCATGTCAAAGTGCAAGTAGATAAATAGGTACCGCTCCGGCAGGAAGGTAAACGACATTTCCGTGCACTGCTCTGGTTTGCCAGAAAGCGGCTTAGTCATGCTGGCCACATGACCCAGAAAAACTGTCTGCGGAAGCAGACAAAAGCCGGCTCCCTCGGCCTGTAAAGCGAGATGAGCACCACAACCCCAGAGTTGTTCGTGACTGGACTTAACTATCAGGGGTCCTTTACCTTCTTTTTTTTTACATTTGATGAGCCCCATATATAACGGAATCACATTTTTAAAGAGGCCTGTGGTGAAACACATGAAGAGCTCTGCCATATACAGATTTGCTCCATTTTTAATATTCCACTTTGGTGGTCTATGATATCTGGAACAAAATTTGGAGATGTGAGTAGCTTAGCTATCATATTCATAGAACCAAATTTATAATCTTGATATATTTGAAGAGCTATTTGAAAACACGATGGCTGGCGCTTCTGTGACCTGACCCACCCATCTTTTATGACCACATAATTCCGTGTCATAAATTTTCTTTTTATCAGCTTGTTCTGAGATCAGATGTACACTACCAGATGTTCCATGTTAACTCTTCATCTTAATTATATTAGATTGAGCCATATTTTATTTACTTAGGGAGGACAGTTATGACAGTTTGGTAACCCTTGTCGCACGGAGAGCTGATCATTAAAAACAATTCCTTCCTTCCTTCTTTCCTTCCTCATGCTCACCTACCCAGACCATTAGAGCTTGGGACCAAGCTGAATACAGCTCTATAAGACTGAGCATCCAGGTCTGAATAAACCTGCTTTTTCCTAAGGCTGCACACACAGACAGGCATCCATCTGCCCCAGGTCCCTAATCTGAGGCCTCTGGATTGGGCTGACCTGACCTGTGCTGACCAGGAAACCACCCACCTTGCCCCAGATCCAACCCTGGATCAATTCGGGGGGTAGGGTGGTGAGGCTGATGTTTAATTAGGGGTTTAAAACCCCTCATTAAACATACAGTGGGGAGGGTAGAAGAAGTAGGTGCTATCTCTCCCCCCCCCCTTCCTGAGTCTCGACTTAGAGCAGGATGGTTTGGACTCCAGCATATCCCTTGAGCTGCAAACAGCACTATGAGGAATCAAATTCTCCACTTAGGAGCTGGTAAGTGGAGGATTCCATCCTGTGTGGTGCTGCTCCTTTATGAGCGCCTTCCCTGCAAGGAAAGCCCTTACCAGAGGGTGCTGCTGCTACAGACAGTGGTGCATCAGGTGAGAAGGAGGAGAAGCCAGGTGGTCAAGCCTGCATCCAAAGGCATCCAGCCTGCGCCCCGCTTTCTCCTGGGAAAATGTAGCTGGTCAAGTATGCCTCTCCTATCCCATTTTGTGAATTCTCCTTCTTCTCACCTTCCCACCTGGGCCACCTGAGCACTTGGTTCAGGACTCTGCTGAACACAGTGCACAACCCTAGTTTTTTGCTTTGGAATTCCAAAGACACACGAGAGGCCATGATGAATGGGTGGCAGGCTGCAGCTGGGACAGTAGATCAGAAACTGCACTCAGCAGAGATGTGCAAACTGAGCATGTTTGTGCAGAACAACTCCTCTTAACAGAGATGTCATGAATTGGCACCCATGTTATTCTGAACAGAGATGTTGGGCAAATGGGTAACAGAATATTAACTGCCCCATCTTATAAGGCACATGAGAGGGGTTCAGAGCACTCCCAATGGAGCTGGAGGCTCGCTGCATTGCGCTGCCTTGGCCTCAGCAGAGCTTTGGGGATTTCGATGCAACAGAGGCTGGAGCGGAGCAACAGCTGGTGCCCTTTCATTAAGGAGCGACTTCTTGTGCGCCTGCCAGCAGCTCACCCTTAGCCAGGGCCTTCCCAGAGAGATGCATGAAGGAGGGGTTGGTGAGAATCAATTGCTTTGATGAGACTTTTGGACGCTGCTCCAGGAACTGGCTCCTCTCTGCAGACAGACATCAATAACTTTACATTTGCTGCTGCTGTCCAGCCTCCTTCTATTTTTATTAGAACACACCACCACTCTTTAAGTACATTGGAACAGCGTTGCCAGTGGCACTACTGCAAACAAGCTGCCAGGTTGTTCTACATGAAGATGACCTCGTTCTACCCAACTCGTTCTATGCCCTGTTTATTTTCAAATCTCTCTCTCCCTTAGCCTCAAAAATTAAAGCCCTTTTCGTTGCACCTCCCCAACATTTCTTCAAATTCAGCTCCATTTCATCCTTTTATCAGGCTCTCCTATCCCCTAGTGCCTGTAAAGCTATACTGTGATATCCATAGCTGTCAACTTACAGATTTGAAAATAAGGGACCAGCAGCCTCGAAAATAAAGGATCAGCAGCCAAAATAAGGGATTTTAGTCAACCAGCAGCCAAACAAAGCCTCAAGTGGTGGTTCCCATAGCACAGCAACCCGACAAAGGGGATGCAGCAAGGAAAACCACCGTCATCTCTCCGCTGGGAAGCGCTGAGCAAAGGCGAGTCCCCAGGCAATGCGGCCGATTTGATCGGCACAAGGCATGCAAGCTCCACCCCACAGTCATTCTTAGACTCCTTATTGGGTGAGCAACGCAGCCAAGCAACACAGTTGGAGCCTCCCTCCTCCCTGGCCAGCAGGGAGGGAGGGAGGGAGATGAGCTGCTTCCTTTGAAACCCGGGAAATTTAAGGGACACCATCAATAAGGCACAGCAGCAGGACATGGCGCTGGGATAAGGGACTGTCCCGCCAAATAAGGGACGCTTGACAGCTATGGTGATATCTCTTGCATCTGTTCATGGTCAATGTTGTCATCTTCCTTCCTTCGTCCTTTATCCTCATTCATTCATTCATTCATTCGTTTGTTTGTTTAAAGAATTATTATCCTGCTCTACACCCCCCAGAAGAATGGCTTATATAGTTCATCACAAACATGGCAGCAGCCCCTGCTCTCAGGCTGACAGTCTACTAAGATATGGTACAAAAGGAAAATGGATTGGGGGGGTGGGAAGGAGGAAACAAGCAAACTTCAGACACAAGTTCTTGGCTACAAGTTCCTCTGATGACCCGTTGGGATGAAAATGTTCAAGGAGAAGAAAACTGCTGGACTCTCAGGTGGGCCAGTGGAGTGGCCTTGCACCTCTTCCTTTCCCTTCCTTTCCCTTCCTTTCCACTACAGCCTGGTGCAATGGCTGCTGCCAGGAGATAGCTGGTGTAGGGAAGAGTGTGTCTTCTCAGCAGAGCTAGCTGTGGTCCTGCATCCCTTCTCCTGACCTCCCTAGTTCTTTGTTCTCATAATTTGGCCTAATTTAGGGTTGGTAAACCTCAGACCCAGGGATTGAATGAGGCTCTCCAGCTCTCTCGCTCCAGTCTGCACAGTATTTAGAGTTTCTAGGCAAAACCAAAACAAACAGGGTTTTCCAATGAACACCACCACTCCCCCCCCCCCCGTGCAGGTGCTCCTCCTCACGTTTTCCTTACTGTATTAGTGGGGATAGTAGGACTATAGCCTCTGCTACCTTTCACAAGTTGGGTCTGAACTTTGAACTTCTGATGTAGTCCCCCTGCATGGTTCAGAAGCTGATCCACATGCACAGCAGAAACTTTCACCGCCCCTTGCATGGAGGGCAGTGGGGATGGGAAATAATGGCGTAGGCAGAACTGGGGAGGCCATCCTCCACAATTCTAATTATTTGGGGAAACTGAATGTCTGAAAAGGGCTCATGTCCTAATGAAATGCAACATTATTAACCAATCTAAGCACAGGGACTATGCTAGGGAGAGAAAAGAGTGAGAGATAGATAATACTATTTTATATGGAATTCTAATGGGTAACACGGAAGCATTCCCTGAAAGGAAATGAGACACCCTCTTCTTAGAACAGTTACTAAGCCTCATGAGTAACTAAGGTAAAAGCAAGGGCTAAAGGGCAAATGTTTGCAGCTCAATATACTTGACAGGGAGTTTGAGACAATATAGAATCTTGAGAAGGATACCTGTACGATACATCTGAATGTATTTTTAAACATGCATATACCTATTAGTTGTAATTTCAATCGAGCTTAAGTTTGGGTAACTCTGGATTGGGGTCAATGGGCTGTTGAGCCAGTTTGCGGGGGTGAAACCACTGGTGGCGACGGCACAGTGAACCAAAGAGGAATCAACACCTGCCCATACTTTTTAACCTCTTGGTTCTGTGACAGGGCACAGTTGCTGTGTGGATAATCACCCCTGTTTACATCATCCGCCTGCAGTCGCACAAGGTGTGATATACAGGCAGTCAATGTGAATTTGGACCGTGGTGACCATCGACTCCATCATCACGTCCTCACCTTCAAAAGGTAGGGGCAGGAAATTCCCCTCCCCCACAGTGGCTGCCAGCATTTCTGCCTTGGGAACCTTGTGTATTGCCCCCTGGAAGTACAACCTATGTTTTAAAGCCTGTCACAGGGGTAGCAACAGTTCTAACAGAAAGTGGTTCCTTTGTGGGGGCAGGGAGCTGCCAAACTGGCAGAGCACAATATGACATCTGCATAAGCAGACTCACACAATTCACTAATGAAAGACTTCAACACACATGCAACCCTCCACAAACTGCAAATCCCATCCGAATACCAGAACCAACCCTTTCCCCAGACACAGACACAGCTCAGGTTGCATCCTGGGTGGCTGCTCGCCCTTTTGCACCACACGCTGCTGCTCTTCTTATCCTTTGGCTCTTGAGGTTGCCTCTAGCCTGTCCGTTGAACTTGCGTGATTGTCTCTGCACAGGGCCTCGCGCACTGTGAGCTGTATCGCCCTTTACCTCTTTATCTCTGTTTCCTCTTTGTTTCCACTCTGAGCTAGTAAAGGCATGTAAAAGCACAATGTCAGGGTATTCTTAAAAGCAAGGAATGCATGAAAAAGGGAGATAAAGCCAGCGCTCTGACTGAAAGCCAACGTGAAAAGCAAGAGATCAAGAAACTGCTCCTGGTATTTAAAAGCTGAGCATTAAGGATCAGACTTACAGGGAGCTCCATAGGCTTTTTGGAGTGGGGTGGGGGATGAGCTTAAATTCCCTTCCCCATTCATAGGTATTTCTATGCCACTGGTGGAGACCTCAGATGCTCCCTTCTCCTGTAATGGTTGGTTTCTCTAGCCCCCTTGCCCTCCTACATGAACCTACCAGGGGATTTCTGTCCAAAACATGACAAGCCACCTAAAGACACATCACCACATCCACCTTGGTGGTCTCCACCACCCTTACAAACAGCAGCAGTGCAACACTCCTCCAATACTTACCATGTCTCATTTCCCAGCCACAACTAATCATCGGCTGAAAAGAAGCAATAAAACGAAGCAGATGCAGACCCAGTCCCACAATAGATTATAGCAAGGAGAAAATTTTGGATGACAGTGTTCTCTGTGCCAGTGGTGGAACCAAGCCAAGACAAGGAAGGGCCCAAGACATTTGGCTCCCCAAGAGAAAGGATGCTCTTCTTCCATTCCACATAAGAAGCTGTTCAATCTGCCCTCAACACTGGCAACAGAACACCAAGGCTAAGGGCAGCAGGCTAGCTTAGTGGGTTCAGGTCAGGCTGCAAGGCACACAGAGCTTTGTGCTTTGGTGTCCTGCCATTTCTTGCCCACTGATCCACCTGGCACCTGCTTGCTACCTGCTCCAGCAAACACAGCACTGCAACAGTGCTGCCACCAGCATGCATTAGAGTAACGCATACACCTGAACAATGGCTGTGGGGGTGTACAGGCTGGGTTTGTTGCCTCTCTGCCTGCTTGCTTGGTCAGGGGCTTTTGCCAATGACATTGTTGGTGGTGCATGAGGAGGCAGCAAAGAGGCAAGACAGACAGCTTTGGTCAGCATGAACCAAACACTGCTGAGGCACCAGCTCAGGAGGATGGGAGGAGCCAGGGAGGGGCTCGGGAGGAACTGCTAAGGGAAACTGATGGTAATGGCCCCAAATGGCAGCCAGTGTATGCCATGGGGCTTGTAGAGTGTTGACCTAGGACCCAGGAGACTCAGGCTCATGACTCTGCTCGGCCGTGAAACTGACTAGGGGAGGTCTCAGCCAGTCTCTGCCTCTCTAACCTACCTCACAAGGTTGTTGTGGCCATAAAATAAGGACTGGGGGAGCCGTGTCAAGCTCCTTATGGGAAAGGAGGGATAAAAATGCATTAATCATGATAACATAGATGCAAATCAAACACCTGCTGCCTGAGGCAGCTGCCTAACGGTAGAGGGAGGGTCTGTTAGTGGTGTAATGCAACTTCAAGGGCTCACGGATGCTTCCTGCTAATGACGGGTGCTGTAAATCAAAGCAATGATCATCCACAAGCCACACATGCGGGAGAACAATCTGCAGTTCAAATGCTGCTAATCCAGGATCATCATGGGAAACAAAGCAACCGCTGTGCCAAAGGAGCAACAGGAGCATTAAATCTCTGCAATGAAAGCACCACTTAAATGAAGTATATCCTCTTGCACTTCCTGTTTTCTGCTTACCATCACTCAGCTGGAGTAAGCCATGAAGAAACCCTTGTTTATTCATTTACAAATAGTTCTCTGAGCACTGCTATGCTGAAATTCTTGGAAGGGCCAGAGCTCATTTAAAAAGCACATGCCTTGCATTAGAAAGGCCCCAAGCTGAATCCATAGCACCTCCTGTTAGGGCTAGCAGGTAACGCTGCCTAAAATTGCAAGGCAGAAAAGGTACCACAAAATCGAAGACAATGCCAGCATGGTTAATGAGCAGAGTAGTGGCAAGAAGGCTTCCTTCAGAATGTCTTCGTTCATTTGTTTATAAATTAAAATGTCTGTCCTAAATGTGGATAACATTTTTTTTAAAAAAAGTTTCAAAAAGTGGCTCAAACTCTGGCAAAAGAAATGTCAGCAAGTGGGTAATTTTTGAGAACATTTCAGTGAAAGTATTAAGATCAACCATTAAAGAAAAATATTTAAATACATTAGAAGCAGGAAGCTAGCCAAAGAGGTGGTTGGACCACTGGACAACAAGGGGGTTAAATGTGTGCTAAAGGAGGCTGAGGAGGTTGCAAAGAAGCTGAATGAATTGCAGAACATGTGCTGGGATGGGTACTTCTTAATTTGTTGATCCGGAGTTAAGCATGAGATGTGTTATCTGGGGCTGATAGGAGCTGAAATCCAGAAACATCTGGAGAGCACCAGGCTGCAGAAGGCTGTTTTATGGATCCACGACAAGGGACCATCAGGGGATTGTTTCCCTACCTGATTCTAGTTCTAAATCCTTCAGTCACTGACAAAAGTGTAGGCAAGGGATGGTGAACCTCCCATAACCCCTATCCATTGGCCATGGTAGCTGGAGATGGAGGGAGTGCGAGGCCAAGAACATCTGAAGGGCTGGTCTATCCTTGTCCTCACTCTGATTTCTCAAAGTTCTCAAAGCACTGCGGTCCGTTCGACAGATATTTTTACTTCCCCAAATAGCTTTGCCAAGCAAATTTGACACATCTACCTGGTAAACTTACATTCTGAGCTCAGGGCATTATTTAGATTGTTCTGAGCAGGGCTACTGCCTGGATAGCTCTATGGTTGACAGGAGGTGTGGGGCTGTGGACAAATGCTAGTTTTTCAGGTAGACGTATGAGAGCATGAGAGAGTTACTGTTGTCCACAGGTAAAGTTGCACCTCTCTCCGTTTTTCCAGCCATACTAAGGTATCTGGTCAAAGAGGTTTGGAAGATTTCTGTAGTGTCACAATGGTCCTTGCAGGGGGCAGCAAGGGACTCTGGTGAAGATGAGGTTAGGACTACTTCTTCTGTTGAGTGAGGTGGGGGAGGGAGGAAGAATTGCTGACGCCTCAGGGCCATCTTGGCCAGAGACAAAGCCTTGCCACCATTCCCTGACTTAGAAGACAAGCCTCCTTGAGGCACCATTGTCTCCCCAGCTGCACAGGAACCAAACACTACCACAGTACAAGACTAGGCAACCTGCCAGCCAGCCAGCCAGCTCAAGGGTGGCACATTCTGTTTCGCCCTTTGAGGTGAAATGGGAATGTACTGCCCCACCCCACGGTTGCCCCACCCCTCTGCTGCGCCAGTGCCACACGCCCCTCCCACCAGTGACCTGTGCTGCATGGAGACAGCCACAAAGCACTGGCAGTGGCAAGATCTCACAGAAATCTCTTGAGATCTCATATGCCCTGTGAGATCTTGTGAGATTTTGGTGAGATCTCAAGAGACTTCGGTGAGATCTCATGGGAAACGGCTGCTGTTGCCCACACTGCTTCTCTGCTTGTGGGCTTCCGTCACTTGGGGTGATTGCCTCATCTTGCCTCACCTTGGCTTTGAGCCAGTTCCTCCACCTCACAGGACTGCTCAGCCTACATAAATTACCTGTGGCAACAGAATATTTGCTAGCTGTCTTAGCAGGGCCTTTGGAGCTGTCCATGGTCCTGTACGCTTTCTGCTTGACTTTCGCTTGTGACTGGATTCAATGCCCTTCCTGTAAGAGTCTCACTCACTCACAAAGAACTTGACACACACAAAAATTGCACAGCCTGTTTGACCAGAGACTTTAGCAGTATGGAAAAATAAATGAGGATTTGTATAACAGAATAATGTTAGCTCTATCAAACTTTAATATAACTCTCAGAGATAATTTGCTTAACGTAACTTCTAAATGTCCAGATTTTCTTGGAAAGAAAATTTAAAGTATATGCTGCAGAATGCAAGTCACTCAGTCCATCTGCTGGTGAAGTGCCTTGTGCATTCTAAAAATATATTGAACTGAAAACAAAGAAGGATTGTGTTAATGACACAGCTGTAGTAACACCTGGGCCAGTGAGAATAACACAAAATGTGTTTTTTTCCCCCTGGTGCCTAATGGATCTTTCTTCACCTAAAGAACATGAAAAGAAACCTGAGAGCAAACCTGCCTGAGAGAGGGTGGGTGGATCTCAGTCAACGAAGGGAGACTTTCCATATGAGATTACTCTTAAAAAGCATTTTCCCCCCACCTGGAGGGAACTCAATTTTCCACAGACACTAAGCCTTTCAAGTAGATTAAAAACTGCTTCCATGAGTTGTTGCTGTTTATATGCAAACCTGTCACTTACGGCAAGATGTACCTACAAAGACAACCGTGAAGATTCAGCAACAGTACAGTCTCCTCTCCAGCCCCAGGAGAAGTTGGGGCAGCAGCAAGGGTATTTTAATAGCTCCCCAAGCAGAGAACAATGGGTGGCGATGGAAGGCTGACAGAAACAGATGCCTATGCAGCTCCAAGTTCCAAGGTATGGAAAGAGAGCAGGACAGGGAGCTCGTGAGGCTTGGTGGCAAAGAGACTGGACCATGAATCGGGACATCCCAGTTAATGAATTTTACTGTCTGCCGTGAACTTGCCTAGGGACTTGCCTACTTTCTCCATCAGCCCCTTGTTGCAATGTGGGGGCAATACTGATCTACCTTACAGTGGTTTTGTAAGGATTACGGCAAGATAATAGATAGATTTGTTTGATTTGCACATATGTGTTTACACTTACAAGTATCTGGTGAAAATGTGAAGGCTGCCAGCAGCCAGAGGCATGTCATGAATGCCTGAAAACAGAAATATACTCCCTCCCTTCTTGGACACAATCCAGTGAATGCTGATAATCACAGTTAAATGACTGTCAGCTTCTGAGTTTAACTCTGAGTTTCTGAATGTTCAATAGTGTGTGTGAAATCGTCAATGTTTCTATGTTAGTATTAATATTCACTCAGTTCTAGACATACAATAAAAAGCAAAAAAGATTACATTACAGTGTAGTAGGTATAGCATATTGATTGGCACCGTGATATTTATTGTCTCATAATGAAAACATCCCATTTCCAATGGACTTATTTGCTTGCTATCTTCCTTCATGTACTCTCACAGAATGCATTAATTTCAGACATACATCACTACTTTCCTTCCACTTGTATCTGAGCAAGTATATTTTTATGTCTGGATATTCTTCTGAAAACAACAGGAGGGATGAGACAAATAACTGTGGGAAATGCTAATGTTAATAACTGGGTATGTTAATAATCCGGGGCATTTGCCCGTGTGGGCCTGCTGTGGCTGCGGGTAGGCCCTGCAAGGTCCATCTCAGCACAGTACGGTGTTAGCCTGGTGCCAACTAGATAACAATGTGCCTGGGCTGGGAGTTCTGTATTTGCAGAACCACCATAGAAAAGGCCCTGGTTCTGTTAGAACTCCACCCAGATTCCAAAGGCCAGGATGCTTGGAGCAGGACCTCACATTATGAATTTAGCAGATGGGCAGGTTTATATTGGAGGAGACAGTTTTATATCTGTCTGTCTATCATCTATCTATCTATATCTATCTATCTATCTATCTATCATCTCTCTCTCTCTCTCTCTCTCTCTCTCTCTCTCTCTCTCTCTCTCTCTCTCTACCTCCCTACCTCCCTACCTCCCTATCATCTATCTATCACATTTATATATCACCCTTACCTCCTAGGAGCTCAAGGTGGTGCACATGGTTCTCCTCCCCATTTCATCCTCACAACTCTGCGATGTAGGTTAGGCTAAGAGATAGCAGCTGGCCCAAGGTCACACAGTGAACTTCATGGTCGATTGAGGAGACAGTCCTTTTGATACACTTGTCCCATATATTTTGAGAGAGGGGGCTGAAAGTGATAATGGCTTGCCTTAGGTTTCTTGAATTCATGGCCCAAGACCTACCAGGATTGCAGCATGTGGTATTAACTGCTATACTGACCAGCACTCAAATGGGAAGCAATTGCTTGGTAGAACTGAACATACTTTCATCTTACAGAAAGTTCTTCTTGAGTGTGTTTGTGTAAGCAGCCTCCACAAGTGCATTTGTTTGCAGGTTGCAAGAATGATGCTGTAAGGAAAGCTGCAATTCTCTGCCTTGCACAGGAGGAGCAGTCAGGGTAGCCTCCTCCTTCTAGACTCAGTGTGCCACTCTTGGGCCAGATGCACTGCACCTTGGCAGGGCCATCTAACTGTGTGGAGTTCCACTTCTTCTTCAGGATAAAACAGCTCCCAGCAGAAGCAGGAGCCTTGGTAAGAGAGGGCTGAAGGATACCCAGAACTGAGTCATGAGGTGCCCCCATTTAAAAGAATGGCCATGCCCAAGCCTGGATGACTTTTCACCAGGGGTCCTCCTGACTCCAGCACTACCTCCTGAAGACCTGGAAGGGTCTATGGGCAAGTACTCACCAGAGGCAGCTGCCCCACCATCAGAATCAGAGGGGGAGGCCAAACCACCTCCCACCCTCAAGGAATGCCAGCATCCGAAAATTCATGCACAGGCAACCACCCAGGGACAGGGAACCTGAAAGAGTAGTTGCAGCTGGGCCTCACTGCAGAAACTGGGTGACTAGGCTTGATAAGTCCCCCATATAGCCAGCTGCTGGGGGGCCCAGGTATTCTGGGGGGCCCAGGTAAGCCCCGCCCCACATAATCCATCACACACACCATTTGAATGGGAATGCCCATCAACTTTGAAGGGGCCTGCCCCCTCAAATATTTGTAGGGGCCAAAGCCCCCACAGCCCCAATGAGTTGGCTCCTATGGCTGCTAGAACAATGCAGGGCTTTAAGCTCTGTGCAACAATGTGGCCCTGCTTTATACTCTGACTGATCTTCTGCTATCGCAACCCTTTGGAGTTTGACCAGCCCACCTGTCCTGGGGATCTAGCTTTCACCCCACCCTTCACATCTGGCTCAGGGACTGAGACAGGACAGGAATGGGTCTGCTATGCTGCCATGCACTCAACACAACAGCAGGACATCCGGAGCAGTGATGCCCCACCTGGGAGGAGGTTGGCTACGCTGCCTGTTTAGGAGAGGCTGCTCTGCTCCCCCAAGGCTCAGGGTCATGTCCTTGCTATGAAAGGAAAGGAAAAATCAAAGTGAAATGTAATCCTTTACTATTCAAAGTTGTTTGTATAATGTAATTAATCAGGAATTACAAAAACAGGGTCCGTTACAGGGCCAGGGTAAAGAAACTCTCAAGGCGCTTGAGAAATGTCTTCCTTTCAATAAATAATTAGGTAAGTAACAAAAAATTATTTACTAAATCAAGTCATTTGGTGCAGTCTCATGCTCCAAGTAATTTACCTCAGCTTGCTAGTGCCACCCAATAAGTTAAGCTATGTAATCAGGGGTAAATGTAATGTGAGCACTTCAGAACAAACATTAGGAACACAAATATGTTTAATTATCTCTAGCCCTGCCAAGGCAAGTGTCAAAGAGTGAGATGAGGTGGGCCTTCATATTCGAAGCCGGGGATTAGAATAACCATTTTCCCTTCCCCGTACAATGAACAGTGGATGGAAGAATATCTGCTTCATGGGCAGCTGATAGCAGGAAATAGCTACATCAGCACAACCCTTTGTGGCCAATATATTAACTTGTGATTATGGTACTACAAATGATATTCAGCTTCGCAGGATGGGTTTGAGCCACAGGGGACAGCACAGCAGCGACATCAGCAAAACCTACCGCACTCACTGTGCCTACCTCTGTTTTCTGTTGCCCTTCCTTATTCATCTGTTTCCCCACCCTGTTAAGCAGCCCACAAGGTTCCTAAGGGTGGTCTGCCAGCAGAGCATAAGTAGAGCATCTACAATCCTACGCAAGGCAGAGAAAGTTTGATATTTTCTGCAGATGCTGTGGAAGAAGATGTCTCATTAGGTTCTCTTTGCCAATTAATTTTCTCTGTACGAGTGTTAGTGTGGGACAATACACATTCTTTTTCATGCTCTGAGCCTCATCTCAAACTAAGCAGTCTGCAGCAACAGATAAACAAACAGCATGTGCATCACAATCTTAATTTTTAAGAGTGGGCAGGAAATAATATTACAGTGGTACCTCTGGTTACATACACTTCAGGTTACATACGCTTCAGGTTACAGACTCCACTAACCCAGAAATAGTGCTTCAAGTTAAGAACTTTGCTTCAGGATGAGAACAGAAATCATGCTCCGACAGCGTGGGAGGCCCCATTAGCTAAAGTGGTGCTTCAGGTTAAGAACAGTTTCAGGTTAAGTACAGACCTCTGGAACGAATTAAGTACTTAACCCGAGGTACCACTGTACACCCTCTGCCATTGAGCGGAGCCCGATAGTACAGTGGAGAGCAAATCAGCTTGCTTGTGAATCCAGGCAATATTGCTGGAATGGTTAGAAGTGACAAATTAAAGGTCAGCCGTGAAATTTGGACTCTCCAGTAGAAGAGAGTGCCACAAGACTTATCATTGTTTCCACAAGAGAAGTCACCTTCCTGTGATGCAAAGCCTTCCCGAGAAGGAAATGAATTGACAAAAGGGAGCAGAAGGGCAAAAGGGAGACTTGGCGTGTGAGGGTGGGGTGAGGTGGGGGCTTCTGGCCTGAAACTTTGCACATTTACTCACAAGCAAGGATTACTGGCTTCAATACTCCTGTAAGTGTATGCAAAGGACTGCAAAACAGTTCTTCTCAAATGCCAAGGAGCTAGGTGATTTGGTTATACTTATACAAGCCAATTAACGTTAAGCATATTTTAGGGACTTAAACAAAGATTGCATTATGCCTTGCTGCAGCAGACGAGATGTGAGTTGGCGCCTTCTTGTGATCTCTTAGTCTGGCATGGGATATGGAGCATGCCTCTTTTGCTGTGCCCTTTCTCCTGGGATACAGCACACCTGATGACAAGAAAGCAGCTCTCACCCCAAAATGGGAACATGACAAATTGGTTCTGCCTGTTTCATTCTGCTTGCCTTTGCTTTCTGCCACCAGAACTGAATGGTATCTGCTTTTGATTCTCCAGGTAAGATTCTCTAACTGGAATAATTAATAGTAGGGTTGCACTGAATGCACGTGTGTCACTGTTGGCAGCAAATGGCGCCATGCCTGCTTCATGGAGTGGCAGTGATTTTTTATCTGAAAAAGCAGCACTCCCCTGGGGCAAATACAGTCTTCCTTAGATTTCTGATCTGTCCTCTTTCTTCACACTGTCAAGATCATGTCTTTGCAAAAGGCAGTTGCCATCAGCAAGAAAAAGAATACTGCTGCCCCCGCTTTGTACGCAACCCCACCTCAATAAATAGAAGGAAATGATACATTTCACAAAAGGTATGGGCTATTTTGGCTCAGCCCTGAGCCAAGGGTAACCATCCAGACCACAGCAGGATTGCAGCTCCAATTCCATCAGCCAGAATATATGTGTCTGTGTGTCTGTCAGCTCTAAAAGAATTTGCCGTTGGGATTGATTTAAAATCCTTACATTTTATGGATTAGGTGGAGGAGAAAGGGGAGGGAGTGGGTACTTTGCTGGGGTGTCAGTATGTCTAATATTCTTCCCTTTATGCTGAATAAAAAATGAGAACTTGGCCTAGTTTTTTCCTCGCCCCCATTGTTGCTGCTATGAGGATTCTGCATTTGTCTCATTTCAGAGCATTGAGAGGGAAGGGAAAGGAAGGCCAGCAGCAAAGAAGGAATGTAAGCAAAGTGGGAAAGCAAGCAAGCAAGCAAGCAAGCAAGCAAGCAAGAGAGAAGTTCTGGGCCAAAGCTGACATTTATGGCTTTGCATCTAACATGCAGGGTTTGGGTGTTTCTTTTAAAATGCAAATTGCAACAGCTTTGGGAGGGCTAATAATAAGTGATCAGAAAGAGCTTGGAGAGAATATTTAACCCTTTCTTTCTATGATGCATCTTGAGGGACCCCTCCCCACAAACTGGCTTTTGGGATTCCCATTCGTACTGATGGGTGGTTCCTCCCCCACCCCCACTAATGAAATCCCTCAGAAGAAGGATTTTCGGGAGGAAGGGGCTGAATTCCTTCTCCATGTCTTTGCTGCCTCCCCACCCCCTGCCTACCCACCCCCCAATGCAATCTGCATTTAACTTCACTTCTAAGTTTAGCTCCCAGTTAGAGTCTCATTATTTCAGAAAGTAGGAAGTGGTAAGTTGCTGTGTATCTCTGCTCCACTCTTGCTTCCAGTAAACAAGTTTTGCAGGTTTTTGTGGTGCGAACAAATCCTCCAGAACCTGTTTGATCAGTAGCTCTGCTATGACAAATCTTCTTGCAGCCTCTTTTCCATGAAAAAGGCTCAGGAGAAGGCAGACAAGAGCACCTTCACCTTATCTGCCAACTTTGCTACCTTCCCATTAAACCATAGAGCTGTCCACAAAGTCAGAAGGCGCATTTGGTAAAGCTCATTGATCTAGTCTTGTCCTGGATGTGAGCAAATTGAACTGGGTTGGAAATAATATTTCCCTAATAAGCTTTCCATGTCCCATAGGACATTTTTGCTGTAGTTTACTAAAACAAACAGGTACATGCCAGATATGCCTTTACTAGTTCTGTGACCAGGTTTCCTATACAATTACCATTTCATAGCCCAAAAGCAGTGGGAGGAGAGTTTACAGTAAGGTGCAAAGGTTCAGTCCAGGACATATTCAAGATTAAACTGGAAACAAACAAAACCCAAACACCAGTGCATTTTAATAACATCTGCGGTGCTTACTTTTTACATCTCAGAATTAATTATAGTAATCTACTCTGTAAGTCACCCACTTTAATGAAAGAGAATTTTTGCCGTAGCTGGCATGATTACCCAGCACACAGGTCCATTTAACTGTTGTATAATGAAAGCCACCCGTTGTGTAGAACCCGTGATCTGGCCACAGCTATAGGAGTTCCTAATGAATGGATGAAGATGGATGAATGGATGGAGTTGCCTCATTCTGAGTCAGGGGAACAAAGCGCAGTGCTGGTTGGAGCTTTCAAGTACATTGGTTATTTCCTCCATACCTGTTACGAGAGATCTTTTAATTTGTGGGAAGGGCCTTAGCTCAGTGGCAGAGCATCTGCCTTGCAAAAACAAGGTCCCAGGTTCGATTCCCGACATCTCCAGGTAGGGTTCTGTCCCAAATCCCAGAGACTTCTGCCCCAAATCCTAGAGAGCCACTGAATTAGATGGACAATTGGTCTGACATGGTCTATGGCAGCTTCCTCTTTTCCTATCTTCCTCTGTTCCTACTTCAAGTAAAGCTACCATAGTGCCTTCCAAATGTGGCAAGACTACAACTCCCATTATCCCTAACCATTGGCCATGCCAGCTCAGGCTGGTGGGTATTCGATTCCAACAGCATCTGTTGGGCACCATGTTGGCGACCCCTGCCTTAATATAAGATGATGTGAAGGGAATGAACCTGAGATCTTCTCCATGAGAAGCATCTGCTCTGTCATGAGCCACATGTCGACACACAGAGAGCCGGGAGGCCAGCTGGCTAGCCCCAGCTGACCTGTCCCCTTCCAGTCATCCTGCTGCAAAGACCATCAGCCTCTGCTGGACGCAAATCAGCAGCCCAGGCTTCAAAGCCAGGGCACACTATCAGCAGAGCGAACTGAGCACACAGAATAGGCATGAGGCTTGTGGAAGCATACTACAGCTACAGATTTCTTAATCAGAAATCAGGACAAAGAAACATGTCTCTCTTTCTCTCATCATCTCAGAGAGAACGGGGAAAAGCAAAAGCTATACACAACGGAAGTTCCCAGCAAGCTGTGCTGGAACGTAAACAGACATGTGACATGCAACAGTTCCGCACGTCTGCTCCTTAAGGCGGAATGGAAATGCTTTTATACCCAAAATATGCAGAAGTGTGAGAAATACAACTCAGGGCATCTTAATTGTATCTATCATTTAGTACTAATGAAAATCCTAAGGAGCTGAGGGAAAGCCCTTCCAGAGCTGACTTAAAAGAATGGCACCACTGCCCAGGACTGTGCAAGACAGGGGTGAGGAACTTTTTTTTTTGCAGGCCACATTGCCTTGAGGATAATCTGTCAGGGGCCACATAGCAGTGGTGGGTGGGGCTTGAGCCAAATGTAGGAAGTGTACCCCTTTCTCCGCTCTTCTCTCTCTCTCTCTCTCTCTCTCTCTCTCTCTCTCTCCACCTTTCCTCCCATTTCTTCCTCTTTGCCAGCTGTATGAAATTAGGCTTTGACTTTTCAGCCACAGGTTCCCCACCTCTGGTGTAAATTTACAATTTTTTAAATTAAAAATCGGTTGCATTTTCCAAAATGGTGTTTAATTCACAGATCAAAATGTTCTTGCAGACCAAAGCAGCAATCCTTACTTGGAAAAAGCCCCACAGAAGAGTCAGAAAACAACTGGAGGATCTCCCTCTGAAAACACAAAAATCAACAGTTTTCTGAATTTGCCCTTTGTCCTTTCACTCTAACCCAGCTAATGACATGGAAGCTGGCTCCCACCAGCATATGCCTAGCTGGATGCAGAACCACGAGTCCAAAAAAGATTGAGCCTGCCTGATCCATAAGCTGTATACCTATTTAAAACATGGGGAGCCCTATATAACGCCAGTTAAACTGGCCAAAATGTATAAAACATGCAATAAGTGTTGGAAATGTAAAGAAAAAGAAAGTACTTTCTATCATATGTGGTGGGAGTGTAAAAAGGTGAAAGACTTCTGGGAAATGATATACAATGAATTGAAAAAGATGTTGAAATATACGTTCGTTAAAAAACCAGAAGACTTTCTATTAGGAATGGTAGGAAACGAAATCAATAAGAGAGACTGTAAACTGTTTCAATATGCAGTGACTGCCGCAAGGATACTTCTGGCCCAAAGATGGAAACAGGAAGAAATTCCAACAGTGGAAGAATGGAGAAGGAAATTGACCGAATATGCAGAATTGGATAAATTGACTGGGAAGATTCGATATCAGAAAGACCAAAAGTTTATCGAGGACTGGGGGAAATTTAAAGAATATCTGAAAAATATATGTGATGCACAGACAACGCTTGTTGGTTTTGAAGAGACTCTGTGAAATAGTAAGAAATACTGCAAAAAAAGAGAGTAAGAGGAAAAGGAGTGGGGAAAGGCAAAATCATGTTTAGAAATGCCTCAATAAATAGAAATTTTTCGAAAGATTGACAGAGAAACTGAGGGAAGTCAAAAATTGAAGCATGAGTGTAAAATAATTTGTTGAATGTACAAAATTTGTTTGGAAAATGAATAAAAATTATTTTAAAAAAATAAAATAAAACATGGGGATCCCATTGCTCAGTTGGTTGGGAGGGAGAGCAGGGACTAGATCCAATCTCCCCCTTCAGCTAACCATCCTCCTCCTATCAGCTGACTGGTAAGATTCCAGGTTATTTTAAAGGGCCAGTTGCACTCAGCGCCACATCATTGCTCTGTTGGATCAGAGCCTGTAACTTTCAGACTGGAAATGAGAGCAGCACAGTTGCCAGGGCAGTAATAGCCACAGGCTTTTGGCCTCTATTAGCAGAGGAACCATTGGGAAAATATTATGCCGTCTTATCTTCCACCTTCCTGTTAATTGCTTATTGATTTGGAGGCTTCCATTATTGGCTGTCTGCTCCTAAAATAAGATATTGTAAGGCCTGATTTTGAGAAGTATGTAACACCAATTCATTTAAGCAAGGTCTGTTGATGCCTGAAGATACTCATACCGAACCTGCACTCTTGTCATCATGTTAAGAGGAAATGCTCCATGACCCCTGCTATGAATACTTGAAGCCTCCCAAAAGGAAGGGGTTGCTTCCTGAGAAGTTAAGAGTGATACTATACAGTACGGCTTGGTTTGCCCTCCTTGCTTTCTGATTCTGCCAAGTCAATAAATTCTAAGGCAATGATAGGAAACCTGTGGCTCTGAAAATGTGGCTGGACTCCCATCAGCCCCCCAGCAGGCACAGCCAGTGGTCAGGGATGATGGGAGCTGTAGTCCAACAACAGTTAGAAGGCCACAAATTCCCTGCTTCTGTTCTAATGGAAGGCCCCCTAGCTCAATGGTAGACTACCTCCTTTGCATGTTGCAGAAGATGGTCCCCGGCCCAGTCCCCTTGGCATGTCCATAGAAAAGGTTCCCACTTGGGCCTGAGAAGAATGATCTCTGAATGACACCTTGAGAGAGCCACTGCCAGCCAGAGCAGACGACACTGTGCCAAATGGACAGAGTATTGTTGTTGTTTCAAAACACCTATATGCAAAAAACTCATATTTATTTGAGAGGAGGTTTGCTTGAGGTTAGTTCTATTTATGCCAATTATGAAAGAGTTATTTAATGTATACAGTAATTTACAATCCCCCTGGGCTACTCAAAGAGAGTAGAAATCACAGAATCATGGATCTGGAGGGAGCTCTGGCTGCCATCTATCCAGCTCCCTCCTGAATGCAGGACACAACTTGTAGCTGAGGAAGATTGTCTTCCATGAATATGGTCTTAACAGTGTGTCCATAAGTGACGGTGCAGGCCAATTCTGGATCCACACATCCTTGCACAGTGGGGACATAGGTTTCTGAGCAGGAGCTGATCATGATGTGGGTTTGCCTTCATCCATCCAGCCTTCATTGCCTCCCGTGAAGCCCCTCCCAAGGCAGACCATTCCACCATTGAGTGCTGGGAAGATGTAACCTACCCACTCCCACCCTGAATTGCTCCCTCACAGCAGCAAGTATACAGATGCCATACTGTGCCCCAGTCTGACTCCCTCTACCTTCCATATTAGATTTTTACCCTTGAAGTATGACTCTTCTAACACTGAATTTCATTTGGCCCTTATATCCAGGCAAGATATTATTCTCCTCAAATGAGAAGTAAGCAAAACTCTGTATTCTCTGTAAATGACAGACTCTTCTCAGGGAAGACCTTTGCATTAGAATGCTAAACAAAGGTCCCTCCTCTCATTTTAGCAGGGCCTTCAATGCAACCTGCTTCAAAACCCTCCTAATGCAGAGGGAAAGCCTTTATTTTAACAGTGCCTTGCAATGTGCTTTGAAGTCCCAACTTTGGTACTTTCAAGCACCTTGCAGTTGATGTCATTGTGGTGCCAGGTGATTGGCAGGTCAAATTTGGCCTGGGAGGTTCCATACTGCTGCTGCACCCCTGCTGCAGATAAACTCTCATGGCTCATTTGGAGACAGAAAGAGAAAGGGTGGGGAGCCCTCTGATGATCTTCTCTCTCTCAGGTTGCTAATTGTCCCAGAGGGTTGCATGGAGGGGAATTAGCTGCCAGAAGGGATATGATAAGCTGAGCTAGAGAAGGAAAGAGAAAGGCAGCCAGATGCTCTGAGTTTCCACTCCAGTTCTGTTCGCCGGCCCAACATTTTTGAAATTAAAAAGTCAGCAACCCTACTTGAGGCTCCAAAATCCTTGGGAAGTTGATTGCTCACATCCACTGAAGCATAAATTGGCAGTTCCAGCCTGGAGATTTATGGCTCATGGCAGGTCTGATATGAATCTATACTCAGCTCAAATCTTTAGGGCAACAAGATGCTGTTATGATGCACATCAAAAGAAGCTGTCAGTACTTTTCAGACAACCTCAACAAAGTCTCCATTAAATCAGACAGTTATTGTAACGGGGGAGCTCCGGGGTCACCCAAGGAGCTAAGTATTGGGAATGGTGCTATTTAATTTTTTAATAAATTACCTGGAATCAGTTGAGAACTGGGGTAGCCAAGTTTGCAGGCATGACACAAAACTATTCAAGACAAGTGTAATCTGCTGCCACAAAAAAATTCAGAATGGAGAGTTCCTATCCAAGGTTACACCTCGCCATGCCCTCTTCCATTTTTATTCTCCCTCCCACTTTCCATTCCCCCCCTCCAATGTTCAGTCTGCATTCCATAGCCACTGAACATGTTCAACCCTTTTTGAGCTGTTTTGAAAGGTCCCCCCACCCCAGTCTTTTCATTTTTTAAAGACTTCTTCCCAAGCCTACATTTCCTAAGGGCTCCTTGTGCTTCATGTACTATAGAGCATCACACCAGGTGCCAGAGGTGAGGAAAGAAGAGGCTGCCTTCCCTGCCTCCTTTTTGCTGCCACCACTGTTGGAGCATCATTACCACCACCAGGCCAGTAACTAACTGCATGGGGAGTTGAGAGAAAAGGAACCAGTGATAGGGTAGGGAGGGGGGTGATGTGAGGGTAGGAAAGGAAGAAGCATGAAGCTTCAGTGGGTGAGACAGGCTAACTGAGAATAGATTTGCTTGGAAACAAGCAGAGCTATTTCAGACATTTTGCTGCTGCTGCTGCTGCTGCTGCCATTGTTGGAATGACAGAAGCAAACAGATAAGTGGCTTGCCTCAGAAATAAACCAAGCTCTTCCCTAATTTGGGGAGGAAATAGCTAGACTTATTTCTGAGACAATCCAATTCAGGTCAAGGAAGCTTGCCATTCAATATTTAAAAGGCACTGATACAAAATTAATGGGGAAGCAATCAATCAACAGCTATTTGCCATGATAACTAAACAGACTGGAGGTTAAGAGGCAATGTGCCTTTGAATACTAGTAGTTGAGAACTAGGAACAAAAGTGGAACAATGGTTGCCCTTATGATCCACCTACAGACATCCCAGAAATATCTGACTGGACACCACAGGAAAAGCAGATGCTGGATGAAAGGAGCTTATTATGAACCAGCAGAAATCTATTTAAGTTATTATACAATTATATACTTTTGAGGTGTGCACCTAGAAATAACCTATAAGGTATGGATCCACCCTCAAGACTAGTAGAAGTCATGCCTTCTTGACAAATCAGTGTGTTTCCAGCAGCATTTCATGTGGAAAGCATATTTGGCAGGGCCAGCCCTATGATCAGGGAGAGGGAGGTGGCTACCGAACAATATCCTTCTGGGGTGGTGATTTTGGCTACACCTGTAAATCTCAAGTCAGTTCACAGTTGCTGAAGCCTAGTTATATGACAGCAAACTGGAAAGTGGAAGCAGAGGAAACAGTCCTAAAAGGTGAATGTTCACAATCAGCTATTCCTTCACTAGAACAAACATTGATTAGGTGATCAGTTTTCAAATTCTGGGCAGTCCAGCCAATGAAGGACGATGGTGCCATCCCTTCTCTTAATCCCATTTTGCAGATCCCAGCTAATGCAAATTGAATAAGCCTCCATTTGCAGATTAGGTTGTTTATTCCACCTCCTATCTTGCTGCTTCCCAGTGATAGGGAACTCCAAAAAGTAAGGAATCAATTGGTGTTTTAATTACCGGCTCCAAATTCCTCAAAGTTTCTCTGGTAATTACTGTGTGCTTGTGCAACAACTGTGGAGACTGGGCCATGAGTATGGTTATAGATGAGAGGAGGTGTCGTCATTGTGGGTCCAGGGTGAGAGAGGGTAATTGGATGGCGGCAGCCGGCAAGTCATTGAGAGGTAGTTCTGCATAGATACTAAAACATGACTTTGCTTTTGATTTACCAAGTTGCCTAGCAGACAGTAAGTAAAACATTTTATTTCAGCTGGAATTTGCTGAAGAGGAAAGAGAAAAGGGCAGGCATGATCTGTGGGTCAAATGATTAGAGGTTTGTTCCATGATAGTTCAGTGACTCAGATGTGGGATGACCTATAAACTCTCTCTCTCTCTCCCTCCCTCCCTCCCTCCCTCCCTCCCTCCCTCCCTCCCTCCCTCTCCCTCTCCCTCTCCCCCACACACATACACACAGAGAGAGAGTCAGGGGAGATTGGCCCCTTTCCCCCATTCTGCGCAATTAGTTTAATTGCACAAATGCCTCCAACCATTTTCCCACTTACCCTTCTCTTTCACAGATGTCCAATAGCTGAAAAAGCCAGTAGGGGGTGGTGCGTTGGACTGGGAAGGCCCAGTCCTTCCCCCTTAGCTATAAATAGCTTTGTGCCCATTTTGTCTCTCAGCCTAACCTTCCTCACAGAGTTGTTTTTGAGGATAAAACAAGAATCCAGGCACACTTCCCTGAGCTCCCAGAATGAACAGCAGGATATAAATACACTTTCCATGCAGAAGGTCCCAGGTTCAGTCACCGCCATCTCCAGGTACAGCGGGAGAACCCAGAGAGATGCTGTCAGTCAGTATATAGACTTTAATAAGCTAGTTAAACCAATAATCTGACTTGCTATCAGGCAGCTTCCTGTTTTCCTACGTTAGCTTTGCCCAAGCCATTTATGAGCAGATTTCTCCTGAGGAAAAATCAAGGCTATCGGCTGCATCCCTTATATAAATGAGGTGAGACTAGAGGAGCTCACATTCCTACATCAACCCTTTGTGCTGTTGGCTTTTGCTCTTTTGAACTTATACGTGCAACAGGTGTTGAAGCTTTTCCAGGTTTGTAGAGGATCTCTATGAAGTCATAGGCTGCCCCTCTTTTTTTGGTGCCTGTAAGAGCCAAGTGCTAGGGGTGGGGGGAGAAGCTAGCTCTTTAAGTTAATGGATCTTTGTGTGTTAATTAAAGACCAACCGTAACCAGGGACACAACACTTGCTCTTCTGCCAGCAGGCAGTGTTTCATGTTCAGAGGTAGTGTTATTGACTAGCTAATCAATTTTCAAATTCCAGGCAGACAGACAAATGAAGAATAATTATGTCACCCAGTCACATGCCTTGGCTAATGCAAATGGAACAACTCTCCATTTCTGAAGTGCCCTCATATAATTATTTATTGGGCTCTTTTTGTTTTCATATACCCAGCACTCCTAAGTGGAAAATCAATGGGGCAAACTTCAGAGGTCAATAGAGATATCTTACATACAAGGCAGGCAAGTGAATGAAATTGTAGCACCGGCTTTATGCATTCCCACAATGTTTGTTCATATATCTTATTTTATATAAAATACAAAAGGATATAAAATAAACATACAGATCTTATTAGAATGGCATAAAGAACACAGCAGGAGCAATATTATCTCAGTACTTATACTTAACAACAAGACTCCATTTATCTACAAAGGACACTTGTCTAAGAAGCTGAAGCCTACACACCCTCAAATAAAAGACTAATTTAGACATAAAAACCACCGTCCATATTCTCTTAATTCACAAATTGACGCATAGTTAAACAATGGAACTCATTCTCACAGAAGGCAGTGATGGCCACCAACTTGAATGGCCAAGTATTAGACAAGTTCATGGAGGAGATGACTATTGACGACTAGCTACTAGCTGTGATGGCTATACTGTGCCTCCACAGTTGGAGGCAGTAATGCTTCTGAAAACCAGGTGCTGGAAAGCACAGAAGGGGAGAGTGATCTTGTGCTCAGATCCTGTTTGCGGGTTTCTCACAAACATCTGGTTGGCCACTGTGATGCTGGACGAGATGAGCCATTGGCCTGGTGCAGCAGGCTCATGTTCTTGTGATAAGACACACATTCCCACCACCACTCTCATTTTGATACAGTGCAAACCTTGGATACGATTAAGAAACCGAACAAGACTTCCAGACCTTCTTTAGCCATGGTCCCCTTTGAAAAACTGTGCTGGGGACCAGGTCCTGCCCTGGCAGGAGAGGTAGGAGAGCCCATTGGAGGCAGGTATCTGTGCCACACACATGTGCCATTGAAAGTTGAGTCATGGGTGACCTCAGGTGCTGAAGTGCCCCAGTACCACCCCCATGGTGTGGGGGGGGGCACAAATTCCATAAGGGCTGCTCCTGTCCTGCCCAGCAGCAAAGCTGGAATCCTCAGCTGGAAGGAAGGCATTCTGGAGAGGTTTGCTGCCAGTCCGTCCTTCTCTGTCCCTCGAGGCCAGGGAGACTGACAGAAAAGTTGGGTGGTGCAATGGCTGTGCCACTCCTTGGGGGGTGCCGCTTGAGGTGGCCGCCTCATGGATGGGTCAGCTCTGAGTAAATGGCAGGATACACTTGTCCAAGAAGCTAAAGCCTTTGGAGTTCAACATGCAGGGAGAATCAGAGAGAAGGGGAAATAAAAAGGCATTTGCCAAACCCTTTCCTTCCCTCCTAGACCACACAGGGTATTGTTCTGGAAAGCCGACAGCAAGACAGTAGCAGACAGTATTACCTCATGCTCTGTTCCCCAGCAAACTTTAGATCCTGTGGAAGAGACTATCTCTGTCATTCCTCTGATTTATTATTTTATGATGCTTCCCCAACAACTAAGAAGTGGTGTACAAACACTGGAGAAAAATGCCAGGAAGAACATAGACATGCCAATCAAAACAGTAAGCAATTAGCAATCTCAATCAAAAAGAAAACTGAGCAGCAGTGAAGAGACCTAGAAGTCTAAACGTTTTGAACTTAAAGTCCTCCTTTTAAAAAGGTGGTTGCCTTTGGAAGGATGGGCTCAGATGGACCTTTTCAGATAAAGGTGTCCTTTCAACAGAGATGCTCTGACCCAAAATGATCTGCAGAAAGTTTCAACAGATCATGATATTGTGGGACTCACAGCCATGTCTTTGTCACCAGCTCTTACAAAGTGGGGCAGAGGAGTGGCGCTTTATATGGTATAAAATAAGTTTTGAAGGTACTCTTAACTGGATGATACTCTTAACTGGGTGAACACCTGCTTGCTTGCTCAGACAAAATATCAACTAGGTTGCTTTAGGGTGCTCAAGTACAACATTTGTGAACATTCAGTGGGTTCCCTCACCCCAAATGTTTGGTTCAAACATCCAGGCAACTCAATCCCACACTCCACTTCTCCAAGCCTCCCCACATGCTCCATTCCCCTGTCCCTGATGTCATTTATTTCCTTCCCCAAGAAAGGAACTCACCTTAGGAAAGGGGTATAACAGATGTCTCGAGAGTAGGCCATAGCATGCTTACCACCTTTACCAGTAACCAGATTTTGTGAAAAACACAGAGGAAGAGCTGGTTACAGTCAGCTGATCAGCACCATGTGCAGAGGTATGAGATCTTACTCACAATATCCATCCTGAGCATGGCAGCCGGGAGTCCCTGAGGCTCAAAGACTTCTGAATTAGATCCTCTAGTGATCGTTTCTCCTAATGACCCCAAAGAGCTGAGCTCCACCACTCCAGGCACTTCCCATTCCCTACTAGCTTGAAGGATCTTCACTTCCCAGCAGTCAGAGATTCAGCCAGAGCATGGAGAAACTGAAGCTGTGACTTAGCTGGAGCAAGCCTTATGCCTGCTGATCCAGAGTCTGGACATGTGTCTCAATCCTGCCAGTTATCCTTGCCCTTGAGGACTGGGAAGACCATACTGGACACTCTGCTTTCTAGATTCCAGTTCTCTCCTGTAGCCCAGCCTACTGACCTGCCTGCTTGAGTCTCTACAAGGGCTGCCTTTACCAAGACAAGGAAGGACTGAAGAGGCCCAAACCATGATCTAGTAATAGCAAGGGATTTGTGGGGCATCTCCTAGTCCACTCTTTTAATCAATAGGTGTAGTCAAAGGATTTATACGCTGCATTTCCTACAAAGTGATTTCCAAGGTGACTCACACAAAGCACAGTCTAAATACAATAGTAATACAATAATGATACACCATAAAAAGTATAATGCCACTATGCTGTGACATGAATAAAGAAAAGTCAGCCATAAGCAGTTCATTTAGCATACATTAAAAGCCAAGAGAGCATAAAGCTCACCAACAGGTCGCTTTTCACTCACAAAGATATGGCACATAAAGACCTGTTCACACATTAGCTCTAGAGCAGATCTCACCAGCCTGGTGGCTTCCTTTCTTGACACCAGAGTCACACAGTAATGAAGACTGGGAGTCAGAGGTAGGGAGCCAGACCAGGGGCAGGGCTCTGAGTCTGCGTCTGGAAATCAGGAGACCACTGAGCCTGGTAGATGTGAATCCCTAGAAGAATCTCCTGTGCTATAGGACCAGAGGCTGGGCCATCACAAACACCTTCTCCTGAGGAACTAAATGCCGCCCACAGGACCTCACCAGTCCAATGGTGCAGAGAACGCAGCAGGTGGGAAGCTATGGAATGGAGGAGGAGGAGAGCTCATCTTTGGGCCAGACGGTTGACCCCTTAAGAATCTAAAGTTAGTCACAAGGTGGTGAAGCCTAAGAGAGGTAGTCTGGGGTGCAGAGGCTTTAAAAGACTCAGTCTGCTCTCAACCTTTGTTGGAGCAAGGTGGTTTTTTGTTCTTCTGTCAGCAGGAATAGTGGTAGTAGTAAGGTGGGCTGGTTAGCTGGCAAGTGCTGCAGGATAGATCTAGGAGAAAGCTATCTCTTGGTAGCTATATTAGCTGTACAACTAACATCTGCAGCAACCATGTGGATTCTTCTCAGCACATGGAAGCTCTGTTTTGGGGGGCTCCTGCATGAGCTGAGCCAGTCATATAGATGCAGAAGTAAACCCCAGGACAAACCCCAGGCTTTGTGCATGCTGGCAAGTGCAGCTGTGAGTAAGAAAGTTTTGTATTCCTCAGCACCATCCACATACCCACCCACCCTGTTTTGAAGTTGTCAAGGCATGTAATCCAAACATGCAGGCTGCCTACACATTTAAACCATGTGGTTTTCTCCCAAAGACTCATGGGAGCCGTAGTTTGCCCCCCTCACAGAACTACAATGCCCCGCACCTTAAACAAACTGCAGTCCTCAGGATTCTTTGAGGGGGGAGCTTTTAATGTGAGAGTATGTATGCAGTCCCAGTGCGACACAGCAGATGCCCTGCAGGGGGAATGTCTGAAGCCAATGAGTTTGTAGGAGTAAGAAAGAGGCCACAGCTCAATTTCATACATTCATTTATGTAAGAAAACCTTTTGTGCTGCTTGATTGATCATTCAATGGCTGGACATTGATAGCTGTGGCTATCAGCTGCTAAAAACTGTTCATACCACAGCTCCCTGGGCAGGACCAAAGGAAACGGCTGGACAATTTGAAATCAGGCTGCAGAAGACAAAGAGGTCTAGGATTTTGTAGCTGGCTGGCAGGAAAATGAGGCTTCCGGGGTTCTAAGGGAATGCTGTTGCTTTTTAGGAAGCTGACAGTCCCTGAAATATTAGCATTCTTTGCATGCAGACACGTTTTCCCATACTCAGCATGCAACTTTAAAAAATAAATTAAAAAATCTTACAAAATGCCTTCGTGCAAAGCACTCTCCATGACCCAAAGGCCAGCAGGCACACAGACTTCTCATCATCACAACACAGAAAAGGGAAATATCTGTTTGTGCACAAGGTTTTGAACCTTCCTCTCAAGAGATAGGCAGGTGCTTCTACCAGCAATTCCAATTTTCTATACCATCAAGCAAATTCAGCCAAACAAAGTCAAAATTCTGTATCACTCTTCCCCTCCGCCCCACTGTAGATACCGCCCCCCCAATGCAGTTTCAACCAATTTGATGAAACAGTGTCTTTTTTTCCATGTGGCACTTTTGCAGTTTACAAATGTAGCTTTTTACATTCCCTGTCAAACAATTTTCCTAAAATGTTTTGTGGCTCATCAGATCTCAATAACAGCTCTACCTACAGACCCCAAATGATCTTTTCCTGAGTATAAGTGCTTTTTGTAGTGGTGTTAAGGGGAGGGATGTTGGAAGCAGAAATGATTTAGGGTGTGGATGATGACAAAGCAGAGATTTGTTCCTCTCTTTAAGAGCATCCTGCCAAGTTTGCTGTTCCCTTTTCTGTACTGTTTGCCTAAAAGCAGGATTCTCAATCCTCCCACACTTAGGAGAAAATTCAAAACCTTTCCCCCAAATCTGTTCCAGTCAGGGGTGCTGGGTATAGGGGGTATGTTGTATGAATTAACATAGGGGTCATTACAGACCCCAGATACAGATCCTACAAGTTTTCCTATTTTCCAGGGACAGTCCCAAATTTACAGAAGCCATCCCAGTTTCTGATTTGATCCTGGAATATCCCACTTTTCCCTGTTTTCATCAGATAAATGTTGAAGGGGATGTCCCTGTTTTCATCGGAGAAATATTGGAGGATATGCAGATACCATCCCTGTATATTTGTGCTCCTATAGTAAAAAAATATCCTTACTGCTTCAACTAAAAAAATCCCTTGTATTAATGAGTTTTGGAACATTTTAGTACCTCAAGCCAAATTTTGGTATACAGCAATATACGCACTGGATTCAGATCAGTTCCCCTGTGGCATATATTGAAGGTTTTTGGGACATGTCAGAGGCAAAACAAGAACTTGACAAGGCAGCATGAATCAATGAAGGTTTTGGTGATCCAGATATCAAAGGAATGCTGTGGACAAGTATTTGCTAAAACTGAAAGCAATGTCTCTAAGCTTCAAACAACACCACAAAACCAGGATGGCATGGGTGGAAGACGGGTGAACAAACAACATAGTAGGCAGAGACATGGACAAAGAGACCAGATGTGACTAACAGGTTTAACTGCCAATGCGGGGGGGGGGGGGGCGGATTACCAGCTGTCTACAATCTCAGTGATTTGTGGGAGGGAAAATGCCAAGATAAAGAATGGGGAGAGGGAGGTGTAGGTCTAGTTTGCAGTTTCGTCGTTGTTGTTTAGTCGTTTAGTCGTGTCCGACTCTTTGTGACCCCATGGACCAGAGCACGCCAGGCACTCCTGTCTTCCACGGCCTCCCGCAGTTTGGTCAAACTCATGTTCGTAGCTTCGAGAACACTGTCCAACCATCTCGTCCTCCGTTTGCAGTTAGAAGAGATTATTTTCAACCATAAAGTGAAACCCTTTTCATTCTTCCTACCCCAATGTCAACTTTGTCTGCATTTCTGGCAGTTTCTTACTCAGGAGTGCTTCTCTCAGTCCAGTTGAAATTCCTTTTGCATGCCCACCTTCCATACTGTAATGGCTGTTCCTGCAGGAAAGTGACTTTGGCCAGGATTAGATGAAATTTGCAGGTTACAGTTACAATCAGGTTACAGATTCAGAGGTGCTTGTGTAAGCCATTGCTGTATGTTACTTTAGCAAGGCTGCACATGCAGGGAGTGTCTACCATTATGCGTAACTAGCTCATTACCTTAGATCAAGATAGATAACGCCTGTTCACTCCTTTCTGTAAGGCCCTGAACCCTTAACAACAGCCTAGCATTGAGGTTTCCCTTAAAGATTTAAAACAAGATATGAATTTCCCCAGCACTCTAAGTTCCTTGTGTGTTGATGTTTTTCATGTTATAAAGGGCTGCAAATTTTAGTTTCTGAGTGCCAACCCATTTGAGAGAACTGCTGTGGAGCTGAGGTGAATGAGAAGAGGCAATTTCCCCTCCAGCCAGCATAAAGATCAAGCCTCAGGAAAGACACAAGCTGAAAGACTGAACTTCAGAAGGACGGTGCTCTGTTTTATTAATTTTATGACACCTATGTAAATTGTATCATTTATCAATGTACCACTGTTTGGCCCATGAGGGTTTTGTTATTTATCTCTATAAATCCTTTTGTGTGGGTCCCTTCAGAGACCCTTAGTAAAAACATTTAATAAATAGTAATTATTATTATTATTATTATTATTATTTCTATATTTATACCCCACCCATCTGGCTGAATTTACCCAGCCACTCTGGGCGGCTCCCAATCGAGTGTTAAAAACAATACAGCATTAAATATTAAAAACTTCCCTAAACAGGGCTGCCTTCAGATGTCTTCTAAAAGTCCGATAGTTGTTTATTTCCTTGACATCTGATGGGAGGGCTTTCCACAGGGCGGGCGCCACTACCGAGAAGGCCCTCTGCCTGGTTCCCTGTAACCTCGCTCCTCGCAATGAGGGAACCTCCAGAAGGCCCTCGGCGCTGGACCTCAGCGTCCGGGCTGAACAGTGGGGGTGGAGATGCTCCTTCAGGTATACAGGACCGAGGCCGTTTAGGGCTTTAAAGGTCAGCACCAGCACTTTGAATTATATGAATAATAAACAAAAGAATGTTAAGAATAATAGGGAAAAAATAGTTACACACGACAAAACCCCTGGGTCAGCTGTAATTTTGGGACTCTGGAGGGGCTATAGCTGGCCCCAGCTATGGCTGTTCCTGAAAAAGGATAGCCTGCCCACAGTGATCTAAACACTGTTAACTTTGAGTTTTGATTATTACAATATGCTCCACTACGGCTTACAGCTCTGATGTTGGGGTGGAATCTGCAGCTAGAGCAAAACACCATGGCTAGGCTATTAAGTGGGACAGTCTACTGAAAAAACACATTACAGCAGTTCTGAAGTTGTTGCACTGGCTGCTAATATGCTATCAAGCCAAGTTCAAGGTGCTTGTGTTGGCCTATAAAGTCCTACACAGCTGAGTGAATGGATATCCGATGGAACTCCTACTTGCCAGGGATTCAATATGGCAACCTGAGAGAGGAGATCCTTGACATGAACATCCCAATTATGGAACTCCTTCTGCTGTCAGATACTGTTGGTGCCAAGTTTCATAAGCTAGTAGTGCCCGCTGAAGAACTTCATATTCGCATGGTCTTTGGGTTAAATCTGCTGCGGAACTTTAACTGTGTGTTTTTCTTGCTTTTAGGTCCAATGGAGAACACTCCTCATTGCTGGTATGTGCAGGTCTTGCCACCCAAATGTTCATTATACCAAAAATCACTTATCCAAACATGAAGAATTAGTACCCAAACCTTGCCATCACACCACAGATACTGTAAACCAGGGGTCCTCAAACTTTTAAAACAGGGGGCCGGTTCACTGTCCCTCAGACACTGTTGGGGGCCGGACTATATTTTGAAAAAAATATGAATGAATCCCTATGACATAGGACCTATGCACACTGCACATATTTTATTTGTGGTGCACAAAAAACTGGAAAAACAATACAATATGTCAGACATGTGCGCGGTTAGAAATCTATACCGATCTGATCGTGGAAGGAAATTCAATAGACAAGAAAGGAGACCCCCTTTGAAAATGAATTGACTAACTGGATTGAGTGGTGACAGTCACGATATGTTAAAACTGTTGGGAAAAAGCACCAAGGCAAAAGCCAGCTCCAGATGGCTGGAATGCAAAACAGGATGTTGTGGTTTTGCAGATGTACTGTTGGGGAAAAGGTGGAGCCTATTCTCTGTACTGAGCACCGGATGTTAGCTCAGAGTGTCATATGACCTGTGCTGGAAGTACAGGGGAGGAGTGTGTGACTCTTCTGATGGAGTCTGAAGGGAACAGTCACATTTCTATGTACTGTTGAATGACAGGAATAAAACATGTAGAGAGGACTCCTGTCTGTCTCATTTCCCCTCCCTGGGAGAATGCAGGGAGGGAGGAAGGAGGAGGGTGTGTCCTGCTCACGTTTGAGGAGGATCGCCGGTTTGTTTACCTAGCCTGCCGGGGGTCGCAGACGGACGGTAAAACAGTATCTCGCTCAATTGCCTCGGGGGAGGCCAGGTACCTCTGCCTGTGGGCTGATGATACTGACCTATGGCAGCCTTCGGATGGTTTCGATCCATCGACCTCTGCTTGAGAGGCTGGTGGATTGTCCTCCTCTGCTCCAAGGAGGAAGGCAAGCGTCTGACAGAAGCCAGAGGCTCCACAGACAGCTGGTGGAAAGAAGAGGTGTTTTCCAAGCAACGGAGCTCAAGGTATGCTGCATTTCGGGCTAAAAGTGTGAACGCAGGAAGATTAATTCCCTGGTTCACGGAGCTGCGTTTCAAAGAAAACAAAAGCTCCGGGAGAAGAGGCCTGCATTCCACAAATTCTTGTGGTTAAGATAAGAAGTCCTATTGAAATGCATTGTTGCTAAGTAACGGAAAGTTACTGGCAGAGGGGCTGGAGGGTAAGCCTGGGAAAGCGAAACAAAACCAGAGAGTGTTTTGGCTACAAGTTCAGGTGCCCTTGGAAGGGACTTTCAATAGCAGCCTGAGTTTAGCTGCCAGGTGCAAAAAGCGTAAACAACATGCAGTTTGCCTGCCTGCGTGAGAAAGAAAAAAAACAGCTGTTGGATTTTGCAGCTTGTTGGAAAGTGAGAGAGGCTTGGCTTCAAGATGGATGCCAAGAAAGGGGGGAGACTTGCCTAACTCATCTCCCCTAACCAGAGACAGTTATTCATCATGGTCTGGATGAATAACTACCCCAGAAGGGGTGAGCCAAGATGATGCTGGCCAAGTTCCTAAGAGCTCAACGAAAGCTGAGGAGAGCTTTGACCCCAGAGGGGAGAGTGCAGGAACTGTGGTTGTTGGAACTGTTGGTGTTCCTGAACAAGGTGCAATGGGTGATGCTGACAGGGGGAGGGAAGAACAGAGTTCAAATCTCCCCACTGATGATGCTACTGGAGAGCATGGTGTAGCATTGAGTGCTGTCCGATGCTACAATTGTGGACAGACTGGGCATCTACAGCGAAACTGTAAGAAGCCGCGCCAGTCAAGAGGAGCAAAGAGTAGCTCTACGAAGCCTGAGGCGTCAGGCAAAAGCCGTACCAAGTGCCAGGTGAAACCTGCAAAGGCTATGATGGCGAAAGGAACCACGCCAGATGTTGGGAACTCGTTCATAATTGACACGGGCACCACGGTTCATTTATGCCCGCACAGAGGACTATTTTCGACGTTGAGGAAGCAAAGCTTCACTGTGAAACAGCCCAACGGTCAGGAGCTGGAAGCGACCGGAATTGGGACTGTGTATCTTGAGAGTCTGAACTTGACTATAAGTGATGTTTTCCTGGTTCCAGAACTGAGATTTAATCTGCTGAGCGTGTCGCAGATTGCAAAGAAAGGACTGAAACTGTCCTATGATGCTAAAAGCTGCAAGATCTACAAAGATGGAGAACTGTTTCTTACTGCCAAAGAGAAAGATGGACTGTATTTGTTGACTTTTGATCAAAGTGATTACATGAAATGTAATTCTTCTGTTTCTAACGAAATCTCTCTTGCAGGTGTGACCAGTGTGAGCACCAGGAAGGTGACTAAGACCAAGAAGGTCGACAGAGCATTTCAGCGGGTGTATGCTGATGTAATTGGTCCTCTAGAACCATCTAGAGGCGATGCACGATTTTACCTTGTGTGTGTGGATTGTTTCACTAATTATTCTTGGGTTTATATGATGGAGAAACCGCAAGAAACTTTAGAAAAGTTTCAGGAGTTTTGTGACAAGGTTAAAAGTATGCATGATGCTAACATTGATTGTCTTTTCACAGATGACAAACAAGTTTTTCTGTTACAGAAGTTTCAGAAGTTCCTGGATGGAAAAGGGATAGACCACAAAGTTGCAGTTTCGCAAGAAGCGTGGAACAGGGGGGTCTGTGTGAGAGTGAACAAAGAATTGCAAAAGGGGATGCATGCGCAATTGCTGAGTTCACATTTGTCACATGAATATTGGGCCGAATCGCTAGCGTCCTATCTTCATGTGTGGTTGAGAAAAGTCTCAACAGAGTTGGGATGTTCTCCTTTTGAGAAGCTGTTTAATAGAAAACCTTCTGTTGCCTATTTTAAGGTTTTCGGGTCTCATGTGAGAACAGAAGCTCCAGGTGGAGTAAAGAATGCCAGAGGCATTTTTGTGGGTTATGAAAAGGGTCTCTACAGAGTAATTTTGTCTGAATCTGGTCAGGTGATTCTCACAAAGTTCCTAGAGAGTGCTCCAGAGCAAGAGCGGGTAGTACAGACATTTCCCACAGGTGACAATTCAGATGATGATGGTGATTTTTCTGATGTCACAGATTACAGTGGTACTGACGATGACAGTGATAGCTCAGAGAGTTCAGTTGTAACGGTCATTGAGAGAAAATCTCACACAATGGATAGACCTTCACAGATGAAGGAAGAACCACTGATTGCTACTGGTTCTCAACAGAGTCCAAAGGATGAACCAGTGAGCAGAGAGGATCAGCACCTCATACGCAGGTCCGAGAGAGTTACAAAGGGTGTACCACCAAAGAGGTACTCAAAAGAATTTGCTAACTTAGCTGTTGCATGTGTTGCTATTGTCAACAACTCAAAGCAGGTTGAAGCAGTGTCTAAGTCAGAGACAAAGACACAACAGAGAGAAGCTAGCCAAGGTAATGCAGAAGCACTCATTCCTTGGAAGCCAGACAACCAGAGAGGTACACTGGTGAAACCAGTGGTGGGAAGTTCCAAGGGTGGAACTGAAACAACAGGGGACTGTTATATGTATAACAACTGTTTGTTCTCTTCTCTGGATCATGTTTTGCCAATTGATGCTTTTGGGGGAGGATGTTGGGAAAAAGCACCAAGGCAAAAGCCAGCTCCAGATGGCTGGAATGCAAAACAGGATGTTGTGGTTTTGCAGATGTACTGTTGGGGAAAAGGTGGAGCCTATTCTCTGTACTGAGCACCGGATGTTAGCTCAGAGTGTCATATGACCTGTGCTGGAAGTACAGGGGAGGAGTGTGTGACTCTTCTGATGGAGTCTGAAGGGAACAGTCACATTTCTATGTACTGTTGAATGACAGGAATAAAACATGTAGAGAGGACTCCTGTCTGTCTCATTTCCCCTCCCTGGGAGAATGCAGGGAGGGAGGAAGGAGGAGGGTATGTCCTGCTCACGTTTGAGGAGGATCGCCGGTTTGTTTACCTAGCCTGCCGGGGGTCGCAGACGGACGGTAAAACAGTATCTCGCTCAATTGCCTCGGGGGAGGCCAGGTACCTCTGCCTGTGGGCTGATGATACTGACAAAAACCCCCAAATGAAAATGTCCCGTATTCCTTAAAACGCAGAGTGGTTTTTTGAGTATATCAGAGCAACTGGGGAGGGAAGAGGGGGGAGCGAAAGAGAATGAACCCATCAAAATGAAAAGTTTGGAAGTGTGAACACTAAAAAGAAAAACAAACATTTATATTATTAACTTGTAAGATATGGATTTGGGTTTTGTTTTTGAATGTTGGTTTTTGTGTTTTGTGTATTGTTATTTTCCGATATTTTTCATGTTGGTGGTGGTGTGTGGAAAATACTAATAAAATTTATAATTAAAATTATATATATATATATATATAAAGTTTGGAAGTGTGGGGAGGGGAGGAGAATATGATCTGGCACCTGGCTTTATCCTGGTTCAAAGAAATCTCTTTCCCGGAAGAAAGAAAAGAAATCCCAGCACCCCAAAAAAATCCTACCATCCACTTTATATTTCCAAATAAATTTACAAATGCACACAGTGAAATTAACCTCCAAGTACCTGGCAGCTTCGAGCTGAGGCACTGGGCCAAAAATAACTATAAATAACTATAAACTATAAAAATAACTATAAATAGCAGGTGCAAAGTTTTAGCTATTAAAGGGAGAAGTGGGTGGGAAAGTGGGGGAGGGAGGGAGAGAAATCTGTAGGATGCAGCTTTTGTCAGATCTTGGGAGAAAGATTTATTAATGTGTGGCTTATGTACCTATATCCTCCTAAAGCCCTGCCTTAGCCCTTTCCCCGGGGTTCTGGCCTCTCTAAGGAAGCAGAGCGGCCCCTGCAGGAAGCCACCCTGCAAGCCGGTCCCGGACCCGGAGGAGGAACACACTCTGCACACATGGATCGCCAGGCAGGGCGCAGCTCACCCTTCAGCAGCTCCAGCGTGGCTGGCAAGTGTGCCACCAGCAGCACGTTCTGGGAATCAGTGTTTTTCCATGTCCTTTTATTTAAAAGGCATCTCTGGGTTATTTGTGGGGCCTGCCTGGTCTTTTTACATGAATAGAATATGTGCTTTTATTTAAAATGATCTCTGGGTTATTTGTGGGGCATAGGAATTCATTCATTTCCCCCCCCCCAAATATAGTCCAGCCCCCCACAAGGTCTGAGGGACAGTGGACCGGCCCCCTGCTGAAAAAGTTTGCTGACCCCTGTTCTAGGGGCAAGGAATCAATGTGTTAGCCCAGGCCTGTATGACTTTAGACTCACCCAAGGGGATGCAGCCCCCAACCCATTCACAAAGGCCCACCAGGGGCTCATTTTACTTCCGTTTGCCAAGGAAGGGAGCAGCCAAACACCCCCCCCCCCAGGCCACAATACATGACTGTTGGGCTGCATTTGGCTTGGTGGGTCACAGGCTTCACAAACCTATTTAAACTAAATGACGATTGTTTTGCCTAGAGGCAAATATCAGACTTTCCAGTGTCACCTGGGAAAGGATGCAGATGTGTCTAGCTGTCAGTTCTCTAAGTCAAGAGGCACCACTGAGATTAAAATTACACAGTGCAAAATAATGCCTCTTCTGTGTTATTCAGCAAAATCTAAATGATTAAAAACTGAAGGGATTTTATAAAACGGGTCTCATTCATTTTTTACCAGTTGGCTCTCCCTCAGCTTTGACCCTGAAGATATTTGGTTATATTTTCAAGCAGGTGACAGATGCCCTCACACATAATAGGTAATAGCCGTAGCCCTGAAGGGAGAGAGAAAGAGCTGCCAGCTGCCCATCTCTTAGGCAAGGGAAAGGTGTGGAAACTCATGCAGGAGGTGGAGGATAAAGGACAGAATCATATGCTTCAGATGTACCTATTGCTACAGATCTGGGGTAACAGAGTTTGAGGGTACAAGGGTGCCCATAATTGCTAGAGGATGTAAGAAAATAATACATGCTGGAATGCAGGTAATATTTGGAGTATTGAAGTGAAAATGCCAGGCATTAGATTTAAAATGCAGGCTAGACCAGGAAATCGCCTGGGGAGAAGAGCCATGTGGGTGTGATTACCAGACAATGGCAGGTCATTGACCCTCTGCCTGAACTCTGGGTGAATAGCAGGGTTAGGAGGGGAAGGTCACAGGAGGCGTGATGTCACATGGGAAAAATGTGCCCTTTGGAAATTTAGAGGTTGGGGAAGAAGGGGGAGAACTCCATTAGCTGCTGTGAAGGCCAGAACGATCTTGGCAGGCTGGTTGAAGGCCAGCAGGGAGAGAGGCACAGAGATGTCTGGGAATCTTTTGCTGGGTTGCTGTGAAGGGTGGGCTCCTCCTGAGATGTGAATGCTGTGAACTCTCCCCAAAATAGACCCAGGTGTAAATGTGCGTGCAATAAACTCTTCCTTAAAGACACTACTCTCCACTGTGCCTTGATTTCCCAACAGAAACACAACCTTGGGTGAGCACCTCGAACACCCTGGAATCTTGCTACTGCTAGGCAGATATTGGGGTTGGTGACAACCTTCTTAACGCTATTTACTAGGTAACATTGTCTGTTGCTTTGCTTCTATCAGATAGGCTGTGGCAACCCAAGTGACTTTGTTCATGCTGTCAGGGCATAGCTGTCAACTTACAGATTTGAAAATAAGGGACCAGCAGCCTTGAAAATAAGGGACCAGCAGCCAAAATAAGGGACCTGCAGCCTCACCTGTTCCAGGCACTCCAGTCTTCCTGTCCTCCTGCAGTCTGGTCAAACTCATGCTGGTAGCTTCGAGAACACTGTCCAACCAACTTTGTAACCAGAGGTTCAACTGAATAGAATCTGAATCACATGCACCACAAGGCCTATGCAGCCTCAACTTAAGATGGCTCCCCGGCCTGGCTTTACACTGCAAAGTTTGCAGCAGCACGTGCAACAAAATGGCGTCCAGCATTCAAAAACCCCCTCAGCTTGCATTAACTAGCCACACACACACAGCCTCCCCCCCTCCCATGAGATCTCCTTTCCTTTTCCCCCACCATGTGCCCGCCGCTCCAGACACTGGGAAGCGCTGAGCAAAGGCGAGACCCCAGGGAACACAGCCGATTTGATCAGCACAAGGCATGCAAGCTCCACCCCCCAGTCGTTCTTAGACTTCTTATTGGGTGAGCAACACAGCCAAGCAACACAGTTGGAGGGAGGGAGGGAGAGGAGCTGCTTCCTTTGAAATTTAAGGGACATCATTTAAGGGACATCCATCAATAACGGACAGCAGTGGGACATGGCGCTGGAATAAGGGACTGTCCCTTCAAATAAGGGACACTTGACAGCTATGTGTCAGGGTATCACATCTGATGTGACGACACCATGGATTCTAGTGAATGAAATCCAGTGAGTGACAGCAGTATGATCAAAGAGGATGGCCAAGTGGGGAAGGACGGAAGGAAAATGGCACTGACAGGAGCTGTCAGGGGTGGGGGGATGATGACAAAAAGGCACCATTGTTTCTAAATAACTCCCTGCACTTAGGAGAAGAAGAATATCAGAGAGGAAAGTTCTAGTCTTGTCCTCACATGATGCTAGTTTTCAATATGCAGGGATTAAATATACAGTATATGTATGTGTGTGTGTGTGTGTGTTTCCAAATGTACCACCTCCTGCCTGGAATCTAAAATTATGATGCAAGTCAGTTAGATCTTCTAATCATGTGGCCAGTACCATACTTTGTTCATGGAATTAATTCTTGGAAACCACGGGAGTGGAGAGTGCTCTCGTGCTCACTGGTTTCCCACGGGCCTCTGCTTGGCTGCTGTGACAACAGGATACTGGGCTAGAAGAGCCATTGGTCTGATCCAGCAAGCTCTTCTTATGTTCTTATGTGAATGTTCTAGCCTAGGGGCTCCCCAACTGGGGTTCGCAGCATATCTGTAGACTTGCAGCTGAAGACGGGAGACAGCACAGCCATTGCATTCAGTATTCATGGTGATGTTTAATTGTACATTTATTGCTTCTTTTATGTCTTATATTGCATTTTATTATATAACAGTTTGAATTCTATGGAATTCAAATTGTAATACACTATACAAGAAATAAAAGAAGCAATAAAAATACAATTTAAAATACTACAATGTCTAGCACAGTGCATTACGATTGCTATAATGCATAGAAAAACCATTAAGTGGTCTGCCAAGACCCTCAGCATTATTTTCAAGTAGTCGGGGTGCAGGGGGAGCTTGGGCACTTTTCTATCCTGAAGAGCCCGTCTGCACCATGAGGCCTTCACATTGACAATTGTCACAGTTGCTAGAGAAAGTGCTTGAGCTTTTCAGGCACTGCTTTGTCATTTTGGTGTGCTCTGCCAACAAGAGGTGCATGAGTTAGTTGCTATGGTAATCCAAAGTCCCTTGAACTTTGCTGAAAAGTTCTGCTTGTTGTTTGAGACTCCTATGTGGATTTCCCTTTGGTTGCCCTTCAGCATCTGCTAACACCACCCACACTGTTCCTCACTCTCTCCTGCCACCTGTTCTGCTTGACTCAGTAACAAGGGAAGTCCCAGAAGCACACAGTGGTGCTGTCATCGCCCCACAAAATCTCTTACCTGCTGTGTCAATTATTTCCCCTTTTCTAATATGAAAGCTGTCAGTGGCACACTAGTACTGGAGCTTGAGGTTTAGCCTCAATCCTGAACTTCCTGCCTGCCACTGTTTTGGATGTATGAAAAAAGAAAGAAAGTGATGCCAGACTTTTCTGGTCTATGGCTGTGGGAGTGCCTTGGACCAGATGCTCTCCAAAGGACTTTCTAGTTAATGGAGAATTGCACCCACCCTGCTACCCACTCCTGCTTCTGGTCTCCTGTGTTTTTTCCCATCTCCCTGTCTCCTTGACATATCCCAAGACAACTCTGCCAAGGCTGGTTGTGCATTTTGAACAATTCAAGCAGTTTCATGATCTACCTGCATAAATGTTAGTCACCTTCCATCATCAGTGCCAGCCTGGCATCAGGTTATGATTTCTAGCCATGCTTTCTGGTAGCAGTAGGTGGGAATTTCTCATCGGACCTCACCTCTTCCCTGAAACAGACTTTTTTGGGTGTTGGGTTGCAGTCCTATGAACACTTAGCTAGCAATAAGCAGTGAGAATCATTTCTGGGGATGAAAAAACATGCAGTAGGCTCTGGCTATGTGATTGTTAATTTTCCACAAATGGAAGGTTTTTATTCCCCCTTTAAACCCGAGGAAGGTGCTAATTAAATGGAAATTTACAATTTACATATTACATATTACTGCAGACCTTTAAAGCAGTAAAGGAACAGTGACCAGTTTATCTAGGTGACACACAACTTCTACTTTGAATAATGGACTTTACAATACCAGCTGATTACAGAGAGAAAGATTAAATGACAAGAGGGCTTATAAAGTTCAGTTCTTTTGAGTTTTATAATCACCACACCAGACAGTGAATGCTGGGCCATTGGCAGCCAAAACAGGCTCAGGCAGAACACCTTGCAGAGTCAGGAGATGGACCTTGCAGAGTCAGGGACCTCCAGGAATGCTTAGCAAGGAAGGAGAGCCCCAAGGAACAGCAGAAGGAAGAAGAAAAAAAGTTTGGATTTGATACCCCGCTTTATCACTACCCTAAGGAGTCTCAAAGCGGCTAACATTCTCCTTTCCCTTCCTTCCCCACGACAAACAGTCTGTGAGGTGGATGAGGCTGAGAGACTTCAGAGAAGTGTGACTAGCCCAAGGTCACCCAGCAGCTGCATGTGGAGGATCAGGGAATCGAACCCAGTTCACCAGATTACGCGTCCACTGCTTCTTAACCAGTACACCACACTGGCTCCCAGAGAAACAAGGCCACTGCTTCCTATCTCCCCACCCCCACCCCAAGACTCTGGGACAGCAGCCTTACTAGGCTTTCTTTATCAAATTTCTTTCACAAGTATAAGAAGCTCCCTTCCTGTAACAAAAGCTCCCTCTGGACTTAAGCAAAGGTTATCGAAACCTGCTGCACATATTAAATATGCAAAACTGGCACACTGCAACCATTGCCGCAGGTCAACACAATTAAGCACATCTGCTAATCTTTCAGGAAGACTTGTCTCTAAATTTGAGGAGGGCAATAGCCCCAAGCTGGGTGAGAGAAAGGAATGGTCAGCTGGAGAGTTGCCTTCAGTCCCATCACATTTTGGTTGTAGTAACAAAACAAACACACCAGAAATGACATTAAGACAGGCAGGTGGCTTTGTTCCTTGCAGCATTGTAGGTGTGCAAAATGATTCAATACATGTGTGTTCATTTTTGTATGGGTGTGGTAATATTATTGTCAAAATCCAGATGTATAGGTATATATAGATATATATTTTAAAATTATATTTTGGTTGGAGCAAGTAGGTAGAAACAAGCTCAGACGCAGTTGGCCCAAGATCACAATGAGCTTTATCAGTTAGTGGGGATTTAAATTCAGGTTTCTCAGGTCTAAAACTATCCATTATATTATGCTACCAACTCCCTTCATTTTAAGAAGATTCCATCCTCCCAACAAGGATTCCTTGAGTCTACGAACATGGCAGGCTAATACAGAAGCATTTATAGTTAGGCCAGATGACAGGCATGGGCCAGGGAGGTCATGGTGGAACCTGAGGATAAAATTGCCTCTGTCCTATTACTAGGTGTGGCTTGACAGTGACTAAAAGGTTGCTGGTTGAAGCCCTTGACAGCAGTTAATGATCACAGTGGGAAGGAGGGACTGATGAGTTTCTGCTAACATCTCCTAATTCAGCACCTATGCAAGCATTGGCATACCATAAATGTGTTGCATGTGTTGAACAAAGTGCCAAGACTTAGTTGTGTAGCAGCACTTATTCCACTTCTGGGGAAAGGCCAGGCCTCAGTGGCAGTCTGGCAGAGCACATGCTGCGCATATAGAAGGTCTCGGGTTCAATCAGTAGTGGTCAGCAGACCACTTCCTGTTTCCTGCCAAGGGAAATGGCTGCCTCCCATGCGATCGGACCCCCAGTCGTGCCAGAAATTCAGACTTAATATGAGGGTAATTAAAGGAAATAATCAAGGAAATAAACAACTATCTGACTTTTAGAAGACATCTGAAAGCAGCCCTGTTTAGGGAAGTTTTTAATGTTTGATCTTTTATCGTGTGTTTAATGTTCTGTTGGGAGCTGCCCAGAGTGGCTAGGGAAATATTAATTTTATTATTTATTATTATTATTATTATTATTATTATTATTATTATTATTTATATTTCAGTGTGAAAGGGGCATTGCTCACCTGGCTTCCCAGCATTGCTGATGGTTCCTTAGAGAGGGAGGGGTGCTCCGTATGGTGCAAGTGCGAGAAAGCCAGTCCAATGCTCCGACCTCTGTACCTGCCTTGTACCAATCTCCCTTCCACCTCATATCCCTTCTTAGTAACCAGTGGTGACACTCAGTGTTGAGAAGCCAGGAGACAGCCCTGTCCATTCAACCCCATCCCACTGGCCCCCTGCTAGGTTCAGTTCCTGGCTACCCAGGAAAGAGCCTTGTCGAATGTGGGAATGTTCAGGGATGCAGGAGAGGATATATTAACTGATTATATCCTTATCCAACTTGTGTTAACAAGTTCCCAAAATATCAGCAGAGTAAAACATTCCCCTTTATCTTAAGTTTGCAACGGTAGCGTTTGCTCAGGTTTGCTAGAACCTCTATAATAATCACTGTGGTAATTTCCCCTTTATTCCCTCTTAAAATACAAGGCACGACACAGTCCTTTACAAAAGTATAAGAAGAGTTTACTCACATTCTGTTCACATCAGATCCCAGAAAGGCAGACTTAGGCTTAATAAAGTAATATACATTTGGTATCTATCTCTTAAGAAGATAGTCCCTTTCTCCTCTCTTGGCTGGGAGCCAAGAGGGCATCTTTAGCTTAGTAGATGTTGCTTCTTCGAAGGAAGAGGAGAGAGAGAGAGATGGCTGCCCCTGCCCTGTGCTTTTGTCGTTACCTGCACAGGTGAGGCCACACCCACCTATAGTCACATGCGGAGGAAGTCTGTCGCAGCCCAGAGGGAAACAGGAAGTTTACCTGCTGGCTGGACAAACATTCCTCCCCATGTGTAAACATGTTCACTCTAGGAATGTTGTAATTGACTGCTCTTGTGTTTCACATCCCACATCGAAAACCCTGAAGAACAGCTTCCAGTCAGGGTAGGTCATGCTGTGCTAGACAGACCAATGGCCTGACTCAATACATGGCAGCTCTCTATGTTCTCCACAAGGCAGCTAGAGCCTACATCCTGCAGTGAAGGAGAATTTGGGAGGCCCAGGTGCTGTGGCCTGCACCTCCCATCAACCCTGAAATTTGGGGTTGTTGTGCTCTCTAGACATGGGGGGAGCTGCAGTCGTCCAACATTTGGATTTGGGGGTGGGGGGTTGCCATACTGGTATAGTACAACTTGTTTAACACCTGATCCCACTGTGAATGGTTCACTTTGAGAGCCATTGTTATCTGCGATTGTTGCTGTCATATTATCATGGAGGAGTCGAATGATGTTTACAAAATTATCTGGGCAGCCAGTTTTCAGAAGGACAGTCCACAGGGCATTAGGATTTACTGTGTCAAAAGCCTTAGTCAGGTAAGAGGAAGGCATGCTTGGCAAATCCACACCGTAATCAACTCCCGCCCGGAAACTAATGTCCCCAGTGTGGAAGGACGTGTAGATCCAGAATTGGCCTCCACAGTCACTTATGGACTCATTGTTAAAACCATGTTTATGGAAGACAATCTTACTCGGTTACGAGTGATCGACAAAGGAGAAGAAAGTACAACTTGTCTCATGTCCCAATGCCAGCCATTTCTTCCTCAACTGCTTGCCTCAGGCAGTTATGTAGAGCAGAAAAAAGGAAAGACAGGAAACATCTGATGTGACGTGTCTGTGCCATTTTCCCTGGCACACCCATCTTCCTTTTAGTGTGTGACTTGGCCCTCAAAACTGTAGACAAAAGGACTCTTCCTTTGTGCTTCCTGTTCTTTTGTAGTAATATCACTGTTTAACCATTTTTGCTTGTCATTGCTCAGCCATGTTTTCTCCTTTCCTTCATCCACCCACATTTCTTAAAGCTATAATTTAAATTTTTATTAGGTGCTCAGCCACAGTATAAATACCCCATTTGAACTGCTGACACGCAAATCAATAGGAGGAAGATCTGGCAGAGTGGATTTGCTGGCATAGGGGAGAACAGCTCAGAGATGCAGATTCTTTTCAGATGAAAATGAGTTGAATAAACAGAAGAGACAATTTCCTTAAATAAAAGCTTGTGGCAGCCTCTGCAGTCAAGCTGTTTTGAAGCATGCATTTGCAGGGCTTTCCCTCTCCTTGTGTTCATTAAATGCAGCTTTCTTTAGTTTTCTCACCTGTACTGTTGTCATGCTGGCGTTTTTTCAAATGTGAGCTGGCTAAGAAAGCAGTACAACACATTGGCATGAATGTGTGTCCCCACCCCCATGGAAAATATGTCAGTATCAGCACAGCCCTACTGAGGAATAAGTCCTGGCACATTCAGTGGGGCTTCCCCCAGGATAAATGGGTATAGGACTAAAGTCTTATATGGCAAAACAGGATTCTCCGAATTCCTCCAGATACTTATTTTCCCCTGGTGCTGGGCTGAAACTACCCAGAGCTTAGCAGAGAAAGCACTCACCACATTCCTAGAATCATAGAATCATAGAATCATAGAGTTGGAAGAGACCACAAGGGCCATCGAGTCCAACCCCCTGCCAAGCAGGAAACACCATCAGAGCACTCCTGACATATGGTTGTCAAGCCTCTGCTTAAAGACCTCCAAAGAAGGAGACTCCACCACACTCCTTGGCAGCAAATTCCACTGTTGAACAGCTCTTACTGTCAGGAAGTTCTTCCTAATGTTTAGGTGGAATCTTCTTTCTTTTCACCACTATCCAGATCTGACCTTTGTTTTCAGGATTTGTCCAGGAGTCAACCTGAAAAGTTCATCCATGATTCATTTAATGTCAGTAGCCAACACTGTCATGACATAATTAGGTAATGATGCCACGATATGCCAGTGTAAACACAACTTGCTATTTGCTCTGATGACCGACATAATTGCCGTCCTGACGCTCACCAGTATAATGGCATAATGTGTAACTACCTGGTTCCCTAAGTATAGTAATATGTCATGACATTTATTGCAGCTTGCCTTATTGGTTTGTGTAGGACACAGGAAATTCTTGGAGAGATCAATCTTGCAGTAAGAGGGCATGCGATCCTAATGAAGGGTAGAGGACCCAGGGCATTATGGGAAGTGCTATGACAAGCCAAAAATGTTAAAATGAAAATTGATTTTTTTTATAAGACCAACACTTTTATTCACTGAGTGTTCTCCTTCCCCAAAATAGGCTTTTAAAATGAAACAAAGTTAATATTCAGCAGAGCACTACTCCATTTTGATTTTGTGTATACTGAAAAATGATTACTTTTCCCCATCAATATTTCTGCTCCACCCAAATGTTCTGTTAATTCTGAGGGATCTGAGCACCACTGCACAAAGCAGCCTATGGAAGACCAGAGAGTCACATCCTGCTGGCTGCCTCACTCCCCCTTCCTCCTCTCCTCTTCCAGCTACTGCTGCTGTTGCTACTTCACCAGCCGGCCAGCCTGACTCCTTCCCTCAGGCTCTTCCCTCTCCCCCTAATTCCACCTTCTCTGACCCCCAGGAGTGGTGGCAAAGGAGGAGGGAGGGGAGGAAGAACAGGGACATTGAAGGGTTCAACAGGGAGCACCCTGGATTCAGACTGAGCTGGCAGGCACATTGGTCACCTGACCTTAGTCTTCTTGACTATGTACAATTTGTTGTATTTCTATTTAATCATTTCTAAATGTGCCCCTATCGGTTAGCATATGCAAGTTTTAAGCAAATCTGTGTCCTCTCTTGTTCCGTCTCTCCCCCCCCATTTTTGGGGTCTGTGTGTGTGATGCATTTTCCCCTTTTTGTTGATTACATGCCCACCTTTAGCAAGTTCCAGAGATCAAGCTGTCAGGGGGAAACCTGAAGGCTGCTTGAGCTCTTAAGGAGCAACGTCAACATGATTCCCAGTTCATTGTTGATGATTCATAATAAGCAATTGATTGGCTGTAGTTATATAAGGCAGGGTAGGTTATTAAGACTAGATAAATGAATGTTCACCAGTTCAAATATTGAGCTAACATATATTTAACGGATACTCAGTCTGAAATTATTGAATATTAAGGGGGTATAGAAGTCCAAAAGGCCTCAGTTTCCTGGTGTGGTACATAATATGGAGTCTAACACATAATCTGGTAACTGCCACAAAATCCCAAGGATCTTTCCTTTATAAAAATCATTACCCACAAAATTCTAGCTTTCAAGATTTCAAGGAAAATTATGAAAATGCACACAAGGACATTTGGCCCATTTCTTTAAATTTGAGGGTATGAGCATAGAAATGATAAATAGCTCAAGACAGGGACTGGGGATGAATCATGTTTATTTGTGTTGTTTTGAATCTTCACCCTTGCACATTGGCCAACCACACTCCAGCTGGGAGATGCATGCCAGGACACAGACTCCAGCAGAGAATGAGTGTGCCACTGTTTGCCACAGTCCTCATCTAAATCCCGCCCTTGTGGCTGCTTATAGAAGTGGCGACAACAGCAAAAGTTGGGCGATACATTAGCAGAGTTCTGACATCACATCTAATGCAGCCTTTGATGTTACCTGCCCCCTGCACATGAACCAGACAGGTTGCATCACACACACACACACACACACACACACACACACACACACACCAGATGATGAGCCGATTTACACTTTCAGGTTCACTGTGTTATTGGGAGACATTTTACATTGGTGTGAGGATTCATTCATGCCATAAGCAATGAAGTGCATAGCACAAGATTATTTCATGAGACGTTTAGCTAGTGGTATTTGCAAATAAAATGGAGCCTTGGATAGGCTGTACTTTGAGGGTAGTGCCATTTCCACCTCTGTCCTTGCACAAGGAGCATTCTGAACACAAATACAGGCAGACAGAGGCACAGAAATCTGTCTGCTGTTTTGTTTTGTTTTTATAACCACATACAGAGGCAGCCTGACCATGAAACACAGTGAGGCAGCTGTCTCAGGAAGTTGATTTTGGGGCATCGTAATTAAGAATGGCGGTTCAAATCCCCGCGACGGGGTGAGCTCCTGTTGCTCGGTCCCTGCTCCTGCCTACCTAGCAGTTCAAAAGCACGTCAAAGTTCAAGTAGAAAAATAGGTACCACTCCGGCGGGAAGGTAAGTGGCATTTCCGTGCGCTGCTCTGGTTTCGCCAGAAATGGCTTAGTCATGCTGGTCACATGCCCCGGAAGCTGTACGCCGGCTCCCTCAGCCAGTAAAGCGAGATGAGCACCGCATCCCCAGAGTCATCCGTCACTGGACCTAACGGTCAGGGGGTACCTTTACCTTTACCTTTAATTAAGAATGGCAGAGTGGGTAACACACAGATCTGAGCTGTGGGGCTCAATCCACCAGGAACATCCCCTGAATGAGCCACGTCCAAAGGAAGCTGCATAAGAGCACTACAGACCATGGTAATGAGTGGGAAGGAGGTGCTATTTGGATTTTCTGCCTCCAGCAATGATATGTTTCAGACTGGTCCTGGCAGCACTCATCACAGGAGCATGCTTTCTTTGACATGCTTGCACTCTCAGACCTCATTCCCTGTTTCTCACCCATCTGGTTTCACTGGCACATATTAAAGGCCCATGGAAAACCAAGCTATAGCTTCCAAAACTACATCCCACTGCTCCCAAATGTTGCTGATGAAACAGCAGGCATGTTTCTTTTCGGTGGTTCCATGTGTACAGAATGTTAGGAGAGGTTTGTGGTGCTTAATGTGAGCCAACAAGAGATCACCTGAACTTCGTAGCAGAACCCCCAATGACCCAATGCTACTGTCATGGGCTGGTTAAATGCAGAGGAATGGTGGAAGGAACCACCAAGGGAAGATGGCTCAGTGCCTGGGGAGTGGTGGTGGGATGATGATGAGTTGTCAGAGGGAGAGAAGACTGAGGAGAAGAGGTGTCGGAAGCTGAAGAGGTAACAGGGCTTAGTGAGCTGGGAGACTCTATGGCAGAGAGAAGTCTAGAATCAGACACAGAAGCTGAAGCAGAGGAGAAGGGAGGCCAAGAGGAAGAGATGAGTCAGGTTGATGCAGAGTCCCAGGTGTCTCCCACTCCTGCTGCAATGAGCTCCCCTCCCCACTTGTCTTCTATAACAAGAAGAGGGATGAAAAGGGCAGTGGAGAGATTGGCTTCACCCAGGAACAAAACTGTGAGACATTGTGCGTGTCCACACACACACACAGAGAGAGAGTACAGTTCTTCAGCCAGCAACATAGCAGCTTTTGACTTGGTCAGGTCCTCCTTTGACCTGGTATAGTGGATTTAGGGGGGGACGACCTGGATGTATCTGGTGTTGGGGTGTAAGCTGGGGAGAGCAGAGGGAATAGCAAAAGGTCCCAGAAACTTCTCCACCCCTTTTATTTTAGTCCACTAGCCAAGCCTTGCAGGGGACTTATTAAGTGCTGGTTTTCCTGCCTACCTGGGACTGCAGTAAGGGGGCGAATGAAGCACTTGGTAAGTCACAGCACTGGCTGGCAGGTTATCAGCTCACCATTTTCTGTATGCTTAAGCTGCCCCAACCAAAACCCAGAGACCAGTTCTGCGTCACTTGTGACTCAACAAGCTGAACGTACCTCCCAGCCATGTTTGCACCAGCCAAGTGCTTAATGCCCCAGCCATCCCCATTTCTGCAATCCCACACAGGCAGCAAAAAGGTGGGTCATTGATCCATTGATGGGTTAATAGAAGACATGCAGTTTACTGGCTGGCAACCTATGGCCACTCTAACCCAACCAAAGCCCACAAAAACTATGTGTAGTCTTAATGCAGTATCTCTCTACAACCTGGTACCCTCCAGATGTTTGAGCCATCAGTAACCATTTTGCCTAACCATTGGCCCTGCTGGCTGGGTCTGATGGGAACTGTAATTTATAAAATGTCTGGAGGGCTCCAGGCTGGTAAGAGCTGGCTTAATCTAATATACATGTTCATGTCCTGTTGTGCTTCATTTATATGAAACTAGCACATTATATGGTACTCCTGGGGCAGGGTGGCTTCTCTGAGATGTTATTGGACTACAACTCCTGTCATTCTTGACCATTGCACATGCTGTCTAGGGTTGATTAGAGTTGTACTTCCAAAACGGCCACAAATTCCCCACCTTTGCCCTGGAATATGAACAGAGTCTAATGAGCAACACTTTATGTTCCCACCATATAGAAAGAGTTGCTTTGGGCGATCACAAGCAGACAGGCAGCCTGAACCCCCGTTTTATTAAAAATCCAAAAATTTGTATTGTTTCAAAGCTATTGCTCTTTAAAGATGCCACTTTGCAAAGGCCTGCAAAGTGAGGGGGGAGTGAAATGTACCAATTTCTTTGTGCTTTATGCAATAAAGACCTTTCCACCTCTCCCTGTCCCAGCTCTGTTTGCTTTGATCATTGTGCATTTTATGTACAGAGAAAGGGCAGACACCCCCATTATCCACTGCCAAAATGCAGGCAACTTGCCTGCTACATTGATCTGCACATGATGTATAGATCTGGATGAAGTCTTTTGCTATTTTATGGTGACTTCTCAACAGCATTAAACCTCATTTATACGTCTATAAATATATATGCGCCTTTGAATGGAGGCTTTACTGCGCCTTTCATAAGTTCCATCCATTTGGGATACAAATTCTCTCTCGCCGAAAAGACAGCCTATTACAGACCACTAGCAAAATACCCATCATTATGAAAGATGGGTGGTGGTGGTGCATGCATGCGCTTAGGAAAGACCTGTGGCATAGCAAAGATTCTGCTCTCAAAGACTGCCTGCATGGGTTTTCTTTGCTGTCAGGGGAGACCAAGCCACCCATTGTCAGGAGCAGTAAGCAAGATTTACCCTCACCTTCATTCCATCTGCAATTGCAGTGCAGTGCTTTCCCAAAGGGGTGGATGACAGCTCCACAGTTGCACTGACATCACACTTTCAGGAAATCTTTGGGGTTTAATGGGGAGTGACTGATCATCCCAACCACCAGATATTTCAACTAAATCAGGAGAAATGCCTTCCCTCTCAACTTACATTGGACATTTCTTCCCTAAAAGGAGGGGGTGGGAAGAAATCTGGGGACATTCATTGGGAGAGCAATTTTTGGGGTGACTTGGGGTAGTTAGTAATCTTACAGTGAACAGCAGGTGATCCAAGGACTTTCCCCCCTCCTTTCTGGCTTTTCTTTTCTTTTCCCCCTTTTTCTTTTTTTCCCTTTCTGGCTTTTCAAAAAATATTCTTAATGCTCTCAGACCCCATGGACTCCTGGAGGCAGTCAATTGTTGTTTTTGCAAGGAATGCAGCATTCTTCCGTTTCAAAGTGCTCAGCAGCTGAGCTGACTAAGAAGTAAGCATAAAGGATCATTAAAAGAGGCAGAAAGGGTAGCCCCTCACCTGCACGTCTTCCCTCACCCAACCGTTCAATCTTTGGAAAGATTTTCACCCCCACTCCACCTCCTTGAAACTTCTGAATATTCAACAGGGCTAAATGTTCATCTCAGTTCATCTCTTAATTATTTCTCTAACTAAAAGAGCGACAATAACGTCGATTGCGTCATTGCATACTTAAGTCACTAAGTGGCTCTGGATGTAGCTGCAGTCGGGAGTTTTCTTCTCCTGTTCCTGTTGGAGACACACAATAAATGACTAGTTTCCTGACTGGTCTGCCCTTTAAGCTTGGCATAAAAGATGTCTGCAAATGTGACGAGAAGGCTGGCAACATCAAACCTGCTGTGTGGGACTTCCTTGCAGATTACTACAGTGCCTGTAGACAGTCAGCAGTGACCAGAGGAAGAATGACCGCTGGGAAGAGCACAGAGAGAAGAAACATCTGCAGCAGCACAACCGGATGCCCCCAGCTGCAATGAAACATGTTTCTCCTGTATAGGTTTCTATAGCCACAGCAGGTGCTGTAACCTTCTAACAGTTTGACTTCTCTTCTCCATTGTCTCCTGAGACAGATGGATGCCAACCAACAAGTCCTCACCTTCTGGTCACACTTATGCCTGTTAATTGGTTGTGGCATTCATGATTTCACCACCAGTGGTAAACTCCCACAATTCATTCTATCACTAGTTATGGATAGTGAAAGGTATGGATTCACAGTCATCTCATGAGCGCCAGCCCATATTTGTATCTCCAGAAGGCATTGTGTATGACAAGTAGTAGGAGAGAATGAATGAGGATGAAATATTATTTATATTCTAAATGTCTGTTCCTCCTTATGGTCTCAATGGAACCTTTAAGGCAGTTCACAAACAATATTAAAAACCATGTTAGAAACCAACAACCATAAATTAATCATGGCCTACAATTTGTACCCACATGTACCAAGGCAACAACTGGGGAAAAAATATCCCAAATATGCCTTAAAAAGTCTTTTTTCAATAAACAAAAATCTTTTCCATTCTCCTAAACCCAGAAAGAAAGAGGGGGCAGAGAGATAATCAGACAGAGACCTCTATGGAGAGCATTCCAGTGGGACAAGAGTTGGGAACCATTGATAACCAGTGGGCTGGTTGTTATCAGTGACAAAGCTGATGCTACAACAGAAAAGGTCTTTGTGGGCCCTCTGTGTGCAACCCAGCTTTAGAGCACCCGGGGAAAATGTGGCTTCAGTTATCCTGTGCCCAAACAGTGAGTGTACAGGAAGCCTCTGTATTTGTAACAGGATTTTGCAATGTAGTGTTGTTATTCATTTATTTATGCCCTTACTTTTCTCTAGAAGTACTCAATGCAGCTTACAATATATGAAAAAACAAATATCAAGATAGCAATGTCAGGAACTGAAATATTTTGTCTTCATGCTTCATTTGTTCCCATTGAAAATAAATAAGGCTTGAAAGTGTTTTATATATTTTTTATCCTTAGCACAGTGGCTCCCTTTAAACAACTGTGGGCCTAATTGCAAACATTTGATGTGTGCCAAGACACAACCCCCCTTCATCTTCTCTTCCTATCAGCTAAGTGCATGCTGTTAATGGAGCCTCTTTCATACAATTTGCCTTCCAGGCCATATATCATCCTTGCAACTCTCTCTGAGTCCTTTCCAAACTGTCACCACCCTTCTTTAAATGAGGCACCCAGAACCGAACACTTTACTCCAGCTGAAGCCTCATCACTGTGAACAGCACTGCTTCCCAGATAAAGTGCTTTTGTTCAAGGACCCTGAAATTGCCCTGACCTTTATGCCACAGAATCACATTCTCAATTCAAATCCATGGAGTTCTCCATTTTAAGCCCTAAATACTTCATGTGAACTATATATGAGTTTGTCATAGCGTTTACTGATGTTATCATAGCGATGCCCAACTTTTCTTCCATCACTGAACTCAAGGTAGCCTACATGAGGTTCCCAGTCACTGAGCAGAGGCGGTTTTAGGGTAGCACAACGGTCCGGCCGCATTGGGCGCTACACTACAGGGGGTGCCACAACAGTGCTGTAGAATGGTGTGCGAGAAGCAGGATGCCAAATTTTAGTATCATACAGGGCACTGGTAAGATTTGAGAGCCGAAAGTCTGCCACTGTACTGAGTCTCAGCCCCAAACCTGTATAAATCCAGTATGGTCACAGTCTCATGTGTTTTCAGGCCCTGACCTGGCAGATTTCACAGTACAAACCGTACAGATCTGGACAGTGCCAGTCTGATAGGCTGTCATGCACATTCCTCTGTGCAGAATCAGAGGCAGAAGCTGAAGTAGGCAAGTGGGAGGTAGGAGGTCGAGAGGCAGAGATGAGTCAGGCTGATGAAGAGTCATGGGTGTCTCCCCCTCCTTCTGCGGCAATTTTCTCTCCCACTGTCTCCCAGAACTAGAAGGGGGCTGAAACAGGCAGAGCAATGGCAGGCTCCACACAGGCACAGTCTCCAATTGCTTGGAAAAAGCACCAGAGAGGAGGGGACTTAAATGGCTGTGGGGCGGTGGTTTACAAATGAGGCCAAAGACCACAGCAAAGAAGAGTAAGAGGAAGGAAGGAAGGAAGGAAGGAAGGAAGGAAGGAAGGAAGGAAGGAGAAGAACAGCATCAAATGAGATGTACTTTTTGGTGCAGCTCTATTGCCACTCTGGGTCCCCAACAGTGTTATTGTCTGGCGTGGGAGAGAAGAGTGGAAGCAGAAGGAGGTAAAGGAAAACAAGCACAGCATCTGACAGACATCTGCTCTCTCTCTCCCCCTTGCCACTTCCACTCTCCAGATTAATTCAGCCCCAGAAAATAGCAGGTGTCAAACAACTCTGGCTGTTTGTGCAAAGAACATGCAAAATGCCACCCCAGAAGGGCCTTAGCACCAGGCAAACAGAAGCCCAGCCAGGCCAGCTTGGAAATGTGGATATGCAAAATACCAGTCAAGCCCCAGTAGCCATGGCAGGAAGAAAGAAATGCCAGCCAGCCTAGAGCGTTCATGCCAGCTGTGGCCTTAATTCCCTCCAAGGCTAAGCCAGGTCTTATGCATAAGCAGTAGCCACTGGCCACATCTCGGAAGAGCCAAAAGCCAGAAGAGGCAACAGCACTCATGCTCTGAAGGTAGCAAAGGCACCCCCTGTGTTTCAATAAAAGAGAGGTTTTTTGCAGAGGAAATGCAGTGATTTAAGATGACAGGATTAAAGACCCAGAAGAAGCTATACAGAAAAACGAATCTTAAACCAAGGCTTCACATAGGGAACTAAAATAATGGTCACGAACAGTTATCCGTGGAGATAGGGCTCCAGATTTCCCAATCCATGGGCAGGAGAGATGATAAAGAAATTTTCACTGAATTTCAAAATACAGCTCTTGCCAAATTCCAAAATGTGGATTTTGTTAAGAGACTTTGAACTCTCAAGCTCTCAACGTCTGGATTTCAGAACTGAAATTGGAAAATTATCTATTTTGATTGGATGGATAAGGTTAAAGTAACACATACGGTATCAAATTCTTTTGCAAGGTAGTTGCCAAATACTGAGTGCTACTGCAAACAAGCTGCCATAAGTTTTCAAATGTTGATTGTGGCTGCAAAATCTGTCAGTGCTGCCCTTACTTGGGCTTGTAGGATCTGCAGCAACCATTTCCTCCCCCTCTTCTTCCATGCTCAATACTGGGCCCCAGAAAAGCAGGGGAGGGAAAATAGCTACATCTTCCTCAGCTGCCCCCCTCCTGTTTATGAATCAGTGCAGCAAGCCACAAAGGTACCTCCACCTCCTCAGACATTCAGGCCCTGTGACAAGCTTGTGGATCCTTGTTGCCTCAGCAACAAGGCTGAGGTTGGTGTCAGCCAAAGCCTCAGTTGTGTGGCACTGGTCAGCACTTGTCACTCTCAAGCTGTGCCTCCCTTGGAGCTGTTCAAGGAGCTCCTGCGCCCTTTCCTCTCACCCTCAGAGAAGAGAGGAATTGTGGCATCATCCTTGGTGACACTGGAACCAGCACAAGTACATTCATTTCACTTGAGGCAGATGGTTCTATCCCCAAAATGTCAGATTTTCTAAAAGCATATCTACATTATGGACGAAGTGTTTTGATATCCCTCTTCCTAGAAAATTCCCCAAAACTTAGTTCTATGAAGCAAGCTAGGGAACTTTAACAGAGAATACAGTGCATTTCACACCTGTATAATATTCTTTGGGAAGAAACCATGACAGTTATACTATTATATGTGTTTGTAGTATAGGGATATTCTCAGCCTGTCTAAGAGCAGTAATGTAATCTGTGAAAGATCCTGATCTACCCTGCTCTATAAAAAAAAAAATCCTTGAAGTCAGCGGTCTCTGTTAGAATTCCTGCTCCATGATTGCAGTCATGGGATTTTTGTCTATCACATGACGGTATATGTTTTGACTGCACAAAGAGGGAAGTGACAGAGACAGGATGTTTCTGTTACTGTGTTCCATGAAGTGGGACTATTGTTCTTTCTCTTTGCTGTCTGATGCTAGAGAGAGAGAGAGGGAACCATGTTGCAGTGCTCCATGTGTGTTTATATGTAAATAAAGTAGATTAGCCAAAATGCTGAGTTGCTGAGGTCTGTCATGCAAGCTGCGAAGACTCTGCGTATCCCTAAGTGTGCCAATGTCTGTTGGCATTGGTCGCTTTGATGTTCGGGCAGAAGAAAGTTTTTGAAGCCCCCGAACAAAAGACCAGGAGGAAGAGAATATGCCAGTCAGGCAAGTGTCTCTGCCAGGGTCCTACTTGAGTGTAGGACGAGCTTATCTACAGATGGTACCTAACACCAGGTAAGCTAGCAGTGATACCCCCAGGGACTTCACCTAGGTGCTGGAGAGCCTGCAACACCATGGGCACATACTTCCACATGTGGTGGGGATGCCCCAGAATTCAACCTTTTTGGATATCAGTCTTACAAGAAATCTGCAAAATAACAGGCAATAGGGTCAACTCCTAAATTCACCCAACTAAATCTCTTCCAAGACACACTCACATGACAAAAAACTCATAAGTCACTTGCTCTCAGCAGCTAGGAGTGTCATAACCAGACACTGGAGTGAACATGGACCACTGGTACCAACTGTATGGGAAACTGCACTACCAGAAATGCTAACAAACTGAAACTATCACAGGGATTGACAAAGGAGGACACTTTCACCCCTTTCTACAGACACAGGCCAACAAGGCAATGACTGACCACCAGCACCACACTGCATAACACGTGAATCAATATAGCTAACGCAACCCAGCAATTCCCACCCCACATGACCAAAACACACTGCAAACAATCAACTGGAACCGACCACACCTTGGGCCCTCTGATCAATGTGGCACTGACAAAAAAGCACCACTCATATACTCTGCAAAGAATGAAAGTTTACTGTCTCCCTTCCCCTCCTCCCCACCTTTTCTTTCTTCTTCTTCTTCTTCTTTCTTTCTTTCTCTTTCTCTATGTGCTGGTCCCGGGGGGGGGGTTACCGTGTGGCGTGGTCTGAGTCCGGTCCTAGGTTGAGGGTATGGAGGCTGTCCGTCAAGGGTGAAGCGGGGTCCAAGGCAAGGAGCCGGGCGTAGTCAGGAACTCTGGAAGAGCAGGACAGGGTGCTGGCAGGAACAGGTTACCAACAATGTTGCTCCCGCAACCTGGGACTGGGCTGACTGGCCTTTATCTCCTCTGGGGCCTAGGGCGGTCCTGGCCCACAGGTGACTTGCCCCTCCTGGCCTGGAGGCGAGCACTCCTCCTGCGAGAACTTAGTTCCCTCCGCCTCTCTGCCCTGAGCCTCTGCAGCTCCAGAGAGGCTGGAGGGTTACTGGACTCAGAGGCAACCTCACCTTCCCCTGACAGGGCTGAAAGAGGCGCACTTGCAGGCAATGGGTCCTTGATCACCTCTGGAGCCAGAGCAGATTTAGCTGGTGTCTGCTCCTGAGGATCTGGCACAGGTGAGGGCCCTTCAGGTTCAAGCCCCTGCCTCAGCTCAGCTGGCCCTGGAGGTGGGGACTCCTGTGCAGGCTGGGACTCCTCAGGTTCAGCCTCTGAATTGGATTCCCAGGCCATCACACTCTTTTTCCTCCCTCCTCTCTCCCCACTTCTCTCTCACCCCTCAACCCCACATCGACAAAAATGTCACAAATTGACTGTAATGGACCTGAAGGAAAGATTCTATGATTTGAAAACAAAGACACTGAATGTACTTTTGTTACTTATGGAAATCTTTCAATAAAACATAACATGATAATGATAATGATAATGATAATGATAATGATAATTCTGGGCACTGTAGTTTACCCCTCACTGAGTTTCAGTTCCCAGAAATTCCTGACCGGCTGCAGTGCCCAGAATTCTGTGAGGGCCAAAATGTGCTTTGAACGTGCTTGAAGGCATAGTACGTATGCAGCCTTGGATTTCCTTTGTGTAGGATCCATCTAAAGGCAGGAGCCACAATCATTTGAAATGGTCTTTAAATAAAGGTCAAATAAAATTGTTATCTGAAACTTTGGGGATTACTTTTTAAATGCTATGCTCAAGCCAAGTATTCCTCTTGTCCAAGAGGTAAGCCATAGACTATATAATTACAGAGAGGAGTGTCCTGAGGCCTAACTAGAATGCCATGCTCTGAGAGAAGGTCAAACTGTTAGGAAAACAAGGTGCTGCTGACCAGGGTGGATAAAAATCAATGATTTAAAAAAGAAAAAATAATCGGATTTTTTAATTATTATTTAAATGGGATTTTTAAAATAAAATGCTTTTGGAAGAAAACTCTTTCTAAAGATAGTTTTCTGTTTAGGTTACATTACAGTTCAAAGGCTATTCATCAGGAAATAAGGATTTGTTTTAAGTTTTTCAAGTGTGTTAAAACTCAAAGTTTTTTTTTTTTTAAGTTTAATCACATCAGTTAGCAAACATGGATACATATGCTGGAATGTTATTGCTTTAGTTAAATAAATTGTTTAAATTGTTATTAAGGAAATGATTATTTTTCTCCTTCCAATAAAGTACAGCAGAAAAGGTGTCCAAATATAAACAGTTAACTTATTAAACCTCACAATAATTTCATAATTATCTGTCTATGTATTTCTAATAGTATAACCAAATCAATAATATTTGATATAACTGTAAAAACTACTCTGGAAATTTATTATTCCAAAAATGAAACCTTTGTCTGCTTGTAAATATTAAGATTATACCAGCAAGAATGAGTCGTTCTGTTTAAAAAATTTGATTTAAATCAAGACTTGATTTAAACCAAATCCACCCTGCCGCTGACTGTCATCTTTGATGTCAACTTCCAGAATAGACTTCTTCCATATTGTTTTCAATCACCTTCCCAAAAGGAGAGAGAAAGAAACAGAAAGGCAGTGATGCATGGAGTATTTTGTCACCCCTTCTCAGTTACATTATGTCCTATCAAGTAATGAATGCCAGTAAAATCCAGACTCTACCAGGCTCTGCCAATAACCACCAGATTTCATTTTGCCACCACTCAGGACTGTTGAAGCTAAAAACTATCCATACTAGTTCTGTACTTTAAAGTTCAAACGTTTTCAGTTCTTGGCTGGAGGCAGGAAAATTTACTACAAACCCCAAAATTTAGGATACTCTCCAAACCTGTGCCAAAGTTTTGCAGGTTTTTTTTGTTTTGTTTTGTTTTGTTTTGTTTTGTTGCAGCATGTTGCAGGAAAAAAACCATGTTTTGCAGTGCCCCACAGACTGAATTGTTACAAAGAGGTATGGGATAAAATATATCTAGCATCCTTGCAGGTGCATCCCCTCGCTCATACCTGCTGACCACTGAAGCACAGACATGACCTTGCAATTTGTTGGGTTGGTGGAGCACCAGCAGCAAATAAATAAAGCAAGTTGGTAGCAGCCACAGTGAAGAGGCGCTCCAGGTCTCCAAGATAAGAAGAGCTGAAAAATGCTGTTTGCTGAATGTTTACAGAAAGAAGCAAAGTTCAAGTTGACCAGCAGACATAGTACTGATAACTTTTTAGAGACGGGTGAATTCATCATAATCCAATTCAATATGAATCTGCCAGAACCAGATTAATTCCTGCAACTGCAGTCTGATTTTAGACTTGATAGTAATCTGGAATGTTGGTATGTGCACATTATGTTGTCACCGTGCAAGGAGGGGAGCAAAAGGCTAATGATGCCTTGCTTATGTCTTCCACCTCTCTTTCCCCTTTTTATTTTTGCATTCTACTCTGGAAATCACAGTATGTTTGCACACATATTTGCATAGAGTTGGTACTATATTGTGGAAGAGAAGTCCATTGTCCCCATCCAAAAGAAAAGGTGCAGTTGCCAATTAATTTCAAAGACCATAAGCATGCTGAACTCTGTGCTGAACTGAAGTCTATATAGTATTTTTATTTATTAAGGCAAGCAGGTTAAAGTGATTTTTTTTTGTAAGTGCAACATTCATTTACTTTTCCAAATTGTTCTAATGAGATTTAGAAAAGGATTAACATAGGTAAAGACCAGATGTTTGCTGCCCACTCCCATGATTGCATATTACCTAAATCAGGATCTGTAAAAATATTAATTACACATTCATACTCCAGAATGCTGCTCCAGAAATCAGACTGACCAATTTGCAGGGTCCCATTTCTCCAGTGTCTGAATTAGCAAAGGCCCAATTTTACCAGCTCCTCAGAACAGGAATGAGCGCTGCAATTTCTAGCATCTGGCATCTCTAAAACTTTCTAGACCAATGAGACAGAGTTGACTATAAGGACATAAAGGTCAGAAGGAGAGGATATAAAGTGTGATACAAAGACTGGAAAATAAAAAAACCTGTTGAAGGGATGGAGGGAAGTCACGAGCTCAGTAGAGCAAAGAAGTTATTTGCTTTATTATTGGTATGTTGAAATATTGTGTTAAAAAGAAATCAATAAAAATATATATATATATATATATATATATATATATATATATATATATATATACACACACACACACACTTTTGATGATACCAGCCACTCATATTTGGAATGAAAACAAGTCGCAGCAATTTTTCCCATCTGAAAAAGGCTTTGTGGATGCCCTAGTCCAGGGGTCTGCAACCTTTAAGACAAAAAGAGCCACTTGGACCCGTTTCCGAAGAAAAAAAACCTGGGAGCCGCAAAACTCGTCATTATAAAAATAACTTTTTTGTCACTTTACTCCTCCTCATAGAAATAAATGTTAAATTAACAAGTTACCGTTTTTTGTGTGTGTGTTCTTCACTCCCCTTCAAAACAGTGACCATCGTACATGCCCCCTTTCAATGCAGTGACCAGCGTACATGCCCCTTACAATGTAGCGGGTGGGCGGGAAGGTGATGTCGGGACGGTGCGTGACTAACGCACGCACTGCCCCCATGCGACGTCACAGCCAGTACAGCGCCCGCCACAGTGGGGAGTGTCGGGGCGCACAATGCGCCTCCTCCCCTCGTTAGTATCCGCCCCGGAGCCGCGGCAAAGGTGTAAAAGAGCCACATGCGGCTCCGGAGCCGCGGGTTGCAGACCCCTGCCCTAGAGGTACCCAAGGCAGATCTAGAAGGTTGCCCGATAACATGCAGTAGGAAAAGCTTCTATTTCTTGGCCTCTCGTTCTTACTGAGCTAGTCAACCTGTATCCAGGCTACACCAGTTTAAAGGGCAAGTGGTGGTTTGTGTAATGGAATGCTATTGCATTTTTCTTTTTAAATCCTGCACATTTTTCACAAGCACTGAGTTTTCTAGTTTAGTATTCTCCCTGATAACGCTCATTTTCTAGGGGCAGGGTTTTGTTGTTTTGTCGCAGTCTGAAGCGGTACAGCTCAGAAACAGGTTGACAACCTCAGTAAGCCATCAGCTCATATTCCACAGAAGCAGAAAATGCTGGACTTAATTTCTTCCAAGCACAGCTGAAGAGAGTGTGAACAAGAAGTTGAGATCAGAGGGTAAGATCTGTCGCTGATTGCCTCAGTTGCCACATGCTGGAGTTTATCTCTCTTCTGCTTGGGCTGCTTTATGAATGAACCAGCTGCTCCTGCCACTGAATTTATGAGAAGCCTTTGTATTTGCTTACATAACATGCTCAAAGCCTTGCACATTTATATTCCCCTAATTATACCTCCCTCTGTATTTGCTTGTTGCATTTTCCTTTGGCAATTGAGGAAAGAATTGACACAAATGCACAGAGCAGGCTGCTTGGTGTGAAGGACTGATTAAGGAAAGTTTCAGCCTCTTCACACATGACAACTTTCCTGTCCAAATTAATTTCACACTGTCATGCATGAAAATCACACAAGCATTTCTTTTGCCGTGATTACATGGATTACAGCTGCAAGGAGCAGCTCCCCATAATTTGTAACAGCAGTGAACCAGATTCTGGCATGATTCTGAGACACAGCAGCCATAGAGATGGGCACAGAGAAATGATTCTACCTAATGTGGCAAAATGTCAGGTGTGAAGTGGCCCTTGAACATCCCAGATGTGGATTTCAACAGCTCAAAGGCAGGTTCATTGCAGCTGAAATGGTCACTGTTGAGCAACTGTTTGGTGACCTGCATGAAATAGGTTTGATTGCAGTAGCAGTAGTGTGTGTCCCTGTGTGTGTAGAGACCATCTACCACAGAGTACCTGCTGCTAGGGACAACCAACAGCTAGCGGTGTAGCTAGCTGCTCAGGTGCCTGGGTTGGTGCAAATGGCCTGCCCCCAGGGGCAGGGCAAGCCACCCATGGGGCAGGGCAAACCAGGGCAGAGCATGCCGCACAGAACCTGCATAGAGTCTGCAAGCCCCACGCTGCCGTTTCAGGCAGTGCGGAACCTGCAGGTGCCAGAGCCACTGTGTCACTCCCCAGGAGAGACGTGTGGCTCAGGCACTGCAGGCCAGGCCCTGCGGTCACCCCCCTCAGTGATGACACCCAGGGCGACCCACACCCACCACACACCCTTCCTATGCTACCGCCAGCAGGGGAGAGAAGCATATAGAGGGGAGAGATGGAGAGAGAGAGTTGTTGCTTTCATGTTCTGCTTGTAAACTTCCAGAAGTATCCGAAGGGCTGCTGTCAGAAGTGGGAAGCTGGACTTTTCATCAGATCCAGCAAGGAAATTCTCATGTACCTATACAGGCTCTGTATGCACAGCTCCCTCTGAAGTGCTGCAATTCGAGGTTTTCTAAAAGCACTTTTGTAGAAGTCACTTTGCAAGTGTCTATGCATCCATGAGCATAGACACTTGCAAAGCAAGAGGGTCCTTGCCAACTGAACCCACGTGAGGGGCTTGTCTTCTATAGCTCTGTAGCACACATTTCAGTTTATTTGATCCCTCCCCTTTCAATGCACACCATACTACTTAAAAAAATAATCCTGTGAGTTTATTAATATATGGGAAGTCTAGTAGCACAGGTTGCTCAAGCTTAGTTATATTGCACTCAGTGTATGCCCAGAGGCATCCTTCCCTTGAGCTATGCAGACAAATTCATGGCTACATTTCTAATTGTTTGGTAGCAGGGAGATGGGGGACAAGGCACTCTGGGTTGATTATCTTTGAGGTACTTCAGAACACCACATGGCTCAGGTCACTCTCCATGGAAGTGTGGGCAGGCTGGGAATGGCTACACAAGAGCTGTCCCAAATTGTCGTAAGGCCCTCCCCAATAGGAGATTCCCAGAGAAGGCACTCTCAGTTTCAGAACACATTGGAAAATGTAAGGTGGCTCATAACTGCTCTAGCGAAAGGCAATTGTAAAACACCAAAAGAAACACTGACCAAAAAATATATGAATATGATTTATGCCTATTTGTGTACCCATAGTCTCTCTACTTGGTGCTCTCCAGATATTTTTGACTACAATTCCCAGCATGGCCATGTTGGCCTGGGGTTGATGGGAATTGTAGCCCAAAGCACCTGGAGGGCAGCAGGTTGAAGAAAGCTGCTCTAACCGCATCACGGTGGTTAGAGTCCAGGCTGAAGGGGCACTGAAAAAAGAATGTTAAATGACTTGATTCAGAGTTTCAAAGATGCCTGGATCCCAGCATGTTCTGCATGTCGTCTGGGAATGGCCTGTTTTTACACTCACACCAAGGATAATACAGTATTCTGTAACCTTGTTATTACCTGAAGGAGCCAATAGCATGAACCAAGCCACCTCCTCCATATGGTGGAGTGAGGTGTATATGCCAAAGCATGATTTGGAAAAGAGGTTGAATATGCAAACAGTATTTACACTATCAGATAAAGTAGGGAAAATGAAGCCCGCACCCTGGTTCATTAGGTTTGAAAAGATTAGTAATTATTTCATGTGGAACTCACTGCCAACAGGATGCAATTGCTGTATTTAGAAGAGGACTACACAAAATGAAGGGCACCTAAGAGCCCCAAACCCTTAATGAACTGAAATTTCTCAACAATAATTAATGTCTCTGAACAGGCCCCAAGTGGTACCATTACAGTTTGCCAATCTGCATCCCTACCCGCACCCAAAGGCCACAATGTTGAAACTGAACTTATGGCTACAGATGAACATGACTTTTGTTATGTTGGTAATTCTGTAAATCTTGTCATGCTGTAAGCCGCCTTGAGCATTGTTCTAACTACAAATAAAATGGTGATGATGATGATGAACACAGAATGATTTTTTGAGGTGTGCCAAGGCCCATGGAGATAAGCATCTTTCTCCCTCCCATCTTGTCCTGGGTCCAAGGGCTGATTCAAACACGGCATTTCTTGTCCAGATGGCTGTTCCATTTTGGAACTCCCATGCAAACCACACATAGTGATTATTTGTTGAAGCTTCTTTTTTGCTGGGTGCAGATGCATCCATGCACTGGGAATCGATAGCTAATTGCAGATTCCCACAGTGTGTACAAATGGAAAAATAGATTCCTATGTAAACATAATGTGCAACAGGCTTCTGCACACATATGGAAGTAATTTCTATGCAGGGTATCCGTAATGTTTGCTATTAATGGAATCTGGAAGAGGGAAAGGGGGTTGAACTTTGGAGAGATTTCTGTCTAGATGTGAAGAGAAATCACAGCTACCAACTAAGGGGAGAAGGTGCTTCTGCTGTTTCAAGCACTGAGGATATGATATTGTTGCTGGCCTGTTGGTGTGGAAGTTAAGTGCAAATACAAACAGTTCCCTGTACACATACACACACACACAGTTTTTAAAAATGAGAGGAAAAGCACATACATAGCATATTGTGCCAACATTTCTAATTTTCTGGGAAATGCATTACATGCAGATACTGCTGCCAAGAGTATAATCAGCTAGTGTGTGTGTGTGTGTGTTTAAGTCATTTGTAACACAGAATCCCCCAGACCTTCACTTCTTTAGGCAGGCCTATTTTCCCATCAACAAGAATCTGCAGCTAAAGCCAGCAAAAGTGAAAAGCCTTTTACTTTAGCTAATAGAAATTGAGTCAGCCCCTTAGGAACGATCTTTCTTCTCACACTATTTTCTGGGTTCTTTTTCCCCAGGAAGGAAAAACTTGGGATGTGCCTTTCAGTCTCTTATTGGAAAGCCAGGATATCAAAGAGGAAAAACACAGAATGCTTACTCCAGTGTACCTGCCTCTTAACAAGTATTTCATGACCACACTCTGTGGTGGAGGTAACTGTTATGCAATGGTCTCATGAGAGAAAGGCAACATGATGCACACTGTAAAATGATCCTCAACTTTGCTTACAACTCACTGGGTTATGTCCTAGCAATTTCCACTACAGCTACAATATCTGCTTCCCCCATATTAAAGAAAAGAGAACTCAAAATGACTCAGAAGATGTTACTGATTAGATCAACCATTTTAGTAAAGCATCACATTACTATATCATGTTGAGCTGTATTTGTGAAAGTTTTTGCATTTTTTCCTACTTACCTAAGAAATTAGAATATTGCAAAATTTACCATTATAAAAAATTCTGAACCATTATTCTCTCCCTCCCTCTCTCTTTCCCTCTCACACACTGTATATATGTGATGACAGTGATTCTCCAACATTTATGTTATCCTTTATCTACCAAGGAACCTCTACATGTCTGCCATGCCATGGGGTCTTCATGAATTGCAGAATATTATGGGACATGTTCTGCAGTGCCCCCTCAATTCATGTGGTATGCTAAGTCAGGAATGTTGAGCTTCAGTTGCCACGTATGAATTGAAAATGCAATCCCAGATCAAATCCAGCTCTCCCCTGAAGTTGCACATTGCAGAGGGAGATTGGCTGCTGTCAGTCACTCATAGAATTGTAGAGCTAGAAGGGTTCCTGAGGGTCATCTAGTCCAACCCCTGCAATGCAAGAATATCCTAGTGGCCCTGATGCTTATTTAATAATTACATTTTTACCCCCCACCTTCCAGCCAAAACCTGAGCCTCAAAATAGCTCACAGATATTAAAACCCTACACACACACACACACACACACACACACACGTATGTATGTATGTATGTATGTACACACACACACAACACAAGACACAAATATCTAATAGTTATATTAAATAATTTTTCAGAAAATTGCATGTAGTGCCACTTGCCTAGTGTATGTAGATGACCTCTATCATGCCTGTCTCCCCACTTTCCCTTATAAAGCAATGCAGCCAACAAAGGGGTTTCCCCCCCAAAAAGTGTGTGTGTGCGCGCGCACACACACACACATGGAGATAATATAAATGACATATAATAAAGAAGGGCAAACAATAAGGAAGACTGGAAAGGGTGGAGGGAGATGTACCAATACAGTTCAAAATATTTCTACAAAGCAGAAAAATTAACACCAATATATCCAGCAACACCTTACATTGCACAGCACCTCAAAGGAAAAGTATTTGGGACACTGCAAGCTGCTGTTTACAGCCCCAGTTTCCTGGAACACAATCTGAATGCTACGGCATCACCACAGCTGCATGAAAGTTGACGATCTTTCAAAATGCATTTGTGACAATCCTTTGGAGTACCTTGTTTTCAATTTTCTGCCACAGCTTTTGACTTAATGCTTAAGACGACAACGCAGCTAACTATGTGTGTCTGTTTCCAAGATCCCCGCAGAAAAGGGCAGCTTCTCCTCTGTTGCAAAACTTGACTCTGCTAGATCAGTTCTGGTTCCCATAAGTTTTTAGGGTATTGCTGCAACATTTATTTTTATGTTAACTATTCCCACTCTTTCAGATACTCAGGAGAGTTTCCAAAGCAGAGAAAGTGGTGGGTAGAATTCTGCACCAAAGAAGAAGAGTCTAGTCCTAATGAATGCACACAATCCCTAATTGTGTATAAATTGGTGCTTTGGACCATAGCCATGCTTTATATGCCTTCTGTGGTGAAGACTCTTGCCTCTGAATGCTTTTGTGTTCATCTTTAAGGCACTCCAAGTCTCTGTTCCTTTTGCTGCAACAGACTAACATAGCCTTGCGATTCTGCCCTCTTTGTATCAACGGCCTGCACAAATGTACAATGGGATCTTTTATAGAGTCTAAATTTCAGAGCATTGAGGGATTGCAGCAATCTCTAAAATAGAGGAGATCCATTTAAGAGCTGACAATAAATATTGATAAAATGCAGCATTCCCCATTGGCAAAGTGACCTCAGTGGGCATCACACTCTGTTGGGTTCTGTAACCACAGTGGAAGCACATGGCACAATAGCAGTCTCCGTTATGAAAGACAGAATAGCTCAGAGGGTGTCACATTAGACCAACGGCATTAATAGAAGTATCAAGTTTCTGATTTCCAAATAACTTTTCTTTCAACCTGCAAGCTTCTGGATGCAGTATCTAGGTTGCTGCTGCTTGAACACAGGCACTGTGCATCTCAGAAGCCTGTTATTTACCAATATATTAAGCCAGATAAATGGAATTCTAAGAACCACTCAGAATCTGAATTCTTTGTATTATTTCAGAGGTCTAAAAGATCAACATCAACACAAAAAACATAGTGACAAACAAAATGTGATGGGTGGTTTAGGACACGGATATAAAATAATCTAACAAGTAATGTTTTTATACAAATCAATGTTTCCCATACCTTCACCGTCATTTGTAATTCTGATCACCTTGTTTGGGGGAAAGACTTAATACAACTGGAAGAGGTGCGGAGATAGATATTGATCAGGGATGTGGAGTCTTTTCTTATAGGAATAGACTAAAAAGGACAGGACAGCTATGGGGAGAGGGACTAACATATAAAACATAATGAACAGTAAAAGGAAAACCAGCTCTGGAGTTTGCCTAATACCTTCTGATGCACTGAAATCAAACAAGTTCAAAATGGGCAAAAAGGGAGGAAGTTTCCAAGGAACACAAGCTGATTTGTGGAACTCACTGTCACTGGAAGTGGCAATAGCCAACAGGGCCACTGGAACCAGCTTCCAGAGAACCATGAAACTACTTTCACAAGCTCAAGGGACTTGTAGTTTTTCTTTTCTTGAATAGATTCCCCCCCCCATGCCACTGGTTCTGAAACTGAAAGGCATTGTAAAGGCAGTTTGGGACAGGCAGTGGGGGTGGGGTAGCAGTTTCAAGTAAAAAATGCTCCTCTGTGTCATGACAAGCCTGAGACACAGCTGCAGTTGGGATCCTGCCTCAGATCAGGATAAAGAAGTGCTACCTATTATCAGCTAATGTAGTGGCAAAACACAGGAGCAAGTGATGAATACATGGAGAAAAGAGAAGGAGAATAAAACAAGGTGGCTTATGGTAGCAAAGGGGCAAAAAGAAGAAGTAAAAGCCAGTTGGAACAATGGGGTTTGAAACAGAAGCAATAAAGGAGCTTGGCCATGACAGCTGCATCTTCCCAGGGACTCTCTTGCCCATTTAGCATGCAAATAATGACATTTCCCCCACTACTTTCTCCTTTCGCTGCAGGCACTGGGAGTAAGTTGACTCTCTTTAACCTCATTTTAACAAGTCTGGACACAAAAGTGTAGCAGCATCAGATTTCCTGGGGGAGCCCCCCCCCAGCTGCTCATCATTAACTTGTGCCCTATCACTTCCCACTCCACCCACCACCATCTGTACCCCAAAAGGGGTACCCAGCAACTGCAAACCCTATTAATATCTTCTAGGGACCTCTGCCAGCACCCACAAGCTGGCAGTTATGAAAACCTGGCCACTCGCCCATCCTGCTTCATCTGCAGGGCAGTACAGAAAAGCGAGGAGCCAACCACAGGCGCACACACCCATCAACCTCCACCTCCAGACTCCTCTTCGGCTCCTCGAAACCAGGAAAGAGTTAACAAGATGTACTCTCCTGCACAGCAAGGAGACCCGACCGCGCACCTATGCATTATTGCACACCCCACCGGCCTATAGGAACAAGCGCAGAGAGGCACACAGAGCTGCCTTTCCTTCAATGCACAGAAAAAGAGGTGAGCTCGCTTCCCAGTATCCGAAGAGGAAGAAGGGGTGAGAGCGGCAGGCGGCCCATTGCGTCGCTCTCCTTGGTGCTGAAACAAGCCGAGCCGCGCAGTGCAAAGAAACAAGTAACGCCGGACTTACCCAGGCTGGGAAGAGCAGCAGCAACCCAAAGGGAAGAGAAATGGCCCCAGTCCAGAGACCGCCTTGGCTCTTGAATCCACCGACGGCTGGGCTGTCTGGCCCCCAGGCTGTCCTCTTCAGCCCCCCACCCGTCTCCTCTTCGCAGAAGGAGAAAGAAGCCGGCAAGAAGCAAAGCTGGGGGCGGGGAGATGGGGGGGGAGGAATCAGGTAAATGATGAGGCGGGGGGAGTCAGACGACTCACTCGGCCGGTGGCAAATCTCCTCCAAGCCCCCTGCTTGCCTCCTATTTCCCTCTCAGTCTACTTGTGTTGAGGCAAGAGCCCTAGCGCAGCTGAAAGGTTCCCCAGCCTTTTTTGCGCTCCCCTCCTCGCTCGCTCGCTCTCTTCAATTTCAGCAGCGTGGAGTCTTCTCTCTCTCTCTCTCTCTCTCTCTCTCTCTCTCTCTCTCCATCAGCCTGCAAGGAGCCACCTAGTGGCCAAATGGAGACGCAACCCCAGATCCTAACAACACCACAAACACACACACACACACAGAGAGGGGGGGGGGTCCACTCTATTCGAGGCATTTTTTTTTAAAGCCTCCTCTTACCTGTGCAGATGTGCCTGCCTATGGCAACTTTAGATGCTGTTTTGCAATGTCCCCAGGAGTGGTTGGGGGTTCAATACACTTTTGCCACTTTTCCCATTGAAGGGTTTGATCCACCCAATGACATCTCATTTTTCTCAAGGATAGGAAAGCATCAGTCGTATCGTGCCAGTCATTCCAATCAGGACAAACTCAGAGCCTCTAGTTCCAACTTGCAGGGTTTCACTGCCTATCAGATCTGTAGATTTTTAGGGTCAGTTTATACATTCAGCTTTACCAGAGGTGGGGTGGGGAGTGGGGTGGGGGGGTGGAGTGGATGCTTGAATACTTCTAGCAGACAACACAGCTTCTGTGCAGTGTCCAGCTTCTGTACAGTCAAGAATAGGGTTAAGCCTGCTTGGAGATAGCCAAGGGAGCAGGGGGGACAGCTGCCTCCCCATCAAGCAAAACAATAGAAATATTTAACTAACTGACCAATCATGTCGGTTCTGCCCCTCCTAACAAAATCTTAACCCCACCCCCCATGAGCCAAGGTGTGGGAGAAGAAATACATATTAATTATCTTATTATATTACATTATTGGAAGCAACAGCAGATCTCGTTGTTACTGAACCAGTGAGCAAATCTGATCTGGATGTTATTGTGTTGGTACACCAAGCCTCCTCTGGCTGGTCTCCATGCCGTTCTCTCCTTTAGCCAGTGACATCCTACAGGCAAGTGCAGAGAGGGCTGTTGCACTCAGGTCCTGCTTGTGAGCATCTCTAAAGCAAATTGTTGGCCACGGTGAGAGCAGAATGCTGGGCCAGATCTCTCTCTGTGTGTGAATGCACATGCTCACATTCTTGAAACGTTGCTACCATATGTAACAATTAATTGCCAGCATTCTGTATGCTGTTTGGCTATCCGTTTACCTTCCTCCTTGGACCTGCGGGTGGAAGTTGTGATCCAAAACATCTGCCACTCTGATGGGAGTTGTAACTGAAAACATTTGGAGAGCACTAGGTTGGGTTGGGGGAAAGCCACATTTTCCCCCTTTCGTCATAACAGCAGTGCAGTGCAGAACATCATGCTCAGAGGCAGTGCCTTGCTAAAGGTTATCAAGCAAGCTTCATAAAGACTAAATGGGACCTGCCCTGTTGGAGCAGACCAAAGGGCCATCTAGCCCCTGATTCTGTTTCCAGCAGAAGTCAGCCTCTGGAAAGACCACTAGTAGGGCATGAGGGCCACAGCATCCTCCTCTGATGTAACAGAGGAGGAGGCAGCTAGGTTAAACTCAACTCTGACATTTATTTTTGTATGTGCAGGGAACAATTTGTCTTTTAATACCGAAGGACATTCAGTTGTGTGAGTCTCCCCCCTGCTCCCTGGAGTCTAAGGTGAAGCAGCCCCAGAATAGGTTTACAGACTTGCCTGCTGTTTGGAAGAACTAGGCAAAAGTAAATTGGAATGTGGAGTACAGTTGTGGCAGGACACAGCTTCCAGGAGTCATTCCAGTGCAGACCCTTCATCCACTGCCATCACCCATTCACAAGTTTTGTTATTATGCTAAGGATATAGTTTGCACTTTCACAGAAGAAAGCACAATAAATTTAGTTTCTGCACAGGCACCTCTGAAGTGTCCAAAACATGTGTTATCTTGGGATTGCTCTTTACAACAACCCAATAAGGTCGGTCAGATTTAATAATTCCATAAAACAGGTAAAATTGGGCTGAGGCTGAGAATCGTTGTTTAAGGAAACATAATGAGTTCATGGCAGAGATGTGATTCAAACCCATAATTTCCTGAGCTGTAGGCCAGTCTCTTACCCATGATGCTACTCTAGCATTCCTCTGGATTGAGGCACCCACTTCCTCATAAAAGTAGCTTAATTTACCGTGGGCCATTTGGCAATGGTGTCCAGCTGCGACTCATCTGCTGCGTATTTTCACACCTCATTGCAAGAGAAAATTCTCTGCAATGCTCCCCATGTACACAACCCTGGAGGGGGTCCATACACAGCACGGTAAACAAAACAGCAGCAAGATGACACTTGAAGCAATTAGGAAAATCATGTTGGAGGCATTGGTGAGATGAGACTGCTCTGGGGTCTCCTGAAACCAGCTGAACTAAGAAGTGGACATCTTGGGAAAACACAGGAGACCAAATCCCCAATAGTTATCCACTTTTGGGGTAGTTTTCTGCCAACTCTGCAACTGGATGGCCCAACTGCTTGCTGGCAGGTCTCCTTGTTGGAAGATTACAAAGACAAATATTTGCTCCCCTGATATATCAGTGATCAGCTTTCCTTTTTGCAGTCTTGGCATGTATCCTGCCTTGCAAGCGCAACATCCAACTCCATTAGGCAGCAGTGCAACTAACTACACCCGTAGCATAGGATGCAGGTGACGCAGGGATCCCAAGTGTGGTGTCCCCACCAATACCTTGTGTGGTACCCGCAAAAGGTCTTAGTAAAAACCCCTTCAAAAATTCACAGTACACAAGAGACTGTTTGCTCCGCTGTTTGTACTGGCTCAGCATCTCCCATGCCTAGGGCTTTTTTCCAGAGGGAACTCACGGGAACTCAGTTCCGGCACCTCTCAGGTGGGTTCTATTCTAAGAGAGCGAGGGAGGTGTTCATGGTGAGTTAAGGCACCTTTTTTTCTAGAAAAATAGCACTGCCTGTGTTGAATATGTCCCCTTAAAGATGCCCACACTTCATGGGATGCCAGAACTGGGCGTTCTCCCTCCTCCTTCAAGTGGAAAGATGTGCAAAGAGCTTCTCTCCACGAGTGAGCATAGCACTGGCTGATGTCAGTGGAGAAGTAGAATTGGTTGATGAGAGCTTTTGAAGCAAAACATGCAATTTAAACAAAGAAAAAAGTTCATTGGGGTGTAATATCAAGTTTGTAAGTAAATAAACATGCAAAACATGATGGTTGTTTTTTTAAAAAAAATGGTTTCTACCTTGTTTTTCCTTCCAAAGGAAAGCCCTAAACAGCTAACATGACACCCACTCAAATAACATACAAAAATTCTGATTTTGCTGGGCATGGTCATTATCATCAATTCATAATCAGCATTTTATTTGTATTCTGTCTTTAAATAGTTACAGCCATGTTCTATTCTTATTGCTTAAGGGCGATAAGAATACCCTTAAGAATCACCTAGATGCTAAAGATTTTGTCCAATTTTAAATGTAACTCATTGACTGGATCAAAACTAAGGCTATGCCAGAAGTTCACAAAATTGGTATTTTACATTGAAAGGGGGGGGCTGCATTTTGGAGATACAAAGTCTTCCTTCCAGTGCCACCCTTCCCATTTTCAGTGCTGTTCAGCCCAACTCCACTGGTATTCCTGAGCCATTTTTACTTTTAACCTGCCCCTTCCTCATTCTGGCTATGCTAATCAGAGATCACATAGTGCGATGAAGTGATGATGTTATACAGACCATCAGGTTTGATTTGGCTGCATGATTGCCTCACAGAGTCAAACCAGAGCGAAGGCAATGCACCGCTGTTGCTTTTAAAAGGCAGGAAGCAGCCCAAAGACACTATGCAGTGTGTTAAAGCTAAACCATTGCTTTAAGTATCTTTTTGTTGCTGCTGTTCTAATCTGTTTGCAAATTTAATTGACTAGTAAGTGCAATCCTTATGAAGTTTCGATTGCTCGTGTAAAATTTAGTTGTTTGTTAAATTGAATATTGAATGGGGGAACAGATCATAGCCTAGTCGTTGATCACATACGTTGCCTGCAGAGGGTCTCAAGTCTGCTCTCTGCTCTCTCTCTCTCTCTCTCTCTCTCTCTCTTGCAAAAAGCATCTCAGGGAGCAAGGCTAAGAAAATCCTTGGAGCTACACTAGAAGACAAGCAGAAATAAGCAAATGCCAGCAGGCAGCTCAGTAGCCCTATTCTCTGCCTACAACTTTTGCGGATTCTGAAGGCTTCCCCAGAGACAGGCAAAAAAGAGGGAGTGTTGTAGCAGATGGGGGTGGAAGAGTTCTGAGAAGGCAGAAGGCTGTAGCACTGCGCATGTGGAATCACATGTATGCATTAAAAACAACACTTTGGAAATGGAACACTAGTATGACAGTGAGCAGGGTGGGCTAGAACCTAACTAGCATGCTAGCTCCACCCACCCACCCTGGTTTTCCTGGGAGGGAGTTTTCAATAAATGTATTAAACTCCCCCTCCTCAACCGTCAATCTAACATCTCAGGAGTCTCCCACTCATGCTAATGAATGTGTAAGGCTCTTGGAGCCTGACTTGCAAAGAGTTACTTTCCACATGATGAATGCAAGCAGATTGCCAATGTCCTAGCTGCAAACTCCTTGATCTTTCCACTATGTGTCTCTTTTCACTATTCAGAGTGGGAAGAGCCAAGACATAGCTGTGCCTTAGATGACAGGTGGAAATATATATAGCTTTGGGGGGAGGTGTGGGGGGGGAAGTGTTGGGGAAAACTGTTCTGAGTTGGTAACATAATCAGTATTATTAGCTCTATTGGCAATGGCCTGTTCTATGATTCCCTTCTGCTTTTTAAATATATATATTGTCAAACAATGCATTCACCATTTCCTGCCTTCCTGAAAAACTGTATTTTTTAAGCAAACCACCAGGAGACAGTCACACTTTGTGACTGTCAAGGCAGTAGATCAACCCTTGGCAATGGCAGCTCTACTCTCAGCTGACAGGAGACTCTCCAGGCTTCAGCTGGGGACAAAATTGGGTCTAACTGGATGATCAGAGTGAAGCATTTCAAGGAGCTTCCTAATGACACTCCGGCACAGAGAACCTTCTGTGTCGAGCTAATACAGGGCCCGATAAAGACACAGCTTGCTCCTGAGCCAAGAGCCAAGCAGCTGAGTAGGCAGCCCAGTGGAGGAGTGCCATTCCAGTCACACAATTGCATGCGCTGTGCTCATTAGCCAAGTGAATACATTGAGACTTGGCACCTCCTGTTGCTAACGCACAGGCTGCCTGCCAGCGAGTGAGTCAAAGGAATGGATCTATTCATTCTACTGGCACAGAGGGGTAATCTGAGCCAACTTGTGTGCAGAGACAGGAACGCTTGCACATACAGGGCGCACGAAGATGCCTCTTCAGCACACAACACAAGGCATTCTCCTCACCCTTAAAGGGGTTCTGTGCACCCTTGGGACAACCCATGGCAATGTCACAAAGGCAGGGAGTGGGGGAATGGGGAGCAACACCAGGTAACCAAACCAGTGCTTGTGTTTTAGGGACTGAACTGGCAACCCCAAAATGAAAGAGCAACAGGCCTACCACACTGCCCTGCTTACCATGAAGGTAATTTCTCTCCTTTCCTTTCCCTTGCCGCCTTCCCTTTTTATATCTCTAAGTTTCTTAGAGGTGTCTTTTTAAAAGCCCCCAAAATGGTCCTCAATGCAGCTAATAACAATCAAATGCAAAAACTGGTTCAAACTCTTTGAATCAATAAAAGCAGCTTGGCCATTGTTCAGTCTCATGTTAATGCATGCAGCTTTAATATGCCCACTATTTACTGTTGAGCTGGAGCTTGAAACAAAGAAATAAAAACCAAGTCAGGTGGCAAAGTAATTAAAAAAAATAAAATAAAAATCACACACAACTAATCTGCTTATGTTGGTTTAAAATGACCCAGCTGGCAACTAACTATAAGCAAATCTTGGAGCAGAGAAAAATCCTCTCTCCTCTGCAAATGGCTTTTTGGCGCAAGAAGCCAATCAAGCCATTGTTAGGGATGCCAGTTTCATCCCTGGGACCAGAGTTGCTATGCCTTTAATAGCCAGGTAGAGGAAGAATTTTGGAAGGTGCTGCTTCTCCCATTCCCCCTGTATTCTCACGGCAGAAGTAGCACTTGGAAGAATTCTCCCTCTCAACCACAATCTCAGCTTTAAGAACCCTGTTCCATTTTTAATATGCCAGCCCTGGACATCTAGACTATGATCTAACTTGAGTGAACTTTACCGGGGGGGGGGGGTGAGCAGTTGCAGGAGGGGCAGGTGCCCTCACTGAACAGCCACTGGGATCTCAACTTTGCCATCATCACCCAAAAGAAAGGAATAAAGAAGTGGGGTCAATGTATTGAAAAGCTTTTAACATAAATATAGGTAAAAGGTAAAGGAACACCTGACCATTAGGTCCAGTCGTGACTGACTCTAGGGTTGCGGCGCTCATCTCACTTTATTGGCCAAGGGAGCCAGTGTACAGCTTCCAGGTCATGTGGCCAGCATGACTAAGCCACTTCTGGCGAACCAGAGCAGCGCACGGAAATGCCATTTACCTTCCCGCTGGAGCGGTACCTATTTATCTACTTGCACTTTGATGTGCTTTCAAACTGCTAGGTTGGCAGGAGCAGGGACCGAGCAACGGAAGCTCACACTGTTGTGGGGATTCGAACCGCCGACCTTCTGATTGGCAAGTCCTAGGCTCTGTGGTTTAACCCACAGTGCCACCCGCGTCCCAACATAAATATATTTTAATTACAAATAGAGAAAAGGGTAGGGGGCAATCCTCTTGTATGGTAAATCATAAAGTTAGGCTGCATGAAGTCGTGGGGAGGGAGGTCAGCTGGGACATGGCCGTGGGAGAGGTGGAGCTGGGTCAGATGAGGGCCACTGAGCAGAGCAAAAGGCCCTGGAGGCATGAAGAGTCCAACATTTAGCTAAATGAGCCCATGGGTCCATGGATCACTCTTTCCAGTTGCCCATGGCACTGTATGCTTTCCAGTGTGACATGGTGGGAGACAATACGTTTGAACATGGGATCTCATGTGCACAAATCCTGTGCAGTTTCAAAGGGACATGGTGGCTCCATGTGGCGATGTCCCAGTCTTGCCAGTATAGCTGGGTCCATGGCTGGGCAGCTGGGAGATTATAGGGACCCCATGCTCTGTCTGTCTCCTGGCCATGTGAGTACCGTTTTGTCCTGCTCAGAAGGTGCTCTGGGATCCAGTCCTGCCTCCTTCAATTTTGCCTCCAACATGATTGTTGCAGACCAAGCAGCCCAAATGGGAGTTTTGCTCTTCTTTTTTTTTGCATGGTCAGTCACTGTTCAGGTCATAGCTTATGTCTCAGGTTCAGTAAAATCTCCTCTGTTTGCCACTATTAACCATAATGAGATCCCATAGCTTGAGGACATGAGCACATCATGCCATCAACAGGGGCTAAAGAGGCTGCACATCAAAAGGCATGCACTACCACCCACACGGCAAGGAAACAAGTTTCAGGGTGAATAAGGTCACAAAATTTTCAGAGGAAAGGTTAATGAGGACACTCGCCCTGTACACAGAGTCCTCCAACAACTCAACTCAAGATCCTTGCGTAGGTGTTTTTGACAGGAATTTATGTTTATATGGTTGTTTGGTTTCCCTCTAACAAGAAAAGCTAAATTTAGCAGGTGGAGCAGAACATATTCCTCAGGGAGGACTTACCCTTTATCACGGTGACACCAGCTAGAGAATCCATCCAGCAGCAGCTGAGTGGAAGCCATAGTGATGATAGTGGTTCGGGACATTGCTTCTCAAGCGGAAAGGCCAGGTCAAGGATATGTTGGCTCTCTTCCTTCAGTCACATGCAGGTCCCTTCTCTGATGCTCAGCCAAAGCAAGACCCCAGACAAGTCAACAATCCCAGTGGAAGACTGGCAGAACTGAATTTCTGCTTGCACTGAACCAACAGCATGCCTGGAAGGGAAGGAAACCTCACAGACAGACAGCAATCAGCCCTGCTGTTGTGGAAATGATGCACAGAGGGGTTGTGCTTAGGCTCAAGGTCTATCAGTGGCTATTGGCTGATGTAACTCAATGGAACCTCCATGTTCAGAGGCAATGTACCAAGTGTTGAGCGCCAAACAACAAGAGGAGTTGTATCACCCCCATGTGAGTGGCCAGAGGCATCAGGTGGACCAACCCTGGAGAATGAGGACTCCGCTAGATGGCTGATGGAAGAAGGAAGAACCTCTTACTGTATTGGTAGGAGGGAGATGAAGCCTTTCCAAGGAGAAGGCTGGCTGTTCACCAGCAAGGCTCGGGAGCATCAGAGTCAGCAGCTGTAAAGTGTTGGAGGAAACACATGAAGCTGGTTACAGTAACAGGAGGAACTTGGTGCCTAACTCTCTGTACCACCGTGGCAGCTTGCTGGATGAGAGAGCGAACCTGACCATCTTTTTTCCTGTTGTTGCAGTTGCGCTACTGTTCGCAGACATCGGGAGGGATCAGGCAACACTAAGGACAAGCAAGTTTCTACTGGTCCTACATAGCCCCTCAGTCTTGCCAACTCATCACTCAGACCTAGGCTGATTAGCTCCTTGACTGGCTACTCTGCCTGCCTGTGAGCCTCCAGACCGCCAGCCCTTTCTTACTGGACTTAATTCCTCAACAAGAACAAAGGCATAAAAAAGTATTGGGTGGCTGCTTTCTTTTGAAAACTGTCATCAGCCAGGAAGACCAGGGCAGTTTCAGTATCATGGCCAGACATGAAGCCAAAATGGACTGAATCCAAATAATCAGTTTCTTCCAAGTACCCCTGAAGCTGGGCCGCAACCACTTTCTCCAGCACCTTGTCCCCAAAAGGCACTAGGTGATAGTTGTTTTAACACTTCTGGGGTCAGGGAGGTCTATTTAAGGAGTGGTATTCACATAGGCTGAGGCTTAGTTTTCACCAACATGGTAAACTCAAGCCTAGTACTACTTCAGACTGCTGTAGGGTCACATGACTGAATATTCTGCCATACGCAAAATAAAAATAAAAAATTGAACACTGGACTGAAATCTCCTTGACATGATAGCTTCCTGTGCGTAGGGATTTTGTTTCGATTTTTTGGTCAGGTGAACAGTCAATCAAGTGACATCATCCCAGTCTGAAGTGGGACATGCCAGGACACAGATTCATCTCCTCAAGGAGAACTGAGCTCGGGGGGGGGGGGGTGAAACCTGAAAGGCAAAGAGTTTCAGCCCTTGGTCAGGTCACTCAGGGGCATATAGCATCGTGATGCCTCCTTCCTTCCCTCGCTTCCTTCTCTTCTCTTTTCCTTCCTGGGATTTAAATGTCCCAGGTTTTAAAAATGTAACATAGATCATTCTTATTACCACTGAAGCATCGCCTTTTGCAAACAGGATGAAACATTTCATAGTGTTACCTTGAGTTTTATGCAGGATTCATGTAAATAACAGCGGCAGCAACAAGGCCATTTCAGCACCTGACAAATGAATAGCTGCAAGGAAATTTCCCTGCAATGAGAAAAGGGAGAACAAGGAGAAATGCAAAAGGGGCAATTAAAATTACCAGAGGACTGAAGCTTCTTCCCTGGAAGGAAAGGATAAAACTGCTCTTGTGGTGGGTAGTAATCGAGAAGAAGCCTAAACAAGGCTGCAAGCCTAATCATGCCTAATCAGTGAATTCAGTGGGCCTTACTCCCAGGTAAGCTAGGTTGGGATTGCAGCCTAAATGGGGACACAGCAGAGAATTATAATATGATGAAAAGCAACTGGAAGGATCACCCACTCCTTCTCCTAATATTAGAAGACACAGGGCACTGATATAAGGAAGTTGGTGGGGGGTTTTTTCATGCAGTGTAATTATGGAATTCACTGCCACAGAGTATGGCAATGACTGCTGACTTGAATGGCTCTGAGAAAGAATTAGAGACAGATACTTGGATGATGTCCACTGGCAAGTCAACCACAATGGCCAAATAGGGGCTCCATGGAGAGGTTGACTGCACCCCTGAGCACCTTTTTAAAATTACTTATTTATTGATACTTATTCAAAGATATACAGAAATACATACCCACTGCAAATTATAATTTTATAATATACTGAAATAAAACAACTACTTAATATAAAAAGAACCAGGGCAAAAAGGAGAAAAGAAAAGAAAGACCTAAGGAAAGAGAAAGCCAAAGAGGAGAGAAAGGCGGGGAAAGATTAAAGAAAGATAAAGAAAGTTAAAAGGATTTCCGGCTCTCTGTCCTGCAGCCAAATATAGTATTCACTCATTAAGATCCAACCATTCTGTCTTCTATAAACTAGTATTTTTTCAATCTTCAAATCTAGGTATTATAAGTTCATTTAATCTTTCACACAAAAAGTCCATATGAAATTTCAAATCCTTAATAAAAGCTAGTAATTATTTTTCTTTAATTAAACACATTAACTTTGCCATCTCAGCCAAATCCAATAGTTTTATCAACCATTACTCTATAGTAGCTAAGGTTGTATCTTTCCATCTTTGTGCATATAGCAATCTTGAAGCTGTGATCATACATAATCTCCCACAATCCTTTTCTAGTTGTGTATCCATTAACCCTGAAAATAAGAGTTCTGGCTTCAATTGAATATTAGCCTTTAAAATCTACCGTATCAATGTATGTATTTGTATCCAATATTTTTTAGCCTTTTTACATGTCTGCCAAGCATGAAAAAAATGTCCCATTGTGCTCTTGGCATTTCCAGCAAACAGTTGAAACATTTTTATGCATTCTGAATAGTTTCTCAGGAGTTAAATATCAACAATACATCATTTTGGAGAAATTCTTTTTAAGATCATAACACAATGTAAATTTAAATCCCTTAGTCCACTTGTGTTTCCACTGTTCCATCTGTTTATTATAACCAAAACTTCTTGCCCATTTAATCATGCATTCTTTAACCTGTTCCAGAGGCTTGAGACAAAAGTGAGGCTTGGCATCACTTTTGTGCGTTGCTTGTGAGCCTCCAGTGGCAAATGGCTGATCACCATAGGAAACACACCCCTAGACTGGATGAGTCCTCAGTTTGGTCCTACAAGTCAGTTCTTAAGGGCAACCTTGAAAAGGCAGTGCAGGGAGAAAGGGAGGGAGGGAGGTGCTGGGCTGAAGAGGACCAATTTGCACCAGTTCCATTTCCAAACCAAAAAGAAGAAGAAGAAGAGTTTGGATTTGATATCCCGCTTTATCACTACCTGAAGGAGTCTCAAAGTGGCTAACAATCTCCTTTCCCTTCCTCCCCCACAACAAACACTCTGTGAGGTGAGTGGGGCTGAGAGACTTCAAAGAAGTGTGACTGGCCCAAGGTCACCCAGCAGCTGCATGTGGAGGAGTGGAGACGCGAACCCGGTTCCCCAGATTGCGAGTCTATCGCTCTTAACCACTACACCACACTGGCTCAGTTCCAAAACTGGAACAGCATAGACTAAGCAAAGGAACAACAAGTGAAAGGAGTGAAGCACAAGGTCATAAGGCGACATTCCACAGTGAAGGCAACAGTTGCAGGACCATAGACAGCTCTGATAACTTACTTGGATAACTTACTCCAAGAAAGGCTGGAAGCAGGTTAAGCCTTGGAAAGCATCTCCAGCAGCAGACTCAGAACCCTGCGTGTGGTCTGGCTCCTTCGTGGGAGACTCAGAAGCCGCTGACTCCCAGTCTACATTGCTGCTGGACTCTGGGGGTTATGACACCGATGGATGAATTGAGTCAGTGTTTAAGGTAAAGGTAAAGGGACCCCTGACCATTAGGTCCAGTCGTGGTTGACTCTGGAGTTGCAGCGCTCATCTTGCTTTATTGGCCGAGGGAGCTGGCGTACAGCTTCCAGGTCATGTGGCCAGCATGACTAAGCCACTTCTGGCAAACCAGAGCAGTGCACAGAAAAGCTATTTACCTTCCCGCTGGAGCTGTACCTATTTATCTACTTGCACTTTGATGTGCTTTCAAACTGCTAGGTTGGCAGGAGCAGGGACCGAGCAATGGGAGCTCACCCCATCACAGTGATTTGAACCGCTGACCTTCTGATCGGCAAGCTCTAGGCTCTGTGGTTTAACTCACAGCGCCACCCGCATCCCGAGTCAGTGTTTACCTGTGACCATATGCCTATCTAGTCAGCTTTTCTCTATGAGTGTAATGGACTGGAAGCTGCTCCATCTGAAAGGCAGTGCAAGGATTTTGTAAAGTAATGGGCTCAGGGCTTCATGGCAGTAAGTAAGGAACCCATGAAGCACAGAGCAAGGCAAGCCTCTTGCCACCTCCTTCCAAGTCACTTACTTTTCTTTCCCACTCATTTTGGAGATGGCCTGGATAAGCAATGCTGATATTAATACTGCATCACCATTAAACTGCCGTCACCATGATGGGCCTCCAAGCGCGTTCATCCATTCTAGACAGCATTCGTAGAGACAGCAACCTCATCATCAAAATAAATAGCCCTTAAAAGCGGAGACAGGAGACAAGCAGCCTCCTGGGGCTTTGAGATGTGGCGGACGCAAGGCTGTGCTGTATGCAAAGCTGGAGGGAAGCTGACAGCACTCAGGGAAGAGACGGTGCTTAATATGCTCATCAGTTCACAGGCTTTCAAAGGATGTGATCTTGCAGTTAATGTGCAAGGTGGGTGAAGTTCATGCGTGCTACCAGCCACACTCAATAGGTGACAGGCCCAGGCTGGGACCCTGTGCATGGCATGGGGAGGGGTGTGCTAAAACACAGACCTGACAGGAATCCTTGGGGTCAGGGGCTTGAGCTGGGAGGTAGAGTACATCAAGCAAAGGACATGGAACTGTTGACTGAAGTCCAAAAGCCAGGCTGCTCACATTTATAACTAGCTAGGCTGGCCAATCCAGAGGCTTCTTGCTGCCTACCAATTCCAGAGGCTGATGTCCCACCTCCTTCTGTGAATGAAGGGGTTCTGTGACCTGAACATATATAGTCCCTGGGGTCTTTTGGCTTCAGACACTGGGATTCTGAGTTCATCCTGGAGTTCCTTTGGTAGTCTGAGTTCTACGTTTTCTCTCATCTGATCATCAGAGGTAGACCTCCCGTTCTGCACATAGACAGGGAAACTAGGCTGTTCCATTATGCTTCTAACTTCAGGAGACATTTTATCTCTAAGCATAGGGTCTAGACTTCAGCCTTTGGCATCTGCTGTAGACAGCTAAAATCAGAACAAGTCTTCTATCCCTGCCTAGGTTGGCCAACCCTTTTATTTCAAATAATCTGGTGCCCCGGGCTGATTAGGAGGTAGAATCTGAGTAGGCATACAGATGCTCACCCTCTGACTTGTGGTCAGTCTTGCCCAGTTGGTGGCTGCAGTGTTTCACATTAAGGTCCAAATCAACAAACACATAACTGGTGTCATGTGTTATGAAATGGTGCTAACCACCAGGGCATGCCTTTATAAAGGCTAGGTACCACAGTGTACCCACAAATATGTCATACCGTAGCCAAGTTGCATACTTGTGGAGGCCCACTTAGGATAAGATGAACAAATACATTTGAGGTATACAGAAGAAGGGGAAACAATTGGCTTTATTCACACCTTTTTCACATACTGTATTTACCATGCAGTAACTCTAAGCTCCTCTACTCTGTGAGTACCTGTGTATACTGGTGTTATACTGGTTTCACTATCATAGTGTCCCCAAAATAATCCTGGAGGCTGGAATTTGAGAAGGCTGCCAAGGTTTGTAGCCCCCATAATCTATTTTTTTTAAAAATAATTTTTATTAAAGTTTCAATCAAAAATTAAACAACAAAGAAAGAAAAGAAGAACATCAAAAAAGATACACAAATACACAATACAAATCTCGAAAAGAAAATAAAAAAACACAAAAAAACAAAAATCAACAATAAAAAAACCATAACAATTAAAAACAATATCTCTATTCCATTTCCGTTTTTAAATTTACTTATTTTCTGGACTTCCTCATACCTCCCTCTTTTGTATTCCAATCCAAATTGTTTGTCCAGCAATTTCTTTTCCACTTTTTTAATCCCAATCTTTAATTTTAATATAATATTGAAATATATGACTTCAACTTCTTTAAACCTAATCTTTAGTCTTAATATAATGTAACATTAAAATTTTACCTCTTAATTGTCAAATTTCCATTTCATTAAACGTCTTTAATCCTAATCTTTAGTCTTAGTCTGTTATTAACCTTAACCTGTACAGCTGGAAACTGCTTATTTTCAGTCCAACATCACTCTAACATTCTTTAATTTTGCAATGTTTCTGAAGATAGTCTTTGTATTTCTTCCAGTCTTCCTCCACCGACTCTTCTCCCTGGTCGCGGATTCTACCAGTCATTTCCGCCAGTTCCATATAGTCCATAAGTTTCATCTGCCATTCCTCCAGCGTGGGAAGTTCTTGTGTCTTCCAATACTTTGCGATGAGTATTCTTGCTGCTGTTGTTGCATACATAAAGAAAGTTCTATCCTTTTTTAACACCATTTGGCCGACTATGCCCAGGAGGAAGGCCTCTGGTTTCTTAGGGAAGGTATACTTAAATACCTTTTTTAATTCGTTATATATCATTTCCCAGAAAGCCTTAATCTTTGGGCACGTCCACCAAAGGTGAAAAAATGTACCTTCAGTTTCTTTACATTTCCAACATTTGTTATCGGGCAAATGATAAATTTTTGCAAGCTTGACTGGGGTTATGTACCACCTGTATATCATTTTCATAATATTCTCTCTTAAGGCATTACATGCCATAAATTTCATACCTGTGGTCCACAACTGTTCCCAGTCAGCAAACATAATGTTATGTCCAACGTCCTGTGCCCATTTAATCATAGCTGATTTTACCGTTTCATCCTGAGTATTCCATTTCAGCAGCAAGTTATACATTCTTGACAAATTCTTAGTTTTGGGTTCTAACAATTCTGTTTCTAATTTTGATTTTTCCACCTGGAAGCCAATTTTCCTGTCCAATTTAAATGCCTCCATTATCTGATAATAATGAAGCCAGTCTCGCACTTTGTTTTTTAGTTTTTCAAAACTCTGCAATTTCAGTCTATCTCCGTCTTGTTCCAAAATTTCCCAATATTTCGGCCATTTGACCTCCATATTGACCTTTTTCAAGGCTTTCGCTTCCATTGGTGACAGCCACCTTGGGGTTTTGTTTTCTAGCAAATCCTTATAGCTTAACCAAACATTAAATAGCGCTTTCCTGACAATGTGGTTTCTAAATGCTTTATGTGCTTTGACCTTATCATACCATAAATATGCATGCCATCCAAATACATTGTTAAAACCTTCCAAGTCCAAAATGTCAGTGTTTTCAAGAAGTAGCCATTCTTTCAACCAGCAAAAAGCTGCTGATTCATAGTAAAGTTTAAGGTCTGGCAGGGCAAATCCGCCTCTTTCCTTTACATCCATTAGAATTTTAAATTTTATTCTGGGCTTCTTGCCCTGCCAGACAAATTTAGAAATATCTTTCTGCCACCTCTTGAAACAATCCATTTTGTCGATGATCTGCAAAGTTTGAAACAAAAACAACATTCTAGGCAATACATTCATTTTTATCGCAGCAATGCGGCCTAGCAGTGAAAGCTTCAAATTTGACCAAATTTCTAAGTCTTTTTTCACTTCCAACCAACATTTTTCATAGTTGTCTTTAAATAAATTCCCATTTTTTGCTGTCATGTTAATCCCAAGGTATTTAACTTTCTTAACCACTGTTAAACCTGTCTCATTCTGAAACCTCTCTCTTTCAAACGATGTTAAGTTTTTCTCTAAAACCTTGGTTTTTGACTTGTTCAATTTAAATCCTGCCACTTGACCAAATTCCTGAATCAGTTCTAAAACTCTTTTAGTACTAGATTCTGGCTCCTGTAACGTCAATACTAAGTCATCTGCAAATGCTCTCAATTTGTACTGTTTAGTTCCGACCTGTATACCTTTAGCCGACTGGTCCCTTCTAATCATATTCAGCAAAACCTCCAGGACCGAAATAAAGAGAAGTGGGGAAATAGGGCAACCTTGTCGTGTCCCTTTTTCAATTTTTAGTTCTTCCGTCACAACATTATTTACAATTAGTTTAGCTTTTTGTTCTGAATAAATTGCACCTATACCATTCTCAAAACCTTGGCCTACCCCCATACCCTGGAGATTCTTCTTCATAAAATTCCAAGAAATATTGTCAAAGGCTTTCTCCGCGTCTACAAATATCAAAACTGCTTTAGTGTTTATATTCACTTCTAATTTTTCCAAAATATCAATTATATTCCTCAAATTGTCAGACAAATGTCTTCCTGGGAGAAAGCCCGCTTGGTCTTTATGAATCTCTTCCATCAGCACTTTCTTAAATCTCTTAGCCAAAATATCAGCAAAAATTTTGTAATCCACATTCAGTAACGATATAGGGCGGTAGTTCTTAAGCTGTGTCTTTTCAGTCTCTGTTTTTGGTACAAGTGTAATATATGCTTCTTTCCACGACTCTGGTGCTCTTTTCCCCTCCATTATTTCATTACAGACCTCTTTCAAAGGTTGAATTAACCATTCTTTTAAAGATCTGTAGTATCTAGAGGTCAAACCGTCTGGTCCTGGAGATTTACCCAGTTGCATATTTTGAATGGCACCTTCTATTTCCTGTTCAGTTATTCTATGATTCAAAATTAATTTATTTTCTTGAGATATTTTTTGTAATCCATTTGTTTTCAGAAATTGGTCTAAGTCTGTTTCTTTCAGTGGCCCTTGAGTATATAATCGTTTAAAGTACCTCTGGAAACAACTTCTAATCTCTGCAGGGTTCTGTATATTTCTTCCTTCCACTTCTAAGTTCGTAATTGTATTTAATTTTTGTCTCTTTTTCATTTGCCATGCCAACAGTTTACCACATTTATTGGCCGACTCAAAGGTCTTTTGTCTCATTTGTTTAATTTTCCATTCTATTTCCTGATTCATCATTTTCATATATTGTACTTGGTATAACTTTAACTCTCGCAAAATCTCTTGAGATTTGGGGTTTACTCTCAGTCTTTTTTCACATTCCTTTATTTTATCCATTATCTTATCCTTCTTCTCATTTTGAGTTCTTTTCTTTATTGCATTCTGTTGTATTAAGAACCCTCTCATAACCGCTTTACTAGCGTCCCAGATTACTCTTTTCTCCACGTTAGTACTAAGATTTATCTCAAAATAATCTCTCAAAGTTTTTTGGGCCTTCTTAAGTAGTTCATCATCTCTAAATAAGGTGTCATTCATCTTCCATCTGAAGGAGCCAGTTGGTGTTAGTCTCATTTCCATCTTAACAGCATTATGGTCAGAGCAAGTTTTTGGGCAGATTTCCACCTTTCTTGTCTTTGGTGCCATTCCTCTAGTAATCCAAATTTGGTCAATTCTTGTCCATGTCATTTTGGCTTCAGAGAAGAAGGTTCCCTCTTTAGCCATGGGGTTTCTTATTCTCCAAATGTCAACTAAGTCCAAGTTGTCTGTCATATCAAAAAAAGTTTTCGGTAGTCTACCATCCTTGGTGACTACCTGTCTTTGTGCCTTGTCCATATATGTGGATACCACTCCATTCATATCTCCCATCAAAATCATGTTATAATCCATGTGGTCCATCAGGATCTCGTGCAACTTCTTAAAGAATTCAGATTTCCCATCATTTGGTGCATAGATTCCTACTATCAAAAATTTTTCTCCTTGTGTTTGAATTTCAATTGCCACAAATCTTCCTTGGTCATCTTTGAATACGAATTTCGGTGATAATCTGTCCTTTGCATAAATCACCACCCCTCTTTTTTTTACTTTATCCGATGAAATAAACTCTTGACCAAGTCTTTTATTTATCAACAATTTCCTGTGTAATCTTGTTATATGTGTTTCTTGTAAACAAATTAAGTCTAATTGTTCCTTTTTTAATATATGGAATACTGATTTCCTTTTCTGAGGGGAATTTAGACCGTGGCAGTTCCAAGTTAATAGTTGCAGAGCCATGATGTTATTGTTTTAGTACTCCTCCTACTGCACCTAGTGCCTGTTCCTCTTCTGTTGGTAGTATCCCTTTTTTCGAGCGGTCTTTTGGTTCCGGAGATAGTCCTTTCTGTAGGTCTTCTCCGTGGTCTCTCCAAAATTTGTCTTTGTCGTCTTCCGATCTTATTTTCCTCTTCTTTCCTTTGTAGCTAAAAGATAGGCCTTGAGGGAATTCCCACCTAAAGTTAATACTGTTACTTCTCAGCAGGGTAACCAAATCTTTGTAGTTTGATCTGAGATCCAGAAGGTATTTCGGAATGTCTTTAAATATTTCAACTCTTGTCTGTTGGATTTCCAGTGTCTTCTGGAAATGCAAACCCAAAATCTTATCCCTCTCTTCTTTTGTTTGAAAAGTGATCAAACAGTCTCTCACCTTCTTCTCTCCTCTTTTCCCAAGTCTAAAAGCGTTTACTATTTTAAAACTGTCTTTTACCAATTCTGGATCCCAAAAATCCGAAAATTCCTGCATGAGAAATTCAGCTAGATTGTCCTTTTCCACTTCAGGTACCGATCTAACCTGTAGATTCACTTGTTTTTCCTTCAATTCAATCATAGACAGGGTCAATTTATGGTCTTCCAGTTGTTTGTGCAATGATGGTATTGTCTCCTGAACCTCTTTAACCTCCGTGGCAGAAGTTGTAGCAATTTCTCTGGCCTCCTCGGCAATCTGGCGCACTGAAGCCGATTCCTCTAGTAATTTTTGAATGGTCTCTGTATTAGTGTTTACTTTCTGGCCCAAATTGTTTATACTTGCTGTATTCTGATTGATACTTATTGTATTTTGGTCAATCTTGTCACATGCCTCTGCTACTTGTTGACTTATTCTATTTAAAGATTCATTGACCTTAGCCAAAACTTGAGCAAAGGCATCATCACTTGCCATACCTTTTACTTTTGGTTGTGCCGATGGGGCTGTTGTTGGGATTCCAGAGGCGCCAGAGGTCGAAAATCTCCTTTGTAATCCTTCTTCTGTTCGATAAACCCTGCCCGACCTTGTAGCCTGTGATGCTTCTGTTTTCTCTTTACCATCTGCCATTCCTTTAGATAAGGCTCAAGGTCAGTCATGCAGTTAAATTCAAACAGTGGAAATTTCCAACAGAGCTGTGTGAGAATTCCTCAAGCCAGCTACAGTTTCAATTATAACAAATTGTAACAATTCCAAGTTCCACTAGGGGGACACTGTAACAGTCATAAAAGTTCTTGGATACTTTCCTTTCTTTTTTAAGTCCCCCCAGTTTGTCAGGAAGATAACAGTCTATCTAAAATAATTACTTTAAGACCAGGAGATATATGTCCACATAATATATCCAAATTTATATTTCCTGTGCAGGACTAGCTGTCAAAGTATATTTCAAGACAGTACCTCTCATCCGTTTTTAAATTGCCTCTGGAAATCCGTTCCCAGGGAATTGAGCAATGGTTTAATCCCTTTTATTTCCACTTCTTTATGAAGAAATCACATCCACAGTTCTCCCCCCTTTTCCCTCGGTTTAAGGGGGGGGGGAAATCCAGGTTAGATGATTGGGTTAAAGTCCGCTAATACGTCTTTTCCTAAGCTTCCGCTTTCAAGTTCAATGCTTTATTGTATCTACAAATCGGAAGAGGCAGACTTCCTTTTTATGCCTCTTTCCGCTTTCAGCCAGATTCACAATTTATACAGTTCCAATTGCGTTATATCCTACTCACGGATCGTTGATTTTCAAGTCCAAATTCCAAGGAAAAAAGGCAGCGCTCTCCGGTTAACAGCTTGCGGCTTCACTCCACGAAAGAAGCAGACAGCCCACAGCACAGCGCTCCTTCCCCGCTCCGATTCCGAGCCCGTTGCCGGGCTTTTTACCGGGTTGGGGGGAGCGCCAAATGTGCCCGCTGGGTCCCAGGTTCACAGGCTTCCCCCGCCTGTGATTTTCAGGGGTCCCCTGCTGCGCCGAAGCGGGATCTGACCCTGTTTTTCGTGGTGAGATTTCCTCCGATCGAGGAAATCCGCCATTAACCGCTGGCGCCACCTCCGGAAGTCTCCTGTAGCCCCCATAATCTAGGGGTTGGCTAAATTGACCCCCACCAGGGGCACAGGCCAGGGGAGGATGCAAAAATTGTGCCTCTCTTGGCACTTTGGTTGAGGAATCTGGATGCTGGCATGGGCCGTGGCAGCAGCCCTGCAGAGCCCCCTCCCCAGTCGGCCAGCAGCACTGGCAGTTAGTTTGCATAGTGGGACTCCCCATGAGGATGCCACTGCTTGGCCCTCCATCCTAGTGCAGCTGCTGCTCCCCCAGCTTGCCCTAAGAGACGCCTTTCAGCTGATGTGCTGACTGAGAAACATCAGGCGAGGCTCTTAATTTACCACAGCTGAGTTGCTTTCCCCAATTTCTTTCCTGCCTTGCCCGATTTCCAGTGTGCAGGCCACTGCATGTTTACCCCCAGACAGCAAGGGCCATTGGCTTAAGCAGGACTTACTTCTGAGTAAAGAAGGTACTGGGGCACAACATCCAACTTAGTGCCTTTCTGCTGGTGCCTCATGGGAAGTAACAAAAAGGCAAGCGAGGATTCCAACAAGAGTGGCCTAATTTCTAGCAGGTGCAATTGGGTTGCTGTTTTAGTTTAACTTGGAACATTTGCAATTTACTGTACAATTAGAAATGAATAGTACAGACTGCAGTCATTTTAACCGTTTTAAAATCACCCTCCAGGATATTCTGAACCATTCCCCTACGGCTCCCAGCATGCAAAATGCACCCCATCATCAGGCAGCTCCGTGTTCTTATGCTAAGGATATTGAAAGTGAAAAGGACTTTTCAAAGAACGATAGATTTTCAAAGACATTGATAGCAGTTAGATACCTGTCTAGCAGTGACTGAAATCAGTAGAGAATAAGAAGTTAATTGGAGTGGGCATATTTTAAAATCTTCCTCTTGGCTGGTGTGATCCAGGGAAGTTTCATGCCAGTCATATCCACCATGTCAAATGGCAATATGAGAGAAACACTGGCAGTCAAGGAGAGAGAGAGAGAGAGAGAGAGAGAGAGAGAGAGAGAGAGAGACCTGTGGTGCTTACCAAGTAGGGCCAACCCAAGACATTTTGGCACCTGAGGCAAAACTCAAAAAGCATCAACTCCCCGCCACCCATGCAGCCTGACAAGGACACTTTCCACATTTGTACAGCACCAAGCACTCACCAGCAATAAGCATGATGATAATGATATTTGTGCATTTCTACAGCACTGGGCACCTGGTAAAAGATAAAGGGTAAGGTACCCCTGCCCTGGGCACCTGGTAGCAATTATAATAAAGAAATATATTCATGTTTGTATATCACCAAGCCCTCACCAATATCCTGCCAGCGTGGCCAATGGTCAGGGATAGCATGAAGAGGCAGTGTGGCATAATGGCTAGAGTGATGGACTAGGGCCTGGGAGACTAGAGTTCAAATCCCAACTCTGTCATGAAGGATGACCAGTCTCTGTGTGCCTAAACCTACCTCACAGGGTGGTTGTGGGGATTAAATTACGAGGGGAAGAATCCATGCCCCCCCCCCCTTGAGCTCCTGGGATCAGAAGACAAATGCAATAAATATATTGTAGACTAGCAGCGCTTGAAATAGGATGTCCTCTGTGTGTGTGTTTGCCTTGCTGCCTCCTTCCTTTCCACAGGAACCTACAGGAAGCTAGATTCCTGGTGCCTCACTATGGTCTACTCTAACAGGTTGCGGTTCTCCAGGATTTCAGACATGAGTCTTACCCAGCCCAGCAAGGAAATGGGTTGTGCAAAAGAGAATTCAACTGGAGGAGGCGAATAAGTGAGCAAATGGGCAGGCTAAGAAGGAAGGTGATTTGGTGTGGGTGTGGCCACCTGGACAGCAGCAAGCCTTTTTGACATGAGGCAGTACCTGGGGGGTGGATGAAGGAGAGAAGCCACTGCCCTACACAGCAGCTATGGTGACCCTCACCATGTAAATAAAGCAGCAGCGAAGAGGCAGCTTCCTCTTCCTCTTCCTCTTCTTCTTCCTTGGTGCTGCCTTTCTTGGTTGCTGCCCAAGGTGTCCACGTCACCCCGCCTCATTGGTGGGCCAGGCCTGTTTCCAAGGAGCTCAGTTAAAGTGAAGAATTCAAAATGAAGATTTGATTGCTAACAAACTAGGCTCTTCCCTGCCTGGTCTTTAATATAATTTATCTTCCTTGATAATGTCAGCCTTTTTAATATCCATTTCTTCAAGCCTCAGGGGAAGCCAGATAAGAGATACAGGGCCTTTTTTTTTTTTTGCATGCAGAAATAAAAAGGTCCACCCACCACTGAAAAGATGGGACATTTATCCAAGCCACCTGGGTGAAAAGGATTTATGGAACTCCAATGAAGGAAGGGGGGAGCACAAAGATTGGGAAATGAAATTGGGAGGTACCACAAGTCCTGGAATAGAGAGAGAGGGTTGATTATCCAAGGAACTCACAAGAAAGTACTATTATCCTCATGGCAACTTACCAGAAGGTAGGAGAAGAGCCTTGCAGAATTTTCTAGGCCACCAACATACTGCCAATAAACAAATGGTAAGATTCAAAATCATTAAATATAAGCATTTCCCTCCATCTGGAAAAGACTCTAGCCTAAGCTGCGGGGAAGGAGGGAGGGAGTGTGTGTGTGTGTGTGTGTGAGAGAGAGAGAGAGAGAGAGAGAGAGAGAGAGAGAGGGAGCTCCCTACTCTCCCTCTAATCATGAATGCATGTAGGTTGGGGCAGCCCTTCAACGACATGGCTGCAGCCGCAGCACACATTTAAAACACACTTGTTCCACTTCAGAGTCATGGCTTCCCCCCTCCTAAGAACTCAATTTTCACCTAAGAATCCCTGGCTCAGTAAGAACTCTCAGATAGGGACGCGGGTAGTGCTGTGGGTCAAACCACTGTGCTGCTTGGGTTTGCCGATCGAAAGGTTGGCGGTTTGAATGCCTGCGACGGGGTGAGCTCCCATTGCTCAGTCCCAGCTCCTGCCAACCAAGCAGTTTGAAAGCACGTCAAAGTGCAAGTAGATAAATAGGTACCGCTCTGGCGGGAAGGTAAACAGTGTTTCCGTGTGCTGCTCTGGCTTCGCCAGAAGCGGCTTAGTTATGCTGGCCACATGACCCAGAAAACTGTCTGTGGAAGCGGACAAATGCCGGCTCCCCCGGCCTGTAAAGCAAGATGAGCGCCGCAACCCCAGAGTCGTTCACGATTGGACTTAATTGTCAGGGGTCCTTTTACCTTTACCTTTACCAACTCTCAGCTTCCTCAACAAACTACAATTCCCAGTATTCTTTGGGGAAGGGGGGGAGGCATGACTTAAAGTGCAATAAGTATCTTTTTAATGTATGCTGTGGCCACAGGTCATCTGTTCATGCAAATCATGCCCATCAGGGGCTTTCATCTACGGGCACAACAAGCAGTACCTGCTCTGGAAAGGCCCAAGGTATTTTGGAGGCTTTCTGTACAACCTGGTTTCTTTCTCCAGTGCTTAAAGAAAGTTTAAACCCATAGACAACCCTCCATAGGTACTGAAAGCCTATGGTGAGGCTCTGAGAAATATCACCTAGTTCCCAGGGCCATATCTAAAATGGTGAAAATGAACGCTGGCTTGACTAGTGCCCTAGCAATGGTCATGAGCTGATCTGCAAAAGGAGAGGGCCTGGCCTAGAGAGATGCCAAGCCTTATCACAACCCTCAGGCAGGCTTGGGGAACAGCAGGGTGGAGAGAGAAGTAACTGAAGTAGACCTCTGACTTTTTTTGTGTTCCAGGCAGGACGAAGGCCCTCGCCAATGAGGCAGGATGAACGAAGGCATGTTGTGCACTGCTGCTGCTGGTTTTGAAACGACATGGTGCCCAACAATATAATATGCAGCGCAAATGCTCCTCAGTGCCTGTTTGACAAATCTATTATGTGTGAAGCAAATGCTGCTCCACCAGTAGCAAGATTCTCTGCACAGATATTGCTTCTGTTTAGAAAATTGAGAACACCCGGTGTGTTCATATCCATACGCTTAATAATAATAATAATAATAATAATAATAAAGTTTTTGTATACCCTGCCTTTCTCCCCAACTGGAGCATAACGTGACTTACATATTAAATAAGAACAGCTAAAAACATAGAAAAAGAATCATTAAAGAACAATTATACATTGATAGAATTTAAACTATAGACTCGTATAAAATATATTAAAGCCATACAAATAATCACAATAAAAACAGCGCAGCACCAGCCCTTTCATTAAAACCAGTCAGTTCCCCAAAGCCTGTTGGAACAAGAAGATCTTCACTGACTGGCGGAAGGACAGCAAGGAGGGAGAGTGTCTAGCTTCTCCAGGGAGGGAGTTGCAGAGTCCCGGAGCAGCCACCAGAAGGCCCTTTCCTGTGTCCCCCACGGGTGCCTGCAAGGGTGGTGGGACTGAAAGAAGAGCCTCCCCTGAAGATCTCAGAAGTCAGACATGTTCACAAGAGGAAATATGGTCTTTCAGAGAGCTTGGACCTAACCTGTGTGGCGCTTTATAGGTTATAACCAACACTTTGAGCTGTAACTGGGCTGTATTTAGACATGTCAAAGAAGTAATTCAGGTAAAATCATACAGGGAAATCCAGTGGGAAAGACAGGACTCCACAGTGCCATCTGGTGTCACAGTGTTATATTGCAATATACAACACACATAAAACGCTTTTTCTTTGCCAATCTAGCTGAGTCCCTGGAAACAGACTGGCAGTCTTTGGAGCTGTTGTAGGCCATACAGTGAGTGCATGTGTTGTTGAATGGACATTGGCAGACAAAGGTAAAGGTAGGATTTGAATTTAGTTCCAAGTATTTCCCACCCACCCCCCTCATTGAGCCAGGGATTCGCACATTACCTTTGACAGGTTAGTTGCGGCTCTGGTCACCCTAACAGATGATCTCCACAGGCAGCTGGACCGAGGCAGGTCAGGGCTGCTGATTCTTTTAGACCTATCAGCAGCCTTCGACATGGTCGATCACAAACTCCTGGACCACCGCCTCACCAGCGTGGGGATCCAGGGCACAGTCCTTCAATTGCTGCGCTCGTTTCTCTCTGGTCTGGGACAGAGGGTGGCGCTTGGGGGGGGGGACTGTCGTCACGCCCTCCTTGGTGTGTGGAGTGCCGCAGGGTGCTATACTCTCCCCGATGCTTTTCAACATCTTTATGCGCCCCCTCACCCAGCTTGTCCAGAGTTTTGCGTTGGGCTGCCATCAGTATGCTGATGACACCCAACTCTATCTGTTGATGGATGGCCATCCTGACTCGGCCCCAGACACACTGATCAGATGCTTGGAAGCTGTGGCTGGATGGTTACGTGGGAGCCAGTTGAAGTTAAATCCTTTGAAGACAGAGGTCCTTTGGCTGGGTCGGGACGATATGGGATTGGGGGGGCAACTCCCATCTACTGCAGGGGCACAATTAGTGCCAGCACCATCCGGTAAGAGTTTGGGTGTAATCTTCAACACTTCCCTTTCCATGGAGGCGCAGATTGCAGCTATAACAAAGGCGGCATTTTTTCATCTCCGCCAAGCTAACCAGTTGGCTCCTTACCTCTCTTGCCCTGACCTAGCCACTGTGATCCACGTGACGGTCACCTCCAGACTGGATTATTGTAACTCACTCTGTGTGGGGCTGCCTTTGAGACTGACCCAGAAACTCCAGCGGGTGCAGAATGCTGCTGCGAGACTCCTTACGGGGTCCTCGCTGCGGGATCACATTCACCCAGTGCTATACCAGCTGCACTGGCTCCCGGTGGAGTACAGGATCAGGTTTAAGGTGCTGGTTTTAACCTTTAAAGCCCTTCACAGCCTAGGACCCTTGTACCTATGGGACCGCCTCTCCTGGTATGTCCCACAGAGGACCTTACGGTCTTCAAACAAAAACATCTTGGAGGTCCCAGGCCACAGGGAGGTTAGGCTGGCCTCAACCAGAGCCAGGGCTTTTTCAGCCGTGGCTCCAATTTGGTGGAATGCTCTGTCACAAGAAACTAGGGCCCTGCGGGACTTGACATCTTTCTGCAGGGCCTGCAAGACAGAGCTGTTCCACCAGGCTTTTGGCAATCCTCACAGAACTCTACCCCAATGGTTGCCATTAATTTGATTTGAACTGATTTTGTAATGAAATGATTTTAGAATGTTGTGTTATTTTACTGTTGTTAGCCGCTCTGAGCCCGGCTTCAGCTGGGGAGGGCAGGATATAAATGGATGATGATGATGATGATGATGATGATGATGATGATGATGATTATTATTAACTGATCGGACCTAGCCTGGGAAGGAAGGTGGAGCAAGCGAAGTTTAGTTATCCTAATGCCTGTTTCCAAGCCAAAACTCATAAAATCCTGGAATGGCTGGGGAAATAGAGGTAGCAAAGGGCACAGGAGAGAGAGCGGCAAGAGAACTTTTATGCTCCTCAAGAGGGAAAGCTCTCACTCTAATGACACAAAATCTCCGCATCAGGGATGCAGCAGTAATTTATGGAGAAGCAGAGAATGGTCAGCTTTGACACCCATGAACAGGAGATGTCAGCTCGACATCTGTTCCTGACACTTCAACAACTAATTATTTCTCCACACGCTGCGGTCAGGTTGCCGGAAAAGCCCTGGGGTGGTCTCGGCCCTGTCAATAAATCCACATTGGACTAGCTAAAACAAAAATAATAAAAGGCTTCACGACTGACATCAAACAATCAATTGAACTTTGTGAAGGTCACCCAGAGCCAGAAGGAAGGAGAGGGAAGAGGAAGGGAGGGGAAGGGAAGGGAAGGAGTTTGGGGGAGACTCCTACGCAAAGGAAAATACAGAGTCAAAATGAGCACTGCCAAATTGGAGCCTCCTAAGAGATGTGACCCCAGAAAGATCACAAGCTTGATTTGTGAGGCGAGAGAGAAAGGAAATAATTAAATTCATTATAATATAAAATGCCACTGAAATGGGGAAGCTGCAAGGATTAAAACCACCCACCTTTTTATCCCCAGCTACTAAAAGCTCAGTGCTCACGGTCACATCCTCCTTACACATATGGGACATGGTGTAACCAAAAATAAGCCCTTTTGACCCCATTAGATTTCAGAGGGGAAATAGAAGTTAGCACTTAAACCAATGGGACTCATAAGGGCTTAGCTTTGACTGGATTGTGCCCTTCGTACACTGCATGTGTGAAGGCAAGACATGGGTGTTTGCATGTATATGACATGGGTTGCATGGGTGTTTGCATGTATAAGACATGGGTTGCATGTATATCATGCAAGTACTTGCCAGGAAGGAAGCATTGATTGGCGGAGTTGCTAGCAGACCCAAGTTTGCCTGCCGTGGCTGCTGAAGTAGCTTCTCTGACTCGAGTTAACCTCAGTGCATATGTGATGGTTGTGTGAGGAAGGCCTGAGTTCAAATACTGCCAGAGTCAGATTTCCCCTACCTGGTGCCCTCCAGATTACAACTCCCAGCAACCCCAGCCAACCTTGTCATGAACGCAGAGCAAGGTGCATTCGTTTTCTACTTCTTATATGTGGGAAACGGAATTCCTCAGCTGTAGGCTTGCCATACATCTGGAATATAACCAGAGAAAATAGTGTTTGGGGGGAATTTTGGAAAATCAGCAAAATGTCCGGGATTTTGAGGTTGACTGCCTTAAAAAAGTTCTGTCAGGGAACTGCCATCAGCTCAGAGGCGGGAGGTGGAAGGGCAGTTGGGTTACAGGGAGCCGTCAAAGATCATGAGAAGCAGCTCGTCCTCCGGGGAGGAGCGAAGCCATGCGCCTCCAAGTGGGGAAGGGATGCAGGGCTCGGAAGACGCAAGGGAGAGCCGCAACACCGAACCTGAGCAAAGTGGGGGGAAGCAGGTCCCCCTTTGTCCACGCCCTCTCTGCGCAGAAGGCTTACGCGCAGAGAGGGGAGGCGTAGGATGGGGGTCAAAAAACTGCTCTGCTGGGGAAAGTTTAAGGACCGCCCACTCCCAGATTCTGCTAGTGACTGAGCAGACACGGAATTGAGTCGATCTGCATTGTGAACCTTCTGGACAGATAATAAAGCCTTGAAAAAACCAACGGGGAGTCTTGCCTGATTGCTTTTGAGCAACCACGCCGGCACACATAACAAGTTCCCAACTTTGTTTTTCCCAAAAAAACCTTTTGTGTCCTGGATTTTACTTCTAGAAATATGGCAACCCTACTCACCTACAGTTTTATGTGACACACCTCCTGCTCGGGTCTAGATCAAGCCAAAGACAAGCCATAAGAGAAGGATGTAAGCTGCTGGGAATCCCAAGTGGGGAAAGTGCTGTCACACTCAGGTTCTGCTTGGAGACATCCCATTGTCATCTGATTGGTCACTGTGAAAACAGGATGCTGGACTAGATGGGCCTTGGCTTGATCCAGGAACGCTCTTCTTGTTTTCTTGCTTTTGCTTTTACTGCCCTGTTTTCTAATCTTCTCTCAGCTGTGACCAGCAACGTAGACTAAAAGAAATTCTTCCAAAATCATACAGCTACAAAATGTCTAATCCATATTCATTATGCAGATTCATGCAAACAGAACCATTTTACATAGATTTTATTTTCCAGTAACAGGTTTTGAGGGGACGGGGAGAACGACACATACCGGTAATTTCAAATTCCCAGGGAACTCAGTAGGTGAAGCACAGTTCAGCAAATCTTTTTTGTATTTCTACAATCTAAGCCTTGTTGAAGGTCTAAATGCATTTCCCCCCTACGAGATCAACCATAACTCATATGAGATTATAGCCTTCTCATAAACTCTTTCACTTCTCATGTCACCAAAAACATTACATGGAGTCTAATAACCATAGTATGTTAAGGGGTGATTGATTGATTGATTGATTGATTGATTGGTGGGTGGTGGTCATGAAAGTGGCTGAACAATGCTGATGTTGCAAAAGAGAGTAACAAAACAATCTTCCACATGTCTACTTAAATCCCATTGTGTTCAGTGGGTCTCAGTCAGAAGTATGCATAGAAATGCAGCCTGAGCCCTTCTGTTGCCATTTGTTAGGCAACTCTGATGTCAGAGACAGACCCAACAGTGGAGGGGAGCTTAGGAAAAGGGAGCCCAGAGTGAAGGGAGGGGAGCGAGAAGCAGGAGCCTGAAGAACGATAGGCAGAAGAGCTGGAGGTGGTCATTTGAGAACAAGGAGGCAAAGGACCATTTGAAGGATGGATGGATGGATGGATGGATGGATGGATCTGAGGGAGTCTAGGAAAGGTGGAGGCAGAAGACCCTGAGAATCAGCGTATTTAGAAAAGAAAGAATATGAGAAGGGAAAACAGGAAGAGAGTGCAAGGAAGACCAGAAACAAGAAGAGGGAAGTCTGGGGAAGAGTCTGAGGGGCAGTAGAGGAAGGCCTAGAGCAGAGCTTTCCAAACTTTTCATGTTGGTGACACACTTTTTAGACATGCATCATTTTGCGACACAGTACTTAAGTTTTACTATCAAACTGGAGGTTAAACTAATCCCTTTCCAGCCCAGGAAGGAGCGATCAGAGTGTTCTCACGACGCACTAAACGCACTAACATGTCACAACACACAGTTTGGAAAGCTCTGGCCTAGAGGCTAGGAAATAAGGTTTAAAGGATCAGCCCTGCTCACATCTAAAACCTGACGTCTCCTCAGAGGAAGTACAAGGAGAGCCGGATTCTCCAGCAGATCTCCACACCTCAAGGAGCCATCAAATCTAGAGATCTCTACACTTGTTATCTTGGTTCCTGGCCAGCTCTCAGACAGATAGGGGGACACACACCTCATCTTCCCCAGGGCCACAAGAGCAGAGGAGATGATGAACCTGGCAGGACCTTCAAAGCTGGCTAGCTGTACATTAGGTTACTCTGGAGGAGGAAGTTAATTGAAGCACCTGCTCCGATCAAGACCTGCCTGTCCCAGGATGGGGCAGAGTCACCAGCTCCTATATAATTCACTGCTCAAGCTTCCTCCTAGGCAGGGGAGACCTCTCTCATGGGCAAAGTGGGGCACAGTCCCACCAAGATTCTGAAACCTCCAAAGGCATGATGATCCAGTCTGTCTTCTGTCATCCACAATATTATCAACAGATTTGTAATGACTAAGTGGCTTCTCTGCTTAGCCAGTTATAAAAGTCTCTAGCAGTTGATCCCACAAGTTGGTCTCTCTCCTGTGTAAGTAATACTGAGAAACAAAGAAACAAAAAGATACAAGGCAATCTCTGAGAAAAAGAGTAAATGGCTAGAGTTGAGTGGTAATAAATTTTCTGTTCTGTGACTAAGTTCCTATTCGTTTCAATGGTGCTTGTGCAGGAGATAATCCTGTCAGACCATTGTGTCCCATGGTTTTAATCGCTTGGCACTCCATTGCTACAGACACCACATCGACATGCTGAGATTAACCCACACTTCCAAACTACAAAATGACAAAAACTCTGCTTTGTGAAGTTTCTGAGAAATGGCTTCATAAAAACGATCAGGTTCAGACTTCAGTCAAACTCCCCACAGAGCCATCAGTATTCAGCAGGGTGTGATAAATTCATTTCCAAAAGTACCAGCATACCCTTTTAGCACTGCTATTATCAAGTGCAATTCATTGAAATGTTACAGCATTATTAAAGGGCATATTAGAGCAATTAAAACCTACAGTCAGATCCAGAATCCAATACTGAGAAATGAAAATTTGACAGCCCTGGGTGGCTGAAGTGATGAATGCTCTCTCCAGGCATAAGGACACAATTGTATTATAGATCAGGCAAGGATTGATAAAAGGGGAGGAGTTAGAAGAATATAAGAAACGGCTTCATCCACCCCAGTATTGTCGAATGTAATCGGCAGCCGATTTGTACAGCATGTTCAAGTGGTCAGAGCATTTCTTGCTCATTATCTTAGAAATCCTTCTAAGAACGCTTTAAGGTGCGGTAGCCAACGTCGTGCCCTCTGGGTCCAGTGGACTGCAATTCCCATCAGCCAATGGCTCGTGAGTGTTGTAGTCCAAAACTTATGGAAGGCACCATGTTGACTACCCTACTTAACGATCGGCCACACTGTTCATTTGTACCATATTGCACTCGGTTGGCTTGCTTAAAGCCATCTAGCGTCTTCATGACAGTGGGAAGATATGGCTCTGGCCTGGTGGAACGTTCTGCCTCATGAGACCAGGGCCCTGCAGGATCTGATTTCTTTCTGCAGGGCCTGTAAGACAGAGTTGTTCTGCCTGGCCTTTGGCTTGGAGCCAATTTGATTCCCTCCCTCTCTTTCTTTTTTCTTTTCCTTCTCCTCCTGCGATGAGGCTACATTTTAATATTTTAATGTTTCAATATTTTAATGTTGTATTTTAATTTTGTTTTTAAGTTGTAATCATTCAACTTGTTTTTATTATTGCTTGTAAGCCGCTCTGAGCCCAGCCTTGGCTGGGGAGGGTGGGGTATAAATAAAAAATATTATTATTATTATTAGTAGTAGTAGTAGTAGTAGTAGTAGTAGTAGTAGTATATGAACCAGGAGGTAAACTGAGATGACAGGGATTGAATGTGAAAGTGCTTACAGTGGCCTTCACAACCCCGTGCCTCCAGATATTTTGGACTACAACACCCATTGGCCCTAGGCAGCCCAATGGCCAGAGATTATGGGAGCTGTAGTCCAGCAAGTTCTGGAGGGCTACACATTCCCCAGCCATGGTCTACATGCAAGCTATGCGTTCTGTCGCTAATCTAAGGACTCTCATGATCTGGGATTCAGGCTCTTTTCTCTAGAACAGGGATGTGACCCACCAGATGTCGCTGGACTACAATTCCCATAATCCCATGGGCTGATGGGAGTTGGAGTCCAACAACCTCTGGGAGACCAGAGATGCTCCATCCCTGATCTAGAGGAGAGGAGAGGGTGTGCCTTGGGTGGACTCAGGGACCAGCTGTTGTCAAAACTTTAAAATAAAGGTTTCTTCTTCTCAGTGGGCAGAGGGTATCCTGGCAGGAGTTACTCCTCTATTTACATGGCTGCAAGCATAGGGGATCCCAGTGTAGTCAGTACCGACTACATACAGCTGTTTGCATGTTCCAAAAAGAAAGAGTGAATACTTGTATTTTTTTATCTATTTAACAAAAATTAAATACGGTACTGCTTGATTGTGAGAAAACCTCTAACCAGTTTACAAAAATTATAAAACAAACCAAGATGGTGGAATTTAATGTCTTCCTCGTTCAGTTGTTATATCTTCCCAAGCATTCCAGTTTTCCAGGCAGAGTGATGCCCTTCCTCCCTTTGTGGGTTCACCCTACCCTCCACCCAAACTGATTTTGGGGTGCGTGGGTGGAGGAGAAGAAGGCGAAATCCTCATTGTGTGAGCAGAAGCTCTTACGCAAGGCTTCTGCTGATGGAGCTGGTTAGGTGAATCCTGCTTCCTGAGAAAACACAGTTTAAAACAGGCATTAAAAAACATTCAAAAGATTATTTAACCCCACAGTTGCTAAAAAGATGAAACACATGTAACCTCTACATGTCTGGATAGGTTTGTAATAATTATTGGGCTCTTCTGTTGCTTCCAACTTTTTAATCCCAGCTATTGAATATCATTTTGTAGACGGCATTTAGAAAATCGGAGACAGAAGTTGGTCTCTTCGGGCTAACTGATCCTGTAACACACACCCTAGGGGGTTTATGGAGACATTTAATAAACAACAAAACAGCAGTGAGCTTAAAAACCCCTCTGGGATGTTTTAGGATGCTGCTAATGTGTAGACATACAGTGTCCCAGCTCTCTCCCCCAACCGCTTTAGTGTGGCTTTCTCCTTATGAGGATATGTGAGGCAAGGCCAGTCGTCATGCCAAATATTTTCCCAGCACTGAAACGGCAGAGATGGGACGGAAAGCGAGCGTTGTTGGACAAAGAGTCCCTGCATAAGGTTTAGTGGTGGCAGGAGCTCATGGATCAGCCAATGGGGAGATCGGTTGCCTCCTTTATTCACAATGAAACCCTTATCGTTTCCCTGGAACTGCTGGACTAGACACACCTGTAAGTCTGATTCAGCAGGGCTGTTCTTATGTTCTTTGCATAAGTTGTAAGCTTAGAAAAAGAAGAAGTCTGGGATTTGTGCAATTGCAGTTCTCTGGTTGGTTGGTCCAGCACAGAGGTGGCCAAAGTGGTGCCCTCCAGACAGGCTGCCGCTGTCATTAGGTCAACGAGGCAGCTGCCTAGGGCACAGAGCTCAGAAGGGCACAGTACTGACCTTTCAGGGGCGCAGTTTACTACAGATTGGTTTTCGTTAGAAATTTCTGATCATATTTTACCTTGATTTTGTATTTTGAAGGATCTTATCATTTCTGAAGTAAGGTAGTAGAGTTGATTGGAGGTTAAATAGACACACACAGAGAGAGAGTGAAAGTGCATTTAATTTTAAATCTTACAGTCACATCTTAATCTTATTTAGAAAATGTATTCATTTTTCTAGTGAGCCATGGCTGATGAAAAATGACGATCTGCAGCTCAGTATCGCAAATGAAAGGCAGAAAGGGCTAAGCAGGAAGGAAAGCAAGAGGAGTTCCTCCTGAAAAACCGTTCTACACAGAAAGCAACTGAAGAACAAGAATATGACTGTATTCTTGTTGAAACTAGCACGGAGGAAGCTGAATGTTGGCGCTCCTATTACAAATGATATAAACCTTAAGATATATGTTTCATAAATTGGAGATATTTCTGGAAAGCACACAAAGGAAAAAGAGGATGTCTAGAAAAATGAGAGTACTGCTAAGTCTGCAAAAGAAGACGGCCTTGTGCCTGCTTTGAATTACAGGGACCCTGCTAACTGGCCTAACAATTGCAGTGATAATTTGCAACAGCATATAATGCAACATGGACCACAGCAGGTGGTACCACATGATTTTCCCAAAGGCTATTAAAAACAGAAGTTTTTCTCCAATGTGCTGCAAGAAGAGACTAGCAAACGATGGAGTGTGCCATCAATGGTTGATATATTCAGCCTCAAAATATGTGTATTTTTGTTTTTGCTGTAAATTGTTCAGCAAGGAAAAAAAAGGGCATCAACCCTACAAGATACAGGTTCAAAAGACTGGGAGAACCTTGAAAGAATTCTGTCTTCACATGAGAGGAATACTGACCAACTATTAGATTTGGAGAGAACTTTTTTAAAAAATAAATAAATAATTTTTTGTTGAATTATTATGCAGATACAAATGAAACAAAGTATACAAACATTTCAACTGAATCCAAAAAAAATCAACAAAAAAGAAAACAGAGCAAACCGGAGCAAACGCAAAAAGTAAGAACATAAGTATAGTACAAGGTAAGTGTAATAGACATCCCAGAATGTCATTTCTCTACCAAGATGCTGACCCTTCTGGGTCTCTTTTTTATTATACTTTTAGGTTTTTGACTTCCATTGACCTCACGGTGGTTCATTTCCTATAACTAAACAATTTCTCTGTATTTTTTTTTTAAATGATATTTATTAAGAATTTTAGAATTACAGGAAAAACAAAGAGAAAAAGAAGAAGAAAAAACAAAGAAAAAAGAAACAGCAATCAGACAATACAAATTAGTAAAAATCAAAATCAAAAAACAACAACAAAACACATCACACATCACAATCAAAAAGCAAAAATAAACCACAAAAAAATTAAAAAACAAATCCAATATTCTCAAATCCTTAACTGTCATTACCTTATTTCATCGACCTCCTCACTCCTCCCTTTTTTGTATTCTAGTTATTAATTATCACAGCAAATCCTTTTCCATTTTTCGTAATATTCTGTCATTAAATTACCTTAATCTATTTTAACCTTATCTTACTATAAAAAACCCCTAAAACTTAAAACTTAGATCTTATTTATACCAATTTCTCATAACCATAGCATATTCTTACATAGTTCTTTTAACATTTCTGCTAAAGCCAAATAATTTCGTTCCAACATTTTTCTAACATTCATCAATTTTACAAAACAATCCTAATAAAAATTTTTAAAACTTTCTTCCAATCTTCATCCAACGTCTCTTCCTCCTGGTCCCGGGTTTTGTCAGTCCTTTCTATCCCATCCATCTAGTTCATTAACCTGGTAATCTTATATCCGAGGCCCTTGGATCTCTTCCATGTCCCATCCGCAGATCTTCTTCATATTTATACCTGTACTTTAATTTGTCTCCTGCTCCTTTCACTCGTGGAAACTCCAGCTTGACAGTATTTTTGTCCTTTCTCGACAGATCAGCCCCTTTTCTATAGTCCACACTAAACTCCATGTGGTATTTAAAGACATGTTTCAAGGTCCCTCCAAAGTTAAGGACCCCCACAACTCCAAACATCTCACGGCCCATTGCCAGACTTGAAAAGTCAAAACATCCCTGCATAGGGGGGGTCTATCCAACCCCCCATTTCCAAACCCAACAAAACTCTATCTCTCCAAGTCTGGCTTTTCCCAAGTTCATTTGTCAAATCCAACAACTCATGTTCCTGCTGGGCCACTGCTTCCTCCATCTCTGCCACCCGAGGTCCAGCAACAACCTCCTCCCTCATCTGATCTGTCAGAACACACTCCTGAGTTGGTTCCTGGGTGAGTTCTATATAGATACCCACTACCTGTCCAAAATTTCTGATCGCAACAGTCATCAAGTCCGTCTTCTCATGTAACTGTTCCAATAAGGCACTTGTTTTGCAGAAAGCACGTACCAAAGCTTCTGAATACATTGTTATGCAAGGTCAGAAGTCTGTTCCCACGATCTTAATCTGCAGCTGCAAAGCTCCCCGGTTCAAATTTAATAACAGTTTCACAGGCTCCCTCTAGGGGAAGAACTTCTATTTGTATCCATCTCTTTTCTTTCTTTCTTTCTTTCTTTTTTAAAGGCAGATCTAACAACAAAGTTTCCTTTTTCAGATATTTTGTCAATATTTGTTCCTTTAAAATGCGAAGGGGAACAGTGGAATCACTATGTTTCTCTTCTTTTAACTGTCTGTCAAAAACGTTTGTCTATAGTCAATGAACTTCAAAAAACGTCAATCCTGACACCCTGCTCCCAGGTTCAAGACGGTGGAAAATTACTTTTCTTTACACACTCTTCTGCAGGTTTAAACAGTCCAGGAAAAAAAACCCCTCTTCTCCTGCTTCCGAAGGGGGTTCAACAATTTTAAATGATGAAAGTTAATCCTTTACAAACGATTTTCTGAACTCTAGTTTGTCATGTCTTTGCTTTAATCTATCTACAAGAAACGGAAGGCTGACTTCCTGTTTAGACCTTCCCGTTTCGGTGCCAAATTAAGAAGAATTTCTTAATCCAATTTTCCGTTCTACTCACAAGTCGTTGTTTAAAGTCCAATTGTCCAAATTTAACCTACTCACGGGTAGTTGTTTTATAGCCAAATTGTCCCAGGAAAAAGGCAGCGCTCTCCGGCAACGGCTGTGCGGCTTCGCTCCACGGAAGAAGCAGTTGACTCTCAGCACCGCGCCACTTGCCCCTTTTCGCTCCGGAGCCCGTAGCTGGGTTCCTTTACGAGTTGGGGGGCGCGAAAGGTGCCCGCCGAGTTCCATGGTCACAGGCTTCATCCGCCTGTGATTTTTCAAAGGGTCCCCGCTTCGCCGTAGCGAAAAGACCCGTTTTCCGTGGAGCCGGTCCCTCCGGATCAGAGGGAATCTGCCATTACCGATGGTGCCACCCTGGAAGGCCAATTTCTCTGTATTTCAATATATTCCTCATCTTGGTATAAGGAGACATTTTCCCACTTACGGGTTTATTTTAAACACAACCAAATCTTGGTTGTTGAACCTTGACTCGATAGGTAGGTATTCAGGCATTCCCACTCCTTCTGGACTATTTTATTTGACTTGTTCTTTAAGGCTTCAGTCAACTTAGCGGGTTCCAAGTATTCACTCAGCTTTTGTAGAGAACTTGGAGACAACTTGAATTGTGCTTATCTAAAGGAAAAACAATTGATGGTCTTACCCAACAGAAAGATAGGCAAGAAGAACAATATTGGTGAGAAATCTTGGAATGCTTGATTGCTTTGGCCAGAGTTCTTGACATGCAAAACTTGGCATTCCGTGGTCCAGCTGAAAAGTTGTACAGTATTAGCAATATCTTTTTTGAAGTTTGTCGACTATCTAGCCTTTTTTGATCCTGTCATGAATGAACATTTGTACAGTTAAAGATCAAGAAACAATGGTTCACTACCTAGGATGCATAATTGAAACAAAGAGATTAACGCTGAAGATCTGTGCTGTGAATTTAATAGCAAAGTGCATGCCTCCACTACTTCTTTTCATACTGCAACAAAAACTCCTGGATTGCGTGCCTAATGTTTCTGTTGCACTAAGGATTCTTCTCACACTTGCAGGGTCAGTGGCAAGTTTCTCAAGGCTCAAACTTATAAAAGCTTATATCGTACACTCAACAATATTGCAAAACAGATTAGTTGGCTTGGCAACTGTCTCAATTGAAGATGCCGAGGCAGCAGCACTTCACCTGAAGGAATTGGTGACAAAATTTGCAAAGGAAAAGAACAATGCACAAAGTTAGATTTTGATGCCTGAAATCAAAACTTTAAGAGACTTAATTTTTAACATCACAATTCACAAGATTATTCAAAATGATTTGAACGATAAAACATTTTCTATTGTGTTTGGGAAAGATAATCAAAGATAGTAGTATTACTGAATTTTGCCATTTAAAATAAATTTAGGAGGTTCAAGTTTTGTGATTTTCATTTTTCCTACAAGACCTCTGTTTTCGAAAATTGAAATTAGAAACCTGCGTGCGCGCGTGCCAGTAGTTGGTCTTGCATAGGGAGGAAAATAACATGGCACCAGCACTGCTTCTAGATTCTGTTGGACACCAGCCCCCATAAGTCCCAGGCTGCATGGTCAGTGGCCAGAGGTGATGGGAGTTGTCAGCAGCAACATCTGGAGGGCACCACATTGCCTACCCTGGTCCAGAATCTTGAAATCTCCTCTGGGCAGGATTCTACTTGCTCTGTGTCCTCAACTAGACTGGACTCCTGCACAGACTGACAGTGCTATTCCCTCCTGTACTCTCCAGCATAGCTTGGCCAGGAGCAGACCTAGGGCTGTGTGAGGAGTGCTGGGAATGCACTGGGCACTGAGCCAAGGGGGTGCCGCCTCAAAGCTGGGTAAGCAAAGTGCCAGGCTTTGGGAAGGTGGTGTGAGGCTCTCACAGGGTCCTAGAGTCCTCCCACCTAAATCCTAGTTGGTGCTTTAGGAAGGAAGTGGGAGGGCTTTAGGATCCTGCCAGTGCCCCTCATACCACCTTCCCAAAGCTGGTTGCCCCCTTACCTGGCTTTGGAAGGGCAGTGCAAGGGCTGTGGGGGCCACCAGATTTTGGCCTCACACAAGGCACCATGATACCCATGTCCACTACTTGCTTGGCCACCATTTTCTCCAAATCTGGACAGGGCGTGGGCCTGTTTGCTCTGTGCTTGGAAACTGTTGTCAGGGCCAGCCCTCCTTGGGCATCAGCGTCCTCAGGGCCAGCGGCCGCAGATCCCGATGTAGATCTTTATTCCCCCTTGTTCCTGATTTAGATCTTCACTCGCCCCCTTCTTTCCTGGCAGGAATGGGGACGCCATTTCATGGTTCACCTCAGGTGCCAAAATGTCTTGAGCCAACCCTGACTTCCAATATAGTAGAAATAGGGGGTGTGAAATGGCATGTTCCTTGGAAGAAGCAAAGGGGGAAGACCCTCCTCCACCACCTCCCTCATGGGCCACTTGCACCCCTAGATAAGGAACCCACAGGAGGGGGGTGCTGGGTTCCTTCTTTCCTCATAGCCTCGCCCCAGGCATCCAGGGGAAGGGCAGTGAAGACAAATAAGTCAGGCACACCGTCTCCATCACTTTCCCCCTTCTTTTCCCCGCCTCTCTAAACAGATCAAATTATAACCTGAAATCACCGAATGCATATTTTATTATGTGGGTAATTTAAAGGATGAGGGCGAGTTGGGGAATTCATAAACTGCAGTCATATCAGAAGACAAAGTATCGCCATTAATCTCTTAAAGAAGAAATGGAAGGAAAGAGAGGGAGGGGAGAAAGGGGGCCAGTAGTAGATGCTCCCCTCCCCTCCTCTCCCCCACCCATTGCAGGCTCCTGGGGCAGGCTTATAAACAAGCCAGGCCACAGCTCCAAATAAGCTTCATTTGCATTGCAGATTTATCTCTGCAGTTTCTCTCCCCCCCCCCTTTCTTGCCAGCATGCAATTGTGTAAATAACAGGCATTGTTCTCCCAACTTGTTTATGCAAATGACTTCTGCATATTTGTCATTCCTGAAGCCCATCTGAGTCCATCCCCAGGAAGGAAGCGCAGCCTGCAGCTCCACCAGCATGGCTGAGTTAGGCCTGCCAGCTCTGATGCGGGGGGGGGGGGGGGGTCAAGTGGCTCTATTGGCAGGCAATGTGAAGCTTCTTCAGGATTTCTCCACTCGAGGCTGGAGTGGCGTGAAGTTGGGTCAGGTGCCTGAATTGCTCCCCTATGGTGAGGAGGGGTGCAAGGAGTTCATTTCCATGGGATACTAATTTCCCCAGAATCTCATAGAATAACAACAATAAAAATCAGTAATTTGGAAAGAGAGACACAACAAGCAGTTTCTTCTGAAGGCAAACATGTGCTGGAATTCCATGCCCCCAGGCAGCAAGGCCAGAGAAGCAGTAGCATAGCTGGGGGGCACCCCCAGCAGCACTTATTTTGGGGGTGGCATGCACCCCAGAGCTCAGCACGTCACTCCCCAAAGCAGCGCGGCCTGGCGCTGAGCTGCCGTACCCCACCCCCCACCCTCAGCCAATTCTGGGCATGGCAGAATAGAGTGGTACTATTACTACCCTTGATCTGGACACTAGACTTCTGTTGATGCAGCCTAGAATAGCATTAGCTTTTGTGTTTTTTTTGCTGCTGCATCAAACTGGTTTGTTTGTTTTTTTTGTAGAAGAAACTCTGTTTATTTACCTACAGTCAATCCTTGTAAGTGGCTTGCACTGAAAGGCAACAGCAAGTTTCCAAATAAAAACCAAAACCAAAAGTCAGATTGCAATTCTTGCAAGCCAGTTTAACCCTGCGCTGACCAGAAAGCAGAGAAAAATATCTGTTTCCAGTGCAACCAGTTCCTGGCATTAATTTTGAACAATTAGCAAATGACAGCCTGGTCTATGATGCAAGGAGGTGGGGGAGGCAATAATAAAGGCTATTTCCAGCCCTCTGAGGTCAGAAAAGGCTATGATTCACCAGCCCCCCTCCCTTTCACATCCAGAACATCTCTCCACCTAGAACCAAGGAACCATGTAACTGTTAATGACACAGGGATAGGCACAATTTTTACTCTGGCATCCCAGGAGGAAAAGATGGGGCGAAAGAACCCCCCACCCTTCCTATATAAGCAAATTGACTGCCCGCTGTATGGGAACTGGATTACAAATCACTGTTGACTCATGTTATGCTTGTGGTTCACCAAGACCCCTAGATCTTTTTCACATGTACTGCTAGTAAGCCAGGTGTTCACCATCTTGTATTTGTGCATCTTGTTTTTCCTGCCTAAGTGCAAAACCATACGTTTGTCCCTGCTGAAATTCATTTTGTTAGCTTGTGCCCAGTTCTCCAATCTGTTAGGATCATCTTGAATCCCAGTTCTGTCTTCTGTTGCATTAGCTACCCCTCCCAATTTGGTGTCATCTGCAAATCTGATGAGCATCCCCTCAATTCCTTCATCCAAGTCATTTATAAATATTTTGAACAACAACGGGCCCAGGACAGAATCCCGTGGGACCCCACTTGTCACTTTTCCCCAGGATGATCAGGAACCATTAATGAGTACTCGTTGGCTTCGGTCTGCCCAGCAGCTACAAACCCACCTAACAGTTAGCTTGTTCAACCCACATTTCACCAGCTTAGAATATCATGGGGGACTTTGTCAAAAGCCTTACTGAAATCAAGATACACTATAGGTGTCAATTGCAGGTGAAAGATTGGCATGGGCATAGCCAGGATTTTTGTTGGGGGGTGGCAGGCCTTTTGTTAAGGGGGGGACCTCAGTTTGCCATTTTTTGATTTTTATTTATAAGGGGGCAGCTGCTCCTCCCTATCCCCCTCTGGCTACACCCATGGATTGCGGTTGCACAGGGGAAAATCGAGAAACTTGGTGTACAGAAAGGGCTTGGATGACAATCTGTTTTGACCAGCTTGAGAGACTGCAGGGTGCTGAACACACTCCAAAGGAACTGTCCTGCAGCGGAGCCAACTGGCAGTGAGACACGACCATTGGGAGAGAGCAGAATTCCCAGGCAACAGTCTGGACTCAGCTGCTGCAGGACTATGACGCTCTCAGAGACCCCAAGCTTTGGACGGCTGGGGATTGGTAGTGGAGAATATTTGGGGCACTCCCTCAAAAAGCTAGAGTCTCTTGCCTTAGGGGCTACATGTGCAGTCTTGGCCCAGCTATGGCTGCTCAGAAGCAAGTCCCACAGAGTTTTGTGCCCTTATCTCATTTCAGGCCTCCTTTATCCAGATTTCATTCATCTGCTCCTGTCATTCTTTGGGCTTTGTTCTTTTGATCAGGTGACTCTTTTATTGTTTTCTCTTCACTGAATACCTTAATTCTCCTACACTGATAATATAGTTCCATTTTTTTATGTGTACCTCCCGTTCCAGGGAAGGTCCAGGTCAGCAATTCATTAAGGGTTTGGTTTTTGTTTTTGGTTTTTGCAATGTCTGCATTACGACTTCCTCTTCCTCAAAACACCATCCCATCATGCCCCCATTTTAATCCAGATTTACCATTTCCACTGTTGCTGGTGACTCCCCCCCCCCCCCAGCTTGGACATATTCTGTTGCCTCCTTTCTCCAGAGGACTCTGTACATTGAAAACTGCTAAACTTGTTTCCAGTAGCATATACTGGATTTTACTATCAATCCCCTCCCATATTTTAAGATTTTTCCCTTTTCTTTTTTACATGATTAGACAGCAAGGCTTCAGGCAGGACCATTAAAAAAATAGTTTTGTATTAATTTGTTTCAACATGCCCCACCCCCTGACAGCTCCCCATCACTCCAGGTGGTCCAAGGCCAGGGTGATTTGGAAGAGAGTGAAAGGCCAGCCCACTCATGAGCCAAGGTGACATGACTGCCTCAGGCGGCAGGATCCACAGGGGCAGCAGACCCAAACTCCAGGGAATACATACATTGTCTGCTTTGGAATGAGGTTATTACCCCTCTATTATTATCTCTATCAGATCACTCAGCCATTGCTACTGTCTCTTTTCTTCTGGGAGATCAAGATAACCAGGTGACAGCAAAAACCGCAAAAAAATTAGCGGGAGCAATGTGGATAAAATCTATTATTTTATTAAATTTCTAACATTGCTCTGCTGCTTCTTTTTTTAATCAAAAGAAAGCCTATTGTCTCACATGTTTTATCTGTGGCTAAAGGATCATGTAACAATTCTGTCATTTGTGTTGATGTAAACCTCCAGGATGTATTTTTTACAGCTCTATCCCCAGTCTATTTTATCTTATCGCTATGGCTAGTGGCTCATGCAAGTCAAGTTTCTGTCTATCTGTTGCCTCCTCCTGTTGCTGCTGCTGCCGCCGCCTTGCTGGCTGTGAAGCAGTCCTTGGAGACTGAATCTGCCTCCTCTGCAGCAGCCTCTCAGTGAATAACAAGCATTGCTAGTTTCTTCCCAACCCTGGGGTGGGAATGGAGGGGCTGCCCTCTGGGGTCTCCTGGGCTCTGCCCCCACCCAGCATGGTTCAGAGGGGGCCTCCCTTGTGATGGCCTTTGATTCCTACTTCAACAGTGAGGTTGATTTGATCCCCCCACTGGGTTCCTGATGTGGATCTTCACTCACTGCCTGGGGGGAGGGGCGTTTTATGATTTGTTCCAGGTGCCAAAATGTGATCCCCAGTGGGTGCTATGGGATTTCCATTTGAAGGCTTGTTTGTTTTACACAGGCGTGTGTGTGTGTGTGTGTGTGTGTGTGTGAGAGAGAGAGAGAGAGAGTGAGAAAGAGAGAGAGGATGTTATTTGTTTCCTGAAGTCTTAAAGCTAGTACCTGGGTTCTGCTTCCCCTCTCTAGCGCCATATTTTATTTTATTTTTTACAAAATCCTTATGCTGATGAAACCTCTCAGTTTGCATACTTCATTAACTTTAAATAATAAAATAACACTTGGCATATATATAGTGCTTTAGAGTATTCAAAGCACTTTATGTAATTTGTCAGTAATTCTTACAACCATTATGTAAAAAGTAAGTCATTTTTATCTCCATATCACAAACTGGGTTGGGAGGTGGCTGAGCAACAGTGTCCGGCTGAAGCTGCCAAGGTTCATGGTAGAGGCATTGCCAGGAGCTGGGCTAGGTGACCTGCAGGGTCGCTTCCAATCATTCTATGATTCCATGATCCAGGGAGCTAGCAAACTACTGCAGGGTCTATAGAGGCCTCTGTGGGCAACATCCTCTTCTGTCTGGTGGCTCAAGCCTTCAGAGGGCTGTCTTTGTAAAGGTGGTGAACGGAGCCAGCACAATCTCCGTTTAGCCCAAAAGGGTACCAATTGAGAGGCAGTAGCAGTATTGCTCTTAACCATCTTGGCTGGGGGCAGTGGTGGAGAAAGAGGAGTGCGGGGGGGGGCGCGATCCTGGTGGGGTGCCATCTCAGCTGCCCCACCTGCGCTGGGTGCCACACCTCCGCAGGCAGCATGCCACGCCCCCAGGATGCGCATCACGCCCCTGGGATGCACGGCAGCCTCACCCCTGCCTGCTCTCCGCCCCCCCTGGTTCTGGAGTATGAAGCTCCACCCTGGCTGGGGGTCCTGGAAGACCTGCTTCCTGTCTTGCAGGCCTTTTTTCACCTGCCCGGCAGGGCGAGGCCCTGACTGACTCCAGCTCCAAAAGCCAGAGACCATCTTGGCTGTCTCTTAGTGCAGACACAGGTCATCAAGCCCCTACCCTCCAACATTTATCTGATGAAAATAGGGGTGTCCTAGGGAAAAGCAGGAAATTCTGGGGTCAAAACAGAAACCAGGATGGCTTCCCTAAGTCCAGGACTATCCCTGGAAAATAGGGACACTTGGAGGGTCTGAAAGCCTGAGCTTCCCCAGCCACCAACTGCCATGAACCACCACTGGCAAGACTGGCAGCAACAGCAGCAGGTATGGTCTGTGCTTATGGTAATATTGTATTTATTTATTTAGTTTTTTCATGGGTCTGATTGACACTCCTGGAGCCTAGCTCAGCCAGCTGGCATCATGCAAACTAAAAAGCATAATTCCCTTCTTCAATTGCATCTTCCTGAAGACTTCCTAGAGACCCCTTCTCTTCGGTGACTTCAGCCATCCTGAAATAACTGACTTCTTGTTAGCAAGATTTTTGCTTGCTTTCAAGTGCAAACAGCAGACACCCAGCCAATGTCAGCTAGAGACTTCACTGAGCAGCTAATTTCGCCTGATTCTGATGCATCAAGGATGCCTGCTTTCCCTGGCTCACGGCAGCATACATTTCCACAATTATGATGATATAGGCCTACGAATAGATGTTTGCTTTGTTCACAGCACTCTCTCCGACTGTACTCTGAATGCATAAAAATGCAGGACTTGACTATTCATCATACTCCATACCTGCTAAAGAGGCTTTTATCGCCAACGCTTAGACTCCCGCAGTGGGCACATGCTGCTGGCAGTATCAATAGTACAGCTACAAACCCATCAGGCTTTGCATAGCTAGAAAAGGCTCTTTCCCAGTTGAGCCTCATGCTTGGAGTAGGTATGGACCCAGGGTCTTGTACCTGCGACCACCACTGCTGGGTCTCCACTGCAGTTGGTGGGACGGCCTGGCAGGGACTTATTTGTGGTGGTACCAAAGCCCTAGAACTCCCTTCCCCCACGAAGTACCCTTCTTCTCAAACTGTTTGCAAGCATGTTTTTAATGTTTAAAGGTTTTGTGTTTTATATTTATAGTTCTTGGCTGCTGTCTTACTAACTGTCTTGCTGCTGTTTCTATTGTGTCATTTAATGGGCTGTAAACTGCTTTAAGCCGCTTTGAGGAGCACATGGTATATAAGCGCCATATTAAATGAATACAATGCCTCCAGCCTGTCAGTGTGGTGTAGTCGTTAGGAGCAGTGGACTCGTAATCTGGTGAACCGGGTTCAATTCTCCGCTCCTCCACATGCAGCTGCTGGGTGACCTTGGGCTAGTCACACTTCTCTGAAGTCTCTCAGCCTCACTCACCTCACAGAGTGTTTGTTGTGGGGGAGGAAGGGAAAGGAGATTGTTGGCCGCTTTGAGACTCCTTAGGGTAGTGATAAAGCAGGATATCAAATCCAAACTCCTCCTCCTCCTCTTCTTCTGTCACAGTATGGATACCTGTTCAATAGTTTGGGATTAAAGATGGGTGCAAGCACCAACTCAGTCTGATCTAGAATTAATCAGGGGAAATTAAATTAATTGTCTACATGTGGGCTGCATGTCTGGAAATCAATCCTGAGGTCTAAAATAATTCTGAAAGCCTGGGAGCTCCTAAATGTGGTATAAAAATCCAGTGAAACGGGAGTTTGCTTCTGATTCTACCTGAAAGTGCTAGGGATGACTGCTGATCTAACTGCATCTTATCCTTCATCTAGATTGGCTTGCTAAAACATGGTCTGGAAAAAAAAAGCATAAACATTGCCTTGTTAAATCAGTTGGGACTAAGAATGTCAGAGAATTTGACAACAGCAGAAAAGGAAACAGAAATTGCTGCTACCTACATGTTCTGCGGTCAGGAATGAAAATCAGTCAAATGTGGTCAGTAGTTGTTCACACGGTCATTGTTGTTTTTAAGTCTGCAAATGATACGCAATTAAGGAGGGTTGGGTTGTATTTTTCTTTCTTTCAATTTTGACATTTCCTTTACACTGAAATGAATGCAAGTTATGTAAAGGTACATTAAACAGCAGACAGCAAGACAAGCCTTGCCGTATTTGGCGAAAACCAAACTGCAGCAAAACGAAAACAGTGCTGATTGCAACCAGTGCAGGTTAGAACTGAAACTGCTGCCTTCTTCTATTCCTGATTAAAACGGAGATGAGGAATCTGTGGCCTGCCAAATGTCACTGGGCTCCAGCTCCCATCACCCCTGATTCCTAGTCATCCTGGCTGAGGATGATGAAAGCAGGAGTCCAGCAATGTCCAGAAGGCCACAGGCTCCCAATCACTGAATGAGGTCCATCTAGTCTATCCATTCATTTCCAAAAGGGAGCTGCCAGGCAGTTATATGCACCCACAGGAATGCCATGAATGTGGAGGCCATCTCCAATGGTCTATAGCTGGGAAGGGGAACTTCCAGGCCACTTGCAAACCTCTGCCTGGCATCATGCGGCCCACAGCTCCCTGGACACACTCCTCTGTTCCACAGTCCCACCAGGACTCTCTCTTCTGCTTTGGGCGTGTTGAGAGGGAGGAAATATGTGGCTGCTACAGGGGAAACTGTGGGGTAGGGGAAGCCTTGCTGTGATTTTGTGGGGTGGTGGGAGCCCAGTGGGAGAGAAGGAGGGCAGAAGGGAAAAGGGGCTAAGGAGGGCCAGTTGATAAAGGAATGGAAGTGGGAGAAAACCTCTGAAAAGCAAGCAGTTCAGACCCCTGGTAAGAAGAGAATAAAAATGGAGGACTGAGAGTTGAGAGAGAGTGGTGGGTTGGAAGATGCTGGGCTGCAAGTTTCATGCGCGTTTGCCTCTGGCCTGCCCACCCTCAGGTGCTGCCCCAGACTGAAAATGGCCCCTCATATGACTAGGGCTCCCCATCCCAGTCTTGGGACCCAAAGATATATTATCTCTGTACATGGAAACATTTGGCTTCTCATGGTTATTATCCACTGATAGACTCATCTCCCATGAAATTATATCAGCCTTGAATTTTTTTTTACCATGCATTACTAAATTCTGTTAGGTTGGCTGCTGTAGCAAAACACTTCCCTTTGTCCAGAATCTCAGCTTCATTGGATGACCCCGTGTGCAGCGGCTGTGAAAAGGGCAAATTCCATGCTAGGGATCATTAGGAAAGGAATTGAGAATAAAACTGCTGATATAATAATCCAAATCTATTACACAGATCCTTGGTGCATTTGGAATACTGTGTGCAATCTCAGTCATCTCACTTCCAAGTGGATATTGTAGAGTTGGAAAAGGTTCAGAACATGTCAACCCCTCTCAGACAAAATGACCGTAATTAAAATGAAGCTGCCCTACTTGTTCCAAACCCAATCTGGATTCCCCCTGCGCAACTCCACAAGTGGCCAATTTTTTTGGGTGAGCCGTAGCATAATTTACTAGATCCATAGGACTCTCTGGCATGATAGCGAGTTGAGGTTCCAATTGGGGCAGGTCTGGAAATTTGGTAACATCCCTGTAGGATTTTCTACATTAAACAGTCTAGGCAATAACTCCTGATCAACTCTCAAGTTCCTGCAGCTGCCTGGTTTCTATTTTCCTTCTTAAACACCTCAATTGTTTTATGGGGATTTTGACAACTCACATTAGATTCTATAATCAAGACAAACTAGTTATTTAAACAAGGACCTTGCAGACAAATCCATACTCTGGAACTTTCATTTGCCATCTTCTTCCTCCACCCCCCTGTTGATTATACATAATTTTTTCATTATAATATCTTCTCTCTGCCTTGTCACCTGCGCAGCCCATTTAATCAGGTTTTGATATATCATTTGTCACCCTTGCCACCCCTGGTGTCCTCTCTGAAACATGCATCATCATGCAGTAGCAGTAATAAAGTAGTTTTTTGGCTCCCCCCCCCCATGACTATTATACAAACTGATCGCTTGCTGGTGGGATAACTAACTCATTGGGTGGTATTCAACTAAGTTTTATTCAGAGTAGACCCATTGTGGCTTGTGAAAGTGGTTTTTACCTGGCTCCAATATCAGCATAGAGTTTCTCCTTCTATCTCAGATCCACAGTAGCCCATCTGTGCAGACAGAAAAAATGTCACTGTTGGGCCACAACCTTTTTGCCATTCACCTGCACCTGACACTGTGTGGCCAAGTTCTCCTTGCAGCTTGGCAGGATAGGAAGTTCCCATTCCCACACACACCCCTCTCTGGCAGTGCAAGATTGGTTTCTCCCATGGGGCAAGCTCATGTTGCAGCAACAGTTGTGTGTGTGAACTCCAGAGCCACATGCAAGAAATGCATGCCCTCTGCCACCCAGCCATTACCCGGACATGGATATCATAGAATCAGAGAATTGTAGAGTTGGAAGGGGTCCATCTATTTCAACCCCTGAAATGCAGGAATTTCAACTAAAGCATCCATGGCAGTTGGCCAATAGGACACAACAAGCATAGATATTTGTATAAATAGGGAATATGTCAATAAGAGCTAGGCAGAAAGGCAGAGAAGATCATATACAGCAGGGGGGACTAGCCTGTGGCTATCTGGCCCCAGCCAGCTCTTGCCTGGTGGCCAAGGATAAGAGAGTCCAAGCATGCCTGGAGCACCACAAGTTATCTACCACCCCAATATACAGATATGAAATACTTGCTCGCTCACTAAGCAGCTTCAAACAGAGAACATCTGTTGATGTTCAACATCACTGTTCAAAGAAGATAATTCTGAAGATCAGATTTGATTCAGATGTAACTAGTTCAATAACTGGAGCAGCAGGTAGATTTAACGTAACTTTGTACTGCATTTTAAAGCTTGGCCCCCCACCCACCATCAAACTTAGAGCATCTAATATGTGTTCTAATTCATATACATTTATGCATGCAAAATAGGTCATTGTAACTTCAAAAGAACTTTTAAAATATTAGGATGGATTAAAAACTCTGGGTATGGGCTCTTGTTTTCTACCCTTCAGAACAGTAATCCCAGAAGGCAAATTTGGAGCACACTTATAAATGATTGGAAGGGAGGAATAAGGAAAAGCCCCCATCCCCAAATCCATTTCAGAATGCCCCCCAACAGCTGTGGCTATTGAGATGCTTTTGCATCCTGTCGCCAAAATATAAAATCGTTTGCATAGTGAGATCAGAGACTAGACTTCAAAAGCTCGGCACTGCAAAACTGATTCCTTGTGGGGGCCAGGTGACTCATGCAATTTGCATGCCATGCGTGATGGTAATGCAGACTGGATTTCTGGATACTTAGCTCACACAACACATTGTTCTGATTGTGCCAAGGGCATGTCCCACTGCAGCCTAGTCCTAACCACCAACACAAGGAAAATGTTGTCGTGAGCCTGAATGCCTGGTGCCACCAACTTTGTGGAGCCACCAACTTTGTGGAGCCAGGTGAACCAGGATAGCAGAGCATGGTGAGATCAGGCATGTGTGAGGGTCCCAAGACTGGCAAAGGGGCCACCACCTCCACAGTGTCACCATGGCATTGTCACACTTGAGGTCCCTTGAGGGTTGCATGGATTACAAGTGTTGTCCAACATCTAGATATTGGGCTTTAGTTCTTCTACCAGGTGATCCAAGAATAAACTCCCTTGGCAGGCAGTATTAAAACAATAGCTTCTCAGTTTCCTGCCCCAATGACCAAGGATTAAGCATAAAAAGAAGAGCATTCTTTTCTTGTTGCAAAGATTTGTCGTAACAGCCATCAGAAAGCTCCAGGGCACTTGGCTATCAGAAGCTAGAGAAGACCCTGGGGAGTGGAATGCTGAACTGAACATCTCATTCCTCTTTGTGCTGTAGGGAGGGCATGTTTTTTCCCTCTACCACTAGACGCTAGTCCTGCCCAATGTATTACAAAAGAAGTGAATCATAGAATCATAGAATCATAGAGTTGGAAGAGACCACAAGGGCCATCGAGTCCAACCCCCTGCCAAGCAGGAAACACCATCAGAGCACTCCTGACATATGGTTGTCAAGCCTCTGCTTAAAGACCTCCAAAGAAGGAGACTCCACCACACTCCTTGGCAGCAAATTCCACTGTCGAACAGCTCTTACTGTCAGGAAGTTCTTCCTAATGTTTAGGTGGAATCTTCTTTCTTGTAGTTTGGATCCATTGCTCCGTGTCCGCTTCTCTGGAGCAGCAGAAAACAACCTTTCTCCCTCCTCTATGTGACATCCTTTTATATATTTGAACATGGCTATCATATCACCCCTTAACCTCCTCTTCTCCAGGCTAAACATGCCCAGCTCCCTTAGCCGTTCCTCATAAGGCATCGTTTCCAGGCCTTTGACCATTTTGGTTGCCCTCCTCTGGACACGTTCCAGTTTGTCAATGTCCTTCTTGAACTGTGGTGCCCAGAACTGGACACAGTACTCCAGGTGAGGTCTGACCAGAGCAGAATACAGTGGCACTATTACTTCCCTTGATCTAGATGCTATACTCCTATTGATGCAGCCCAGAATTGCATTGGCTTTTTTAGCTGCCGCGTCACACTGTTGGCTCATGTCAAGTTTGTGGTCAACCAAGACTCCTAGATCCTTTTCATATGTACTGCTCTCAAGCCAGGTGTCCCCCATCTTGTATTTGTGCCTCTCATTTTTTTTGCCCAAGTGCAATACTTTACATTTCTCCCTGTTAAAATTCATCTTGTTTGTTTTGGCCCAGTTCTCTAATCTGTCAAGGTCGTTTTGAAGTGTGATCCTGTCCTCTGGGGTGTTAGCCACCCCTCCCAATTTGGTGTCATCTGCAAATTTGATCAGGATGCCCTTGAGTCCATCATCCAAGTCGTTGATAAAGATGTTGAATAAGACCGGGCCCAAGACAGAACCCTGTGGCACCCCACTAGTCACTCTTCTCCAGGATGAAGAGGAACCATTGATGAGCACCCTTTGGGTTCGGTCAGTCAGCCAGTTACAAATCCACTGAGTGGTAGCATAGTCAAGACCACATTTTACCAGCTTCTTTACAAGAATATCATGAGGCACCTTGTCAAATGCCTTGCTGAAATCAAGGTAGGCTACATCCACTGCGTTCCCTTCATCTACCAGGCTTGTAATTCTGTCAAAAAACGAGATCAGGTTAGTCTGACATGACTTATTTTTCAGAAATCCATGCTGACTATTGGTGATCACAGCATTCCTTTCTAGGTGCTCACAGACTGTTTGCTTAATGATCTGCTCCAGAATCTTCCCTGGTATTGATGTCAGACTGACTGGGCGGTAATTATTTGGGTCCTCTCTTTTCCCCTTTTTGAAAATAGGGACAACATTTGCCCTCCTCCAGTCTGCCGGGACTTCGCCCGTTCTCCAGGAATTCTCAAAGATGACTGCCAGTGGTTCTGAGATCACATATGCCAGTTCTTTTAATACTCTTGGATGCAGTTCATCTGGCCCTGGAGACTTGAATACATCTAAACTAGCCAAGTATTCTTGTACTATCTCCTTAGTTATTCTGGGCTGTGTTTCCTTTGCTGAATCATTTGCTCCAAATTCTTCAGGTCGGGCATTGTTTTCTTTATCAGAGAAGACTGAGGCAAAGAAGGCATTGAGGAGTTCAGCCCTTTCTGTGTCCCCTGTTTGCATTTCACCATCTTCTCCTCTGAGTGACCCCACTGTTTCTTTGTTCTTCCTTTTGCTACTGACATACCCATAAAAGCCTTTTTTGTTGCTTTTAACCTCTCTAGCAAGCCTGAGTTCATTCTGTGCTTTAGCTTTTCTGACTTTGTGTCTACACGTGCTGGCTATTTGTTTGAATTCCTCTTTGGTGGTTTCCCCCCTTTTCCATTTTTTGTACACATCCTTTTTTAATCTTAACTCAGTTAAAAGTTCTTTAGATAGCCACCCTGGCAGTGAAGGCCTTTCCTCTTTCAACAATATGTTCATTCTACTGGATTCGAGTTTTTAACCTGATCCCTTTGAAAAGCAATCTGGGTGTACACATTGTCAGTTGGCCTTAGGGAGAAAAGATACATACTTCCTTTCAGGCAAGGAAGGCCTCTTCTCTCTTCCCTTCATCCTGTAAGGAATTGCTATAAACTCAGCTTAGCATCCATGCAAGATTTAGGGCACAGGTAGGAAGCTGCAGGCTGGCTTCATTTTCCACAGGCCCTTAAACCCCCATCCTTCTATCTCAGCAGAGTTCCTTCTTTCCTGTTCCTTTCCCCTTAATTTTTCCTGGCTTTCTGAAGTGTTTCTCCCCTGCTCCTCCTCCCCCTATGTACTTTCTGAACGGGCACTATTTTGGGTTAAATAATATTTTCCCTCTGCCAATGTGGATTGGAGGAGGGGGGAGAGTGTGGGATGTAAAACACAAGAGCAGTCAAGTACAACATTCCTAGAGTGAACATGTTTACACATGGGGAGGAATGTTTGTCCAGCCAGCAAGTAAACTTCCTGTTTCCTTCTGGGCTGGGTAAGACTTCCTCTGCATGTGACTAGAGGTGGGTGTGGCCTCACCTGTGCAGGTAACGACAAAAGCACAGGGCAGGGCAGCCATCTCTCTCTCTTTGACTACGTGCATCGAAGAAGCAACATCTGCTTAGCCAAAGATGTGCTCTTGGCCAGCCAAGAGAGGACAAAGGGACTGTCTTCTCATGAGATAGCTTAGAAAAGTAATATACACCGGGAAACTAAGTCTGCCTTCTGGGATCCTATTGTGATTAAACCTTTTTATACTTTTATTTTTTTATTTTATTTTTTAAATGATATTTATTAAAGTTTCAAAAAATACAAGAAGTACAGAATACAGAAAGAAAAAGAATAAAGTTTTTAAAATATAACCAAAAAAGTAAAAAATAAAAAGAAACATACCAAATAAGACAGTTAAAAATACATTAATTTTCCATAACCTATCTTCCCTACACTTATTTCCCCGGACCTCCTCAAACCTCCCTTTTTTGTATTCCAGTTCAATTTGTTAGTTCAGCAAATCCTTACCATTAAGCTTTTACCCAATTGCAAACCTTTTTTCATATCTCTTAAAGCATTACAGCTAAAAACCTCTTAGTTTCTATCCAACATCCTTCTAAGATTCCTTAATTTTGCAATATTTCTGTAAATAGTCTTTAAATTTCTTCCAGTCTTCTTTCACCGACTCTTCTCTCTGGTCTCGGATTCTGCCAGTCATTTCTGCCAGTTCCATGTAGTCGATCACCTTCACCTGCCATTCTTCCAGAGTGGGTAGATCTTGTGTCTTCCAATACTTTGCAATGAGTATTCTTGCTGCTGTTGTGGCATACATAAAAAAGGTTCTATCCTTCTTTGGCACCAACTGGCCAACAATGCCCAGAAGAAAGGCCTCTGGTTTCTTCAGAAAGGTATATTTAAATACCTTTTTTATTTCATTATAAATAATCTCCCAGAAAGCCTTAATCCTTGGGCACGTCCACCAAAGGTGAAAGAATGTACCTTCTGTTTCTTTACATTTCCAACGTTTGTTATCGGGCAAATGATAGATTTTTGCAAGCTTGACTGGGGTCATATACCACCTGTATATCATTTTCATAATATTCTCTCTTAAGACATTACATGCCGTAAACTTCATACCTGTGGTCCATAACTGTTCCCAGTCAGCAAACATAATATTATGTCCAACATCTTGTGCCCATTTAATCATAGCAGATTTCACCGTTTCATCCTGAGTATTCCATTTCAACAGCAAGTTATACATTCTTGACAAATTCTTAGTTTTGGGTTCTAACAATTCTGTTTCTAATTTTGATTTTTCCACCTGGAAGCCAATTTTCTTATCCAAGTTATATGCCTCCATTATCTGATAATAATGAAGCCAATCTCTCACTTTATTTTTTAGTTTCTCAAAACTCTGCAATTTCAATTTGTCTCCTTCTTGTTCCAAAATTTCCCAATATTTCGGCCATTTGGCCTCCATATTGAGCCTTTTCAGAGCTTTCGCTTCCATTGGTGACAGCCACCTTGGAGTTTTATTTTCCAATAAATCCTTGTATCTTGTCCAAACATTAAACAGTGCTTTCCTGACAATATGATTTTTAAATGCTTTATGTGCTTTGACCTTATCATACCATAAATATGCACGCCATCCAAATATGTTGTTAAAACCTTCTAAATCCAAAATGTCTGTATTTTCAAGAAGTAGCCATTCTTTCAACCAGCAAAAAGCTGCTGATTCATAATAAAGTTTAAAGTCTGGCAGGGCAAATCCACCTCTTAAACCTTTTTATACTTTTATAGAAGACTGTGTCGTGTCGTATCTTTTATGAGGGGTTAAGGGGGAATACCAGAAGTTACTATAGTCGCTTTAGCGAGCCTGAGCAAATGCATCCGCTGCAAGTTTAAAAAGGGGAACGTTACTCTGCTAAATTGTGAATTTGTTAACACAAGTTGGAAAGGCTATAATCAGACAATATATCCTCTCCTGCATCCCTCTCCATAGGGAGAGCTTTCCCACCCTACCCACACTGCCTTTAAAATCAGAAACTACTTCCACTTGCTTTCCAGAACTCCAAACCACAAAACAAACACCTCTATAGACTTACCTGAGGCAAACTCATCAAAATCCAGCGGATCCTTTTTTCTGATCTTAGGTAGCCATGGTGGAGATTGAAACCCTCTTTTATCTGGATCAATCCAAACACTTTTGTCTGTGGCTTCTTCCGTTGGCCCCTTGGCCCCAAGGGAATGCAGCTCTCAACAAGAAAAAGCCCCCCTCTCTTTTGTGCATCAAAAGTCATCCCTGCTATGTTGGAGAGGCTGTCAATCAATAGGGTCATATAAACATATATGGTGGGATTGCTCTAAGGTTTGGGGTTGATGGTTTTGCTGAGGTTGCTTGATGCTGACTTGGACTGTCTTTTCAGTACTGGGTGAAGACCCCCCACCCCTGAAAGAAGGGACTATCAGAGCCTCTGAGAGAGATTAATACTCAGGGAGATTCATGTTTTAGTACTGAATTTCATCCTGTTTCAAACACTGACTATGCTATTGATTTACCACTTCATCTTTCTTATTGTTTTGCTATTGTGGAATCATAAACTTGGAAGGGACCACGAGGGTCATCTAGTCCAACCCCCTGCAATGCAGGATTCTTTTGCCCAATGTGGGGCTCAAACCCATGACACTGAGATGGGTACCAACTGAGCTATCCTGGCTCACCAGTTGTTTCATTTGGAGGCTGTAGAGAAGGCTGCTAAACCTCTTAAACACCAACCGATATATCTGTGCAACTTCCACTTGCACATGAAAGTACAAATGCGCAGAAAAAGCTCCTGCATATTTGAGGCAGCAGTGCTGGAGAATCAGCTAGATGGAAATGTTGAAACATTTAGGAGTGGAGATGGACGAGGCATAACAATACATAGAAATAAAGGATCCATGTTGTCTCCAACTCAACGCTATTAAGTCAGGCTCCAAACATGATGCGTATTGTGGAAGCGAACAGCATCCCATCCATTTCCTTTTTGCTTGCTGCTGTGTATTGTTAGAGTGATTAAAGGTGGTCAGGAAAAAGAGTGCTAAGATACAAAATGGAAGTGATGGAACCAACTTCCCAGTAATTCTCTGTAGTCTTTTTGGTTGTTGTTAAATTTTTTTTTTTTTAAAAAACAGACCCTCATTCCCATTCAGTGATTGTCATCTCTTACCATTACTGAAAACCCTGTTATCATTACCCTAAGCTTTGGGAATTAATTTGAGTAAGGGTGTAGCTTTCATTGAGATGGCCAATAGGACTATCAGAACATTCCTCCCCAAATAAATAAAAATAAAAATCCTCTTCGTGGAGAAACTAGCATGGCAGAGTAATGCATTCTAGCATTTTATTCTGACCTTATTTCTGCAAGGAACTGATTTTTATGGAGGAGCACTCAGTGATGGAAGACCCCAGCCTAAAGTCATACAGATCAATGTAGTCAGTTACCAGCCAGTGAAAATTACTCCTAAGCAAAGATTGCCACCTTCTGTTTACAAAAAAAAATTGGCACTTAAGGAGGAGTGACTAAACAGGGATTGGGGACTGCTGGCCTGCCAGGGGTCTGAATTTGAGCCCTGAGCTCTTTCTTCCCCAGACATACTAGTCCTAATTCCCGTGAAGGGCTGATCGCTGCCAAGAGCGCAGCTTGCAGTTGGCACCAAGTGCAAACCTGGGATGCACAAGGAGGAAGGTTGAGGAACAATCTTTTGAAGTTTGAATCACCTGATGGCAGGTAGATGACCCCCCAGCTACCTATCAAAAGTGACCTGGGGAGACCTGGGGAGAGTATTGTTTTGATCCAGAAATCAGTCATGACATGAAGACTCTTCTTGGCTCCACCTTCTTTTTTTTCTTGCAGTTTAATTGAATTGACTGTGGTGGTCAGGGTGGATAAAAACCAATGATATGCTATAATGTTATTGTTTTAGTTAAATAAATTGTTTAAATTTTTATTAAGGAAATGATTGTTTTCCTCCTTCCAATAAAGTACAGCAGAAAAGTTGTCCAAATATAAACGGTTAACTTATTAAACCTCACAATAATTTCATAATTATCTATGTATTTCTAATAGTATAACCAAATCAGTAATTTTAGATATAACTGTAAAAACTACTCTGAAAATTTATTATTGATTTTATTATTCCAAAAATGAAACCTAATCTGGTTGTAAATATTAAGATTATACCAGCAAGAATGAGTCTTTATGTAAAAAAATGATTTAAATCAAATCTTACTGACTAGTGATTTAAATCAATTCCACCCTGGTGGTGGTCCATGTAATTTTGGCGATGTTACAATGCTACCTCTTCATGTTACAGAATCACATGGGTCATCATAACTAATCTGATCTTACAGCCATGTAAGCAAATTAGAGGGCAAAGAAGAAACATGGTAATGCAAAGCTGGGAACAGAAGGCTGCTGAATGATATCAAAGCAATGAAGGTAGTTTTGTAGCTTATTCTACAGACATGCTGCGTTTAAAGTGGATTTTTGCAATAAAATAGTTGATGCAGCTGTGTTTTAAATTGAAAGAACAACTCACTCTCAGGCTGGCCAGCACCACTTCTTAAAAGAAAAAGTTGTCACTTTGCTCAGGGAGTGCTGCACTTCTAATTACAGCCAGAAATGAAAGCCACCTAAAGCCACCTTATAAAAATTGTGAACTTTAAACACAGAGCAAGCTGAGGACCAGCACCTAAATAAAGAAAACTGATGCTACTCAGAGAGACAATCATGAGACAAAACAGGAACTTAAAAGAACTCTCACTTTAACCTATCACAAAAACTGATTTAATGAATGATTTCAAGTGACATAACAGATTAGGAGATTAGGCTGTATGTCTGAGTCCCTTCCAATTCAATTGCTGGACTAGTCAGGCCAGTGTCTTGGTAATGGCCTAAGTATGGATTGTTAAGGTAACAAAGGAAGTGTCTCTGTGCCAGAGAAGAAATGGGTGGACTCCCCTCCCTCAACTGGCTGGTAGTTAGAAGAACCAAAAGCCAGGTTTGAGGTGTGTGCCTGAAGCAGGTGTCAGGCTGAAACCTGTGAGGGACATCTTGGTTTCTGCTGGAATCCAAGGTTGTGGCTATGGGAGAAGCAAGACCTCCTTGGGGTGTTAGGGCTGTGAGCTCTTCCATCATAGGCTATGTGCAAATAAACCACAGATCATAAAGACACCTGAATCTCTGCTGTCCCTCATTCCAAGGAAACCAAACCCTGGGAAAGTGCCTGGGACCCCTGGAATCTTGCATCTCTCAGAGATTGGGGTGGTTTGCAACAATACATTGATTTTACCTAAAAGGAAAGGAAATTAAAAGGGAATGGAGATGAAGGACTTGCCACTTCTTAAAAGAAAAAGTTGTCACTTTGCTCAGGGAGTGCTGCACTTCTAATTACAGCCAGACACTGAAATTTGCATGTAGCTTGACAGAGAACAGAAATGTTTTAGAAATTAAAGCAGCTTTTAATTTGAGGAGCTTCCTCAGAACACACTCTATAGCTTTCCTCTTATTCCAGTATCTGTTTTGTTAGAGTAATTGAGAATTAAATAAAGACACTGGCGGTGCAAAGACAAAGATGTTGCAGAGCTGGAGAAACAATTACGAGCTTATCACACACGCGCATGGAAATTTACTACTATGAAAGCCATGAAGCACACATTGTTTTGCTCCCAGTGGAAAGCTTGTTGAGGAAAAATAGGAAGGATAGAAGCACTTTGGCAAAAATAAGTTGCAGAAAACTGGAGCAGAGCAACGGCGGTCAATTCTCCACATTGAGACTGCTTTGTCCATTGAAGAAGGCTTAAGGCTGGCATGTAAAGTCATGAAGGAGAAAAAGAGAGAGGTGAGAAAAGTCACAAAAGGTGGCAAAAAACTGAAAGATTTGAATTGCTATTTTGCTGAGTGCTAGTACCATACAGCAAGGGACACGGGTGGCGCTGTGGGTTAAACCACAAAGCCTAGGACTTGCCGATCAGAAGGTTGGCGGTTCGAATTCCCGCAACGGGGTGACCTCTGGTTGCTCAGTCCCAGCTCCTGCCAACCTAGCAGTCTGAAAGCACGTCAAAGTGCAAGTAGATAAATAGGTACCGCTCTGGGGGGGAAGGGAAACGGCGTTTCCGTGCGCTGCTCTGGTTCACCAGGAGTGGCTCTGTCATGCTGGCCACATGACCCGGAAGCTGGACGCCGGCTCCCTTGGCCAATAAAGCGAGATGAGCGCCGCAACCCCAGAGTCGGTCACGACTGGACCTAATGGTCAGGGGTCCCTTTACCTAGTACCATATAGCAGATGGCAGAATTTATGCTTGGTGAAGTTTTCTTGAATATCCACACAAGTGCTTTAACGAGTAATTGCTATTTACTATTCTGAAACTCAGTCTATAGAGCTGGTGGCTTTCAGATTAGAAGATGTCTGATGCACCGATCATCCACATTTTCCAGACTGTTGGAATCAATATGCTAGAATATTCTGAAATCTGGTGCCATTTCAAAACACTCCCGTAGAGAAACAGTGTAAGAATGAGATGTTTCCTTCCAGACTGACACCCATTGCTTGGCTAATTGAACCTTGAAGGCAACTCTGAAATTAGAATTTCTTCCTTGTGAATGGGCTTTCCTTTGCTGATCATCTAAATGTATTTCTTAATTTCAAGTTCATAAATGGATGGTCACACCTCATACTTAAATCCAGAAAAACTGAGAAATGCAGAGGGTGTTAAATGTCATCTGGGTTAAGGTGCTCTTGAGAATCATCTTTCCTCATAAGGTGTGGGGGAGCAAAAGCATAAAAAAGACAAGCAATTTTCATTCATTCTGTGGCACATGTTCAAAACAAGAGCATCGGTAACCTATCTAACCCGTGTCCCAGTCTGGAAGCTATGAACACTGCAGCTAAGCATCATTGTTTGGTGATGAGGAATAAGTGAGTATTAAAATGAGATCTAATTGCTGCTGTCCCTCTCTCATACCTGCTACATTATCATTACTGCATCATGCACAGGGGAATAGTGGTTAGTGTACTGGACCAGGATGAATCATGTTCGAATCCCCACTCAGCCATGAAGCTGGATAACCTTGGGCCAATCACAGACTCTCTGTCTAACTTGTCTTACAGGATTGTTTTGAGGGCAAAATGGGAAGAGATCCCTGTACACCACCTCTTGGGCTCCTTGGAAGAAGGGGAGTATATAAATGTAACAAAATAAATAAATGATAGCACTCTTTCAGTTGGAAAGACTACCATAGTGTTCTCTGTCCTTAGTTAATCTTTCACTTCTTCCAACTCTTTGGAGTGGCAGCCAGAGATTCTCCCGTGTTGCTATGTCTAGAGAGATTGAAAAATCAGTGGGTTGACAACTGGGGATGCCACCCCCCAAGTGACTGATGGCAACAACAGAAGGGAGTAGTGGCACAGGCATGCGATCACATTTTGCGAGGCTGCAATAGTCCAGTCAAGATGGCTATGGCAGTACCATCAACATAGCACCCTAGATTCTGCTCCCGGATATTTTTTTTATCAGAATTATAAAAACTGATGCTTTCATTTAAAAAAAAGGTTCACATGGTTGAAGAGAAAAAACTGAATCAGCTATTTGTAAGCAACCTTTTTTAGCATGTGATTTACATGGAAATAATGCCTTCATGTATGTGACAAATACCAAAGAAATGCTGGAAGACATGTTGAACTTCTGTAACATCATGTGAAGTTATTTATTCCAAACGGAACTCCTCCTCTAGCCCCAGAAAGACAGGTCAATATTGTAATGTGAAGGTGGCCTTCTCCTCCTCTGAGTAAGGGTGGGTGGATGGCGTGGAAAATCACATGCAGAAAACTCTCTTCTGATGTGACTATGAGAAAAAGCCCATTTATTTTTAAATGTAAGTTGGGGTTCTCTGGATTCCATTTAAAACCAGGCCTGGCCAGGAAATGAGATTTCAGTACAGCATGCTGTCCACATGTTGCCATGCGCTTTTCACTAGAACTGCAATCCAGCTAAAGAAACTGGAAATAAAATTGGTAATCATGTGTTTTGGTCAATTAATTTTCCATTTCTGAAGCAAGAAGCATATTTTTCTTTTTTCCAGGGAATACACACATGGCTTGGTGTGATTTATTCCATCCAATGTGAGAGAAAAGGTGAATGCTTCTTTTCATGTTTGCCATCTGCAGTGTGTGTGTGTGTGTGTGTGTGTGTGTGCGCGCGCGCTTACATGAAAAAGATTGTTTGGAAAAATCTGCTACCCAATTAACTGAAATCACCCTTTAAAATTTTTGTTTCTGATTAAGCCAACTATTTAATTAATTCAACTATAAAACAATGTAGCCCTATTTTTTAGGGGTGTGAAGTCTTCTGAAATGCCACCCCCCCCCACCCTCCCCAAACAAACAAGCCTTCATTTTTTTGGCTGACAAATTAACAATATGGAACATTTGAAATCACAGTTTATTTCCCCATTCTCTTCACTTGTACAATTAAGTGTATGCATGGTTATTAAAAAATAAGGCTACCATAGCCTGTCCCCAAAATATATTACAACATTCAAAATGCTTGGCTTCTACAAGTGACACAAATGGGGGATGGGGTGTTTAGTGGCAGGGAGGGGTTGAACAAACTGGACCGTATGTGGACAGGCTTTGTGGCCTTTCACCTCCAGTTAAAGCATTTCAATATAATTCAGATCAGAAGGGACAGAAAGTCATTATTGACAGTTTGGTGGCCTGTCAAGGAGATAATGGTGACAACTCTGCTCCCAAACAACACATGCCCACTTCACTGATGGCACCCTGACTTAGCTGGCAGTCCAGAGAAGGGGCCAGGCAGCAGGTGGGCTTGGAGACTGAGCTGCTTGCGTGGCCTTAGAAGTGGTCCCCTCACATCAGGATAGAGGAATTAATGTTTGTTAAACAGACTGCTCTGGTAGGCTTCAGCGTTTGGAAAAGTAAACTTGCCCGAACTCAGAAATCATTTCAAAAACAAAAGCAACTAAACCAAATTTTACTTGATGGCCTCAAATTAGAAAGACACATGTCAGGATAACAGATGTTTCCCCGCTTCGTGGGAATGGGGAGTGGGGGAGAAGAGAAAAAAGGACAGACGTGGTGATCCAGAAGGTGGCTCCAAAGCACAGCCCTTGAAAAAATCCTGGTACAAGGACAAACCTGTCACCATGTCTATCATCAGAGGGCCATCTGCTTCTATGTGTGGCTCAATGAACTTTGACTATTCATTTTTCAGCATCCACTTTTATTTAAAATAATCCACGTCTCCCTCCCCCATCATAAAAATTAGACAAGCAATAGAACCAGCAGCAGCAAAGTCTGTGGAGTTAATGTTGGTGGTACTGAATTCCCAGGTGCTTCCCAGATTCCCACAGTGTCCTAAGAGTGTCCCATATGTGAAAACAACCCCCCCAAAATGTGATCACTCTGAGAAGGAAGAGCAGGTTAGCTTCGGTTTTGTGCCCCACTGAGAATCCCCGATGAAAGCAGGATCAAGTATTCAAAGCCTTGAGAGAGAACATCTTTCATACTAGCTCCAGTACCTGGTTAAAAGAAAAGCAGAAAACAATTAATAAGGGAAAAGCAGACACCATTTTATTTCCTTATTCACAAACAACCTTCTAGCTTAGGGCCATATTTGAGGTGGTGCAGGCAACCATATTTGTTGCTTACATGGCTGCATGCATTAAGTGGGAGGCAGGAAGAAAATCAATTTTTATTAACAAGACACAGATAAAATAGATGAACAGAGGTAGACCCCCATACCACATGATTATTCACCCAAACTTCTCTTTCCTCTAGCCTAGTTCCCGATACCACAAGTGAGCTAGGCTAGAAGAAAAAGAGCCTGAAGCGATGAAGTGAGGTCTGTTGGCTCATTTCCTTGTTTCATAAAAAGATTGCACATGAATCCCCATCCTGTTTTATCGAGGAATAGAAAAGAGACAAAGGTGGCTCCTTGTCTAATGTGGCCCTTGAAAGTGGTCTGGTCCAGCGGTCTCCAAGCTTTCCTTGCCTTGGGCTGGTGTCTCCAGCGACGATTGCGTAATGGGCACGTGCGCAAACACTATTTCCAGTGCACATCCGGGTCGGAGGAGGCCCGTGAGCATGCGCACAAGCTTTTTACGGTGCTCCTCCGACCTGGAAGTGGGTCCCTGCGCTGCACCGGTATGAGCCAGTGGCGGGAGTCACTGCAAGCCGGATAAACGAGTCCCTCAGGCCTTATCCGGCCCCCGGTCCATAGGTTGGTGATCCCTGGTCTAGTCCCTTTCATTCTCATGTCATTTAGTACTGCAATCTATGAAGGTATTGCTTAAGGAACCTTTGGCACAAGGTAGAGTGTTTCTAAGTACAAAATGCACATAGGGTAGAATGTTACAATCTCAGTCTTTCAAAGGTTCCCTTTAAAGAATGTTAGAAATGACAGGTGGTAAGCTCACAACCAATTCTCCCACCAACATCTGTACTGACTTCAGGCTTAATATAATTACTACAAACCAGCAAGTTGAAGGTGGCTAACCATCTCCCAGTACAGATTTGCACAGCAAATATGTGACAGCCTTGTGGACTATAAAGGGAGAAACTCAAAGAATAATAATTTAAATGGCGCTTAAGAAAAAGGGAGCACTTAAAGCAACCCCATTCAAGGTTGTTTTCAAGCTCTGAGCTTCTTTTCCAAAGCTACTTTAGGGATTTGTAGCTGGCCAGAAGAAAGACAGATTATCAGCAGGGAAATACCCTAGCTTTTAGCTCTATTTCCTTTTAGTGTTATAATTTACCTAGCTAACCAGCTCAATTATTCAAATTATCTAGATGCACTGTAACAGAGATGGAGTCAGCTTCTGAATTTTTGTTTCCAATTTAAATGAAAGAGGAAAGACAAGAGATCGAACAAGTCCAGAAAGGGCACAAAAGACTGCTCACCAAGGCAATGGGATGCCAAGGTTCAAAGTACTGCTGCTGAGTGAGATCATCATTTTCTTAGATGGACTGGGAGTATCTAGAACATTTCCAGAACTCTAAGCTCCAGAGTTCTTAGCTGTGTTGGTGCAGCATTCTTCATGCGCAACTTGCACAGAGACCATAAAAAAAATGGAACAGTCTTCTCATGTTTCATTGCTTTCTAGAGAGGCCCTAAATGGCCTTCTGGACACTGTTACACTCCTCACCTTTTCATTATTTGGGCATATTTGATCTCCAAGCTCACTCTATTCCCACACCCCTAGCCTACAGCAGATGCAAATAAATCACTTCACATTATAAACACTTGGGAGTAAGGAGGAAATCCAGGAATGGGCTTTTCCAATTTTCAGTTACCTTGTGGCTACTAATTGAGTGGCATAGACTAACTTACCTTAATTGTACCCTGACTGTTAGCAGCAATCAGCACATTGGACTCCTGCAAAACAAGAAAAGTCATCAGGGTTATGCTGCAGGCACTAGGGGACGTGGCTGCTTAAATCACTTTTGATTTTGCAATTCCAACTTTAAGGAAAAGTTGATATCTGACTTATCTTTTAAAAACCCTGCACCTGAAAAAGTTAGGAAACCATTTAGAGAAAAGCAGAATGTATTTCAAAGTAACATACAAATATGAAATCACATCCAGATCTGTTTGCGTGGGAGCTAAACAATAAATACAAAGTTTACTTTGTTTTTTAGCCACTAGTACAAAAGGTTCCATGGTCACTGCAGATGGTGACAGCAGTCACGAAATTTTGGGAGAAAAGCAATGACAAACCTAGACAGCATCTTAAAAAGCAGAGACATCACCTTGCTGACAAAGGTCCATATAGTTAAAGCTATGGTTTTCCCAGTAGTAATGTATGGAAGTGAGAGCTGGACCATAAAGAAAGCTGATCGCCAAAGAATTGATGCTTTTTAATTATGGTGCCGGAGGAAAGTCCCACGGACTGCAAGAAGATCAAACCTCTCCATTCTGAAGGAAATCAGCCCTGAGTGCTCACTGGAAGGACAGATCCTGAAGCTGAGGCTCCAATACTTTGGCCACTTCATGAGAAGAGAAGACTCCCTGGAAAAGACCCTGATGTTGGGAAAGATGGAGGGCACAAGGAGAAGGGGACGACGGAGGATGAGATGGTTGGACAGTGTTCTTGAAGCTACCAACATGAGTTTGACCAAACTGCAGGAGGCAGTGGAAGACAGGAGTGCCTGGCGTGCTCTGGTCCATGGGGTCACAAAGAGTCGGACACGACTAAACGACTAAACAACAACAACAACAACAGGTCTCATGTGCCTTGTCTAAGCTCACCAATTGCCAAACAGAAAGAGATTTCAGTTTATTCATCCAACTAGTAACGGACCACATTTACCCAGGGACATGGCCCTCCAGATGATGTTTGTTGGACTGAGTCTGTCATCTGAACCTGGGCTCATCATTCAGTCAAGAACAAATGTTGGTTACATCTCGAAGCAAAGGAGGACACAACCACAATTTCATCTTTCATTCAGTTGAGAAACCTTTGGCTTCCACTTTTAGATTTCTCAAAAGTCTAGCTCAACTTCACCTTCCTATTATATTATATTCTAGTCTAGGCATATCATGAATTTAATTTGTAGTTAGGCGCAAGATCTCTTGTCATATCAAACATTACAAATTTCCCTCTCCTCTTTCTACTTATGCCTGGCATGCTCTTTTTGAACGTATTTGTCACTTTCCCCCTCTTTCTTTGGAAATGGCTCAAAACATGTCTGCTTTTCCTTCTAAAGCTTATCTTTTGTAAAACATCCCTGCCTAATCGCATTAAAGCGATTCTTGTACACCACAAACAACCAGATAAGTGGCTCTGAACTGATGTTAGGAGCTTCAAGAAATAGTGAACTGACTGATGTAAATTCCTTTAATCCAAGCTTCTAACAAAGCTATGTTGGACCAGTTTGAATACGTGTGTGTGTGTGTGTGTGTGTGTGTGTAAGTGTAATAACTCAGTCCACAAGGATGAGTCTTTTCAGACATTCCTTCTTGGCCTATGAGCTAAAAATAAAAATAAATCACAGCTTTGTAAATTTTCCAAATTCTAAGATCAGTGTTGTCCACACGAGTAAGATGGATATCGCAACTTCTGCTTTTTGAATTAGATATTGATTTAGAGGACATTTTAATGTTCCATAACATTAGAATGTGATAAGATGGTTTAATAATATTCAGTTTTTAAAATTTCTAGCATTTATATCCCTCCTGTAAATTGGCAATATATATGTGTATATGTGCCTTATAAACTGTAAAATATTATAGAATAGTAAAGTTATGGGGAAATATTAAAAGAAGTAGACAATTAAAAAAGCAGTACCCTGAAAGCCCAACTGTGATAAAAAGTTTCACTGCTTATCTAAAAACAAACAATGATAGGGTCAGACATACTTCTCTAACTTAGGGTTGCCATATTTTGAAGAGGAAAAAAGAGCACACATTTGCCGACTTCTACTTTTAGCTATGGATCGCTATGATGACTCTACCCATGAAAAAGAAGAGTGTCTTGGAAAAGGAAGACATCACACCCCCCTTTTTACAAGGCAAAGGGAAGGGGCTATCCCTCTTACTTCTGCGATGTGATAACTTCATTTCGGTTTGGAAATTTGCTTTCTAGGCTGTAGAAACCACACCTCAGTCATGTAAATAATATTCTTGTAATGGTTATCCAGACCATTTGTGAATATTCTCCTTTTCCCTTCTCTCATAATAAATAAAATTCTCTTGTATAACCCTCTCCTCTTCTCAGAAAACCTGGAATTTTTCTACCCTTAATTCACTAAACCTGCCCCCAGAACTTCTCCCGTCAAGGCTTTGCACAAGACTTTACCAACAGCATTTCTTCCATGTGTTTTATTTTTTACTCCTACAGATTCTCCAACCAATCAAATGGGCGGGGTACAAATTACTACTACTACTACTAATTTGTTTCCCCTAATTTTTCTTTAAGAACACTTCTCATTCTATCACTTGGCCCTCTTGTCTCAATTTTCCCCTCTGCGAAATCTATAGCTGCTGTTTATCATCCTCTCATTCCTTTCTGTTATTCCTTTAAGCTAGGTGTGGGAACCTTTGGGCTTGCAGATGTTGTTGAACTACACTCCCCATCATTACTGGCCACTGGCCATGTTTGCTGGGGTTGATGGGAGCTATAGTTCTTCTGGGGGGCCAACCAACATACTGTCCTCTCTCAACTTCTTTCTGAAATTCTCAAATGTATTGTTGCTTCTTAAAAACTCTAACTCTCTTTTTGACCCCTTTTAGAGCCATACTAGGTGTTGTGTAGGGGATTAGTGAATAAGAACCCCACTTTTAAAACGTTCAAAAGGGGGTCACTGATCAATTCTTGCCATGTAATTATCTTAATCTGAATTATCCTCACCCTGAAGATGCCTTCTGGGTTAAGTTTAAAAAGTTGGAGATTCTATTCATGAATTTCCTGAGTCGTGCCTAGTTTGGTTCTCAGGGCTCATGCATGCAGCAATGAATACAAAACAAAAGCAGGGTGCCCTTGACCCAAGAACACTTTTCAGCATGTCTGAAAGCATCACATTTCAAAAGCATGAAATGACTCATATTTGAGATTATATTGCTGTTTTCATTAGCTGTCAAGAGAGCCAGTGTGGTGTAGTGGTTAAGAGCGGTAGATTCGTAATCTGGGGAACCGGGTTCATGTCTCTGCTCCTCCACAGGCAGCTGCTGGGTGACCTTGGGCCAGTCACACTTCTCTGAAGTCTCTCAGCCCCACTCACTTCGCAGAGTGTTTGTTGTGGGGGAGGAAGGGAAAGGAGAATGTTAGCCGCTTTGAGACTCCTGAAGGGGAGTGAAAGGCGGGATATCAAATCCAAACTCCTCTTCTTCTTCTTCTTCTTCTTCTTCTTCTTCTTCTTCTTCTTCTTCTTTAGTTTTTCTTACCTGCTGACATCATTTTTAGAATCTCAACGAGACCTGTGGAACCGATCCTGAGTTTTCCAAATGAAGCATTCAATTTGTTACCAAGCCCTGTTTGCCCAGCAGAAACTCTCAGTTGTTCCCACATCACTTTTTATTTCCCTGAATATTGCATCTACCCATGTGTTAAAATGCAACCTTTCATTCTAGCTGCCAAGCCTTATTGATTTTTTTAAAAAGAAAAACCAGCTACTGTTTTGTGCAAGTTATAAAATAGTACTGAAAGCATTCAAATTGTCCCTATAAATAGGCAGCATTTCAACATTCATACTCATGCCCCTGAGTAAATGGCTGCCATTTTCCCCAGTGGGAATGCAGCCACAGACTGCTCTCAGGAAAAGAGCAAAGCATTAGCAAAACAGGAGCCTTATCTATAATGCCTATCGATACTGGAACCTGCTGACAGGCAAAAAAATTGTTGAAGTTCAGAACACAGAACCAAATGGTAGAAACACCATATATCCAAGTAGAACAACTGCTTTAAGCTTTTTAAAATCTGCTTAAAAGCATTCATCCACTTATTGTACACATGGACCACTCTCTCCAGAAAAAATAATAAAAGGAATTCTATTATGTACAACAAGGACTAAAATCCCTAATGGAGTTGGCAGTAATATCACATAGCCTATCACTAAAGGAGAAACCATTATGTTCCACAGAAGTGATGTTACCATGCTGTGGGGAGTGATTAGAGGGCGTTCTTTGTTGCAATGCATGCTGTTTGAGCATTAGTGAATAACTGAAGGTATCAACCTATAGTACAATAATTCTCTTTTGGATGAGTTGCATAAGGGAAATGAAATAAAGACACTTCTTCCTTAAGGAGATGTAATGGCTGAGATAGTTATCGAGCGAAAATTCCAAGTCTGATGGCCACAGGATTTCAAGACTAGTCTTTTCAATTCAAGGTAATGGAGAGTAAGGGTAATTCTATTTATGAAAATGCACAATTAAAATAATTGTGGGAAAAGCCTAGTGTTTCAGTTAGTGAATCAGATGAAGGGATAATCTCCATATATATCCTCTGGAAAAACTCTTGCGAGCCCCACCACTGATATATCTCACCTTGGGGTAAATCAGATGGTCACAATGCCCCCGTCTGCTGATCTGTGGCTCCCAAATATTCCTTAACTACCTGGCAGAGGCCCCTCTACATGGCTGAAATTCACAACATGGCTTTTGGATTCTCTGATGAAATACACTGTAATAATTTGAAGCATTGTTTTTACTGATTGGATAGTTAATTAGATGTGCACATATAACTGATTTATTGACATGATGAGACTGAAATTTAATAATGTGAAGTATTAATGCCAAGGTTAACTCAATTGAGAACCTGCACCATCATCCTCATTATTGGATGGAACATCAATTGGAACGAAGGCAACCAAGCTAAAGAGGAATTAGAGGAGACAGTAAAGGGCATACATTGACACCATCTGCCTATTCTTCCCACACACTTGGTGACACTAACGCAAATGGTACCAGGGCAGACTGGAACTTAGGTAAAATAAACATAAATTCCCAATGGCGGCAGCTAACATGCCATAAAATGCACAGACAAGGAGACAAGTCTTCGACTGGTACCATAACACTGATTGGTGTCAGATATGCTTCCAGTGGGAGGCCCTCAAGAAAGAAGAATATAGATTTGCAATTTAGGGGGGGAACACCTAAGCAACTGGAGTTTGAAAGAAGCTGTGCATTTAATACCTTGTTTAGAAGCCTGTAACATCCATTAGATTTAGTATAATTATCAATAACTGTTTCCTGAAAGAACATTACCTCTTGATACATCCTTTGTTTTATCCACTTTGGTTCTGTTAAATAAAACTTTCTTATTTGTTCAACTTCTGCCTGAGTCTCCAAGTATCTAAGAGTTCCCTCACACAAAATCCAAAAGATAACCTATGCTCGTTATTATAGAGTGTTATATGTAGTTGGGATCTGCTGGAATTGGTATACAGCGGTGGCATCCGCTACCGTCTGCCATGAGATTAAATATTCCCTCCCATTCATTAGGCAAGGATGTTTCTTGATTAGAAGGGGAAATGACACTTTCCCCACTATCCAGCCCATAGATAGGAAACATTCTGGTCCTGGGCTACAGCCAACCCCAAACCTGAGTCCTCTAATGTTGTATAGCTCCCTGCTTTGGGAATGCTCTTCCAAAGGGACATGGCTGGCACTCATTCTCTGTTTTAGGTGCCAGGCAAAAACATTTTACCCAAGGCCATCAGTCCTTAATTGGGAGGGTAACTGGCTATGTCTGTGGCCTCTTTTTGTACACTTCCTTTTTAACTGGATAGATACACACACACTTTGGATGTGCACTTTAGGTCTTTTGTATTGTTGTTTTTTACACTGGGTTTTAATGTTTCATGCCATTTAGATATGCATTCTGTAAGTTGCTCAGAGGTACTTTGGTCTAGGTACTGATGACATGCTACATATTTTTTTTGCAAGTTACAATTGTTTTAATTTAATACAGTAGAAACTTCAAGGAACCATGTAAAGAGGATGCTCAGAGTTAGAAAATCTGGGGATTTAGTTTAAAGTTTTCTGACTATTCCAGACTATTAGCTGAAATACTATAAGCATTCTGTAGAAAGAAATAGGAAAGTCATGTCACTATGAGGATGATGGCATTTTAAAAAGCTAAAACCAGCTATACTTAGCCCTTCGCATAAGAAGAGCAACGTCTGCATGGTTCTATTCTGCTGTCCTCAATGCCAACTCATCACTGCAGACCAGGCTGTAACAATGCCTTTAGCACCAGGGATTGTGCACAGATTTTAAATATTCATAAAGGGGAACAATCTGGATCAGCTGGCTCTGCAAAACTAGGCAAAATCCTTCATTTTACTCAAGAAAGGCTCAAAGTGTAGACAAAAGACATTTTGTTTGCCCATGTTGGAGGTGTGTTCAGCTTCCAATTTTACAAAAAGCCATTATTAAGAGACCCTTTATTACATCCCCCTTTGCATTCCAAGCTCCTGGCTACATTACATCTTAAATGAAACACATGTTAATGCATATAAACAAACAAACAAACAAAAGGAAAATTAATTAAAAAGGCAGGTTTAATCCAGGTCAGAATTATTGTTAGCTCATGCAGAAATTTTATTTTTAAAGAACACACAGAGTACAGGTCATTTAAGGGCTTCTGCAATAAGTTAATTTAGGGAAAGCTTGTTTAATGCAGCTTTCTTCTGCTTTGTTGTTCTTGAGCAGGGGTCAGCAACCTTTTTCGGCCATGGGCTGGTTCACTGTCCCTCAGACCATGTGGTGGGCTGCACTATATAATTTTTTTTTTGGAGGGGATGAACGAATTCCTATTCCCCACAAATAACCCATTTTAAATGGGATGCATTTTAAATAAAAGCACACATTCTACTCATGTAAAAACATGCTGATTCCCGGACCATCCGCGGGCAGGATTTAGAAGGCGATTGGGCAGGATCCGGCCCCCGGGCGTTAAGTTGCCTACCCCTGTTCTTGAGTAACTTCTAACTGAACACGAACTTGAAACTGCCCATCACACAGAATCCAAGTTGGATTCAAGAGAAATGTTATTCCTGGTTACAACAAAATGTTGTAGTGTAGGGTCTGCGTCTTCAGGATACTCCATTTCTCCTCTTTTGTGTTTTCCATTCCCAACCCTTAAGGGTCAGTCAGCATTCTGTGGCCACTGAGCATGCTCAGTCTGCACTGGGCTGTTTTGGGACCCTTCCACTTTAGGAATCTTTCTTCTAATCTTTTTTATACTTTTGTAAACCTTGAGGTTCTCCAAGACTGCTGACATCTCCTTGTGTGTGGATGCTGCTGCCACTTTGATTACACAAGGACCAGCACTTGGGAGAATGGGTTTGCTAATATAATTAGAAATACAGATTCCTACTGTTAGGGGGGAAAGCAGAATTCCATGCACAGTTCTGTGACCTCGTCTCAGGGGAGTCATGCAGCTTCAATTATGAATCTACCTTATAATTTTGATTTATTGCTTGAACTACACTCAGCATCAACAGAACTGGTAACAGCTTATTACTATTTCTTAACAATGCCATGGGTAATGGATTAAATAATATAATACCAAAGCCATAATAGTACAGGAGGAGGAGGAAGGGGACTTCAGGGATACCATACAACAGCAGGGGAAAATTTGGGGGTTGTTACAAGCGTTCTGTAAGAACTCTGTCACACCGCTAATGGCTTCAAAGCCAGCAGTGAGGATCAAAAATATGACCCAATGTTGCTGGAATTCTAAGAGAAATTTTGGAATCTATGTTAAAAAAACCCTGTATGTTTTGAACATTGCTCACTTGATATTATAAGATACATGAATCAACCCCATGTATTTTAGAAGAGAGATGGTGCCCAATACACACCCACACCCATATATATATATATATATATATATATATATATATGTATATATATATATATATGAAGAAGATGATGTTTATTTATCTCCCACCTTTCCCCCTGGCTGGGACCTTTCATCAATTAAACCATGATATCTGACACTAGCACTTTCATCTAACAGAATTTTTCCAAAGGCTATAGGCATTGTAATTATTTCTTTTTCTTCTACTTACGTTCCTTATTCCTTTATCTTGCTAACTGTGCCTCGACAGGTTGCATTGCAGTGGCAATATTGTAAAACATAACACTGATTCTTTCCCCAACCCCTCAATATCAACAGATAAACAGGAAAGCATGCCTACTCATGGGACAGCTCAGTAGGACACATGCCATATGGAGAAGCACATGGAAGCTTTTAGAGATGTCATTTCTCAACACTGCCAAGTAAAAATAGCTTGACAACATGAGACACTGAATGAGGTTGCCTCATGATTTTCAGTAATGAAAATAGGGAAAATATCTCTTTTCAGTGTTCTGGGATGAGTGCATCTTCACACCAAATTTGCAGGACAAGGCGAATGAAGCATCCTATGGAAATTAAAGAAACTTACTGGAAAGCATGTCCTCTCACAAATAGCCTTGGACAAGCAAGTCTAGATCTGAATTTTTTTATTTTGTGGATTTCGGGACTGTGGGAACCACCTCTCTTTAAAGGCATAATTAACTGCTTCCAAGACCCATCCAGATACTTTAAGCAAGCAAGGTGGGCAAGCGTCAAGCATACAGCAGGTTGGTCTCACATCTCCTTACCCACAAGCTCCAACTCAGAGAAAGCTTTTCTACCTTCACATCATCAGCATCCTGTCCTGGACACACCACCAGAATGGATGGGTGTGTGTATCTGACTAATGGACTGGGCCAATTATAATCTAAGGCATACAAAGCAGACTTTTAAAGCATATACACTGGTACCTTGTGCTACGTACTTAATCCATTCTGGAGGTCCATTCCTAACAGGAAACCACTCGTAACACGAGGCACGCTTTCGCTAATGGCGCCTCCCGCTGCTGCCGTGCTGCTGGAGCATGACTTCCGCTCGCATCCCGGGGCAAAGGTCGCAACAAGGGGCATCTACTTCCAGGTTAGTGGAGCACGTAACCTGCAGCATTCGTAAGGAGGATGGTACATAACACGAGGTACCACTGTACCCATCTGCAAAGAATTCTGGGGACTGTAACTGTAGCTTACTGAGGGTACCAGGAACTCTAGGTCTGTGAGGGGTAAATTACAGTTCCCAGAATTCTTTGGTGGGTGGGTGTATGCTAAGGTCCTCGATGCTAAGGTCTCCCAAAACAATGGTGTCGTCAATGCCACCTCTGAGACTTCCTTGTAGACCATAAGCTGGATAGCCTCATAATTTGAGTAATTGCTCTAACCTTTTCTGAAAATCAAATTCTCTTTGCATTTTTCAAGGATTTATTTGACCCCATAAAATTTCTGGTTATACTGCATGCTTCACTGTACCTAGCGCATTCCACTTGTCATAATTCAAGCTCTTCCTCTTTGCTTTTAGTAGTTTTCCCAATATACCATGGAATCCTACACCATTATGACCTTTTCATCCAGTATCCACGGCATTTTAGATTCTCTTCTTACAACTGGGCCCATCTGCAGGAGCATGATTGGTCATCCCAAGCGAGTGAGGCTCATCTGACAGCAACAAGAAACTGAGGCATCAGTATCATCGGTCTAAAGATTCAGCAGGAGCCTTCTGCTTTAACCTTTAAATGACTGTGCCACCAAGCTTATGAGGGCAATTAAGAAAATGTCTTTCTCTGTTTTATTTATTGCCGGTTCTATATATGCATTAATTAATTATTTTGCAAATCACTTTGAGGCTTTTGGGGGGGAGCAACAAATACGTTTAATAAAAAATTAGAATATTTCTATTTTCACAGAATCATAGAATTGTAGAGTTGGAGGGATCACGGGGATCATCGAGTGACTGGTCCAATCCTCTACAGTGCAGGAATCTTTCACCCAACATGCAGCTTAAACTGACAACACTGAGATTAAGAATCTCATGCTTTACTGACTGAGCTATTACAGTGGTATCTCGAGTTACAAACGCCTCAGGTGACAAATGCTTCAGATTACAAACTCCGCTAACCTGGAAGAGTTACCTCAAGTTGAGAACTTTGCCCCAGGATGAGAATGGAAATTGTGTGCTGGCGGCTTAGCAGCAGCAAGAGCAAATTAGCGAAAGCACGCCTCTAGTTAATAACAGTTTCAGGTTAAGAAAGGACCTCCGGAATGAATTAAGTTCATAACTAGAGGTACCACTGTATTCCTGTTTGTTCTATCATTCTTGTTTGTTGATTTTAAAAAATTACATGGTTTTATTTTATAATTATATTATATTGTTATAAACAATATTTATGAATATTTCTCATAAATAAACTTTGAATCCTCTGTGCTTACAACTTCTGAAATAGAGCCAGGACAAGAGTACATGGTCTTAAGGGTCTGGGCTGAAAGTTTTTTGTGTTTCCATTTTTTTGTGGGTAACATTTGATAATACTGTTTATTTGAATTTAGTACTGACCTGCTGCTTTCAAAGAGAGAGCCACAAAAGGAACCTCCTGCACAAGCCCAATCAATGGAAGAAGCAGAATTGCAATGTTTAGTTACATTGCATATATGTACGTACATACATACATACATACATACATCCCCCACAAAACATACATACACATCCAATGGCACAGAACTGCACCACTGTGAAATTCATAGCACACACAGAAAGATATGTTTATTTTGATATTGTTGTATCAAACTGTATTTCTGGCATGGTTAGTTTTATCCATACCTTTTTAATATCATCTTGAAGTTTATTTATTTTTTCATAAATAAGAAGCGTGTAGAGACTCTGTGAATTCATTTCAAGAGAGTTTATACATAAGACATGCCTGATCAATTGGGCCCTGTGACTAATAATTTTCTCTGCTTGACAAAAGCCAATTCAGGAACCCTGTGCTAATTAATACTAGTTAAGCTCTTCCACTTGCCTTGGATAAAAGACATTTTACATCTTGCATGCTTTCTAAATTTTTCACTCTTTGCACCCCTTTCAGGGTTATTAATTAACAGGAAAATATACTAATAAGATAAATTAAGTGATTTCAGTGGCAGCAGGAGAATGTATTTTACTATCCAGAAGGTGAGTGTGACGCTAGGAGCTGGTTGGCACTACAATTTGGGTCAAAACAGATCTGAGGCACCTGCGACTGACATGGATTATCAATCTGAATTACAGAAAAACAATTTTAACACTAAAGTCTATCAATCGCAATTTGAGTTCAACTAGTGTTTTAATCCAGGTAATTACTATTATAATGATACAATTGCTGATAAGTGGAACACAATGCTCTTGAATCTAGTTTATAAATATATGTCTCAGAAAACGTGTGTGTGTGTGTGTAGTTACAGCTGTAGATGCAAGCGCATATGCGTACCTACATTTGCATATTATTTTCTGAATTGGATGCGAGAAGAAAATCACCTCTCCAGAAATCTCACATTTTAAATTGCTATAAAAACTGAGTGTACTTGCCCTAGATTATAATATATATTTGTAAACGCCAGACAGATACTGTATACACTATATCCCACTGGAAAAATAACATGTAAGAAGTCAGGTCACAAGCCTTGTTTTCAGAGCTACTAATGTTAAAAAAGGGGTAATTAACAATTGGCAGACTTGGAAGAGGCAAACCCTAGCAAGGGGAGACTACAACTAAGATCAATGCCAACATATATCAACCACTATTTGCTCTTAACTTCGGGTACTAAAATAAAGGAGTCAAATATTTAAATTAATTTGTAAATTGTGGAGAGGTGGGTGAAAGTGTGGGAGAAATATGCTACAATCCAATCACAATCTCATGTTCATACTTAAGGAACAGGAGCTATTACATCTATGATGACCAATATAACCATCTGGCATACTTAAAACATATTTTGTGACACAGGCAATAAATCTGAAAAAGCTGGTTCTACCGCACAAAAAGAAATAGCATGGTTTCACATATCACAAGTGCTGGCAGTTATGCCATTCTGAAAGAACTGCTGTCGGACTTTGTCTTCCCCAATCCTGCAAAACGACAAAAAACCCAACTATTGCCTATCTATTTCACCGCATACAGTCTTGGTTCACTCTGCTTTTCAGCCTCCAAATATTTCAAGCCCATTCTCAAATTTAAGTAACAACTTGAATCTCATTTGCCTCTGCCTGACTAGAAAATATCGAAGGTATAATAATAAGAAAACAAATCATAACAGGAGTGAAAATCAGGACCCAAGCTCTTAGGAAAGCTGTTTTCTAGTAATTTTCAAAAAGTGAATGGATGGAACATTAAGCAGTGTCGTACTGCACAGGATAATAAAGGCACCATTATTTTCTGAGATAATTAAAAAAAACCAAAAACAAATCATAAGCTTTGTGGCTGTTCTTCTGCCAATCTCACAAAGTTAAAAGACAATTAAGATGTGGTTGGTTTTGTAATTAAGACTATACAGAAGTGTGCTGAAGAGTTGTTCTGCAAACTTGACTTCTGAACTCAAGAGAAACATATGGCTGCTAATTGCAATAATACCACACAGACCGAGTAATGGTCGCATGGGACCTTTTCCTAGATCTCCTTTCTGTTAGTGAGAAACAATTTCCTGGACAAGAATCTCTAGAGAGCCCTACCTGTGGTAAGAAGGTAGCAAATGGGAATTGTGATGAGCCTGCTAAAAAAAGATTCAAATGAATTCTAAATCCTGCACTCTGCATAATCACATTATCTAAAGGGCCTTGCAGGACTGAAGTGTCAAAACACTGAAATTTGAGTCGGCAACTGTGCCACTAATAATAACACCATGACAGGCTCATGTTGATCTCAAGAGTGGGACTCCTGAGGTGGTAATAATGAGTAAAGAGTTGCTACAGTCAGCTGGGCACCTTTTCCAATTATTCACATAAGAAACGGCATCCACTGTGGGGATCTAGAAGGTGATAGGAACTGTACTCTTAATAAGTATTATATGCAAATACACACTGGCACAATTTGCAATTCTTTTGAGAAACTGTGACATTAAAATTACTTGGCACAAAACATCACTCTTTTTCAGTAGCATGCACTTGCTTGTAAATGTTACATTAACGACTGAGCTTCTTGTCTAACTCATAACAGGCTAAGGAAGTCTCTTCTGCTGCTTAGGGACAAAACTGAGTGGGAAAGGCAGTCCAAGTGCATATTGGCACTACTGCGAAACAGAAAACTTTTCACTGAAAGCAGACTGCACAGAAGAAATAAAATGCAGTGACCAGGTACCACATGTTCCCCACTAAAATCAAAGGAGCTTAAGAGCAGTTAACTTTAGCTGGATAATATAATATAAATGTAGCAAACACAATACTAATGGCCACAAACATTGATGACATAATTCTGATTGTCTCAAACATTTTACACAAATTGTACAGAAATTTTAAGCATTTTTCTAATTAATAAAATTTTAAAGGTGAGATGACATTTCACATATTTAATAAAATAAGGAGTTAACTATCTACTGTATAGTCTAGTGCTACATGCCTTGAGGACATTCAAGTCATCCCCAATTGAAAGGATAAAGAGGTCAGAATAGTTAAAAGCCTCTTGCCTTCTCTGGCATTTTGAGGCCAGTTTCATCAATGAGAGGGATGATTCTACCATTTCCCTGTGGCTGAATTCTTTCTAAAGTGATTATCCTGGGTAAGATGCAGATTCAGAGTGTGACTTAGAAGTCGACACTTGGGAGGTGACTAAACCTATTTCCCCCAAATTTACAGTAAGTGATCTTGGAACTATCCAAACAATGCATTTTAGAATAGCCTTTGCCAGCAGAGTATGTCAATTAGGGATAGGTGAATCAGTATCCACCTTTGTTGGTTCCATGCACCTTTTCACGTTAATCTGAAATCCCCCTCCCCTAAAATTCACAAAATTTACATATATTTATATACACACCTAAACACAGCTTCATCTCAAAATATGCATTTCCAGTGTTTTGACTGAGACGAGGACTGCATTGAATATTTGGGAAGTGTGAAAGTTGATGGATAACTAAGTTCATATCTGCACACTGGTCTGTGAAATGTGATCAGGTCAGTTCATATCAATCATCCCCAATGCCAACTTTCCAACAACTATGAAAGCAACATAGGAAATTGAATTCTGAATCTATTTTGAGCAACAGGTGCTAGGTTTGGCAGCTCCAGGATACGCTAACAGCACACAACCACACAAATGGGGAATGGCACTTCAGATCCAGTTTCCTGATTTACTTGGATATTCTCACAATGCTGCACAAAGACTACACAATTAATAGTTCTTGATGAAGGCAAATTGATAATTCTGGCCCCATCAGCAGAAAGCTAGATTTGCGAGCTCTTCACAATCCTCTTATATTGCTACTATTTCCTGGCTTCTCTTTGAAAAAGATTCTAGGTTTTTTCCATGGCTGATTTGCATTCCATTTTCTCCCAACATCCAGAAGCCTCTGGCTTTTCTACACGGCATTTCTACTTAGCAAGTTCTTCCCAAGCCAACCTACTTATATACCGAAATGAACACACACAAACAGGCATGAAAAGAAATGGCTTCATTATAACAATACTGGTAGATCGAGACCATGCCTAATCTACATAATCAAACTGTGTATGTGTCCACAAGCAATAGCTTTTTTGCTTTCCTCTAAGTAATTGCAATGACTAGCTTTCAACACTATATCTAAGAAAGTGTCTAATACTGGGGTGGGAGAGCTGAGAAAAATGCCAATATATTTCACATCTGGCAACCTATGTACCACTTTGGTTTTAGATAGTACATGGGTAAAGGTAAAGGTACCCCTGACCATTAAGTCCAGTCGCGGATGACTCTGGGGTTGCACACTCATCTGGCTCTATAGGCCGAGGGAGCCGGTGTTTGTCCACAGACAGCTTCTGGGTCATGTGGCCAGCATGACTAAGCTGCTTGTGGTGAACCAGAGCAGTGCATGGAAACACCATTCACCTTCCCACCAGAGCAGTACCTGTTTATCTACTTGCACTTTGACGTGCTTTCGAACTGCTAGGTGGCCAGGAGCTGGGACCGAACAATGGAAACTCACCCAGTTGCGGGGATTCGAACCACTGACCTTTGGATTGGCAAGCCCTAGGCTCTGTGGTTTAGACCACAGAGCCACCCATGTCCCTTAGTCGAAAAAACCAGGGACAAAATTTTCATGGCCCTCTAGCAGCTATGGTGGCTCTTTTACCAGAAGTAATGTATTTATTGTTTAATCTGGAAGTGTATACTTCATTCTGAACAAGCTAACCCACTAACAGTGAGCCAGGGAAATGGGAAGAAACAAAGAAAAGCAAAACGAAACAATGAACACCATTGACCAAAACAATATTCTCAAAACTAAGCATGAGACAAAGCTTGCACTCTCACCAAGCTCTAATTATCAACATGCTCCACAGAAGAGGATGTGTTTTGCATGATGAAAGTCCCAAGGATTGCACCCGGGTCCTTTAATTAAGAGAATACCAGACAGGAGGTCTGGAAAAGACCTCAGGGGCAATCAAAGCAAACATCACCTAGGCTAGATGAACCAACATCTTACACAGTGTAAGGCAGCTTAATATTTGCTTGTACAACCAACTTCCACAGGATACACATTGTGGATGACTAATACAGCCTCCACAAAAATGCAGTGAATTTTGCAGCACCAGGAGTTTAGCGTCTTAAGGCAGCCCTGGTGAATGCAGTACCCTCCAGATGAGGCTACCACAGGACAGGGACACAGCTCATGTTGTTGCAGTAACCCAAATTTTTGTTGCTTCCTTACCCAAAAGGGAATCTTTCACCATCTTTGACACATCTTTACCTTTTTACCCACTGGACCCAGATAAATGACCTGCTAAACCCACACTAAGATACAACAAGAAGGGAAAATGAGCAAAAATGTTTACCCCGTCTGGCAGTGCCCTCCAACACACAGCACTGACAAATTCATTTGTATCATCTTCCTTACGGTCCTTGTCCAGGACGCTTTTGACAGTGTCAAATTTGAAGGTTAGCAGTGTCTTTGAGAGACCCTTGTAGTACAAGTAGAGGGAATTATTTTCACTTCCTGCAATCAAAAGCAAAAATAAAGAAAGAGGAGGCAGATTGGCAATGTGCAAGGATTCCTAAATATTAATTTCAGATAGCTTTTGATGGGGTATGCAAGTGTGGGTTGGAGGCTAACTGTTACAGTTAAAGCAGAGAACTCCAAGGTAGAAGGAAAATCACTGCATTGATCACCTACAACTCGTTGTAGCCAACGCTTGCCAGACACATAAAATTTGGGTAGTGTAGAAAACAGTGCAAGGCAGTGGTTCTGAAGACTAGTAAGAGTTTTTAACTGCACTGTAGAAACATAAGCACTATTTCCAAGATGTCCTATTATCCCTCTACCACGCAGTGTCGGGACTTCATATAAAGTCTTTTGTGCTCTGGCTCCAGGCACCAGAGTTCAAGAAGAATGGTAACAAACTGAAAAGGATTCAGAAGTAAGCTACAAAAGTGATAAAAGGTCTGGAAGGGACATCCTGTGAGGTAGGACTGAAGGATTTGGCTTATTATTCAGCTACAGGAAAGAGTGGCAAGGGGCAGCTATGATGACAGCTTTAAAGTATTTTAAAGAATCTCAGAAGAGGGGAGAGATAATCACCCACCATATCCCCCAGTGCTTTAAAAGTTTTCAGTTTTTATAATTGGGGTGTAAGTCACAATGTGCTGTGGCAAATCAGGTGCTTTAATTTCATTGTGCCACACAAGCATGTGCTGGATCCTCCTACAGCTTTGCAGGCAGTACATGTTGGTCCCCTTTGCTGAACAGTTGTTTCACTTACCGCAGGCAATATAGTCTCCATTGGATGCCAAACCCACAAAATTTTTCTCATTGATGTGACCCTTAAAGGAACGCAGACAGTGTGGCTTTCCTACATTCCACAGCTTTAGCTGACTGTCCGTTGACCTGAAAAAGAGACGTATGAATCACCCGTAAGTCATTAGTTTGCGCTATATGTCAAAGTGCTAGGAAGGCCCTCCTAAGAAGACATGGACATTTGTCAGGGCAGGCAAAACCACTGCACACATGGGTATCCGTGTGTAGCTTGAGCAGTCAAGAAAGCAGATTCCCAACATGATCTCTCAATAGAGTTGAACAAGGAAGACACATTCCACAGAACTGGCCTAGCATATATCCACCAGGGTACACAATGTGCTCTATCTGCTAACCAGCCTAAATCAGGTTTTTAAAATGTAAGTTGGATTTTGGTTTATTTTAAACTTCAGTTATATTAAATGTCACGTTAAAACTAACGTGTCTTAAAATGAAATCTGAGTTCAATGCAATCATGTGAAGTCTATGTGTACATTCCTTTAAAACTGCAACTACACCAAGGTTTTTACTTTTTTTTCTGTAAAAACTCAAAATGAGGAATATACCAAAGTTTTGTGGTCAGTAATTATCAATAAAACATCTCACAACATACTGTGTATTATTGTGACAAATTATGAAAATGTTTGCTATTTCAGTCAACTATGGACAAATGCTCCTGCTTCTGGAAAGATAAGGGAAGACGCAGACAAGCCTGCAGGTTTCACTGCACTCAATGGGACCACCTAGTAGGTGGTACGTACATAAGATGTGTAAGCTATAGCTTCATCAAAATATGGATTTCAGAGCATAGAAACTTAAAAATCTAAAAATAATACAATATGAAACATAGCAATATAGTACAATTTAGAGGAATAAAACTATTTAACTAGCTAAAAATACCATAATTTTATATTCCTGGATCAAGAAAAAGGTTTTAATCCGGTGCCAGAAAGTCAAAACTGTCAGCACCAGTGAGGGTATTCCAAAGTCAGGGAGCCATCACAGAGAAGGCCTTCTCTTCTGTACATAATGTATTTTCTTCTACGGAGAAGGGCCTCCTTTGAAGATCTTAATACCCAGGCAGGATGATACAGAAGGAAACAACACTTTCAGATATTTGGATCAGAAAGCCATTTAGACCAAGGGTAGCAATGTGGTGCCTTTCAAATGTTGTTGGAATGTAACTCCCATCATTCCTCTCCACCGACCATGATGGCTGAGGCTGATGGGACTTGGGAGTCCAATAATATCTGCCAGTCACCCCTTTCAACAACCCAATCACATATAAATAATAAATTATGATTATTGGTTTTCCTTCATTTAAAACTTCATTTAAACACCAGCACCTTCAATTAGGCTCAGTTGTGAAAATGGAGAGACTCTGGAACTGCACCACTGCAGGTTTGTGTAGGCTGGAGATTGGAATTACACTATAGAACCAAAAAGTGTACAATGGGTAGAGACTCTAGTGAACACTGGAATTGTTCAACACTCCCCATAATATCACAAACCTATAGGAGAAATGCAATGTGAAAATGGAAGTCTGGGGACCTGAACAAATTGTGGCTGCAGACTGCCACAGAAGAGGCAGGCATGCTTTTTGCTTTCCTGATGTTGTTACCTCCTTTGAGGGGAAGGGAAATCTTTTAATTACTTTAATTGTGAAAATTAAGCCAACAGACATGGAGGGAAAAGTACAAAATGAAAAAAACCACTTGCCTTGGAGACGCATAGACTCCCCCCCAAAGCGTACCCCCCCACACTATTCACAATGCACAGGATGCAATAAAGCAGACCAGAACTGATGAACCCTGGTAAATGTCAGGTGGTTCCAAATGGCCTGGAGGTCAGGGGGGAGATTTAATCGATGCACTTCATAAAACAGCTTACGTTAGAAAAAGCAAATATTTTCTTACATTTTTTTTTAACTGCAGTTAACCACTGATAAAGCTCTTCCACTGACTGCCATGTTACAATACAGCACACTGTGCTGGGAGGGAAGTGGAAGAGAAGAGATCCCAACATCTCTGCGCAGCACACCCTTGCCCAGCTATTGCTTCATCTGAATTGGACAGCTCTGTCAATATAACCTAGGGCTATGGAACAAGCATTTTCAGATGTCTGTCTCCCAAGTAGGACAGGCCACTTTTGTCCTTTCAAGGTCCCATGCATGATGTTGCCATCTGATTACACAGGCAAAATGCTTTGTGGTTTTGACACTGCCTATGGTTTAACCATTCAGTTTAACAGAAGTTTGACAAGCAATGCTTCTCTTTTAGTTGCCAAACCTCTGTAACTTCAGAACAGAAATTATTTAAAGTATGAGAAAATGTACTTCAGTTAATCTCAGTTGGGAAAAAAATAGATCTCTTGTGTCATTTGAATGGCAGGAGAGGTCAAGTTGGCTAAGGAAGATAAATCTTTTTATATTTTTGAAATGAAGCAATATTTTCATTTACTGTTCGCTTGTGAGAACAGTACCATAATGTAATCCCCAGGGACACTTCTAATATGGCTGGAAAAGTAGGAGTGGGTTCTGTCTTCCTGTTCATCAAGGAAGTTTGAACCGTAACTCCCACTTGACCCCAAATTGATGTATTGATGTGTATGCATGTATGTAATAATAATAATACCTTTATTGTCATTGTACAACCTGTGTACAATGAAATTACACTCAATCTCTTATCGAACACTCAATCTCTTATCGAACAACACACCACCTCGCAAGTCAATTTTGCTATGTTATTTTCCATTCAACAGCCTAACAGCCCACAGACAGAAGCTATTTTTTAGCCTGTTGGTACGGCTGATTATACTTCTATAGCTCCTGCCCGAGGGTAGAAGATTAAAGAGGTGATGGCTGGGGTGTGAGTCATCCCTGAGAATTTTTCTCGCTCTCCCAAGGCAACGAACCCTTGCGATGTCATCTAGCGGACTCAGGGGACAGTCTATGATATCATGTGCTGTATTCACCACCTTCTGTATAGACTTTCTGTTCGTGGCTGTCAGGCCAGCATACCACACTGTGGTATGTATGTATGTATGTGATTAAGAAGTCCTAGAGTAGCTAATGCTTTGAGTAAAGGTAAACTGGTTACTGGCCAATTTAAACTGTCTCCCATGGTTCTGGTACCTATATCTGCCTCTGGAGTAGCTCCAGCTCCTAAATATTGTGCTCTCCTCGTGGGACTTTATGATTCAGGATTTGGGACGAGGACCTGCTATGCCAAAGGATATGGTCCCCTTTTCACTAGCTCTCTTAGCATAGTATTCCAGACCTCCTGTTACAGGAGTTCAGTTCAACTATAACTCTGTACATGACCCAAGACTATGGGATTTGCCCTTGCTCTGAGTCTCTGACAGTAGAGGATCATTAAGGTGGGCAGGGGAAGCCCTAGAACGTATGTCAGAAGCAGGAGATTGCACCAATTAACCCCATAATCCAGGATCACAACTAATACAAGCAACAACTTTATTTAATTCAGTAAATTTTCCCTCACCAAGAATAAAATGAATATCAGGCATAAAGCACATCCTAATTAAGTATCCCCCCCCCCATCCTTAGAAGTCTGTCGGCCTCCTTTCAGCAAGGTGAGGGCACATTGCTAACAGCATCATTGAAAAGCACTCCTGTTGAGATAGGACAGGCGCCCACTACCTGCACTTTCTGGAGAGAAATGAAGACATTTTTGTTCCAAAAAGGTTACCCAGCTGGAGGAATAGGACTCTGCCATGGGTGCATTGCGTTTTTAAAATCTCCAGATTTAAAATGCCCCAGATTAAATGCCCAATTTTGTTCTAATAATAGATTTGCTAGTCAAGGGTAAAATCACTGCTAGTCTGATATAAAGAATAAGATTTTGGAGGACTCTTAACCCTAAATTTATTCCAGATATCAAGCAAGTTCTCTCTCCATTACTGGTTCCCCCTCTCGGATTAGATGAAATGACACTCCATAAGCAGCAAAATGGCAACTGTATGTTACCACCAGGGGACACTCCTGCAGCTCTTGCAACATCTGCCAGTAATAATAATAATAATAATAATAATAATAATAATAATAATAATTTATTATTTGTACCCCGCCCATCTGGCTGGGTTTCCCCAGCCACTCTGGGCGGCTTCCATAGAAACAAAAAATACAGTAAAATATCACAGATTAAAAGCTTCCCTGAACAGGGCTGCCTTAAGATGCCCTCTAAATGTCAGGTAGTTATTTATTGCTTTGACATCTGATGGGAGGGCGTTCCACAGGGCGGGCGCCACTACCGAGAAGGCCCTCTGCCTGGTTCCCTGTAGCTTTGCTTCTCGCAATGAGGGAACCGCCAGAAGGCCCTCGGCGCTGGACCTCAGCGTCCGGGCAGAACGATGGAGGTGGAGACGCTCCTTCAGGTATACTGGGCTGAGGCCGTTTAGGGCTTTAAAGGTCAACACCAACACTTTGAATTGTGCTCGGAAACGTACTGGGAGCCAATGTAGGTCTTTCAAGACCGGTGTTATGTGGTCTCGGCGGCCGCCCCCAGTCACCAGTCTAGCTGCCGCATTCTGGATTAATTGTAGTTTCCGGGTCACCTTCAAAGGTAGCCCCACGTAGAGCGCATTGCAGTAGTCCAAGCGGGAGATAACCAGAGCATGCACCACTCTGGCGAGACAGTCCGCGGGCAGGTAGGGTCTCAGCCTGCGTACCAGGTGGAGTTGGTAGACAGCTGCCCTGGATACAGAATTGACCTGTGCCTCCATGGACAGCTGTGAGTCCAAAATGACTCCCAGGCTGCGCACCTGGTCCTTCAGGGGCACAGTTACCCTATTCAGGACCAGGGAGTCCTCCACACCAGCCCGCCCCCTGTCTCCCAAAAACAATACTTCTGTCTTGTCAGGATTCAACTTCAATCCATTAGCCGCCATCCATCCTCCAACCGCCTCCAGGCACTCACACAGGACCTTCACCGCCTTCACTGGTTCTGATTTGAAAGAGAGGTAGAGCTGGGTATCATCTGCATATTGATGGACACCCAGTCCAAATCCCCTGATGATCTCTCCCAGCGGCTTCATATAGATGTTAAAAAGCATGGGGGAGAGGACGGAACCCTGAGGCACCCCACAAGTGAGGGCCCAGGGGTCTGAACACTCATCCCCCCCCCCACTTTCTGAACACGGCCCAGGAGGAAGGAGCGAAACCACTGTATAACAGTGCCCCCAGCTCCCAGCCCCTCTAGACGGTCCAGAAGGATGTTATGGTCGATTGTATCAAAGCCCGCTGAGAGATCCAGCAGAACCAGGAAACAACTCTCACCTTTGTCCCTAGCTCGCCGGAGATCATCAACCAGTGCGACCAAGGCAGTTTCAGTCCCATGGTGAGGCCTGAATCCCGATTGGAAGGGATCCAAATGGTCCGCATTCTCCAGGCGTGCCTGGAGTTGTTCAGCAACCACGCGCTCAATCACCTTGCCCAAGAATGGAAGATTTGAGACTGGGCGATAGTTGGCCATACTGGCCGGGTCTAAAGATGGTTTTTTAAGAAGCGGTTTAATGACCGCCTCTTTCAGCGGATCTGGGAAGCATTCACCACCCCGCAGAGCCCATCGCCCAGCCCTTCCCGGCTTGCTTTTATTAGCCAGGATGGGCAAGGATCAAGGAGACAAGTGGTTGCTTTCACGCGTCCAAGCAGCCTGTCCACATCCTCGGGGGTAACGGATTGAAATTGATTCCATGCAACTTGACCAGACAGAGCTCTAGCACTCTCCCGCCCTGGCCCTGCTCCCACGGTGGTGTCTAGCTCCTTCCGAATATGAGTGATTTTATCTGCAAAAAACTTTGCAAAATCGTTGCAGGAGATCTTGGGGTCTTTACAATGCCCCGGTGGTAAAGGTGGTTCCGTTAAATTGCGAACCACCTGAAAGAGTCTCCTGCTACTATTTTCTGCAGATGCAATAGAGGCGGTGAAGAAAGTCTTCTTCGCCGTCGCTATCGCCACTTGGTAGGCTCGACGTTGAGCTCTAACCTGTGTCCGGTCAGATTCGGAGTGAGTTTTCTGCCACCGACGCTCTAGCCATCTCAGCGATTGTTTCATCGCCCTCAGCTCCGAAGAAAACCACGGGGCTGTCCGGGCTCCATGCAACCGGAGAGGGCGCTTCGGAGCCAGACAGTCAATAGCCCTGGTTAACTCCGCATTCCAGCGGGCCACCAGGGAATCAGCTGAAAGGCCATCAACATGGGCTAAAGCATCCCCTACCACTCTCTGGAAACCATTTGGATCCATTAAGTGGCGGGGGCGGACCATCCGAATTGGTCCCACCTCCCTGCAGAGGGGAAGGGTCGCGGAGAAGTCCAGTTGCACCAGGAAGTGATCTGACCATGGCACTTCTTTTGTTTCACTTTTACTTAGTGTCAGATCACCCACGTCACTAGAGGTGAACACCAGGTCTAAGGCATGTCCATGACTATGAGTTGGGCCAAACTTATTCAGGGACAGCCCCATGGAGGCCATGCTTTCCACGAAGTCCCGAGCGGCCCCTTGTAAGGTCGTGTCGGCATGGATGTTAAAATCTCCTAGGACAACCAAACTAGGTGTCTCCAGGAGAAAATCCGCCACGACCTGAAGCAGCTCGGACAGGGAATCCTTGGTGCAGCGGGGAGGTCGGTACACCAAAAGGAATCCTGTACTGCCCCTATTGCCCAACTTCCAGAACATGCACTCAGAGAACTGGATCTTCCCAGTAGGACGCCTGGTGCAAGCTAGTGACTTCCTAAAAATCACTGCAACCCCCCCTCCCCGCCCACATGACCTGGGTTGCTGTGCGTAAGAGAAACCTGGTGGGCAAGCAGCGGCAAGGACAGGCCCATCTGCTTCCTCCAACCAGGTCTCCGTCACACATGCCAGGTCAAATCCTCCATCCACAATCAAGTCGTGGATGGCAGTGGTTTTATTCATCATTGACCTGGCATTGCACAGCAACACTTTCAGGTCATGTGGGTTTCCCCTGTTGATTCCAGTATCCATCCAGTCAAGGCCAGACCCGGAGGCAGGGATAGTCTTCAAACAACGACTAAACCTGCCTCCTCGGTAATGACATGGTCTGGTCTTAGCGTAACTCCGCCTCCTGCCCATAATCACCGAGATCGGTGTAAGAAGTAATCTTGCCTTGGAGCAGATTAGGTAAGAAGAATCTTGCCTTGGAGCAGAACATTAGGTATTAAATAGAGCTGGTTGATATCTGATTTTCAACATGGCAATATATCACCAGCTAAACATCATGATAAATCAATAGATCATGATGTCTGAAATAAGGATGGAACTATGAAGACGAACAAGTATTACTGTACTGCCTTTCTATTATCACCTTCACATCTGATCAAGCTTTTTCAGAACTTAGCATTTGTTTCAGCATGCTCTCTGCTCCTCCTTCTAAAGGGACTGATAAATAAAAACTTTACAAATAAATTCAGGTAGGCAGACGTGTTGGTCTGACGCAGTCGAAATAATAATAATAATAAAAAAATGTCCTTTAGCACCTTAGAGACCAACCAAGTTTGTTCAGGGTATAAGCTTTCGTGTGCATGCACACTTCTTCAGATACACTGAAACAGAAGTCACCAGACCCTTATATACAGTGAGAGGGTGAAAACTATGGAGAGACCTGGTCTGAATAGAGATATTTGATTCTTGTCTCACTACATATGCTAAAGCTATTTTTGGTCATCTGCATACTATCCCTTGTTTTTTCCTGTAGGACTAATTGCAGTCAACAGATTTACCATACCCACTGAGTCAATCACCCATCTCCTACTACCCTTCTGAGAGAAACCCCACCCCATCCCACCCTCTAAATTGCTACTGGACAATTTTTTGATTTATTTTACAAATAAAGCAAATGTCCGCTTTAGCTATTTTTTTCTTGGACTCCTTTGAAGCCATAGGCTATGGAACCAAGAGAGGTGTGAAATAGTCCTTTATTTTTGTTCTATCAAAAGCACAGCAATCTGTTTAGCAGGATGACACTTCATACCAACACATGGTATGTGCATATACCCCCACCCACAAGCCATATATTTTAATGTCTTTGAAAATACACCAAGTAGAATCAGTAAGCACAGACGTTTTTCACAAACACCAAGGAAAATACTTACGCAGAGACTATTTCCTCTCCACTAACGAACTTTGCATATGAAACAGCCTTGCGGTGCCCTTTGAAGACCATGATTGGTTGCTTAGTGTTCCGAAGGTCATAGTAGTGAACACAGTGATCTGGGGAGAGGTGTGACAAAGAAGGAAAAAAGAAATCAGTGTATGCAAAGTGCTACTAATACTGCTCAATTATTTGTTTACTTAATACAAGAAGTATGGAACATAATGCCCTAGATCAAGAATCTGACTATTGTTCTAATCAAAGGCCGGCTAGTCAAGGATGTGGATCTCAGCTATTCATTGATCTGGCAAGCAGGGAGCTTTGGGGGCTGCTAATCACACATTAGGGATGCGGGTGGCGCTGTGGTCTAAACCACTGAGCCTCTTGGGCTTGTTGATCAGAAGGTTGGCGGTTTGAATCCCCGCAACAGGGTGAGCTCCTGTTGCTCAGTTCCAGCTCCTGCCAAGCTAGCAGTTTGAAAGCATGCCAAAAAGTGCAAGTAGATAAATAGGTACCACTCTGGCGGGAAGGTAAACGGCGTTTCCGTGCGCTGCTCTGGTTTGCCAGAAGCGGCTTAGTCATGCTGGCCACATGACCCAGAAAAACTGTCTGCGGACAAACGTCAGCTCCCTCGGCCAGTAAAGCAAATTGAGCGCCGCAACCCCAGAGTCAGTCATGACTGGACTTAACTGTCAGGGGTACCTTTACCTTTACCTTTAATCCCACATTTGTTCTAGTTCACAAGCTAGCTGCACAAGTGAATCCGCAATACAAAAGTCCTCAATGAAGAAGTGTTCTCTGTTTTCCTCCTTTTGAACTTTACTGCCGAGTTCACTTATCTGAAGGGAACTACCATATGCAGAAAATGCCACCAGAAACTAGCAGGGACCAGTTAGCTGTTTCATGGGATGCAGAGCAGCCAACGTTATGAGACCAGGAAGGACTGGGAGTACACTGCAATCCCCATCTCCTTGAATAGCTCTTCCCTTTCTCCTTCAGAGTTGTACTATTATGCTTCCACGTGCCAACTGTGCTTATTTTTGAAACTAGGGTATCAATATATTTTTAAACCAAGGTTTGAAAACCAACTATGACTAGCATAAACTTCAGTACAACACTATACCATTGTTAATTATGTGGCTTATGGTAGTTGGTACTGGGAGCTGCATAGCTAAGTGGCCAGTGAAGTGGAACCAAAATCTATTTAGGTCAGAGTACAAAACAAAGGAACACTAATGGGGGGGAGGGGTCTCCTCAATCAAAAAGTTAGGAAAGCTTACTATTGCAATCAACAGCTATTGCAGGCTAGCAGCAGAAAATACGGTGTTTGCATATATTTAAAACAGATTTGATGGTCTCAGAAAGTATTTGTTTAATTGAGATCATGGATTTCTCTCCTACTACAGGTGTTAAATTAGTATAGTAATGCTACAAAATTGCTGACAGTGTAATTACTATTGTAGTGAAAGGACTGTGTTCTTCTGTTCTATAAATCGGAGTTTTGCACAGGAAACCTGTACCTCTAGTACTGCATGGATTTGGGGTCTCACTGCTTTCAATTTCTTGTGTATGTATATCCATCAACTGAGGATAACACTTCACATATCTGACAAAGTGGACTGTAGATCATTTAAGCTTATACTTTGGCAAATCTGCTAGAACTGAAGTATTACAAACTATATTCTTGCTGCAATAGACTAAACCAGACTACCTCTCTGGAAAAAGGTTGTATTAGTAGATTGTACTGCAAGATAACAGTTGATTGAATTCTATTGAAAACTGCAGTCTTCTTTCAGGCTGGAGCGCTTCCATCTATTCAGTAGGCACATTTGGAATGCTGCAGACTTCAAGTATCAACAGAAGAATGATGAGAGGAGGGAATAGATAAGAAACTGGATTGCTACAGACAGGGAAAAGGTGCAGCGGGGCAGAAGCATCTGCTTTCAGCTTTGAATTCTCCTTCCAAATTCTGCAGTAAACAACTCCAAGCCTGATAGCATATGGCCCCATCCTAGCAGGCCTGCTTGCATAGCCTATACAATCAATCAACTTCTGTTTTGGTCAGTATGAGTCCAGGAAACTGTATGGTCCCTGCGCTCTAAAATTAGCCACTTAATAATTGATTATTACAGAAACTATTGTCTGTGCCAATAGAGGTTTCATTATTATTTTTATTAATTCAAACTTGCATTGTTTAAGTAGCTACCTCATGTCTAATGCTCATCACATTCATTAATGCCTGAACAGGTGGCCATGTTTCCTAATTAAAGAGATTCTCTCTCCCCCTTCTCTTTTTCAGACCATATGGACCTTTCACAGAACAAGATAAAAGTGCTACCAGCTAAGGAAGCCAAGATTAAACCAGGCTAAGTGAGAGGAATAAATATTCCAAGTACCCAGGCAGAAGCCTCTCAATTTGATTTATGATTTACTGAAATTGCTCACAACTAGCCATGCTCCTGGCGATCCTATACATCTTGGGCTCTATATTTAAAGAACTCTAAAGCAGCCAGACAATTCCTCTAATAATGAGCACCAAGAACAGACCAGAAGAACAATGATAGCTTTGTCAATACCTCTTGTCTTCCTGCCAGGCCAGCAAGGAACCTTGACTCAAAGAACATTCAACACTGGCTTGCAATGACCTCTTGATACCCCAAAATCCAAGGATTATAGGAACCAAATACTTTGAGAAGTACTATACAATGGGGAACCAACAGAGAAAGGTTTTGAGATACCCGAAACCAAAGTTCTGCTAAGATTTGTAACATCCTAATTTCAACCAAAGATTTATGTACTTCTGGTAACCACAGCTCTATGGAATCAGTGAAATAGAAGGTTTTTGTGGGACTTGAATCAGGGTGGGGCCCTCCTTATAGCTAGTGCTAAAGACAGAGAACAAGAGGCACTGCCTTAGGTCCCTATAATCCAAAGCTGAATAGCTTTAGTGGTTCAGCCATTCACCCTCTTCCCTGCACAATGAATAGAGAGACAAGCTATATATTGAAAAGTAAAATGGACTACCAAACACCTCAGCACACACCGATCATACCTTTATTGTCTTAAAGCCCCAACTCTGGGGGGGAAAGCAGGGCTCCACCTGGAACTAGCTTTTCAAAAGAGTTGTTGCACTGGTGAACTAGCAATCAGAATACTGGAAAAGAATTGTGTATCTTAAAACAAACACCACAGTACTAAAATATTGGTAATCCAGCTCATGAAGGCACTGAATGAAAAGGTAACAGACATTTTACAACAATTAAATAACTATGTCAGTTCCAGAACGTGATATGACTACTAGTAATCTGTCTGCAATGATGGCTGAATATTACCTATAGCACATACATTAGAACCAATTAACCAGCCTTACCATGTATCCATAAAACAGGTCGAAGTTGCTTTTATTTTAAGGGAAGTGTAACTCTTCTGATATTAGCAGCAGTTTGCCAAAGACGACGTCAGTAAGAGGTCTTCCATATTATCAAGACCATGTACTTATTTTTGCAACTGAAATTTCCCTACTGAATTTCACTTTTATTTTTACTCACTTTCTTTGTATTTACAGGATAGGATTCCCATGAGAAGTTCCTAAAATAATTTTGAAAACTGTGTCTTCCTGCAATATTCAGGGGAATCTAAAAATGGGACTGGAGTTCATCAGCGTAAGCGCATTGGAAGGTAAGTGCACATGGGAGAGAAAAGAGCCATTCCTATCTTTATGATACATGCGCCCATATATCATATGGATTGGGATGGACAGCTTGCATGTCATGAATACAGATTTTGGGGGCCTTGACTGTCACCATTTTGCAGGAGGGATTAAAGCACATACTGGAATTTAAGATTTGCCCAGTTAAAGCAGAATAAAGGACGCTGTTGTTCTGGTGAAACAATTTCACTTTTTAAAAAGGATGAGAATTTCTGTGGTTTGGAATGTGATGAGGAAATGAATTTAAAAGTGTGGGATGAACAAATGACTATTGGGAAGATGTGTTAAAGCAAACCAGGATGAATTCAGGACAAATGCTTATGGCCTCACAAACTAATCAGAACGAATGTGCAATGAAGACCAGATAAATCTAACCTCTCTGTGGAAGCAAATCAGGCTGAATGATGAATAAACAGGTTGTGTGAGAGAGCCCTTCATTTTCATGTATATTGATTAGAAATGTATTGAGTATGCAAGATAGTCCAAAGTTACAGTTTAAGAATGATGCACATTTATGAAAAATCTACAAGGAACTTTGTAAGCACTTGACTGTGCCTTGAGTCCTTGCTTCCAGGGGCCTAGGGAACATCCATGACAAAAGTCAGAATAAAAATCCAAAGATTCTGCTGGAAAGAACACAAAAAAAAGGAAGACTAGGTTTCTGTCTGTCTGGTTCCTGGTTCTCTCCTGACAAGATCACAATCTTGCATTCTGAAGGATCTTTTTCACTTATGCTCTTCTGTGGAGCAAAGGCTTGATCCCACAACCAAGCTCTTCATAGCTATTTCAGCATTATTTTTTATCAGCAGTTTACTGCATTATTTTTAAGTGGCCATTCAACAATAGCATTTCTCTGTGGATTTATTACCTCCCTGTGCAGCATTGAACAAGGGGAATAGCAACTGAAAAAACAAGTGCCAGCCTTTTTTTCTATTTAAAAAACCCTTTGCATTGAACAGTCTCTCTATGGCTTGAGGTTATAGATGACATTCATCAGGATATGGGGAACAGCCTTCACATGCCAGGGACATTTTTATTGACTTTTCTAAAGCTTGTCATGGAGCAGCCTGTAAAGGCTCCATTAAATAAACTTCTACTGCATACCTCATTCAAGAACTTAATCAGTTTGGGTGAAAGAACCAGTTGAGAATGAGTGGAAGAGCGGATGAAAGGTAGTTTTAAAAGTATGTATGTGAATCTGCTATTCATTATTCTAAAGAAATGGAGACGGAAACACTGAAGTCAGCTCTCTCATCTGTGCAACTGACATATACTTTTATCAGTACGTAGGTTCTTAGGATCATGGGATATATTTGGAAAAAGATGGACAAATCCACATATAATATCAGTAATAAATTTTCCTTTAGCCAGTGTGTGGCATTAGTGTGGCACAATGGACCAGAAAATTGGTGGTTCGAGTCCACCCAGGGATAGCTGTGGTCAGAATTCCTACATTGCAGGGGGTTGGACTAGATAACCGTCAGGGTCCTTCCAATTCTGCAATTCTATGATTCTAGGGCACCATGAATCTGGCATGGGTGTGCTAAAATGGGATCACCATAGAAAAATAGGGAGGCGGTCTGTTGCTATATATGTAGCTTCTACTGATCACAGACATTCATCTCACACTAACATCTATGCTGTAACTCCAGTTTTTATACGAAACAGGGTAAAACAGGTATTATTCACTTTTTGCCTGTTTTTTGTGCAGATCAGTCTGCACAAAACTATTGCCATGAGCTGCTGTAAATCTTAAGGAACATTTATCAAGGTAAAACTAAAGGCATCAAACACAAGGTATCAAAATTCTCTAACAAGTTTATCTCTCACTGGGCTGTTCCCTAAGGATTTATTATTATTATTATTATTATTATTATTATTATTAAAGTTTATATATCACCCTTCATCCGAGGTTCACAGGGTGGTTCAGAGTATAATAAAGTAGAAATACATAACATAGTTATGCACGCACACAGAGCGAGAGAGTTTAAAAGGCCCTAGATTGTTTAATCAGCAGAAGTTCTGGTTATAGAGGAACATTTTTAGCTGGCACCTAAATAAATGTAATGAAGGCAGCAGGCAAGCCTTCATGAGGAGAGCATGCCACAAATCCCCTTCTGCAAACTTCAAAGTTAAACTAGTCTGGTGAAATGTCTCTTTTGCATGTGTCTGTTGCCATTTCAGTACCTGAAAAACTGAGCAGGCATTAGAATACAGAATTAATCTGGAATACTTTTGTAAGTGTTGAAAAACCAAGAAAACTGAGTGAACACATTTGTATGTTACATATACAGTATTCTGTAATAATAAAAATATTCCTGGAAAAAATGCTAGCCATAAACAGCATCAAGGCCATGGTCCCTGCAATGGAAAATAAAGGAAGGAGAAAGCGAGAAATTATCTTGGATATATGTAGAAACTTATGCAGAATAGCACTGAAAGCACCAGACATATCATCTGTATCTAAAAGTGTCATTCCATCAAGCAATTTATTTGAGTCAATGGCTGGAAGCTCCTCCAACATGACTGCAGCCAGGGGAACTCCTGAAGGGGTATCACATTATTCTCGCTAATGGAAGCTGCAATAGCTGGCACTGACAGTGATTTTGCATTTAGGAGAGTGCAAGGGGAAAAACGGAATGGAGTGAATTTTAAACGTTACTCACACACCAATGAGTTTGCTTCCACTTTATATGGAAGTGTTATTAAAAGTAACCTATAACCTATAAGGTGTAATGTTTAGGAAAAGGCACAATAAAACTGGGAGTTAGCAAAACCAAAAATGTATCCCCAAAATGAACATCCAAAAAATAAAATTCACCATCCGTTCCAGAGCCTACACAAACATTATGTTTCCCTACCTTATTCCTATTCCTCAAGTCAACCAAGATGGTGACTTAATCTAGACTTCCTCTCAGTTGGGTAGAGCGTAAGACTCTTAATCTCATGAGTTCAAGACCAATATTGAGCAAAAGATTCCTGCATTGCAGGGGGTTGGACTAGATGACCCTCAGGGTACCTTCCAACTCTACAAATTTATTATGTTCATTGGTTTCCATGACAGGCCCTTCTTTCCCCAGCCAGATTAAAAGAGCAGGATTCGCTCTAAGTTATTTCACTCAACACACAGCATATTACAGAATTTACTTTAAATGAAAACCCTTCTTATGAATGCTCCACATCTACCAAATATATTTTTGTGTCATTCCCAATTAAACAGATTGGAATGATCAAAGGGGGTCACAGCAGGCAAAACAGCATGGGAAGCTGGCTTTCTCACACATGGCACATATAATACAGGTCACACCTGCAAAACAGAACTTAAAACTTCCTTTTCATTAGATTTCATTAGGCTATTTCTGGTGCCTTGGGAAAGAACCATAATCCCTAGATTCCCAACTCCCCACCCCCCAAGTAAATTTATAGCATTTTTGGAACCTGAGATGTAGGGCGTGCCATATAGATACCATTCTCGTGTTTTGTGAGAAATTAGCCAGCTCTACCCTTTCAGGTAGGGACGTGGGTGGCGCTGTGGTCTAAACCGCAGAGCCTACGGCTTGCCGATCAGAAGGTTGGCGGTTTGAATCCCCGCGACGGGGTGAGCTCCCATTGCTTGGTCCCTGCTCCTGCCAACCTAGCAGTTCAAAAGCACGTCAAAGTGCAAGTAGATAAATAGGTACCACTCTGGCGGGAAGGTAAACGGCGTTTCCGTGCGCTGCTCTGGTTCGCCAGAAGCGGCTTAGTCATGCTGGCCACATGACCCAGAAGCTGTCTGCGGACAAACGCCAGCTCCCTCAGACAGTAAAGTGAGATGAGCGCGCAACCCCAGAGTCGTCTGCAACTGGACTTAATGGTCAGGGGTACCATTACCTTTACCTTTTTACCCTTTCAGGGATTTACTTCCTCCTTAACCCCGGAAAACTAAGTGTCTGGGAAGAATGGTTGCAGATGCCTATGTGTGAGGGAGAAGAGATGTGAGTGAGAGCAGGGGAAGGGATAGGGACTTATGTGTCGTCTGTGAGGAGAGGTGTGTGTTTGTGCTTTGGAGGGAGGGAGGGAAGGGATGTGATTATGTGGTCTGTGAGAGTTGGGGAGACTGTGTGCTTATGAGCAAGCATGAGAGGGGCATGCATGTCTATGATCTTTATATGTGCATTGAGGGTATGTGTGTGTTTTGTGTGTGCGCACAAGTGTGAGTATGGCCACCTTGTATATTCTCCCTGGTACTGGGAAAGGCTTCCTCCTGTTACACAGCAACAACATCAGACACAGAGAAAGAGAAAGAGAAAGAGAAAGAGAAAGAGAAAGAGAAAGAGAAAGAGAAAGAGAAAAAGAGAGGCAATGTGAAAGTGAGAGATCAATATCAGAACTAGCAGGATGTAGCTGAGGCGGAAGTAGCAATGACTGTAGCCTCTAGTTGTGTATTGCACCATGCCTACTCAACAACCATTTTGCGATTGGTGCCTACAGCATTTTCTCAAAATTCTCTGATCCAAAAAGGTTGACAGCCCCTGCCACACACCCTAAACAAGCGTTTACTATATAATGAGATCAGACGGTGTGTGATAAAAAGCTCCTCTGCAGCAAACCAGGCAAAAGGCAAAGGCTCTTTCATTTCAGGGGGATGGGGACAAAATCGGTGTCCTGCTGGAGCAAGTCAATCTCTGAACACACGTTTATCTTCCTAACTCACTGCATTTATCAGCATCATCTAAGGCTTAAATTCAAAGCCAGATATCAACATGCTGAGTTGCCCACCCCCTGCTTTACTACTCGTGGCAACTTTTATCTGTGGATTTGTCCAAACACAACAGCAAGCAGCAGCAAGTGAATGATGCAAAGCCCTTATATCAGGGATGCCCAAACTTTTTTCAAAGAGGGCCAGATTTGATTAAGTGAACATGTGTGAGGGCCAAAGTTTTTTTTTTTTTAAAGGATTTTGCCCAAGGACACATACTGCCACAGGGGCCAGATTAAATCGATCAGTGCCCCCAAACGGACTTTGGACATGCCTGCCTTATATATTTGGGGGCTGTCACATGACTGTGGTTCGCAATGATTGTAGTCCCTGAAGGACCAGGGCCAGGGAGAGGATCCCCTATTTCAACCCAGGGAAGTGAATGAAAAGCATGGAGAGTGACGACTTTTGTGGAACTGGTGTTGGGGCAAAGTCCACCTATACCAAGATAAAGACAGCTGCACTTGCTGTTTGTGGTGGATCCACTTCACAGAGAGCAGTGTCATAGCCAAGGTAGAGGAGACAGCCATAGTACCAGTGACTGATATACAAGGAATCAACCCAGCCATCATTAACGTATCAGTGGAACCAAGGCCTGGATAGCTCAGTTGGTTACCTTGGCTGATAATGCCAAGGTTGCAGGTTCCATCCCTGCATGGGACAGCTGCGTATTCCTGCATTGCAGAGGGTTGGACCAGATGATCCTCAGGGTCCCTTCGGATTCGGTGGAAGAAGATTGGAAGAAATTTAAAGACTATTTACAGAAATACTGCAAAATTAATGAATGTTAGAATGATGTTGGATTGAAGTTAAATGGTTTTTAGCAGCAATGTTATAAAGGAATATGTAAAAATGGATTGTTAACAGGTGATAATCTAAAGTTATAATATATTAAGATAAAAGATTAAGATAAAATTAAAGAGGGAAAGGATTTGCTGAATTAACTAATTTGAACTGGAATACAAAAAAGGGAGGTGTGAGGAGGTCGGGGAAACAAGCAAATGAAAGATAAGATATGGAAAGACTAATCTGTTTTTTAACTGTTTTTATTTTGTATTTTCATTTTCTAATTTTTTTCTTTTTTTCTTTCTTTTTTCGCTTATTTTTGTAATATGTTGAAACTTTAATAAATATCTTTAAAAAAAAAAAAAGATAATTGGATTCTACGAATCTAGGATGCCCACTGGGCCTTTGGTTTCTTAGTTTTTCCCCACTCTTCTACCAAAATATACCAAAATATACTCTGAACAACCACTTGAAAGAATCATGGACTTCAAGAATTCTTCCAGACTCCAAAATAACTTGCTCAAAAAGCAACCCTGATATTTATCAGATTTTTACCTGTGGACATTATTTATTTTAACAGCCTTCATGTAAAGCCAATTTTACGCCCTCAGGGCAACACAAGTATTCCAGTTATAAAACACTGTCCCACTAATTTTTAGCTTGGGGCATCAAGAAAAAATGTAGAAAAGGGGACTCATGCTCCAGTGCCTTTTATCTATTCCTCTGAATGAAAGGTGAATGCCTAATACAGAAGTTTAAGATATAAGAAATCATTATAATAAAAGGGCCTTTAATATATTCAGAATGTTATAAGAAAACCACAAGAAAAGAATGAACATACAATGTTCTTTGTTGCAGGGTGGGTAGGAAAGACAGATGAATGTGGAAATGCACTTTCTACATATCGCATAGAAATACTGGCATAAATAGAACAAACGCTGAAGGTCACTTTCCGTAAGGAGGTCCGGGCTACCAATAAGCAGAACTGCTAGGGTCTGGTCCAAACAGAGAATCACATCAAGAGCCAGGGAGTCAAATTGCAAAATGAAATGTAACTGTATCATGCAATACTACCTGTTCTATTTACCAAGATTAGAAATTATCATGCTGTTGTGAAGAATTAGGACATTCCTTGATCTAATGGGCAAATATGGGATTCAACCACCACCACACAGAAATAAGGGCACAATCTTCATGTGTAGACTTAGGCAGGGCCAGCCCAATACATTTTGGGGTGAACTCCAAAACTGCCCCCCTCCCAGCAGGGAAGAGGGAGTAAGGGAAGATCTACATCAGAAACAAGGGGGAAAGGAAGATAAGACATCTGTATCTGCTGCCCCTGTGGATCATGCTGCCTGAGGCAGTCACCTCACCCTGCTTCATAGGTGGGCCAGCCCTAGACTTAGGGAGTCACCAGAGTTTGGGTTAATTCCAGTGTGTCAGATCAGCCACAGCTTACAGATGAGGGGTAACAGTTTGACAGAGATGCACAGCACAGCACAGAAATGGGCTGGGACAATGTTCAACTGGAAATAGGACTTCCCAAAAAATTGAAGATATTTAGCCATTGCAACACCACAAATCTACCTGACAAATTAACACATGATATATGTGAAGGCAGTAAATGTCCTATGTGAGTGTCTGGAGGCTGTTGTAGAATGGATGGCGGTTAATGGATTGAGGTTGAATCTCAACAAGACAGAAGTACTGTTTTCTGGTGGGTGTGGGGGACGTCCTGGTCCTGAATGGGGTAACAGTGACTCTGAAGGACCAGGGTCTGGGAGTCATTTTGGACTCACAGGTGTCCATGGAGGCACAGGTTAATTCTGTGTCCAGGGCAGCTGTCTACCAGCACCATCTGATATACAGATTGAGACCCTGCCAGTTTGTGCACTGTCTTACCAGAGTCTCACCAGAACGGTACATACTCTGGTTATCTCCCGCTTGACTACTGCAATACATTCTATGTGGGGCTACCTTTGAAGATGATGTGGAAACTACAACTAATCCAGAATACAGCAGCTAGACTGGTGACAGAGCAGCCAGGACCTATGACACCGGCCCTAAAGGATCCTCACTTGCTCCTGGTATGCTTCTGAGAACAATTGAAAGTGTTGGTGCTGACATTTAAATCCCTAAACAGCCTCGGCCCTGTATACCTGAACGAGTGTCTCCTCAGCCCGGACACTGAGGTCCAGCTCCAAGGGCCTTCTGGTGATTCCCTCACCGTGAGAAGTGAAGTTACAGGAAACCAGGCAGGGGGCCTTTTCGGCAGTGGTGCCCTCCTTGAGGAATGCCCCGCGATCAGATGTCAAGGAGATAAAGAAGTACACGACTTTCAGAAGACATCTGACGCACCCCTGTATCAGGTGGTTTTTAATGTTTGGTTTTTTATTGTGTTTTTATATGTGTTGGAAGCTGCCTAGAGTGGCTGGGGCAACCCAGCCAGATGGGTGGAGTATAAATGCTGCTGCTGATGATGATGATGATGGTGCTTTGTGTACTTTTGCAGCTACAAACAATTATTAAGAATGGGATGTTAAATGGGTCTTTTATCTAAGCACTGAACTGATAACCACTGACAACCAGAAATTCCATGCAGATATCTGAGTGGAATTCCCTTCAGATAAATGAGTGAGTTTGTGAAGGAGGGACAGAGCACAGTTTCTCCTTCTCCAGTCTGCTGCACTTCTAGTTTGCAAAACCTTTTCTATATTTTACATTCTATATTTTTCCAGAAGCCGCTGAGAGTGGCTGGGGCAACCCAGTCAGATGGGCGGCATATAAGTAATAAAACTACTACTACCAGCCTACTTTTTACTCATACTCTTATGAGTAAAAAACAGGCAAGCAAGCTTTTTGCAGGTTTTAGTAACAAGGCTGTGCTAAACAACACATTTAATGCCAAATAAATCCATGGATGCATGGCATAACCGTTAGTACTGGATGTAGCGCTAAATCTCCACTCAGACATGAAAACTCTCCATGTGGGAGGAGAAGTGGAATAAAAGTGTAATCAAAATTCTCGTCTTGGGGAAATGCTGGGATGCAGGCTGCATTTACCGTGCAAAACTAACATTATTATTTATTATTATTTATTGAATTTATATACTGCCCTATACCTGGAGGTTGTAAGAGCTGGATAATTTTCTAGGCTTATATTCCAGGACTGAACCAGATCAGTGTTGTATCACAATCTTCTTTGGAAAATCTCATAATTTATAAAAGTGATTTGCTATGCAACGTGTAGGAACTGGAACCTGCATTTCTCAAGTCTTTCTTGGGCACACAGATTCAGCTACATGGTTCTTTGGACTGCAGCCCTAGTCATGCATGGCATGGCATTTAATCCAACAGGTTTGTTCCCCAGAAAGATGGGGAATATGCAGGCTCGCCACACTGCTAAAGCAGATTTATAAAGATACTTTCAGAATGAAAAGTTTTCATCTTGAAACAATAGAGAGTCATTACCAGCATTTTATATTCAGTTGTGATTACAGTTTATACTAAAGAATGCTCCAACTCAGACGGCATACCAATAGAAAGCTGTAGGCAAAACAATTTCCATTTTATTTTCACAGCTGAATAAACTTTGCAGTCTTCCTTAAGTCTGAGCCTCCAATTCAATGTGATGCAGTTTTCTCCTTTCTACACCATTATTTGTTTATCCATTTTTAATATGAAGTGTAAGGGCTCTGAGATACAAACCTTTTGAAAAGTTATCACAAACATTTCCATTTGCCTCTCACAATGTAAAACGGCTACAACTAAGCTCCTGTTTTCGCAAGTTGGAAACAGTTGCTGGCCCAACCCAGGAGTGGCAAACCTTTGAACCTCCAGATGTTGATGGAGTAAAATCTCATCATCCCTGACCACTGGGAAATGACACCTGCAGCTGATGGACCCCTGGTACAATTTAAAGTTAATGTGAAGCCAAGTATGCTACCTTAAGAACAGACATCGAAGTAAGGTCCTTTGAAATAAATTGACTGTCAGTTTCAGCTCAGTTTCCTGGATGACATAGCAGTCTCGATTCCTGCAAATTCAGCTTCTAGATTGGCTTTGGGATTAGACTACTTTTGATGCCCTAAATGTATGGAGACTCACAGGGCTAGCATTTTCTGACTCTTACTAGCTTTTGACCATTAGACTGTACTGAAATAGATGGAAACAATAAATGTACCCAGGTAACGCATGCCCAGCTACAGGTGCTTCAAGTTATAGACTCCGCTAACCCAGAAACAGTACCTCAGGTTAAGAACTTTGCTTCAGGATGAGAACAGAAATCGCGCAGCAGCGGCGCAGAGGTAGCAGGAGGCCACATTAGCTAAAGTGGTGCCTCAGGTTAAGAATGGACCTCCGGAATGAATTAAGTTCTTAACCCGAGGTACCACTGTACATTATACCAGATGGAATTAGAAGTAAGGAATATGAAGACTGACTTTTTTAAAGCATGTGCGGACCGGTTACACATGTGAAAACCACCTGTAACACCAATAATTACTGCCTCACCCCTAAAACATCTTTACACATTTTATAAATATTGCTAAACAAAACATTCACTCTCAGAAGTTCCATTAGCTTCTCCTACTGACTATATTCTTGGCTTTCACATGCATTACTGCTCTACACCCTGTTCCCTTTTATGCTCCCTCTAAATCATTGCCACCAAGAAATACAGACAATTTATAAAGATAAACATGCAACGAGTGCTGGTAAAGCACAGAGGTAAAAGGCTTATAAATAAAATAGCATCACTCTCTTAATTCCAGAAGCTGGGCAGACAAAGCTAATATGCGGGAAAGTGCCAAATTATTTCCTATTTCCACTTGTGAAAAAGAATACATTACCTGCTCATTTTTCATTTTCCCTCCCACTATGTCTGCAGAGATACAGACCTAGTTCTCACTAATGTGGTAATCCTTTGTCAAGACTGCAGCCACAGGCAACGGTTCACATTGCTGAATATGCTTCTATGTAGCAAAGAATCCCTACGCATATAAAACTAGTCTCGTTCCTCAACATCTAGCTTTTTGCGCTTTGTATCCGACTAAGTTCTTATTGAGCTCTACCATTCCATAACTGGCCCTGCATACCCTTGTGAACCTCTGCCTATGTGTTGAAGATTCTCAAAGAGCTGCTGTTAAAAAACATCTCACTCTTGCCACGCCACCAAATGAGGCAGAAAAACAAGCCCAGTATGAAAGAAAAATTGAATTCTCTATACCAAAAAGATGCAAAAGTTAATTGTGCTGAAAGTAGCAGTATGGCCAACACATTTCAATCAGACAGGAACAGTAGCTGTTGACAACTCTAATTGAAAATGACAGTGCCAAAGGGTTTTCTGCCTGGCTCCTGCTCAGAAGTCAGCACTTCAAATCCAATCCTTTGATGGATACACATATCACATAGTTTTCTGAAATGTCCCTTCTTACATCGAAGATGCAAGGAAGAATCTCTAGTTTTTAAGAACATTAACTCTCAAAGACCTTTGGGACCTCACAAATGTTAAAAATTAAAACTTCTCCAAAGAATGGTGTTAGCATAAGCACATCTGAAGGCAGTTTAGGGAAGCTTTTTAATGTCTGATGTATCACATTATTATTATTATTATTATTATTATTATTATTATTATTATTTCTGTTGTGAGCTGCCCAGAGTAGCTGGAGAAACCCAGCCAGATGGGTGGGGTTTTATTTATTTATTTATTTATTTATTTATTTATACCTACCTACCTACCTACCTACCTACTACTACTAAACATGTTCTTCAACACTGACTTACCAGTTTTCTTTTCCTATCTCCTTCCACTGTTCTCTAATTTCCTTCTTACCTTCGCTCTCTTTAGTGGGGTGGGGGTGGGGAGATAGCATGAAAATCTATTTAAGCTTATGCTGATGCATCCATTCCATGATCTGACTCAAAAAATTTAAAATGCAGTATGTAAGGTTGTAAGACCTGTTACTTTCGTGTATGGATACATGATGTCCATACATATAGAAATCTAGTACTCACTACTATTACTACTTGCTACTATTACTACTTGCTACATAAATTGAGAACTCAGTCCTAATAGGAGCTCAATACAAAATACCTCATTTTGAGTCTGGGATCCGTTCCGGAGCCCCGGACGCTCGACGAAAGACACACTTGACAACGTGCTGCTCTGCGCACATGTGTGAGCAGTTTTGTGCTTCTACGTATGTGCAAAGTGCGATTTAGTGCTTTTGCGTGTGCGGCAAACCTGGAAGCAACCGTTCCGGTACTTCTCGGTTTGCTGCGGACGTTCCTCAAAATGGAGGCTAAACGGGGTGGACTCAAAATGAGGCATTACTGTATCTTCCTAGGGAGGTATGAGCAATGATGAGGGAAAGGATCAATCATCTCTTTATCCTTTTCCAGAGCATTTGTCTTGATTACAGGAGTGGCTCGGTGCATTATGTAGCCACCTCATGTCACAATGGAAGCAGTATACAAGAGGCTGGCTTTCTGTTGCATCAGTGCTGAAGACTAAGGAGGCTAGAATGTCTTGCAAGTTTTTTTAATTCTAAGGGCCCACCCTTCAGGAATCTTAAAAGCATACCGTATGACGGGAAGAGGGAATCTCTAATCAGTTGACCAAATCAGGCTTGCCAGACATATTAATTTGGTCCAATAGCCTATGATTCCAAGCCAGGCCTATCTGCCCTCCACTGGAACTCATGCAACATCAAATGTGAGGCAGGTGAAACTGCAGCTGCAGAGGAACCACCAGAAGACTTCTGCAAGTTAAAAGGTGCATTCAGCACTGTCATCAAATGCAACCCTCGCTGGAATTGGTTCCATGGGAGCCAATCCCTGCCAAAATCAGGACTCCTAGTCAGTGCTAAATTTAAGATTTGCACCACTCAGGAGGAGCCACTATTGGGATGGTTTGCTCCCAGCTCACCAGCCCTTGTGTTCCAATGCCATGTTGAGCAGCAGATTTGCTGATTCAAACAGGAAGTGTCAGGAGGCTTTTCTTGAATTGCAGCAGCCTGCCTCTTCTGCAGGAAAGGTCGCTGTAAGCACCCCTGCTGGCAAAAACCTCTATAGCATCTCCTACTCGTCATGCTACTACTTCTCTTTCCATCCTTTCCCAACCATAAGGATTGGCATGCAAAACCAAAGAAGTGCTGCTTCCACAATGATCCTAAGCTGCTGCTCTCAGCTACTGGGAAGGGGTGGCATTATTGATCTGTGTGAAGCTTCCACTTTCCAGTTCTTTGCCAAACCAACTGGAGAAAAGACCAAACTCACTGAACAAAATGTGATTTACTTCCAGATAAGTCTGCATAGGATATTAGGCTTGTACACATGCTCCTGCACTATCCTGTTATGAGCTTTGACGGCTTCTTCCCGCACAAACCCTATTGTTGTATATTCCCAAACTCAGCTCCTTTTCAGGAGAAGGGAAACCTCAAAAGAATAAGGGTGAGGAGAAGTAGCTGCACCCAGTGACACTCTGAAGAACTCTACAAAAATGCTGTTCTCTGACCAAAAGACAGGGCTGCAGGAGTATATAAAATCTGCCCTCTGGTCACCTGGGAGAGATCAGAGTTACTAAGTGCTGCATAATTGGACCCCTGATCACAGCTTGGCAATAGACAAACAGCCCAATTAGCAAGTGCAATCTGGAAACACAAGTGATTCTGCCCTTTCACACGAAGTGGCAGTTCATACACCTACCTGCACAACCAAAGGCCAGATGGTACCTAGATGATGGGCTGAATTTCACACAACATACATTTGCCTTGGCCTCAATACTAGCTACCGAATTGTCCAGGTTGGTTGACCACAGCTTCACTGAAGAAAAAAAGAGAGACAAACAAAATAGGTTAAGCTGCAGTCGGTTTCCTATAATGTTTATTTATCCCTTTGGTTATTTTACCACTAACCAGGAATCTAACAACAGAAATAAATGACACCTACTACTAATATTCTAAGGGATACACAGCAACTATTCTGAGACACCCATCCACACATAAACAGTCTAAGAGGTTCACAATTAGAAGGCAAGTCAAAACATCAAATCCCAGCATTGAGATGAAGTTGTGCCACATTTATCCCCAAATCAAGTTCTGCTATGATGCTCATAATTTTTTAATGTATTTATGATTGGCCATTTAACTCAAAGGTATGATCAATACACATTGTGTTTATTATCAAATGGAACCTGTTTTATACTTGTGGGGGGGGGACAAGCTGGCAGGAGGATGGAGACACCCCACACACACCAGAAGACTTGCAAAAGACAGAAAAAATTATTGCTGTTGTTCTAAGTAAAGGTAAATGTAAAGGTGCCCCTGCCCGTACGGGCCAGTCGTGACCGACTCTAGGGTTGCACGCTCATCTCGCTCAAGAGGCCGGGAGCCGGCGCCGTCCGAAGACACTTCCAGGTCACGTGGCCAGCGTGATGAAGCTGCAACTGGCGAGCCAGCACCAGTGCCGCACACGGAAATGCCGTTTACCTTCCCACTATAAAGTGGTACCTATTTATCTACTTGCACTTAGGGGTGCTCTGGGGTTGCGCACTCATCTCGCTTTAATGGCCAAGGGAGCCAACATTTGTCCGCAGACAGTTTTTCCGGGTCATGTGGCCAGCATGACTAAGCCGCTTCTGGAGAAACCAGAGCAGGGCATGGAAACGCCATTTACCTTCCCACCGGAGCAGTACCTATTTATCTACTTGCACTCTGATGTGCTTTCAAACTGCTAGGTTGGCAGGAAAAGGCATGGGAGAGGATGGTAAAAGTATGAGGATATACATGCAAGAGAATGGCACATGAGATCTGGGAAAAAGAAACACAAAAACAATCATCTGGACACACCAGCACTTAGAATGGAAGAGGAGAGACCAGGTTTTTTGTTTTTGTTTTAAAGGAAAGAACACTCACAGGAAAGGCTCATGCAAAGAGATTTTCACAAACACGAAGGGGCCTCTTTTTCCTTGTTCCATGGGGCCTCTTTTAAAAGACTCACCCTGTATTTCGAGTGACAGAGGTTCCATCTTACAGTAAACACATTGTGGATTGAACACACTTCAGGCCTCTATTCTAAAATGATGGGAACCTTTCCCAGGTGCATAAATGCATTTTAGTGCCTAAGGATGCCTGGGGCTACTAAATCCAGACTTCTATAAGCAAGAACAATAGATCCTTTGTCATCCAGCTGGATTCTGGTGCACTCACATAAGGTGATCTGCCAGACAACACTGATCTAACATCTCTGTGTGAGGAAAAACCCTTGGTAGGGAGAGATACACACAATTATGGATAAGAAACAGAAAGTGTACCAGCTAATATGCCAATAGATTCAGAAATAAAATTACGTGAGCCTGGGCCTTAGGTTAGGTTTCAATGCTACCATTTCAAAACATTTATGTTATCCCCACGTGTGCATACAGAAGTAAATACAATGTGCAAGTTGATGACTCCTTGCATCATGCACCTGCTCTGGGAATTAGCAAACTGGTAGTATGCTGCTCTAATTTGATGGCAGGGTATTATGGCCTAGTTAGCAAGTTACAGACATGGGTGCCCATTTCATCCTTTACTTTGACCCTTACATGCCTTGGCCTAGACACCAAAAAAGCAAAAATTCCAAGCATCATCATCCATTGACAAACCCCTCATTTCAGCTGTAAAGGGAATACAGAATAGGCAGCGCTCCAAGTCACCCCTGCAATACAAATGTTTTTGAGGACTTCACCCTCAACCTCCTCCACTCAGAATAATGACATTGCTAAGCTGCCATTTTGTCAGTGCTTCTCCCGAGGTTGAAGCAGAGAATTCAAGTTAATATAACATGACTATGCAATATATTTATTCTTTTCAGATAAGTTGGAAAGGATTCTGTAAAGTATTTCCAACTTCAAAGCTATATTTAGCTGTTATTTTACTTTGGAGTAGCTATAGCTGCAGACAAAATATGCAAGGGGATCAATTTTGTGGATATTTCTACTGCTTTTATATAATTTAAGCTAACAGTGTTTAAAATTCTTCCCTTGAAGGAAACGTGACAGAAGAAATGCATACATTAATGACAGAAACAGGCCAAGGATTGGATGCAGTCACAACATTCTTAGCCTCCTAACCATGAACAGCAAGAAAGGAAGAGAGTGCTATGGGTCCAGTGGCTCTCTTCCTTTCTTGCATGGCTTCCTTTAACTACAATCAGTGTTACAATGGCGTTAGCGCTAACTATCGGTAACACTGGCCCATAATCCCTGAAACCATGAATTAAGCACTCTGTTTATGGAAGAATCTGGTTCATCCATTTATGTCAATGCCAACAACAATACACTATGGTTAAAGAGAGAATGGGACGGGATGGGGGATTCAGGTGGATATGGAAGGTGACGGGAGCATGCAAACCTACTGCACACTTCCTGTTAGAATGCCTGCTCTGTGATTGCAGTCATGGGATTGTTGTCTATCACATGACGGTATATGTTTTGACTCCACAAAGTGGGAAGTGACAGAGACAGGATGTTCGTGTTACTGTGTTCTGTGAAGTGGGACTATCGTCCTTTGTTCTTTCTCTTTGCTCTCTGATGCTAGAGAGAGAGGGAGCCATGTTGCAGTGTTCCGTGTGTGTTTATATGTAAATAAAGTAGATTAGCCAAAATGCTGAGTTGCTGAGGTCTGTTACGCAAGCTGCGCAGACTCTGCGGATCCCTAAGTTTGCCAATGTCTGTTGGCATCAGTCGCTGTGATGTTCGGGCTGAAGAAAGCTTTTGAAGCTCCCGAACGATCGACCAGGAGGGAGAGAACGTGCCAGTCGGGCATGTGTCTCTGCCACGGTCCTACTCGAGTGTAGGATGAGCTCTTGACACTTCTACTTGCCTAACCATAGTTAGAAGTCTGGGAATGCTACATCTGTACCAGGGCTAAGAGAACATTCTGTGATGAAACCTAAGCTATTCTTTCAGTCATCAAAAGCCTTTCCCCCAGCACCTTATCAATTATTCATAAGATCATCAAACTCTGCTAAGGAAAACTGATGCCTTCATTTCTGAAACTACATAGGATGCTCCATATGAATTTAGCCTTGGCATATTAACTGGACATCATCATCATCATCAGGCAGGGTGGGAGAACCCAGAGAGAAAATCAGAGTCTTACCTTTTGCATCATCAGAGCCTGAAGCCAAAAGTTTAGGATCCATCAAATTGAAGTCCACACTCCAACATCTTTTCTCATGCTCCTGTTTTGAGAAAGAGGAACACAAATGTTATTAGGTATAAATGAAAATATGTTTTGGTTAAATTAATATGATGAAACTTTACTATACTTACTGAGACTCAGATGGAAAATCTGTTTCTACTCAAACCCAAACAGCAGCTCCCAAAGAGGGAAGCTAGAGAGCTGCAAATATTCTGATATATTTTTAACTGCTGCTTATTTGCATCTTGAGAAATGAGAAGCTCAGATTATTCTCACTATGAAAGTATGTGCTTTGCCTTGTTACTGCTCTCTGGTGGGCTTTTGCCATTTTTTAAAAACAGGAAAATCAATAAATACTAAGTATCTATAGTTGCTTCTAAATGTATGTATTAACCTCCTTGTAGAACGTTCAAAGCAATATGCTGTTCTTTAGATACTAGTATTCTCAAGAGCTAGAAGAATGCCATTTAATTTCTGCTGAAAGATCCATCTCCACAACTCTATTCTTCTCTGAACGTTGGGCACATATATTTAATTCCATCTAGGTAGAAACACTCTGGAGAACTGAGTTTACAACTCAATACAGAACAATTTAAAATGGTTGGGGAGTATGGCCAAAGAATTGAAGAAAATAATCTAAGAAGTGCTCCATATCCTCTGCATATCATGCATTTCAATCAAAATCAAAAGGAAGTCCCCCTCTCGCCCCAAAAGGAGTCTGCAGTAGCCCACCAAGTTGGAATCTTACCCAAAACCACATCTATTCAAAAGTAAGCACTCCAGGCAGGCATTTCAAGCAGTTATATTATACGCCTACTCCAGAGATGCTCAGGAAATGAATGCAACCCTCTCTGTATGGGCCTTGGGACTCTCACAAGGCCACACCTCCTGCCCAGTACACACCCTGGAACTGCTTGAAGCACTTCTTGAGTGCTTTGGCCTGGTTATAATGAAACCTTGCTTGCCTGGATGGAGAGCCTGTGTAGAAACCACTGACTTTGGTGTGGCTGCAATGTAGTCCTACTGGCCATGGGTTAAGAGTCACAGCTGTAACTCCAGCCATTTCCCCCCCCCCCCCAACCCACCCTTTGCTGCCATGCAGCCACCTGGATCGTGGCCCTCAGGTTGAAAAAGGTTCTGCACTCCTGATATACTCCAAGCACACTCACCTGCCCCTAGCTGCATCTCCTGCTCCTACATTCATGTATTATTTGCAGGTTATCTACTAGCCATTTATTCACTGGAACACATGAACTAGCTTATATGCAATTGCTTCAGAGAAGTCTTAATAAATGGATGAAAATGTCCAACCCCCCCCCCCCAAATTACTTCCCCATTTCTCTCCCCTATATTGGTAAATGACAGAAAGGTACTAATAGTCATTTGTTGAAAGCCCATGGTGGTCTTCTGGTAAATGTTTGAAATGACTGAATTATGAGGCTAGTTTTTGGCCCTTACTCCAGGGCCAGGAGAAACGTCACCCTCTATCCTCCGTCATTAATAGCAGAATAGTAATTTACTAAAGACATTTTATTTTCCACTGGGGGGAGGGGTAGAGAGGAAAGAGACTCTGATTTATTTATTTATTTTGCCTGTAAGTATCTACTATTCTGACATTTATCATATGATATATAATGAAAACCACAAAAGAAGCTATTGTATCAAATTTCCCTGAGATCAGATGTTAAGAGGCTCACAGCACCATATAATTCTACACCTGCTTTTAGTTAACCCAGTCCAACAGCTCCCTGCACCTGCAGAAAGTCTAGTGCTCAGAACTTCTGCATGCAGAAGAGTTTTCTCAGAGACTTAGAGGGGAAAGGCCCTTATATGCATATTTGTCATGCACTGTCAAAGTAACCTGCAACCATAGAAGATCAAGAGTTTTTAATCAGAATCACTAGGGTCTTAGCCACTTCTAAGACAGGAAGGACTATAGAAAACAATGGAACTACACTGCCTTTTCCACTAACTTCACCTCTTGCTCATTATTTTTAGACCCACAAATTATCATTGACTTCAGCAGCATTTACAAATAAATGCTGACAAAGTTGAAAAGAAAAAGAAATTGACTAGATCCTTCTTTAACAAGAAACATGCATTAGCTGACTGAAACCACTGTTTTTCGGAATCAAAACACAGAATTTCTTTACCTGGTAGACTTTTGAACGTTGCCCTGTGAACCCATCCCACAAGATGACGGTACCTTCATAGTCACTGCTGGCCAACAGGTTTTTGTGGTAACTACTCCAGCTGATACAGCTGTAAGAGAGAAATAATCCCCGCATAAGAAAGCATCTTCCTTTAAGCTACAACTGTGTGCATGACAAAATAAGTATTCCAATAGCTCAGGGTACTTTATTTATCAAAAACAACTGTTGCCTACTTAAGGCAATTTTCACTACTTATGTGCTGATCATTCTATGTTCCAGATTCTTCTTTAGGCCAATTACAGTCTAAATTCAAGAAGACATAAAGCTATAACTAAACAGTGAGTTCCATTTAACTTTATTGTAATAAACAACAGAAACGGAAGCTGAAGCTTTTCTTTCCTTATCAAAAAAACACAGAGATTACTTTTTAGTGCATTAAACGGAACTGCCAAAGAACCCTGTTCACTCTCATAAATCTGTCTGAGGTAACAACGCCATACCGCTGGAATGAAAGGCATGTAATCACCCCCAGGGTCTGCATGTGGAGTTCAGTTTGCAGCTCATTTTAAAAAAAGGGACTGCTGTTCATAAAACTGTCCATGATCTGGCAAGGTCCAGCATCTCAGCAAGACACTGATCCTTGCTCCCCACCTATAAGCTTGTTCCTATTGCCAACTGCCAGACCCCACTAACCAGAGTCACCTGTTATTTATCCATATGACAGGAAACTATATGTCATATGATCTTGTATTATCAGTATCTGATATTTCAGAATAGAGACATTTAAAGAGTAGGGGAAATAAAATTGAATGTACAGGTAAGGTGTGGGTCAGCGTAATTTAAATACAATAAAACAAGGAAAAGCAAAGATGACATTTCAGTTCTTCATTGGGCAGCACAGTAAAATCGATGCAGCACTGCAATACCAAGTACAGCAAGTAATAAAGATCTTTATAACTATAATGAAGATCTTCCATAATCCTTCCGTTTTACTCTTTCCAATAAAATTGTTTAATAAAGTGTAGGCATAGAGTGTCTTTTGAACTTTTAAATCACAAAATACAGGGCAGGGTCTTTCCTACAAGTCTTTTTTCTTCTATCGCAGGTGCCATTCCTCAATGGGCCACCCCCTCTCTGTGGGATGAGAGGACAGACACGTAGCAGAAATCTAGAGGCTGAAGCCAAGTCTCTTTCCTTCACATACTGAGTAGTTTCCAAACGGTATGCACTGCTATCAAGATATATTTCATTTCCTAACAGCAAAATTGCAACTGTATTAAAGCAATGTGTCTCAGTGGACACAGGAGATCAATAACCCAAACTATTTTGAGGGGGAAACTATACTGATTAGCACCTCCCAAGTCAGTATCCCCATTTCCCCAAGCAGGTGTGTGCCTGCAAGCTTCAATGATTCATTATTCCAGCAGAATAGACTAGGGTGGTATCTTCAGATGAAGTTCTTCATTCTCTCCTCCTTACACGTTTCCTCTCAATATTGAATTTTACAGTAGCAGTCACCACCTAGGGTGGGATGATTAAAATGAGGCTCTTGATCACCCTACAGGAACCAGCAACCGGATCACAAAGAACAGCTTGAAAAATGCTACAGCCAAAACCAAGTTTTGCTGAACCAGTGGTTCAATATTATAAAATACCCATCAAATGTAAGGGAGCCATGTAGGCCTCAGTAATGCATCCATTGGTCCACACAGAACTGGAAGACATGAAAACAATCTCTCTTCTTTACCCCCATCCCCATTCACCTTCTCCTAAGGGATGGGACAAGAAAAAGGTGGGATGAGTTCCCAAGACCTACAGAAACATCAACTGAATTTTGGGAGAACAAAAAATGAGTAGCATTGACTTTTGAAATAATGCACAGATCTAATCTGATAGTGGGCTTAGAAGCCAGAAACTCCTAGCCATGTTAACAACCATCAGAGACCACTTCAGGTACAGAGAGGATGTGGGGACATTGCTGGTAAAGGTCCTGAGCACTACACATTTTGGTTCCCACAGTGACTAATGCACCATTGGAGGATAAACGAAGCAGATTGCCCTTCATAACCTAACGATGTGCAGATACAATTATATCTTGCCTGTCAATTAAAGGGGAAGGGAGAATCCATCTTGTGTGTACAAGAGCCAATACAGTAGCCTAGTTATCTTTATGTTTAAGAGATTGATTTCAGGTCTCTGTCATTTTTCAAAACTGCTGGAATAGGCTGAATTTAGCCTTAAATAGATTAATATTTTCAGGTGCACACAAGACAGGCAAACTTAAGCCAGGTAAGAACCATACATTCTATTTGTGGGACCTCTGCACACAGCTCTCAAAGTGTCAATTATTTTGCGAGTTAGCCTAATGATTCATGTACTATGAGTGCAGTATAGAAAATTTGTTGTGGGAGGGACCATAGCTCAGCAGGAAGCCATATGTTTTGCATGCTGAAGTTCTCATATTCAATTTACAGTATCTCCAGTTAAAACAATCTCAGGCACAGTCAATCAGAGCAGATAGCCTTAAGCTATATGAGCTACTGGATCAATGTGGCTGCAAAAAAAGGCTAAAGTGATTTTAAGCTACACTTAAGTTTCCAAGTATTCAGCACAAGTCAGCCCTCATCTGGAGTACTGTGTCCACCATGTTGTACAACGTTGGAAAAACAACAAGAAAAGACTTGTGAGTGAGGCAGTGCTTTTTGTCTTCAAGGCAGAGAGTTGTGAAGAAAGGGAGTTACTTTTGCGGTTCAATGTTTGCTCCTAGTTCCTTCTCGAATTTGGGACATTTTCTCCCTCTCACAGCACTCTTATGACAGAGCCCAGAATGTGCCAGGGGGACTCCTGACTTTTCAAGAGAAGCTTTGTGGATAGCACAGGAGAGAGCAACCCAGGGTTTTGTTTTGTGCCCTCCAAAATTTCATATCCTGACTTCTGGCTATAGTAACTGTCTCTCTTTAGATAACGGTCAGGTGTTTGACACAAAATTGAGAATTATAGCTTTAAATTCATTATAATGCTTTTCCTAAACCAAGCCAAGATATTAACTATGTTTGTTGCCTTGCTGTATCCAAATGTATAGGCCTTCTGAGACCTAGTTCATGTAACAGTTTTCCAATACATGTTGCAAGTGAAAGTGTATGGAACTATAAAACAGTATAATGTGGTTCACTAGCAGCGATAAATGAAACTCCTTAAGAGGTTAGGGCTCCACCAAGATGAACCCATATATTTTTATAGCAGTGTACAGAGTGTTCCTTCCATGAAAGAAGGAGCAAGTTTTAAAGAATATAATGGGTAAGGAAGCGTGCCAAAGGGCAATACACAGGATTGCTAAGCACTAACTTTCAGTTGATTTCTGTGGTCATTATACTTAGCTATTCAGGAGAACAAAGCAGTCTGGTGTTTGTTTTCTTACCAATAGCATGTGAGCAATAATAACTAGCTTTCTACTGTGGCAAGTGTAGTCCAGAACTATACTTTGCCAATATTGATTTTGTATGCCACCAGACCCAGTTATTGCTTTCATCACTATACAGTGGTACCTCAGGTTACATACACTTCAGGTTAAATATGCTTCAGGTTACAGACTCCGCTAACCCAGAAATAGTGCTTCAGGTTAAGAACTTTGCTTCAGGATGAGAACAGAAATCGTGCTCCGGCGGCGCGCAGCAGCAGCAGGCCCCATTAGCTAAAGTAGTGCTTCAGGTTAAGAACAGTTTCAGGTTAAGAACAGACCTCCGAACGAATTAAGTACTTAACCCGAGGTACCACTGTATCACCAAGAATAAGAGGAGAATAGCATGGAAGAGTACGGGAGCAAGCCAACTCAGCCAGGGCGTCTGTGAAGCCCTTCACTGGCATCTCCACCAAAGCCCCATACTCTGACCTTGCATTTTTAAGAAAAGTACATCTCTAGATCCCTCCAGAAAGAAAGTTAGGCAGCACAATGTACAGATGCCCTTCTGAGCAATTTATGTGAAATGAGTCAGACTGGATGCTCCTGCCTGTTAAGTGTTTTTAGCCAATGAGTGAACTGATAAATGAGTTGTTTGGACAACTGGCAAAAGGAATCCCTGGGGGCTTAAGCAGCTTCTGTTTTCTCCTCCCATTTAGTGGTTTAGGGTTGACACTGGGTGGAGGAGTTTTTATGCGTTTAATAGCTATGCAGCAGTCAGAAATTCAACGGCCTACAGCTTTTCTACTACAGAAATATAATTACAGTGGTGCCCCGCAAGACGAATGCCTCGCAAGACGAAAAACTCGCTAGACGAAAGAGTTTTCCGTTTTTTTAGTTGTTCCGCAAGACGAATTTCCCTATGGGCTTGCTTCGCAAGACGAAACATCTTGCGAGTTTGCTTCCTTTTTCTTAAAGCCGCTAAGCCGTTAATAGCCGCTAAGCCGCTAATAGCCGTGCTTTGCAAGACGAAAAAAACGCAAGACGAAGAGACTTGTGGAACGGATTAATTTCGTCTTGCGAGGCACCACTGTATGGGGAAATGCTCAGGTTAGTACAACTGATAATTACCTGAAGAATGGATTTATATTGGAATAAAAAATCATTGGGTTTGGTTGTGGCTCAACCTGGTAGTCAACAACAGGAGAAGAAATGCTCTGGCAGCCTAAAGATCCAGCATGTGTTCATGGACAGCGTGGAGCCATACAGAGATGTCTGACCAGCTGAAGAGGAAAAAGAGCCAGCTGCCTATCACCATGTTCCTCCACAGGACACCAGCACCAGCAAGTGCTTCTGACCCACGGCCAAGCACTTTGGGGTACCAGTCTATCCCCCTTGTTGCTGTTTCCACATCACCCTCCAGCAATGAGGAAGACAGAGCCACCACTGCCGCCAGACTGTCAAAGAAGACTAATGAACAGAAGGCTGGAGAGCCCTTTTCTGTTCTTCCCTTGGGAGATATGCGTACAGGGACAGATTTGCCCATTTCTCTAAGCTATTGATTGTATAATGCTTAGTCTTCATTGTACAGCTCAATGATTAAGCCCCTTTGTGGGAAGAAACACTGATTGTACCAAAACAGTGTCTGGGTGTTGACTCGCGAGTTGATGTTGCTTCTATCAAATACACGAGTGATTGTAAAGAAAAAGACTACGTCTGTGATTTATTAGTTTGCTTGTTTATACTCCTTATTGTGGAGCAGTTGCCCTTGGTGATATCTTTTTGTCTGACTTTGCAAACTGGCCTTTTAAAAGCCTTTTCAAGGGTTTCCAGAGGTTTAGAGGGTGTTTGCAGGCTTTTCCAATGGTGTTTCAAATATATGCGATTTCACTGACACACACAGACTGCCCTGTCCTGTGAGGTTCCATTGATGTGTAGTTGCTTGTTGTGCATGATGGCCCACTGGTGAGGTAGAAGGGCCCCGTGGAGTAGTTGAGCATGATGCTTGGCCAATGGGGTTATTTGAGATGCCAACATGGAAAGCCCTAGGTTCCATTACATCAGCTTGATGTTCACCCTCTTGCAGGGGAAAAGTAGCTTGGCTGCTGCTTTCATCTTTATGATGTGCTCTGGAGAGAGGGAGATCAGCCTCTGGTATGTGAAGACACTGAAGTAAACCAGTTGACACATTGGAACAAGTTGACTCTTCTCTCAGTAGATTACAAAGCCATGAGCTTCCAGGGCTGCTATCACGCTGGTCAGATGTTGCAGTGCTTCTTCCCATGTTGGAGATTGGGTGAAGAGATTGTCCAGGTGTGGGTAGATGTGGATGCTCTGGAGATGGAGGTGGGCACCAGGGCAACCATGGAGAGGAGGCCAGACCAAGCAAGAGGGCTTTATTTTGAAAATGGCGGTGTCAGACTGCTTCTCTTACAACTGTCTGCCAGTATTCCTTTACACTTTTATTATTAAGACCTAGAATGTTTGCAAAGATATCATGACACTTCAGCATTCTAGAGAACAGGTAAAGGAAATGGAAGGACTTTAACACAAGCAAGCAATGCAAGGGTTCCCAAACCTTTTTACTCCACAGACCATGTGGAAATATATTTAGCTTCTTGCCTGTCTCCAACTACAATAGGAAAGGCAAGAATACTTGTAGACCCAATTACATTTATGTAAATAAATTATAACAGACAATTTGGACCATCAAGGTTCAGATGGTTTTTTTTTTAATTTTTAGAAGTGGTTCTCTTACTTAATATCTGAAGGTACAGAGAAGTTTTAAATAACTAAAAAGTCCCCAGAACTTTGGCAAAGGCAAAAAGAAATTGCTGGATGAGCTATGAAGCAAGCAATTGTTAACGGGGAGGTCATAGCTTGGTTCTCTAGGAACAGACTTCCAGTTGTAATCTTGATGTCACTGACAGTACATAATACAGGCAAAACAGACCAGTGGTCTGACTTCAGAAAGGCAGCTTCATATATTCAAATAGTGATAGCAGTTCCTATGAAAATAGATCAGCAGGAAAAGAAGAAGGGGGGGAAATGGCAAAATAGTTCTCTCCCCCCGGACTGTATCATGAGGAACAGCACTCCAGCAAGACAGAACAGCTGGAGAGCTCAGAGCAGGTGAGGTGGGGGGGGCAGGGGCAGGGCACAAATATGAGAGAAATGTCAGGCCCTTGAGAACAGTGTGTTGTCATCCTTTCACGCAGCTTTCTTGTTGAGACACAGACTGCTCAGGTGAAATTAGAAAACATCCAAATTGAATATTGTACTTTGTAATCACTAAGTGGTCCGTTAACATCTATTCAAGTCTCTTCACACACCATAAACCTTTAATACTGTTTTTAATTCAAATCAAATTATCACAAGACTGAAACAGTCTCCTTCCTGTTTACTGATCTTTGTCAACTTTCAGCTAACTAAAAGTGTTTGTAACATGCAAAAACAAAAAACCAGAAGCCACATTTCCCCAAAGAGCATACTGAACAGCTTGCATTAAATCAACACTACGAGCCAAAAGATACAAGCTACTTTTGTGTTAAAAGTACCATTTAGCTTAGAAAACATGCTCTGTTCTATTCTAGTGCTAATAAATAGGACCAATTTAATTCTTTAGCAGGTGCACTACATTTGCCTAATCACCACTTGTCACATTTTAATATCATGTAAACAGAATCTAAAAATAAATGAGTTTACAAATAATAATAATAATAATAATAATAATAAAGAATTTTTTACTCCAGTTGAAACTAATACGGTCCTAATTTGACTTCAAGGCTGTTTTCCCCAAAGCCATGCCCACTTGCCCCACCTGACCTAACACTTCCTTTTACCAGTTATGGCTGGTATGTCAACTATGTCTATTCTGGGAGAGGGACAGTCTGGCCCCAGTGATTCATGTACTGGTAACCTCAAGACTAGATTACGATGTGCTCTATGTGGGGCTACCCTTGGGGTTGGTCTGGAGGCTCCAGTTGGTGCAAAATGCTGCTGTTGATGGGGACAGACTATCACCAGCACATAACTCCAGTGCTCAAAAGCTTCCACTGACAGCCCATACACATTTGGGCCAGGTTCAAGGTTCTTGTGTTACTTTACAAGATCCTTAATGATTCAGGTCCAGGATATCTCAAGGACTGCCTAATCCTTTCTATCCCTGCTCAAACACTGAGATCTTCAGTGAGTCAATGTTAGTGGTACCCCATGGGCGGAATGCACAGCTTGCATCAACCATGAGCCTTGCATTCAGTATTGCAGGCCCAATTGTATGGAACTCCCTCCCAGTTGACAGGCCCCCTCATTTAAACTTCTGGCACCAGCTTTGTGTTTCAGCAAGCATCTAAGTTTTAAATTATTTTTACCCTTTTCTGCTTAAAGATGATTGTAGTTTAAGTGTATGTAAACCATTTAAATAAAATAAATAAAAGCTACTTTCAAGGTATGCAGGCTGTTTCTCTCGAGCAGGGGAGGGTACAAAACTTTGTTTAGCTTACATTCTTTGCCGAGCAGAAGGATGAAAGCACTAGGGCGGGTAAAGCTGTCTTACCATTCATTTCAATTGCTTTGACTTACCTTGGAACTATCAGAAGGTTGTAAAAAGTTTGGTATCACAGTAGCATTACCCTGGGTCTAGGGCAGAGGTGAGCAACCTGTAGTCCCTAACACAGGCATAGGCAAACTCGGCCCTCCAGATGTTTTGGGACTACAACTCCCATCATCCCTAGCTAACAGGACCAGTGGTGAGGGATGATGGGAATTGTAGTCTCAAAACATCTGGAAGGCCGAGTTTGCGATGCCTGCCCTAACACCTGGTTGCCCCATTGTTCCATCTCATCAGAATTCCTTCCTTCCCTCTTGTTTATGTCCTCCTGATTTTCCTTAGCTTTTAAATGTGTTTTCCCCTACAGTGGTACCTCGGGTTACGAACTTAATTCGTTCCGGAGGTCCGTTCTTAACCCGAAACCGTTCTTGACCTGAGGCGCGCTTTCACTAATGGGGCCTCCCACTGCAGCCGCCATGTGATTTCTGTTCTCATCCTGGGGCAAAGTTCGCAACCCGAGGTAACTACTTCTGGGTTACCAGAGTTTGTAGCCTGAAAAATTTGTAACCCGAGGTACCACAAGTTAAATATTTCTATTTAACTTCAGAACAATTGAAAAAGTTATTATTTTATCTGATAAAAATTATCAATCAGAATTTTTTTTGTATGACACCCCCTTACCCTCAGTCTGAGAATAATTTAGTAGGCTTCTGCCATATGTAGCCCATTAAAATCAGAAAAGGGATCTTACTTTGAAGTTGCTTATATATACACATACACACCTTACTCCCCCCCCCCAAAAAATGAGTCTCATAAAAGCAGCTGACAAAATATCAAACAAACATCAAAATTAACAATACTCCATCACTAAGAATACAGTTACCAGACTAAGCAGCATCATGGAACAAGAACGGAAAGGGGCCATACCTAACAATCAATAAATTGAATTTAGCAACAGTGGAATCAAAAGCTTGTTTTCTTAGAAGGGTCTTCAATCCTGGAACACAAATAAAGAGGAAGATAACCTAAACTCTTGAGGCAGGGACTTCTACAGATATGGCACAACCATGGAGAATCCATTGATGCATTGCTACCAATCATGTCTCGGAAGGCAGCAAAACACACAAGAGGAGACAGCAGCTATCTTAAAAGGTGGACAAATTCATGCAAGAGGAAACAGTCTGTTAAGGAGCTTGGTCTGAAGCTGTTCAGCGCTTTAAAAGGTAATAACCCACACCCTGAACTGCATTAGGAAATGGGCTGACAGCCAAGGCAGCCAACATAATAAAGGGATTGTGTAATCCCTGCATTTTGCCTTAGTAAAGATTTTAGCAGTAACTGAACCCTAAATAGTTTGAGGGGTTTAAGTATGTTATAATGGAGGGGGGACACTGTATGCTTGAGAGTAACCCTATCAAACCCAATGGGCTTCCTTTTGAGCAGCCATGTTGAAAATTGAAGTCAGACAGTCTTCATTCCTAATCAGAAAACTTTTGTCTTTGGTTCCACCTATCCTGGATCTGATTCCACCTATGGCCAGCATGCAACCCTCTTGGCCTAAAACTAATTAGTCACTTCTCACCACTGTGCTGTGTACTTCCCCCAGTTGTTAGCCAACCATGCATGGTTTTTGATCTGCAAATAATTGCTCAAGGACTTGGACAATCAAGTACTGTGCAGGAATCTCAATTATGGATAGGTTTTTCAAAAGTAAATGTTATTGTAGATTGACCAAATTTGTACAGGTAAAAGACTGGCGTATGTTTACAAAGGTATAAAATGCAGTTTCTCAAAAAGCAGAAAAATATGCATTATGATGCACAAAAATAGAGACAGGTACAGCTTCCCAATGAAGAACACAGTAAAACAATACTCTGATTATCCTACAAGGATGGCAAATGAGCAGGTCTCAAATCAGGTGCACCATTTCCGATTTCAATAAGGGGCCAAGTTTTTCAACAGGGTTTTAAACAACCTCTCTTCATTTATTCAAGATTACCTGCAATGCTTTTAATAAATATTTATTTTGGGAGTTATATTCCTCATAATAAAACTGTAGTAATGTTACCAACATGGAAATGAGTGCCCGTTTTTGGAAGTAAAGGAATCCGTGCTTTTCACCTAGGACACAGGCTAATTCCAACAACAACAAACTGACCTGATAGGTGCTTATCGGGAATAATGACATGCAATCAGAAATATGGGTTGGAGGTGGTTATATTACCATATATGAACTATCCCTACTTTCCAAATCACAGTCAAGAGGCAACAAACACATACCTGATTTTGGAATTACAGGTCATTTCATTCTCAGGATAGTGAATATCAACTGCATCCTGGATGACTGTGCCATATTCATAGACTTTAATCTTCTTTGTCACCCCAGCAATAGCAAAATAGTCACAGTCTCGATCAAACTCAATACTAAGAAACAAAAATGCAACCAGAAAGAAAAGCATAAGAGACAAACCAAACAAAGCATATTCCTAGCTTATTATTATTATTTTATTTAAATTTCTCAGAACAATAAAAAACTTTCAACATTGGCATCATTTAAAAAGACAACAAACCTTTTATCGCCTATGTTCGCCGAAACCTCCTCTCACCTATACCATTAACTAGCAAATCCCTCCCTAAATGTAAATACACTTAATTAAAAATGTTGAAGGATTTTTAACCAATGGAGAAATAAACAAGAAGATGCCATGAGTAAAAAAAAAAAAGGGGGGGGGAGATGGTGTAGGGAAAGGCAATGTTGTTCTGACTTTGTCTACTCTTCAGGATTATATAAAATGACACCATAGCAGGCGGACAGTGGTTGCTGGAGAATATCTGGCCCTGACCTGACCAGGTTAAGCCATGCCTTCATCTAGCCAGTGACTCTTTCTGAAATGCTGACTTCTGCCACTGTGTGGTTCCGCAATAGTTCTCCTGCAGCTGGAGAGCTTTATGCAGATGCTCCAGTGTTTTTTTCTGTTTTTTTCAATTTCTTTTTACCTTCCACATTAACAAATACCCAAATGTCAAACCTGACAGCTCACACTGTGAAAGTACAGGGGAAGATTTGACCTGTGGTGTTTGAATAAATATGCTGCAGGGCAGCTGTCAATGGATTTCTTTTACAATTAAGAGTCCAAGTACACCTCCTCACCCTCCACCCTCCACACAGAGAATGCCACTTTTAAGCTGGAAGAGCTAAATGTTAATATAGGGAAAGAAAAAAAGGAGCAACTTGGGTAGATTCTACACTTTAGCCAGAGAGGTAAAATCAATTGCACCAAAGCTTCAACACACAACATCCAAACCTGCAAGTGCTTTTCAAAAAGCAGGACCTTCTTAAAATGGTTGTATTTTGTGTAGCATGCAGTAAAAGGCCAAATAGGATATTTCCACACACACATGCCTCTCAATAAAGAAATATTCTACATCTAGTTTTCCCCTTTCCCCTTTGTAATATCTCTTAGGACTTGTCTAACGTTCTGGTAACGACATTCCACATTGTCCTGCTCCACGCTATTGGCAGTCAGGAACGAGGAGCAGCTAACACTGGAGTGTTTTGATTTCATAACATGAGACAAGTTATGGAAGGGAAGAGGAAAACTCTACAAAGGGAAGCTTTTTTCCTTGGGGGAAGTTGTGAGTTTATTGTAATGTCTACTTTGACGACGGTTAATGCACAGAATAGCACTGTATTTATTTGGGAGAGGGAGTGTTAGGGGAGGGGTAGTACCTCTGATGGGGGGCATGTCATGCTCCTTCTGGGGTACTTTGGCCACTTTGGTCCCCACCCTGCACTCAGCTCTCACCTTTGGCTCCTAGAAGCTGTCAGCATGTGACAGCGGCCACACCCCAGGAAACAGCTTTGACTGGCTGGCTAAACCAGGTGAGGAGAGCCAATGAGTCTCAAATCCTTACTGAGTCAGGGACTTCCCCTACATGTGAAAACAGGCTCCGGCAGATTGAGTGGATGAGACAACATATTGAACCTCTGCAAACATACAGGTCTTTTGTGGTCATTCTCCATCATGAGTTGAGAAAGCATCCTTGTGGCTACACAACATTCCACTGAACCAAATTACTCGGCCACACCTCTGAAGTGGG